>NC_140322.1:993409-1644318 GCF_964211825.1 Aythya ferina | reverse complement strand
TAATTTTTGTGATCCCTGCTGCGGATGGAATAAAAACCATCTTTACATTTTTGCTTTGTCCTGCCAAACTCTCTTTTAATTTTGATACCACTGAATCCAATCTTGAATGCAGCAATGGTGATGGAGGCATCTGATGTACTTCAGAACGAAGGACTATTAAATTCTATGGTACTTGCAACAGTGCTGTGTGAATTGCTGTGATTACAGAAAAATGTTTACTTGTTCAGGTACACTTGTGTAGTAGCGTGCCTGCAGGCTCCTGGAGGTACCACTCCTTTTTAATAGATTTGGCCCTTCTGCTTCAAGACCAACAGCAAAACTTCCAAGGCAATATTTTGGAGGCAGGAACTAGAAAGTCTTCTCATTGTATCTTGTTTTAGTAGGGCAGAAAGTAGCAAAGACAATCTGCAAGTGGACTGGCTGAATTTGAAAACCATCTGCCCAGCTGCACGCCTTCTACCTTAAGTGGGTTTTCAGCAGATGTTCGTGTTTGGCTGACAAACCAGCAATACAGATTTCAGTTGTTGCAAGGGGTATGAAGATTTATGTACTGACAAACAGATTTACTGCCTTTATTATTTTATTTTTTTTTTTTGAGAGAGAAAAGATGGTTGTGGCTTCTATCGTTTACAATTAATTCTATCAATATTGGCTTACTAGTAACTTTCATCCGTAGGTTTGTTGAATGCATTTGTAAGTGTTCCACTTTCTGATGTAATCTGGAGATGGGTCATGCTGCTGGGTCAGAGTCAAACAAATCAAGATGAAAGATGCCCTCTAGCTGAGCAGGTGTTATACTCTCAGGAGCAGCTATCTTGGGAATGGACTTGTCTAATGTCACTGCAAAGGACAATGTCCAGTGTGGGGACTGCCCTTTCCTTCTCCTTCCCCAGTATGAGGGCAGAGGTAGAAGACAAGTGCTGAAATCAGCACACGGGTTTCTACCATGCTAATCTGTACTTCTTCAGGTTCCTTTGTGCTCGTCTTTGTTCTTCCTCTTCGTTACATCCTTTTTTATATGTTGGTAGCTTTGTCTCCTTTCCAGTCTTCATGCATTGACGTGATCAAAGATGCAAAGAAATGCATGGTAGAGAAGAATAAGAAATGAATGTGCTTGAGAAGCTGGAACTTGGCTGTGCCAGGATAGCAGTGCTTTGAAGGAGTGCTGTGGCTCAGCTGCTCTCTTCCTTCATGAGTAGTCTGCACTACCCTTACCCATCTCTCAGCTTAGAGGTACTGTTTTTATAAAGGATAAGTGTAATCTTAATGAGAAAGGAAAGTAGGGAGGAATCCCAGATGCAGAAAGAATGGCTTGATGAAGCACTTCCTTGCAGAGACCAGTGGAAGTAGCTAGTGCTGCAGCTCACCAGTGGTTTTGAAAGCACAGTTATATCAAAATTGATTCTCAGACTCTGAGCTAAAAGAGACTATAAATTCACTCAGCACAGGCTCTGCTCTGGTGAGTTACGGTCCTTGCTTATGTGGCAGGAAGGATTAAAACTGCCGTGATCTCATCCTGGGAGCACCAAAGCAGCAGTGAACGGCATCTCCACGCTGATCTGCAAAGCAGTAGCACGTGGAGCTGGGTGGCAGCTCGGGCTCCTCATAGACCATGTGCAACTTGGAAACATGCCCCAAGGACTACAAGTCCCTGGTGAGGCTGGTTCAGGCTCTAAACTCTGGACTGAGCTGACATTTATCCCATCTATAATGTGTCAGGATATTATGTGGAGTGGTTTCCTCATTGCACCTTGTATGTTTTTACACACGTCCTACACAGTTGTTTTGTAATCAGAGGGTGAAACGAGGCCTAGTTACTTAGCCTAAACGGGGCCTTAAGCTGAATCCAACAAGTCTAGCTTTATTTTTATCTTGACAGTTGGTATGCTGGAGGCAAAACCCCAGTAGACCTGGAATGCTGTAGCCACAGAAGGAACAACCTTCACCTGGGTCAGTTAATTTCAAGTAAGGTGATGGTGCATTTGAAGCTCCAAAAGAATAACTCACGTCTGTTTTGTGAAGTGCTTTCATGCATGTGGAAAGAAGTCTTGCCCAGATTGTTTGCTGAATTTAAGTAGAACTGATAGATTCATGATTCTGGTAGGCGGCTGAGTAAAAATTCAGTAAGCCAGCTGAAAAGTTGAGAACATTTGCAAAGCTACATTTTAAGCGTATCAAATATGCATAATCTCATTAAAAGTGGTCTGTCTTCTTATAACTCAAACAGCTGCTTAGACTGCACCGTGCCCAAAATAATTGAATGGCTGTTCAAGAAGATTTTGAGAAGATTGTAGAACATGTTTTAGCAGTAACGAGCTCTACAAACTTCTCTCATAGCATTGAGTCAAATTTATTGAGCATATTCTCTATTCCTTCCTACATCCCTCCAGAAGGAATATCTTTAACGTATCAGAGGGTGTCAGACCCCAGCAGTAAATGTGTCTGAGAACTTGCCCATAGGAATAGCTTCTTCCAAATCCAAAGTTTTGGAGGTTCTCAGCATCCGTGCTGTTGGGAACATGTTGCTTGTGGAGGCTGGACTGCTTGCAGGTGGTAGTGGTGCACGCTCTTGTTTGCAAAGGTATTTGAGCGGTGCCTGGGGTGACAGCAGCAAGGCAGCAATGGTTAATGCAGCACGTGATGTTGGCAATAACTGCCCTGGTGGGGTAAATGTCTCAGGAACTTCTTCAGTTCTCTGTCTGTGCACAGAAGCGGTTGCAAGGAGCCATGATCCCACTGGGGTTGGAGGTGCCGGTGCAGCACGCGGTGTCAGTGCCACGCAAACAGGGGGTTAACAGCCCAGGGCCTCCCCGTGTCACCGGGAAGCTGTGTCTGCCCATACCTTCTGCTGGTTCGTTGGCTGGCTGCACCAGGATAGCAGATGGCCACGAGAAAGAGAAGCTGGCATGTCCGGGAGGTTTGTTTCACGTCGCCTTTCAAGTTTCAGGAGGTGGAGGCTGCAAGTTTCAGCCCTGCTCACAGAGCCCGCTGATGCCACAAGGCTGGGAAGGTCTCACTGCTGGGCGATGCCCCTGAGCAGAGCTCTGCCCTTTCCTCAGGTGCTGATGTCCTGTTGCACTTCATACACACACACCTGCGTTAAATTGCTGTTTGGAAGGGTTTTTTAATAGTTGGTAATCAAAAGAAGTGTTTATACTGTAAAGCCCCAAGCTCCTTGACTAAAGCATTGAAACGCTGCTCTGTAATGCGTGTTGTAAGGTTAACAGGCTTTTCCTAGCAATGTTCCAAATAAACTCCAGGCTGATGCTGTAGGTGGGGGAGCAGCAAGCTGCCCTGATACTAGTCAAATTAATTCCTGGTTTCTTTTATCTTCGTGCCCATGTTTTCTTTAGATCCCTCTCCTTTAATTGTTCTAATAGCTCCTGCTGATGAAATTTAGGTTGTAAGAATGAAAGAACCTGCAGCAAACGAGATCAGTATGTAAACAGGAAATGTCACTGCTTGGTTTCTGAACAAATGGTTCTGTCTTTAGCACTCTGATTGTGGTAGCAATATCAATTTCCTTAAGAAAACAGAAACCAAGACACGTAAGGAAGGTGTGGAGGATGTTCTACTCCTTTCTATTACATTTCTATTAAATCCAGTGCTTGTACTCTCAAGTCCTGTTGCCCCAGCCCCTGGGGATGTTTCTGTTGCTGATGAAGGTGCTGATATGTATGTGAGTTGAGCTGGAAACTCTTTAAAACCACCTCCCTGCTGTGATAGAAAAGCTTTCATGTCTGTGAAACCCTTCTTCTCAGTCTTTGAGTTCTTGGTGGGTTTCTTCCTGCTTTGCCAGCTACATGGATGGGAGGAAAGCTGCAGAAAATACCTCCTAGGAGCCCAATTAGGAGTAAGGGATGGAACAAAAAAACTTAGGCAACAGTGTATGAGGAAATAGTGTCCTGACAGCGAGTCGCGTTAGGCTGAGAACTGCTTCCCCGGGGAAGCGGTAGAAGCTCTGTCACTTGGGGTGTTTAAAATTAGACTCAACAAATCACCAGTAAGTAGATGGTGGGGAATAAGCTGGCACTTGCAAGGAGACAGACTGGCTGATCTAATGGGATTTCGCATCCCTCAACATCTTTGTCTCTTAATGCTGTTTAGTTAAAAAAAATAAAAAATAAAAAAAAAATAAAAAGCGATTCTCTGAAATCCACTCGAAAAAGATGTATCTAAATTTTCAGGGCAAAGATTTTCTTATCAGTCTGTGAAGTATTTTGTTATGTGGGCAATATCCAGAATTTTATCAGTTGCGTGGAAAACATTTTTTAAATAGGCTTTTGATCAGTTGAGATAGTTGTCTTACAGCAAGCTCGAGTGTTGCCCTTGCCCTTGAAAAATGCTGTGCAAAGGTGCTGTTCTGCAGAATGCTGTATTGCTCCCCAGTGTGTGCTGTGCAAATCAGCAGGCAAGTGTGAGGTTTCTCCTGCACAGTCTGGTCCTCCAGGACCCGCTCAAGCATTGCTCAGTAAGGATCCAAAGCTTTCAGAGTTGGGTTAGATGTTTCCAGTCTGTGCCAATTTCTGCTGATCTCATGCTAGGTTTGTAGGCTGCTGCTTGTTTGACTTCTGCCATTTTTTGCCATCCCATTTGGCCATTGTGTCATTCCAATCAATGTTGCTGCTTGAAATCTCAGAAACAACCAAAATAACCAAACAGTGGGAAAGGATGTTATCAATCAGCTTTCTTTTATTCAGAGTGTAGCATACAAATAATATTCCAAACAAGCAAATAAAGGTCCTAACCCACTACAAAAACACTGGCACTTTCAAAGGTTTGCTTTGGGCTTGTTTTCTTTTTTTTTTTTTTTTGACATAGTGCTTTATGCATTTCAGCAAAACCTCATAACTTGCATTCTCTGTTTGCAGCTGATGATGCTTGTGGAGGGACTTTAAGGGGACAGAGTGGAATTATCTCAAGCCCTCATTTTCCTCTGGAGTACGGCAATAACGCAGACTGCACGTGGACTATTCTTGCTGAACCTGGAGACACTATTGCCCTCGTTTTCATGGATTTTCAACTGGAAGATGGATATGATGTTTTAGAAGTTGCTGGAACAGAGGGATCTTCACTCTGGTAGGTTTCTGGTCATACTTCATTGTTGTCTGTATTGTCACACAGTAGCATCTTCTTTTTAGTATGCGGAGATCCAAACTTTGATTGGACGTTCTGCGTCAACAGAGTTTTTGTGCTTGAATGGGGGTGATTCCCAGTTACAGGCTTTAGCTGCTGCCTTCTGATAAAACTCATGAGGATGCCTTTAATTTGCTTGGTGGAGTTTATGTTGACTATTTTCTGCTTTAAATCATTCTCTGCAGCAAGACCTCACAGTGGAGCTGGTTAAATGACATAAGAAATTAATTTTAAAAACGGTACCACAAAATCCACGCCCAAGAAACCCTACTTTAAACATTGCCATGCTCCAATCTTGTATTTACTGAGTTGTTCTCTGATTATTGCTAAATATGCTGCTGACAAGTTAACTTTACTGTTAATGAACCTGTGGCAAATGTTTCTGCAGATCAGTTGGTTCTTCAGACATGAGTCTGTGTGTGGAATTTCAATGCCCCTTGCATACCATTAAGTTGGCTTGAACATTGCTTTCGGAAATACTGTTTTTATGTATAATAAATGCTGCACTGATTTTTTTCCAATATACAAGAGCTGTCCAAATGATCAGTGCTATGAAATCTGAAGTGAGGGCTCGCAGAGGGAATTTGGCACATTGCTTCTGTTGCTTAGCAAAGGACACCTCTGCCTCTAGCTGGTCTGGACACTACCGTCTTCTGCACTGTTACTGCAGCCAACAGTTAAAAGTCCTAACGAAGAGAAAATGGAAGAGAGCAATCTTAGACCCAGCACCCCTCTGGAAGGGGAGATTTAAGCATTTGAAATAATTAGGTGTTGCCTGGGATTATCAGCAGGAAGTTAAGTTACGATTATTTATGAAGATTCTGTCGCTACCACAAATAACATTCATTTCAGTAATTTATACTCGCCTGACAATTATGGAGGAATAGGATTTGAACGTTCAGGATGTATTAATGTGAGGGAACTTGCCATTTACTATGTACTCATTCTTTACTGTTCCCAGGACCCCTTTGAAAATGAGATGTTGGTGTTTCATGAGGGGGAAAAAAAAAAATGTTTTTATTAGCATGCATTAACGTTTCCGGGCACCATTACTTTTTAGCCATTATGTACTGCAGGGAGGATCAGTCATCTGTGGTATGTGGTAAAGATGTATGTAACTAGTTAAGAAACATTATTCAGCCTGGAGGTGTTGCCAGTGCAGCACTGTGTCTTGTCATATCAAAAATGAAACAATGCCTGTCAGAGGGAACCTGCTGGAAAAAATTAATAAACTACCCATAAATACACAGTGGTAGAAATTTAAAAACTGCAAACGTGTCTTAGAAAATTAAGCCCTATGACTTTCAATAGTGTGCGCAGAGGGGGGAGGAACTAAACAAAAAAAAAAAACAACACCTCTTCTAAAAATGAGAATTAGGAACTATTTTACAGGAGTAAGTTTTACACATGTCAGTTTTGGGGTCTTGTCGCATGTATTGCCTCCACCCCAAGCACCAACATGCTGCATCTTTAATGATCCCCTTCCTTCAAATGAGTTCTCCCAGGGAGCTGGATGAACTCTGAGCTGTAGCAGCAGTGGACTCTTGTTTGAACTGGCTGCTGGAGCAGGCCAGGCGAGATGCAGTCCATCAATGAGTGAAACAGGTCACACAAACATGGGTTTCATCCAGGGCTTGCAGGTGAAGCTGCTCCTACTTTTCAAGATTCATCCTGCATTTTTACAGCATCGTGAAATACACACGGGCAAGATAAACACACCAGTCAATTCAAAGGGACCTGATTTAGTATTCTTGAAGTAAACTTTTTAGTCCCATAAGCAGAATTACAAAGTGTCTTATTTTAAATTTCATTTTTCAAAGCTGGCCTTCACAACTCAGAGCCTGATAATTAAATTCAGATGACTCATTTTTCCCATTTTTAATAATTTTTGCCCATAGGGGGAATAAATTGAGCTCATATCTCGTCTTTAAACATGTTGATACGATTCAGCTTGAAAATATAGCTGAAAACGTTTTTCCCCCCTCTATGAAGACCTAGTTTTAATTATCGGTAATACAGCAGATAGACTTACAGCCGAACAAGCCATTCTATTGAAGTATCTTGCAGCTAAATATTTCATTTCCTAAGCATTATAAATAGTTTTAATCTGGTCCAGAGATGTACACAAATAAACAAAATTAAATTTCCATCTCGGGTATAATTCATATCTATTTTCAAGCTACGGGATAATGATGGTATTTACAGGACTGCTAGCTCAGCACGTTGGGCTTCGTGCTGCCTGCTCTTACCACGACTCTCCTGCACTGTCGTTCAACCTCTCCTCTCCAAAGGCAGATGTTGTGCTGCTCCCCTAGGAGCCACGTTCCCTTGTCCCTGCCATCCTGAGTCCCGTGGCTGCGGTCCTGGTACTCCTTTTGGGCCCTGACCTCTCAGACATGGGTCCTTCCCTCCATGGGTCTTGAAAAGGAAAGGGCTTTGTGGGTCTGAGCATCCTCATATCAAGCGGGGGCTGAGTAGCTATGTGAGACATTAATAAAATTACACCTTTACAGCTCTTATAACAGCTATTGCAGCTTCTGTCATGGGACCTTGGGCCTGGGTTTTGACAGGTGAGAAATAAAATTGCGCTGAGCAGAGAGCAGGAGGGGAAGAAAGTGGTGGTGTGAAAAAGGGCCCCTCAGGTGAGAGGATGGCGCTGGGTCTGTGGGCTGGGGAGGAGGGCTGGCTCTGCCAACAGGGGCTGTCAGGAGAGCTGGGCAGCCTGTGGGGGGCTTCCTGCTGTCCCTGTCCCCAGGCTTCATCTCCTCTTCAAACTGGAATTCTCTTCTCCCTCTCATTTTTGTACTAGCTGAGAGACCCGAAAGGATGAACGAAATTCATCTGCTGGTTGCGGAGATTTCGTGGTACCTGCCTCAAAGCTTCGCTCAGTGGCGAGCATCCCGCTGGGTGGTGTTCAAGTGTTGGGCTGCTGTTGCCTTCAGAGGGGTGGCGGTGTAGGAAATGACTAATAATCCAACTTTGGTTCATGTAAACAGACATACATATCGAGATCAAGTGTACGTTTAGGTAAAACACAAGTATACATGTATAGCAAAGGAGGTCTGGGCAGTTATTCCAAAACATCTGAGGCCAGCAAGATAGACAAAAGGTAGAAGCTTTGTTCTCAGGCAGCGTGGAGCCATGTGCAACACTTCTAGACTAAGGATTCTGGAAGTTGTAGAAATACACAAACATTCTAACTTTTGCCATCAAGAGTTTTCCTTTTGCTGTAGCCATTAAGTGGGAGGAAGCAGAAGGGGTACGCTGTAAGGTCCAGCCTGTCTGCTGACCAGGTAGGCAGCTAGTGATGCCCTTTCCACCCCAGAGCAGTGTTATTTGGCACTCCACAGCTATTTGTTCCACTGATGAAACTACTTAGAAACCTCTGCTCCTGCCAAATGAATTAGTTCCATGAGACGAAACTAACAAGTATCTCATTTGTCGGAGTATGACAGTCTGGCTGGCATGTTTTGAAGGTTCATTAGATGTTTCTAATCTTCAGATGGGAAATCTACTTTGAGATGTAGACGACTTCTTTAATAAAGAAGCTTTTCGTATGTTTTGTAGCGGTGTTGCATTTGGTGACTGTATTTGGTAGACTGAGAATCCCAGCTGGCAGGGGGGCCTGGGTTGTAGCTGGGAGAGGTGCTCAGTGCCTGCTGCCAGGTTGTGGCATGGTGCCTTTCGGATCAAAGGAAAGATGGTATGGGAGAGGTCAGAACCCAGCCTCGTATCAGCTCCTAGTGCAGCAGTTACCCTCTGCCTGCAACCCCCTTGGCCTCTAACCTTATTTGACTTCATCGTTTTGCATGAGCTTGGCTGAAACAGAGCCTTACCTGGCAGAGCACCTCATAGTGTCATGCTGAGAAGTTGCACGTTGACCTGGGAGACCGATTTGTTTCTAAATTACTGTTTCATTTGCTCCCAGGTCCTGGTTTTCTCTCCCAAGCTTTGAGCCTGCTTAGCCCAATCTATAGAAATCCCACCATAACTTGGGTGGAACCTGCTATGGTTGCTCATCCTCTGGACAATCAGGGCTGGGCTTGCCCTTCTCAATTACAGTCCACCATGGTGCATCTCCCTCTTGAGCTTAATTATGCCTCTTTATTTCTGAACTCTTACTGAACGTGGCTACGTGTTTGAAAATCCAAATGTTTAAGAAAAAGAAATGAGCCTGGCAATTCACAGATACCACCTACTCGGTTTTGTTTTCTTAATCAGTGATTTCATTGTTCTTTCAAAACTGCATTCTCCTCAGTTGCCTCGCTTGGATATTTGTTCCAGGAGGACACGAGCACGTGCTGAATCACTATGTTCATGCAGAGCCTTGGTCTATGCTATCTTTCATTGCTGTGATCCTCCTCCTGACTTTATTGCTCTTTTATTGAACTGAAGTCTAATTTTAGGGGGGTTGCATCATCTGTCATGTTGCCCCTCTGCTGCCCTTCCATTCTCTGAACCTTACCTTGTCATTTCCCCTGGGAAACATTTTTTTCATTACCAGGGCCACCACTAAACTATGTCTTCTGGAAAAGCATTGCAGTGTCTCTCGTGATGCCACGTATCTGCAGAGTTGACTTCAAGGGAGGAATGGCTGGAAGAATATCCCTGATGTTTTAGCAGCTCCTCTTGACGATCTCTGGTTTTATTTCTTGTCATTATCTGCAGTTGACCCTTCCCTCCCCACCGCCCTTGTCTATCTGCTTCTAATAGTCATTAAAGATCTCCTATGTGAGGTCTGCTTTGAGCTTCCCTCTTGATGCCAGGTGTCTCGTACCACTACCCAGGCTCGTCTATTTGCACATCTTGTGCTCTACCGGTAAGAAATTAGAGTGCCTGTTCTTGAAGGTCACTGTTTCAGATGATGATTATGTTAGTTGGTAAAAACTGTTCTCTGTGTGTGCTTCTAATGAACCAACCAATTTTCTTTATATCAAAGCAGCTTCTGATCCTTAGATAGCTGCCTCAGAGCTTTCAGCCTGAATTTTCATCTCAGGCTTCAGCCAACATCTACTGAAATCAACGGAGAGGCTTTGGCTCCAAAGGACTCGTGAATTGGGCCCTGGTGTATTGTCACTTACTACAGCGCGTTCCTTCTGCCAGCACGCTGCAGCTCTGCAGCTCAGGGTCTGCATCTGTTGCTTCTCCTGGCAATGCTGCTGCCACCAGCACGGGAAGCAGGGCAGTACCCACAGGAGGGGAGCAGGCGCTGGGGAGCCCAGACCCGGCCCTCTCCACGCACCCCCCCTGCCTGCGCCCTGGCAGCTGCCTCTCTTTGCGGGGATCCTGGAGAACAGATTGCCTGATGGTGGCTTCAGCATGATTGGGATCTCACAGTTGCCACTTCCTTTTTGATTTTTTCCAGTCGGTAATTGCTTTTATTTGCAAGTTGACAAGCAGTTTCCTGCCCTCGTGCATGCGTGAGGCTGAGGGTTTGAAGACAGTTGTCTTGAAATAACTTATTTCTTGTTAAAGCCTGGATAATGCAAGTGTGAAAGTTTTCTTTTCCTGTGCAATGAATCGAGATTCCTTGTTGTAATAGGCAGTTAAAAACGGATGCTTTATCTGTAATACTCAGCTGCTTGTCTTCCATGGTAATGTTTTCCATAGGAGTGAAAAAAAAAAAGTGTATGAAGTGTCTTTTTAAAGTCCCTATTTAAATGTCAGTTACATCTTCATCAGGATCTGGAAATAGATTGCCGTATTTGACTAGTATGGTTAATTCTTTCTTTTTCTATTAAAGAATTCATGGTGCTTTTAATTAGAAGGAAATTCTACGAAGGCTTTAAAGCTGTCCTATCTAAAACATTGTTTCAGTGGGGAACAGTCTTCTTGCAAAAACCCCTTGTCTCTTAGAACATGCAATCTCTGGAGATAACATTGTGGAGAAGCGCACAAAAGCCCATAAAGAAACTGCAGACCAGCCCTGCTCACACAGCCAACATCTGGAGAGCCTGCAGCTCACCCTGCCGAGGCTGCTGCTGCTGGCAGCCCCTCACTGCCCCTGGCGTTATGAGCATCCCCTCGCTGGGCTGTCCCAGGCCTCGCAACTTCCTGCACCTCACTTTGGTCCTTGTTTTACTCTGAACCTGCCATAGGGAGAACAGGAACACGTAGGTCGGTGATCTGATTTCTCCCTGATAGGAAACAGCTAGTGCAGTATTGGGAGCACTTGGTTCCTGGTGGTAGCTCAGAGGTAGAGCTGATTGCGTCCCTGGTGGGCGCAAATGATTTGCAATCCTCTTGATTGCTGTTTTGAAGTGTAGTTAAAGGATTGATAACACTTTGTGCAATGTAGTTTTGTTAGAAAGTGTTGCACCTTGTCCTAAAGCCGCTCAGTCTGTTGCAGCACAGGAATAACTGAATGGGAAATTCTGGAAGAAAGCTGCTCGGGGTAAGATGGTATTTAAAGAGGTTCCATAATTTAGCATACATTGCTAAGGAAAGGAGGATTTTGACGGCAGCTGAGCTGATAAAAATAACACGCAGGCTGTGTTAGCTCTCATCAGCGAAGGATTTGGTTGCCCATTTGTGCAACACCTTCCTGAAGCTGCCGCGGGGCCGAACGCAGACCCAGCCGCTCCCGCTGCTCCTTGCTGCCCATCTTCTGGGGAGGTGAGTGCTCCGAGCAGCTCTTCTGCCCAGAGCGTGGCAGGGAGAGCGGCTTCTGTGACAAACGACAAGGAAAGGGCCTCCTGACCTCTCCCACTCATGTTTCATTCAATAAGACATGATTAGATTTCATATACCCCTCTCCAGCTAATCTTATTTTTCCATGCATTAATATGATTAATTCTATTTGCAAGATAGTAGAGAGCATTCCATGAATATTCAGGCTAGCTATTTAAACCAAGGAAGAAGATGCTTTTAGGCTGAAAATTACCCTGATTATCTCTTAATTGTCTTTTTTATCCTGATTTGACCTTTGTTTGGTCCCCTCTGAGGCTGAGAGCGAGCCCTGTGCAAAGGCTGCTGTATGGTCTGCACCTCAAGGGATAAGGTGCAGGAAGGGCTGTAGTGCGGGGAAAAATCTGTGAAGGTTCCTAAACATGAAGAAATGAATATTTTGCCATTTCTGTCCAGGATATGAGCATGTGTTGGAGGAAAAGAGAAGTTTCTTTGCAAAAACACTCAACTGTGAACTGAGGAGAAGTGCTGGGAAGAGAGGGCTCATGCAAGTTAGTGCAATGCAGCTGGATGAAAGCTCGGGAATCACAGAATCATAAAATACGGTGACAATCAGCAGAGTACCTCCTGGATGTAAGCCAACATGTAAATGACCATATAGGTTGTAAACTGGTGAATAATACCTTTATTGGGCAGAGAAAGGGCGCAATGCATTAAGTGCAAATGATGTCATAGGCTGTAAATGGTTGGGCATCTTTTTAAAACACCAAATCTCCTCCTCTGCTGTGGTGGGACATGGAGCTTGCCCAGTTTAAGCAAGCATTTGGCCAACTGCTGGTAGGACAGATGGCTGGCTTTGCCTCACGGTGCTTCCAGGAGATGCTTCTGTGTTACTCTTTGTTGGGGGCCGGTGGTGGAGCCCTGCACGTGTGATTTTGGCTTAAATTTTTCTTCATCAGAAGCCAACTCGTGTCCCTTTCTGTGCAAGGTTCCACCGCTGTTTAAGCCGGCTGAAGGTGTGCATATGCAGAGGGGTCTCCCTTTGCAGAGAAATGCACCATGTTGAGGGAATTGGATGTGAACGTCAAAATCTGTCTGCCAGAGCTGATAAGTCATGTTTTACACTGCCTGCCCTTATCTACAACTTCAAAGTGAAAAAGCAGAGACACCTCTGCAGCTGTTGCAGTACTTTCAAAAGATCTTTCTTCCGCGGTTTCTTTGTGGACCTGTTCACAGAAGCTTTCATATATTTACAAGTTGTATTAAAGAATGTAAGTACTTTGTTTTCAAATGTCACCTGTTTCACAAAATATATTTTAAATGATCTTTGCCATATGGTTTTTCTTCCCTAGGTTCTCTGCAGCTGCTTCTCTTAGGAAATGACAAACTCATTCACATGTTTCTGTAGCTTTTTGTCACGTGCTTTAAGTGAAATTCACAACGATACAGATTCATTTTGGTGCTTAATTCATATTACTCCTTAAATTGATTTTGGATGTTTGATGGTAATGTATCCCACGTACTGTGATTAAGCTCATCTCCCTTTAATTTGCATTGTATGTTAATTCATTGAAGTTGGGGAAGAATTGTGTTTTCTGCGCTTTTCCACCAGCTCAAGCTGTGGAGAAGTAATTTATTTTTATGTTGGCAATTCTGAAGTCACACACACCTGTCCAACCTGATCTTCCAAGTTGTCTCTGGAAATACTGAAATGCATGAAATACAGGGAAGAAATCCTAAAGTCGTCTTCAGGAGAGGTTTGCTGCTGGGGCTGACATGGTGAAGTATGTGCGCCCCTTAGCTAGTGTAGCCCTCTAGCAAGATACAGGTGTCAGGGCGTCACCTTCCAGGGTCATGAAAAATTGGGCAGATTGTGTGAGAGGTCCTGGCATGCTCCTGGTAGCAGGCGCTCTGAGGTCAGCCTGCCGTTGGGAGCTGAGCAGTATCTCACTAAGTAGCAAGTTGGCAGCAAACCAAGTGCCAGGCAGGAGAGGAAAGATGCTCTAGTGCATTGGGATTTATTTCCATTCCTGTGTCATGGTGGCAAATCACTTATCAACACAACTTTGTCTCCTCTGTTTGTGCGTTCAGGCCCTTTAGTCCAACCTCGTCTTATTTGCAGCTGAGATTGGGGTTTGTAAACTGCAGGTTTATGAGATAAGATAAGACCAGATAGGTCTCAGAACTGAACTTGGCTCTAACCTGTTGTGAGCATGTCAGATCATTTTACTTCTGTGTTTCTCCTTGCTTTGTTGTTTTTATTTCTAAGCTAGGGGACTTTCTCAGCTGATTATTCTAGAGCCAGCACAGCAGCATCTTCCTCCCTTTTGGGTTTTAGGCGCAGGATGTATTCTCTCTTTCACCTAGGATGACAGAACATTTGGCTAGTGCAAGGTTTAAATATATTACTGTTGATTGCAAAAGGTTCTTCTAAGGCTGATATTAGTTCACAGAATGGTTGAGGTTGGAAGGGACCTGTGGTGGCCATCTGGTCGAGCTCCTCCTGCGCACAGAAGCAGCAAGGAGCTTTAGTTTAGCAGAAGCTTCTGGTCTGGTCTTCGCTCAGAGAGAGCTCCACCACCCCTCGCCATCACCACGCATCCCTAGGGACAGACCTTTTGAGATGGAGAACAGATATGAAGACAGGCGAAGAAAATATCAGCATTTTGAAGACTAGAGAAAACACTAATGCTTTTTGTTACAGCTGCTCTCAATAGGAGAGGTTAAATGAAGCGTTGCCACTGCCAGTGCTGCAGCCACAGGAATAGAAGATCTATTCACATTAAATATTACGAAGTGTGTTTTCAGAGCTAGCCCATTGTATTTGTCAAGTTATGTATATTTATAACTTGACATATCTATAATACATCTTGAAAAATTCAATGGAATACAAAAATATGTCTGTGTGTGTGTGTATATATATATATATATATATCTTTTTTACCATAGCCAAACATCTGTAATTTAATAGCTGTAGTAGAGGCCTTGAAGGCCTTTTGTCATTGAGTAACAAACTTTCACCTGCAGTGGAAAAAATTGACTTCTGTTCCTGTTGTTTGCTTATTGCAGGCCTGAGATGCTGCTGCTTTAAAAAATAGATAAAGATGCCCTGGCAAGGATCAATAATGGATGGGATAAGCAGGAGAACGCGCAGGCTGTTTTCTATTCCAGATCTGTGCGATGTTTCTGGAAGTGAGCTATTCGCAGGGGGACTCCTGAATTCTTAAGCGGAGAGGGAGTTGCAAACTAAGTATTAAAGCGAAAGGCCTAATAGCAGTTCAGAATTGGTTAATACGGTATCACCCAGCAAAGCGCTGTCTGAAAGCTTAGTGTAAGCCTGAGCTCTGCGTCCCTGGGGCGAGACGTACTTTTGAAGGGCTTGGGGCTTCCCTGGTGAGCTGGTCCAAACCCTGGCTCTGAGCTCAGTGAGCTGACAGGCAGAAACGTGAGCGGTTTCAGTTATGGGACCAGGAGCAAAGCAGTGAATTCTGCAAGTTTTCTTTCACCTTGGCATCTCTGTTTCTCTGCGTTTAAAAATCCAGTGTGTTTCTTCCTGCTCGGGGAGATGGTGCCGCTGATGGATCTTGGCACAGATACGTCTCCCGTCTCGCGCTTCTCGATTCAAGGATAGACTGCAAGTCTAGTAATATTAGTTATTAAAAGCAGGCACTTCATATAAATATCTTTGCTCTTAATGTCTCTGGTACTTTGTACGCTAAGATCTAATCAGTCTTCCCCAAGCCTGGATGGTGGAAGGAAATAATGTGCTTTGGGTTCATGTGGCGATTGTATTTCGCTTCTTCCCCTTGGTGGCATTTTCTTTTGTCATGGCAGGTCATGATCTCTTTAGCTCATGCTGAGTTTGTTTTTGACAGTCTTGGCTGTTTTACAACATGGATGTTTTGATTCTTCCTCGCAGGGACCTCTTTTGTGCCTGGATTTATAGCAGAGATCAGGAAGATGCCAGGACATCAGTAAATATCAGAGGATTAGTAATAGGCAAAATGTTGTCAACAGCTAACGCGTAATAACGTATTCCTGGCTGCAGTAAGCTGGAATTTTCCAAGTCTCTGGAAATCCAGACCCATCACGGTGTTGTACCAATGTGGTTTTGCGTAAAGGGCAATTGCTGCCTTGTACAAGTTGAAAAAGACAAAATGTGATTAGCTGCTTCCCTGCCATTGCCTTGCAGTGTAATTAACACAAATAAGTTCACTCCCATTTAAATCAACTCAAGCTTCATTTATTATATGCGTTTTTTCCAGTCCCTTTTGAATTCAGGGAGGAAAGCCCTGAGAGCCCACGGGGTGCAGGCAGCCACCAGAGCTCAGTCACTGGCCAGGACAGCTCCGTGTGCGCGGTGCTGAGCCGTGGCTGCTGAGCTGCTTCGTGCCAGCACACTGCAAGCAGGGATGCTTTGTTTTCCACCAGTGACCTGAAAATTTGATCTGCCTTCAACACGCTTTTAAGGTGGAAGCGGTGCTTTGACGCTTCCCAGTTGGAGCACGGGGAGATGCCCATCTGTCCTCGCTTCCCTTTTTCCCCTTTGTCTTCGTTCCGTGCTTTATAAATTAATTTTAATAATCGTCCTTTAAATGATGGAGCAGTTGAAATGAGCTTTTAGTCAGAATTACCTGCATTAAAGATCTCTTAAAAAGAAAGGCATAAAAGTAATTAATTGCTTCAATTATAATAATGTGGCTTAGCTTGTGGTTTTCTGTTAGAAAAACCTGCTTTTGATAAGTCAGCTGTTCTTGAAAGGGAAAAAATAAAAGTGCTTCAGGCTGGAAGCTGGCATGAAGGAGTTTTGAAATAAGGTTGTTCACTTTGTAATGTAACAGCATAAGTTAACACCATCGATCCTGGAGCGGGTACCCAGTGCTCGAAATGTGCTGCTGGGATGGGGGAGCTCAGAGTTTTGGGGTTTTACTTCATGTGCCTCGTCCCAGCCCAAACATGGGTATTTTAATGGGCTGACTGGTTCCTTTTCAAGGTTGCTGGGCTGCACTTGGTGTGCTGTGGGAAGCGGCTCCTGATTGTAAGAACATGCAGCCTGAAAAGCTTGGGCAGCTCTGTCTGCTCCGCTTGGTGTGCGCGGTTATTGCAGGTAGAGCGAAGCTCCTCGTCAAAATCTTTTGGCCTTTTTAAACCCAGATAATGCGCGCTCTGATTTGAACCCTGTTTCCAGTTTAAAAAGGAAGAAGCTCATAAGTGTCTGTTACTGTTTCCTCTCTAAAAGTAAAATCAGTTTTAAAACAGGAAATAATTAAGCAGTAGGTTCTGTGTATTGCTGTTCAAGATCTGTCCTCGTTGCTCCCCAGAAAAAAAGAAAAAAACACAAAAAACACCCAAATATAGAAGAATAACATAGAGAAGTAATGAAGAGAAGACCTCTTCTTTAGAGGTCAATGTTGTTGAATTTTTGTTTTTATTTTCTTTCTTAAACCTTTTAAGGAGCTAGGGTTTTCTAGCGTGGACTTCATATAGTAGGAGTCTTGTGAAAAGAATAAAATACTCATTAAACTTTGCAACCCTGGAACGTGTATAAAACAGCTTGCAATTAAACTTAATTTTGATGCAAGTTAACAGAAGTTTTGTTAATGTTTAACATCTTTATGGGTGTCATTCTTCATAAATTTGAACTAATTAAGTCCAAAGGGACAAAATAATATATTCTGTATGCGCTGTGATGCCAATGCTCACTTTGCTTTTGGCGCTTTTCCTCTTTTTGTGCAAGTTCTGATTCTAGTAAGTTGCCAAAAAAGTAACTCTTTTGCTTTTTATGCCAAATTATCACAAACCATCTTCCTTAGTCTGTGCAGGACTGCAAGCTGGCTTTGGTAGAGACCTGATGCTTGCTTACGTCCTGAGTTCAATCTGTTTGCTGCTCAGAAGATTTGGAATTGGATTTTTGTTGTTGGATTTTGTTTTTATTTTCCCTAAGAACATGCTGTTAAGACAACGTGCAACTGGTCTGGGGTTGTAAAGTCTTGGGTGACTGCAGGCTGTTGGATGTTTGCTTAACTGAAACGTAAACTGGTGATTTATCGTTGTAATTACAAATTTAACGTTTATTGCTCTCCTTGAATATTTCTGGTGGGACCTTTTCTTATCTTAAGGCATTTATAGGTATTAATAATAGTACTGGAAAATACTGTCGTGTGTGTGGTAGTCCTAACACATCTGGGACCTGTCCCTGCTCCTGGCAGAGCATCGAACCTTCCTTGGGTGTGCAGGCTGGGGTCTGCAGTTAGCAGTTTGTAAGGCTCTGCCCAGTAAACTCATATGGAAATAAGATTTAATGCAGTTGAGTGAGATTTTTAACAGGGTCTACCATGGCTGTGCCAAGCCTCTAATGCTGTGAGCACTGTGGAGCTCGGAATAGGTTGTTAATGGTGCTTTATTGATCGGAAGGGTAGAAAGTTCCTCCAAGCTATGGATAATTCTGATCGCTTCCTGGTGAATTTGACTTCTGTGTAGCTATAATCACTGCACCAAGCTTTGAACTGACTTGTAAGCAGCAATGCTAATAAACTGGTAATATGCACTGTTGCTTTGAACTGTAAAGCTGCGAGGTTCTTTTGTAAGGCCCCTCGATGCAGCAGCCCTTCAGGTGCCTTGGCTCAGGTCTGGCACTGAACTTGTGCAAGGGAGATGCTCAGCTCCTCTTAAAAAAGCAGGCTCGTAAGATCTGCCGTTCTGTGAGTGCTGTTACAGTCTGTTTAATTTCAGTCTGAATCTATTTCAGGTTTTTTATCTGATCAAACACTTGGAAATATGTAACGATAGGCAAGCGTGGAGCTCTGGTGGCACAATTCACATCAGTCAGGCTGAGCAGAAGAAATGCAGATTGAACCTGGAAGGGGAGGAGAAACTGTTGTAGCAGCAAAGCACACAGAAGGCAGGTTTAAAAGAAAATGAAATTGAAAAAGTACAACCTGCTTTTGACATTCTGGCAGTGCTTTCAAGTAGTCAACAGTTTCTGCAGTTGGAAGCTGTCAGGTTACGTTAAGGTCATCCACCCAGACTTCTTAAGAGGGAGGTTTTGCCCTTGCACGGTTCTCATTCTGCTGTCTTGGCAACTTTAATGTGTGCTCAGGTGTTACGGACCTCTTCATCTTCCCCAGGAAGCATGCTGAGTAACGCTCGCTGCATCACTCGCTGGAAGGAGACTTGCCTGTGCTCCTGTGACCAACCTGTGGCTCAGCCCGAGGTGCCGATGCTCGGCCCATGCCAAGCCCGTGCAAGCTGATACGGCTTCTGGCACGCAGCGAGGGAGGATTAGTATGTTTGGTCTGATGCGAGGCTGTGTTGTGTTCAGCACCAGGATTTAGTCGAGCATGAGCTTTTCATTGATTTCTGGAGGAACGAGGTCATCGTAGGAGTTTTTACGGCTTTAAAAAATAAGCCTTGGTAAAACAAAGTGTTTTTTTTTTCTCCTCATGCACATGTAATAGTGTCCTCTAATAGCAGTGGTATTCAACGTGCAGGTACCCAGAAGAGGAATTAATATCTTCAGCTGCATGATCTAGCCAATATGGCAGATCATGGAAATAAATTACTGCACAGGGATGGGCAGTCAGGAGATGCTGCCTCTCCCATCCCCGTCTCGGCCAAATCCTACTTCGTGAGTGGCCACTGAGGCTCTGCAGCTGACACTTAATTTCCGGTTGATGTTGAATAATTTCTCCAATGTCCTGTAGATTCACAAGCAGATACCTATTATTTATTTATTTAAATTTCTGTGAATCCTCTTTTGTCACTTGCTGTTCTTGGAAGCATAAAACTTCTTTTGCAATATGTGATGGAAAACATACTTTGGCAAGTCAAGCAGTGATTTAAGTATATTTAACATTATCTTAACTGATAGTTGTGGTTTCCTGAATGGTAGTCTGAATTTTTTATTTTTTTTTCTGTGGAAAAGAAATTAATGTTTTATGCCTATTGTTCATATTCTGTGGCATTTTATGCATAGTATCACCCCCTAGGGAATTGCAAGTCTCAGCTATCTGTCTGCCTGATGGAACATACCTGTCATGTGAGGTTGGCAAGAGCACAAGCAGATATTTATTTTATCTATCTAAATGATAAATTTGGGGACAGACAAAATTGGGTCTGTCAAACTGCTGTTCTAATTGCACTTCTAATAACATAACACCTGGTTTTTCTTGGTAGCTATTATTGAATAAAAGAAACAGATGGCTTTGCAGTTCAGTGGGAGTGGCATGCCTTTGAAGACGTGTTTCATTATCTTCACTCAAATTTGGTATGAAGATGCCCTCTCACCAAGAACTGCAAGGGCAGCGGGCGTTATCTGTGCTAAATATGCTACCTCCATGGACAGAAAGGGAAATGGAGGAGCACTTAATGAAGCTGTCCTAGCATATAGCATCCTCGAAGCAGGGCTGCCCTGTGCTAAATGTTGTACAGGCATGCAGACGAGTTTGTTATTGCAGTGATTTGTGATATAAATCAGAGTTAACAAGGGTGGCAGGATGTACTGCCTCTCTCAGATCCGTGCAGATGGGTACGCGCTCCGTAACGCGCAGTCTGTGCTTTGTTGCAAGATGGACTTAAAAAGAAGCAAGCTGTTGCGCTCTTCACCACAGACAGCGCTGGTAGCTTTTTAGCTTCTGAGCAACTTGGTATCTTTTTGGTCACATTAAAATCAAGCTGTGAATAAAAGCACGTTATTGATTCTTTAAAACAAAAAGGTTCTTTGCCAGCCAGTTAATGAGCAAAGAACGCTTCCAGTTTCTGCTTTTTGTAAGCGTTTAAGTTGTAACATCTCAATTAACTCATGGCAGGGCCCTTCCTACAAGGCTGTACAGTGTAAATACCAGCTTGAGTCACGAAGAAGGAATCAGCTGCTGCCTAAGCCGAGTTTGGGGGAAGTCTCTGCCAGGCTTGTCTGGTTCCAGCTGCAGAGGCTTTGGGGAGATGGCATGACCATCACGAAGAGCCCTCTGGGGACAGAGATGCCAACAGTTGCTTACTTAACTGTGCTGAGTTGGTGTAAATTTTTGCTATAACCTTTTAATTTTACGCTCCCCTTTTAATATTTCCTTTAGCTCTCTGAAATGCCAGTAGGACTAATAATAACTTTCAATATGCCAAGGGATGCCTGAGCTTCAGTGGTGCATCTGCTTACTCAAACCCAAGCAAGTCCTGTAGAAAGGCTCAACTCCTCACTGCAACATCGAGAAAGAATGGCAGTGTTTTGTTTGTGGGCTTTCTTTTGCTTTTAGCCCTAACCTGATGGGGCACCCAGTGTGTCAGTCAGCTTCTCTGAAAGGGACTTCTTGTGCCTGTGTTACATAGGCAGGAGATGAAGCAACAGCTTAGAAGCATTACTGCAGAGAACATCTGTTAAATACATCTGCTATTCAGAAATATTCTAGTGTTTCCAGTACTGCTGCTGTAATAGGAGAGCTCTTGGACTGTCTTCTACACACAAGGGAAGAAATTGCTACTGTAAGGAGAGTGGAGGCTAAATGAAGGAGGCAGGATGAAGTGCTGTTGTTCCCATTTAACAAGCAGAAGAGGCAATATCTGCAGCGATACGCTTCTCTCAATGCCAGCAGAAGCCTGAGAGTAGCA
The DNA here is from genome assembly GCF_964211825.1 of Aythya ferina. Lineage (NCBI taxonomy): Eukaryota > Metazoa > Chordata > Aves > Anseriformes > Anatidae > Aythya > Aythya ferina. Next base: position 1,622,955 of record NC_140322.1, on the reverse strand, counting down.
TCCAGGTCAGCTTACTGATGGTGTATGTTTTTGTGCTCAGGATTTTTTTCTTTTCAGAAAGGTGGGGAAACGTGTAAAATTTTAGCTTGAGGGTTGGTTTGTTTATCCAGGCTTTGAAGTCTGACCTAGGTGCATAACGTATCTGAGATCCAACATGTATGAGTGCTGCTATGGCTGTGGTGACAGATATTGTGCCCCTGGTCAGAGCACAGGAAAGTGGGCTTCTGAAGGCTTTGGATAAAGATAGAATACTTCTGGCTATTCTTTTCTACTCCAAAAATCTGCCCCTTTGAAACTTCTGCATCAAGACAGCAGGGAAAGCAAAGCCTGTCTCCCTGCCAGCTATCCGGATGAATCCATTTAGCTGGCTTGAAGGGAAAGTAGTCCAGCTAATCTTCTCCCACAGAATTTACAAAGTATTCTTTACTCATCTGTCCCTTTAGCAGTGACAACACAGGCAGCATTAAGCTCTATAAAAATGATATTACTAGATCCATTATAATGTCATTATCATTAGTTTTGACTACATGAAAAGTAAGTGAAGCAGCTTTCGTGCTAAGGCTTGCAGCGAGCCTGTATCATTCCGGTACCAAAAGAAACCATAGGCTTCAGCTGAGAGTTTTGTTGTGTGCTTTAGCTGTGATGTAGAAAGACAGAGGAGGATCCTAACCCAAACCTCCAAGATACATACTGTACATATGTCAGCTGTAGTAATCATTACCCCTATTTCTCCATCAGTTATCCATGGGCTCTTCAAAGCCTGTAGCTTCCTTGCAAGGCAGCTCCAGAAGGGTTATTTTTCATTGGTAACACTTAGCTCCAACATCTATTTGCATCTATACTCTATATGCCAATAGGGTGAAAGCAGATAATGGTGGAAAAACTTGACCAGGCCCTCCTGTTCCTGCTCAGTAGCAGCTCTCCCACTGCAGGTAACTGGATTTTCATCACATTTTCTGGGCTGCCAGGCAGAGGTGTCCTTTGGCCTCTCAGACTGCATTTCAGCTGCAGAAGCTGGTAGAAATAGCCACACCGGGAGTTCACTGGAGTGTGTGTTTACAAAGAAGTGTATGTTTTGAGGCAGTGCTGCAGGTATTTGAAGACATCACTCACAAGCAGATTGTGATGAGCTAAATTGAGTGGAACTTGTGCACCAACTTCATAGGGCGTGATCTTGCCTGAGTGCTGGTTGTTTAAGAAGTGTGCAAGTTGAGAAATGGAAGACAAAGATTCCCTTAAAGGTATAATTGGATGGGTGATATCTTAGGCCCTTCTGATGCATCTTTTTTAACCACTTCATATTTGTAATGTGCCAAAAATAGCTGTACAGTCTGGTGTGGCCATCACCAGTGCAGCTGGGAATAGATTTTAATCGATGGATCCTGTCAAACTGTTAGCGGCCATGCAGTCATGAGAGCCATTAAAGTGATATTTCTTGTCCCAGCTATCAAGTCGCAGCTCAGTATTATTTTTTTTACTGAATATGTCAGCATTTGCAGTAATAGTGTACCAGGGTCGTGTCCTGGGTTTTTAAGTTTCTCAGCAGTGAGAGCTGCTGACCGCTGACTTCATTTCCAGGTACTGTAGTAGATGGTGCTAACATGAAAATTTGGTGTGAGGAGAAAATGACAAGCACATCTTAGGAGCCCAGTTTGTTTTGTGACTTTTTGAGATGAAGTATTTCCCTTGGTGCACACAGAAGCAAATAAGGCAACATTTTGACTACAGCACTCATACATTATGCCGAGGCTGTGCTCCAGCATGGGCAGCGTGGAATCGTTTTGACTATTTCACTGTTTCCTTATGTACGTGTGCAGCATGTTAGGTGAAGGAACTGGATGTGAATCTTCATGAGTTGAGAGGAGACTGGTTAAACCTTAACACCAGCCTGGAGTTTTAACTTCAGGAAAAAATGGCTGCTAGGTGGCAGGGGGCATGCGGGGGAAAAAATAACAGCAGCCTCATATACCCAGACAGCACTTCAGAATAAATGCTTTCCCTGGTCCTCTATCCTGCTGTTTTTTTCCCTTTAAAAAAAAACGAACAGAAAAGTACATAAGCAGGGAGCAGAGGGACAGAGAGGCTGTACTCATGGACCAGACAAGCTGGCAGAGCACTGGGGTTGAGATGCAGCAAGCAAAGACTTCAGAGAGTCTGGAAAGCAATTGACCTCCTCTCCAAAGTGCAGACTTTGCAAAGATGTCCTTACGAGCCAGATAGTCAGCAAGCACTGCTTGGGCAAGAGGTTATCTTGCTTTAGTTGATAAATAGCATGGGCTGTCAGCCTTTCTATAACAGATGTAGACTTCTGGATCGAGTTTAGGCACCCCTTTGCTTGAGCCAAAGGAAAGAACTTGGGGCAGGGTCGCTTAAAGAAGAGACACGGGGGCTGGCCCTGCTGTGAAAATCAGCTGTGCCTGTTCTGTTAGGAACCCGGGGGGAGGCTGGGGTCAAAGTAGAAACCTCCCTGTCCTTCAGCCCTTCACTGGGGGGTGGTACCTGCCCTGGTTTTGAGTCTGAATTTGTGCTCCTTCCCAAGGCTTTCCTCTGCTCCCTGACCTGCAAAGGTTATTACTGATTATTTCTGTCTTCAGAGTGGCGGCTGCCATCCCTTCCAAACGATGCTGCTGTTCAGAGGGCTGAAGGTTGAAAACTGGAGCTGTGTGCTCCGTCCAACCCACCCCATCACCTCCAAGGCACGCATGGTGCATGCTGTGGACAGGCCAAGCTGGTGGCCAGCCAGAGAGCCCTGGCATCAGCCGCGTGCCTTGTGTTTGCCCTGGGGCAGCAGCGTTCATGGTCTCTCGGGCTCCAGGACCTGCTGAGCTCGAGGGACAGAATCCCTCCCGCATGGAAAGAGCCTGTTTTAACCCAGGGTTTGGAGGGAAGAGGAGACAGAGAAGACTCACTGCTAGTTTCTTTGTGGGTAAGCAGGAGACATCCACCCCTAGGGTGCACAAACCCTCCCATTGCCATAAATGTGGAACCAACTATATTAATTCTGAATTATTGCCCTGTCTAAAAAATCAGGGTTATCTAGCGTTTGCAGTTATTTTTACTAAGCCTTGTGATGAACTGCACAAAACTTTGCAAGGAGCTACAGCTGCACCAGTAACGAGGTGAAATTGCAGAGGGTCACAGCCTTATCAGCAAAGCAGGCCATCAGAGTCTTTGCTTCCTGTTCATTTTTTCTGCCGTGAGCTCCTTTCCTGGCTCACGCCTTGACCTCTACGCTCTTCTCGCTTGTTTTTGCCCCCTCAGCCTTGCAGCCTGCTGTTTGTACATCTCCTTCTCCCTCTCCGGCTGCTCATGCCACCTTTTCCCTAACTTCGTGGCAGTTTCTGCCGCTGTCCAGTGCGGATTTGATTTCCTCAGCTCTGGACGATGCTGCGCCATGAACAGAAAGAAAGCAGGGAGCGGCTGCTTCGTCGTGCTGAAACGACGTCTGCCCCTTGGCTTCCTTCGCCTCCTCTTCCTCACCCCCCTTAGCGGGTCCGACGCTCTCCCCTCGCTCGGGCGCGCTGCCTCGTGCTGCTCCACCGTGCCTTCAGCCTCCTCTTTCTCCTCCTCAGCCATGGCTTTGAAGGTTTCGGAGCGTTGCCGTGAAGGCTGCTCACCAGCAGCAGGCTCCTGGCCGGCTTTGGCCTTCTTCTTGATGGAGACATAGAAGAGGAGGTGGTCGCGCTGCGGCCCGCGGGGCGCACCGGCCGACGGGGCCATGGCACCGTGGGGCCCTCAGCTCCGCGCCACGGCGGTGAGGCACCACAGCTCTCTGATGACCTCATGGTGAGATTGTGACCTCAGATCTCTCAGAACCATTCACCTGGGACCCTTTGTGCTCCCCGCAGCCCAGTTGGGCAGGCGGTTGGGGTGATGTCGTAGCCGCGGTGATGCCACATGGCTCCTTCCTCCCCTGGCGTGGTTTATCTCCGCGTAACGCCCGGTGCGCTGCGAGCAGTGCGATACTCAAGGAGATAACCGAGCGCCTCTCATTTTATTTTGTCGTGATAAAATGTGAAGCCGCTGTTAGCTGCTGAGAGGTGGCAGCTCATAATGTGAAAATGGTTTAGTAGCAGCCCTAAAAATAATTGTATGTGACAGCTGTTTCTTGGTTCCTGTCAGGATAACTACTGTAATTTAAATCTGCAGCTCTTGGACTACGTGTCTAATTTATTTGGGTGGACTTTTCATTAATCTGAAAGGTTCTGAGGGCTTAAAAGCCTTCATTAATTACATTTTAGTAAATGAAAATGTAGCGAGGTTCTGCAGGTTTGTGTGGGAACGTTAGGAAAGAAATTTCCTATGTTTTGTTTGCTTGTTTTCAAAAGGTTAAATCGGTTGTTCCTGGGAAATGACTAGCTTTTCTGCTCCTTTCACAGTTTTTGTGGCTAAGAACAAGAGCATAAATAAAACAAATTGAAATTTTGACCATTCATTGTAAGTACAAGATGACTTCTTGAAGTTCCCAGCAGTGTTAAATATTCATATGTGGTGGATCGCAGAAGTATTAAATTATGAAACAGCCCCGACTTCTGTAGAACTTGTCTGTTTGAAAGGTAAAGATGGGGGAACAAAAGACTGGAAGTACTGGAAGTAGGGAGTCATTCCTGTATTACAGATGACTTCTTTATTACATAATTCTGTTGCAACTAATAGGACTTCTGTAATTGCTACATTGCTTAATTATGTCAGAGTGAGGGTCAGATGGCTTAATTGTGACATCATTTAATTATGTCAGGATTGGGGTCAGATGATTTGTCATAGTTTACACAGAAGCTTGTGGCAAAACCCTGCTTCCAGTCGAGATGTTGACAAAATCAAGCCTAGACAAAATACTTGAACGTGGTGGTGCTTTTGTGCTTCCTTGTTCGCCTTCTGTTTACTCTCACTCCTTTTCAAGTGACCCCACAACAGTAAATAAAATAGGACCAAACTCTGTAGGACCATAAGGCTTGCTCCTTTCATGTCATGGCTTTTTTTGCTTATTCCGAGCAGAGAGGGTGATTTGCATTCCATTTATCTATCCTGCTTTCCCTTCCTTTTTTTTTTTCAGTTTTGCTCTCAAAAGACAACCTGCATTTGTGATTATTCTGGGGCAATGAAATAATTTCATTACAGCATTTAGAGGTCTCTTCAGCAGGTGCTTTATTATCTCAATAATTCAGCCTAAGAGACTTTCCAGATTCCCCAATTCCCAGAGTTCAGGAGCTACAAATAAAAGTCTTTTGCTCTTTCCCTGATTTAGTTTATTTAGCCTCATTTATCTGTGTTCTTTCCAGATCTTCCCCAGGAATTTCATTTAAATGTGGAATTGACGATATTCGGTGAAATTGCCTTAAGGACTGCATTGTGTTAAAATGCACATGAGACAGCGTGTGTCCCACTTGGTTTAGGTCATTTATAAAATTCACTTTGAATTGAGGCCATTAATCTGAACTCAGCAGAATGTTTGCTTATGTCCCTGAATTACCTACATAATTCATCAAAACAGGCCGGCTCTGTTTAAGTGAATCCTGGGGCTGGAGCGCTGGAACCACCCCGTCGGTGCCGGTGCAGGGCCCCAGCTGGTGCTGTCCCACTCCTCCCCGGTGCCGAGAGGTGTGCTGGGGTTTGGCAGGCCGTACTGTGCCGTAACACAGCAGCTTTATCATGATAACTTTCTCTGTGCTAGAGGCTGCTCGGGTAGAACAGCGATTGCTGAGTACAAATCATCTGTGGGCAGCAGCACCCAGCGATGCCCGCCTTCTGATGCGCTTGCATCTGGGTTTGGGCAAAGCCTTTCCTGTGGCTGTGGCTGCCTTAATCTTCTCTTTGGAGGCTAGTGGGGAAACCCTTTCCTTAGCTGCACGTTGAGGGTACGCAGCATGCATTTATAAACCTACAGGAGCTCAATACCATAGAGCCTGCCAGTACTGGAGTTGTGGTTCATCAGTGGAGCCAGGAGCCTTTCGGGCACGCATGCTGTCCTCATGCTAGCGTGGAGCTTTCAACAGCCAGCAGAGAAGGCTTGTGCTCATCCCGATTTCACATTTCCTGGTCCTGACCCATGCAAGAGGTTTATCCGTCAGAGACAGAAGTCAGCTTGACACCCTGCCATGAGGCATCTGCTCTTCCACGCGCCGTCCTTGCTGAGGAGAGTGTTTTACACTCATCTTAGCACATTGGGAGGTGGCTTCAGCTGGGAATGGCTGCGAGGTTGTTGCTATCCCCCTGCCACTACTGTCATACACAAGTCAGGAACATCACAATAATGTAGAAAAAGAGTTATCTGATAGGAGTTTATAGGGAGCTATAACTTAAAAATGACTGTCTCATCCTGATAACGCACTAAGGTATATTGAGTTTGCTGGGTGTTTTGCTAAGGGAAATTCAAGTACAAAATAGGCAAGATATTCTGTGCCATGAGATCAGTCAGTAGGCTGCAAAATGGTTGGGATAGGGCTATTTGTTTTATCGTTTGGGTGTACATAATGGTATCCTGAAATTGTTAGTGTGTTTTGTCCATTTTCTTAACTGAATCTGATCAAGTCCTGCGGCTGTTCTAAAATACCTGCTTAGCGTTGTTATCTAGTCAGTGCAGTTGTTGGAAATGCATCCTGAGACTGCAGACACCTAATTATGGAGAAAAGATTTTGCCATCAGTCCTGGCAGAAGAAAATCTTTGTTGTGGACCTGTTTAGATTGCTAGTGAGAAGCAGAATCTATAAAGCTTATATATAATACATAATAATGTTTCTCTAGTATCTGACACTTCATTAAAAACAAAACAAAAAGAACACCTCACCAGCCTAGATGACGGGCTCACTCATCCAAGACCTTACCTTTCTGCCTATTAGTTAATGAGTGTTGATGAAGGTGTGAAATTGTTTCCAATTTGCCATGGTAAGTGAAAATTTCGTGCTGGAAGGAGCAATGTAAAAGGTAATGCAGGAAACTAACAAATCCAGAAGACACTACATGGATCGCATACTGAAAAATGTGAAGCCCTGGCTTTCCATTCATTGCCAGAAAGCTGCAAAGGTCGGCAGTGCTCAAAGTTGCTGCCTCATCAGCACCAATCTTTTCAATGCATGTTAGCTGTTAATTTGAAGGAACATTTTTTTTTACTATTTCTTTTAAAAAGTGAAAGTAAAAACATCCCCTTGACAGAACCTATCAAGACACACAAAAAAAGCAGGAAGATGAGAAAAATGTCACCGCTCATGATGATGTTAATTATAAGGTAAATGAATGTTGACATTTGAGAGTTCAGTTGAAAAGATCAGACACACGCTAAGGCGTATAGGATCTATGTAAAGTATGATGTAGAGAGATGCAAAGTTGTGTAATGTCTGAAAGCTTACCATTTATAGAAGAGCAGAAGAAAGGAAAAGGTTCAGCACTGTCGTCTTTGTCGCTTCTCATAATTATACAGTGTGAATCTAAAGATACTTTTGAAAGCTTCTTCTCTTGTAGTCTTTCTTAGTCAGATCTGTGATTGCAAAAAAAAAAAGGACCCAACATGGTAAATGTTATCTTAAAAGCCACAGGGTAAATAGAAGTAATGTGTGTTACTTTTCATAATCTGATGATATTTTGGTGAATGTTTTGCCTTTAGTAGAGATAGAAGTAATCTCAGTTGCATAAAGCTAAGGTCAAAGACTTAATTTTAATCAGAATAGCTCTCTCTTTAGCTGAGGTGTACACATGGGTCCTTTTAGTGAAACGCTTCTTCATAAGCTATTTTTGAGGTGGCAAACACTGCTGCTTCTCTTCCTGGACAGAAATCAGCTAAGAAAATGGGCGTAACACACATCCTTGCCATTTCTGCTGCTGCTGCCTTCTGTGAAGATAAAGTGCTGTCACTCCAGTCTGACAGCGCAGGCAGCCATCATCATCATGCCCCAAGTCCAGAGCCTGGGAGACTGGATTTGGGGCTTTTCCAGGCTGGGGTAAGGAGTAGTTACCCTTAGCAATACCTCAAACCGTGTGCTGGCATGCTTGCCTTTAATGTTACTGAGGGTCATCAGGGAAGTTTCTACAAAGGGTGGCTTTTTTTCCTGTCTCCTCCTTCCTGCCATAAAATTGTGAGATCTGTAAGGTCTGGTTGCACCTTTCAGAGGGGCTGTTTAACCACTGCTTTGGGAGCTTGGGCTGCCAGACCACCAAAAAGCCAAGTGCCGGTTTTAGAGCGGACACCGATGCTGCTATGCACCACCTCGCTTACTCAGTCACAGGAAAACCATCTCTCTGGAGGTGCCTTGCCCTTGACCTACTAACTCTGTACAGAAGCGCAATTTATCCACTTTGCATGCCTGTGAAGAGTGCATGCTTTCAACGTTTTCTCTTTCTTTCTCATTTCCCCATTATTGTCCTGCCTGTGGCAAGCCAAGGTCACCGGGAGGAGAATGGTCTCTTGTGCTGAATTGGTTTTCAAGATGCTGCTAAACCATGCCAGATCTTCAGCTGCATGTCATAAAGGCTTTATTTTCTCTCTAATTCACACAATGTTGCCTTTTTATTTCTGATCCTTTTTAATATGAGTAGTTACTCATGTTTTCCACTTTAGTGCAATTATACCATACTTTGCCTTTTCTCTTTTTGCAGGTAGCTGACAAGCTTGTTGAGCCATTACATGGTATTAAATGAAGTAATTGCAATATTAAGTTCCTTCTTCCATGCCATAAAAAAAAAAAAAAATGCTATTAAAGAGTAACTGTGTGATACTGCCTAGAGAACTGGGCTTTGGCCTAAAAGCAGTGTAGGGGCATTTTTGTGGTTTTGGGCACCCCAGGGTGCCTGGGTAGCAGGGACTCTTCTGCTTCTGCCCTCTGCCTGCTCTGAGAGGATGAGTTCAGGGCTGGTTTCAGATCCCTCTTCTGATGGACTGGCTGGTTTCAAATGGGCTCTGCATTGCTGGCTTCAATGGGAATGAAACATCTCCTGCACCACTAGAATTCTTGTCCCCTGAGGAAGTATTTTTGGCTGATACCCAGACGAAAGTATTATGAAGCTTTTTCTTCATGGGAAGATCATTTTACTGTGCTCATTGTGTTGATGGCATGGCCAAGGACATCATCTCCACAGGTTACTGGGATCATAAATGTTTGTGGCTGTTCCCTGTTGTCTCTCTGGGTTGCCAACAAAATCATTTAGTGAGGCACCGTGTTAAGATGCTCATTTATTTTATCTTGGTGTTGGGGCTGCCTGTGCTTCTGGTTTGTCAGCTGGGGGCTTGCGCCGCTTGTACTTTGTCGTGAGCTTCTTGCTCATCTAACCTGGGACACGGCTTCTCTTTGCATGAAGTACAGCTCTGATGTGTTACACGTGGGGAAAACTAAAGGACAAACTGCAAACCATCTTGTAAGGAGGGGAAGGGACATCGTGGAAACGATAAGCAGTTTATTCTAGAGGAATTATTTTAAATGCTGTATGTAAATGCTGAAGTGCTGCGAATCCCTAGATAAGATGCTGTTGGGTAAGATAACAAAGGTTCAAGGAGTACTGATCTCAGGAATATTTCTTGATAGCGTTTGTTTGAATTGAACATGCTGCCTGTTTTTCCTTGATAGTGAGATCACCTCCCTCTCATGCCTACTGTGGTTTGGATTGTATATTTTGGTAACATTTGTCAACAGAACAGACAATGCGCCTCCCCCCGTTAGTTGATTTTTATTTTAATGCACCTGTTATTCATTGTTACTGGAGACTTTTCCTTTTATCAGAGAGTGTCCTCTCTGGGAGTGAAGTGAGGGTGTGTAATTTAATCTCGTGGCTGTAAAAATCCATTCCTGGTTGTACTCGTTGGTAATTTAACAGTGGCGCAGCAAATATTAAATAACTCACCTGCACTCCAATAGAGTTATCATAATGAAGCTTGATGTATACCAACAGGTAGAGGAAGTTGCTTTTACTTTGCACATCTCATGTACAATTGCAAAAATAGCGCGTGTGTTTCCAGTTCTCTGGCAATGATTCCTCCACCCCCAAACTCTAACAATATTTCCTTTGTTTATAACAACTGCCTTCTCTCTAGTACTTCCACCTACAGATATCCAGGGCTCCATGAAGTAATACCATACGTATTGAAAAGAAAACAAAGCTGGAGCAGAAGCAGGTCACCCAAAGCATGGTAACCGAAGTCAATGCCCACCTCCCTTTCCCAGCTGCACTCTGCCCAGCGAAGGCTGAGCCTCTCCAGTAGCACGCTGCTTGGCACCTCTGCCCTTTCCATGCTGAGGTTGCTCAGGAGAGGTGATGCTAAACGTGTAGAGTGAACTTCTTTAACATCTGTGTGCACAGTTAGGTGTGTTTTACTAGCCTTAAGTCCTCAGATAGCCTATAAGGTAAGAAACGCACCACGTAGCTGTTTGTCTTTGGTGTGCTGGTACTGGAGGACACTGGCAAGAAGAATGGCTTTTCTCCCAGACAGGCAGCAGCTGTTCTGGCAGAGGCCGCCGTGGGCTTCGTGCCAATTAAATCTCTGTTACTCTCACTGTCCAACTCTAGAACAGACACAAGCTACATCCATTGATATTAAGCAGACAGCAGGAAACAGCCCAAATTAACCGATCCTTCTCCCTCCTCCAAACTTTTGTCTGAGCAAAGCATTTTATACAAGTGGAGTGCTTTTAGCTCGACTGTTGTGTAGCTGTAGTGTGTATTCTGTATGTTAAATGAATTCTAAAATTTGTATGCTTATTCCTGCTACACAGCTTGTTGTAGTCCACTTCTGTGACCTTGGCTAATTCCCTTCCTACTTATCTTGCTTTTTCTCTGGGAAATGTAAGTTCTTTGGGGCCATAACAGGTTGTGTCCCTGCAGTCATGGCCTCCGTCTTTATGGACTATCTAGATTGTAATAGAAATTGTTCACATCATGGAGATTTTTATAATTTTTGCAATGTTTTCTCAAATGCAGCTGAGTCAACAAATCAAACTCTGCAGACATCAAATTTTCAAGGGCTGCAATTATTTTTACAATGCTGTGGTTTGCGTGATAAAATGATACCCAAGTCCATCAACAGCTTTTTTTTCTTTAAAACTTGTTCATGACTTTGAGCACAGCCACTGAGCTGTGGACTCTTGTTGGAGGAGGCAGCGGGCATTGCTGATAGCCCTATTATAGCTTGACTGCAAATGTATGGAGGAGATGGGAGAACACAAGCAGGCAGAAGTTTAAATGAGTGTTTTCCTTTTCTGAAAGCTTTCACTGAGGGAATCTCTGAAGTGGAGTTGCTGCTCTGCTGTCGGATGTGCTGGCTCTCTGAGGTAGACGCAGGAGTCCGCACTTTGCTGATGAGAATGTACCACTTGATCCTCAGAAACAATAATTTATTTACTTGGATCGAATGCTTGGAATTCTCTCAACAGCAAACTATTTTGTTACACTAGCCTCTTGAAAATGGATTTTTTTAAATTATTCACCATTAAGGGTGGTTTATGCTCTTTTGCTGCAATTATTCAATGGCTTGCTAAGTAAATATACATGATGTCGCAAGGACCTCTTCAAAACCTTTTCTTTGACAGGAAAAGCTGAAGCCATTAATAATGACCTGGGAAGGAAAGCATTTGGCTGAGCAAAGGGGGAAAACAACTCTTATTTTTTCCATAGCTTCATTGACTGGATGTTGCTGAAGAAGCTTCCTCGTGTCTGCCTCTAGATACAGTAAAGCTCAAACATTCACTTATCACAGAATGCAATATCAAACCTTCCGGTGTGGTTTAAGCAGGTAACTCTTTTTTCTCTCTAAAGAGGCAATGAGGACAATGAAGTATTCAGTGCAAAAATGAGAATCTAGCTTAACAATTCATTGCTGTAACTGGTATATTGCACCTCTCACAGGGCTTTGATATCCTGGCAAAATAAGTATTTATTACTTTGCTGGTCTCACATTAAATAGCGTAGTGTAAAATGACAATGTCAAACCAAGTTAAGAATCTGCTTCATTATGAGAGATTTCCTTGCAATAATCCTATATATTATACTTCTGTAGCCACTGTAGAAATTACCACGGGGACCACTCTGTACAAACGACTGCTTCTTCAACATCATCATTACCGAATCTTCTCTCCCTCATAAAAATTCCTCTTGGTGATCCCACAGAAAACCTTTTTTGTTGCCTGCCTTTTTATTAGCCCTGCTTGAGCCACAGCAGCGCTGCCCTTCTAAAGGGAAGGGAGGAGGCCTGGAAGGGGCCAGTTGCCCTGAGAATAGGGCCAGGAAGCTGGAGGGCAGGCACTGAGAGCCCTTCATGCCTGGACCAGGTTGCTGGGCTTGGATGGAGGGGACGGAGTGGTGAATGCAGTTGTTGGCATCGGTGAGCCATGAGGAGCTCCTGAAATGCCCAGCGTTAGCACATTGACTTGGTCTGTTCTCTGGCCATGGTCTGTGGGTATTTACAGCTCTGGGCCTGGAACAAACGTGGGACAGGAATGTTCTGCCTGTTGTGTGAAGTACAGGAAGGGTATGAGAACAAATAAATTGGGGTGCATACACGACTCTTCCAGAATAAGGTCTTATCCCAGGCTTTTAAGCAGACTGCACGTGAAACGAGCACAAGCCTGGGGGAGCTGGGCTCCAGACCGTCAGCCCCGTGTGTCACCTTGCCCGCCTCCCCCGTTGGTGCTGTCAATAATTATACAGTGACCTCTTCTGTGCGAAATGCTGAGATTTACTGATGGGCTGTCTGCGCAAGATACAGTGCTCCCAGGCTGCTGTTCTGGGAACTGTGCCTAGTTTTTGTTTAACTTTTGCCCTATCCCAAACACCTTGATCAGAGGATGGGAGTATCAGAAATTAATGAGGTAAACACGTTCGCTGTTGGAAACAATCCCTATCTGTATCTTTTTCTCCTCCGTTCTGCTCCTTTTGAATTTGATCCTGTGTTTGACTTAACGCTGTTTTTCCTTGCCTTTTATAGCTCTCACTCAGACCTTTAATAATATTTGATCTCTTTTTTTTTTTTTTTTTTTTTTTCTTTAAGCTTTAATATACAAGACATGTATATTTTAGTTTTATGAATCTTCAGGGAGACCTCATTTACTGAGAGTCTGCTTGAATGACCTTGGAGGGCAATTCAATTCTTCTTCTCCCTCTGCCCCTGCAACCTTCTTGCAGGCATAAAATATTACACTGGTTCATGCTGGAGATCAAGAGGCAGTTTCACTTTTAGTAGGAAGGTGCAAAAGAGGTTTCCATGAGACAAAAGGGATATTAATTGGATTGTGCCTGCTAGAGCATGTGGATTACACCGATGCTGTTCCTGTGGCCGTAGTTGAACTTGTATGTTGTTGCTGCTGTTGACCACGGCCCTGGCTGTAACTCTGGTGTGCTCTTGTGTAGAGAGGGCACTTCGTGTTCTTTGTCTGGCAGTGATACACTGCTATGGAAGGATTTTTCCATTAAATGTATGAATTAAATGGATTTGTCCTATTTTTGCAGGGTGTTTATGGCTGAAGAGCTGAGTCCTGGCCCTGTAAGTCCCAGAACCTTGCCTAACTAAGAGAGCATTTTCTCTCGGGTCCCAGGGACCCTGCAGATGAGAGTGAAATGCAGAGATGCAGGGCAGATAGGACCCTGAAGTAGGTAACTTGCTGTTCAGTGATGGCTTAGGCTGCCATGCGTGGCTAAGATCAGGAGTCATTTCTGTTCCTGTTAGATACTAAACAGATAAGCCCTTGATTTGAAGAGTTGCATGGTTTATTTAAGAGACTGGGGAGCAGCCCAGGTGTTTGCTCTGCCCGCTCCATGCCTCTCCCTGATCCTATAGTTTTCCCAATTTGCGAGTAGGAAACAAGGGAATTGCACAGCCCAATGCCTGTGCTGGCGGCCAGGGGAAGGTGCCATGGGTTCAGTGGGAGGAAGATGATCTCGCTTCTTTTCCAGCTCCAGTGATTTTTAAGTTGGCTGCAGTATGGAATATTTTTATCCCTTTCAGACTTAAGAAGGAAAATAACACAATCATCACACACAACACAGTCATCTCTGGATGTTCTCCTGCCTTAAGCATGAAGTAAAGCAAGCGCATCTTTATTCCATCTTGTAGAGCAAAGTTGCTCTTGTACATCTGTTAACTGAGATGCCAGAACAACACCATCTCGTAAACCAAAGATAAGATTGAGCTCTGCATACTGGTTGCTGTTCATGGACCTGCTTCCATTTGACCTCCTTGTAGTGCCTAATTTCAAGGGCATTGTTCTTTTGATATCTGGTAGAAGGTATTTTTACTGAGCAGAGTTTGATGCAAGGGTCCAATACCAAGTTAACCATTTTTAAAGCTTAGGTTTGGCAGCTGGTAGCACAGAAATGAATTTTGTAATTCAGAATTACTATTCTGGAAGGCTTAGGTTCCCGATGGGTGGAAATGGCTGTCAGGATCCCAAAGTCAAGTTTGCTTGTATGGATCTATAAAGCAGTGGGGTTTTTGGTTTCAGTTTAAAGGATAACAGCAAACCTCAATCACTGTGAACGAGCCTGGCACTGCCTGCATGGGAAGTCCTGCAGTGTAACTGCTGGTGGTGAGTCCCAAGGTTTCTTCCTCTCTTGCCCATTAGTCCTGGCATGAGAGCACGCTCAGGAAAGAGGGAGTGGAAGCAGCGCTTAATGGGAAGGGTTCTGCTCATCCTGAACAAAAGTTGAGCACATATGGAAGGGTTTGATAGGAGCAATGCAGCAATATGAGAAAGCGATGCAGCAGCTTTGCAGATGTCCTGGATTTTACCTTGTCCATTCAGCAAAGTACCTTTCTGAAAAAAATAAAAATAAAAAAAATGGCATAACCTTTTTGTTTTCTATCTAGAATAGGTTTGTATCCAGGAACTGGGGGGTTTAAATTTAAAATAAATAAAATTTTACTTTTCTGAAAACCTCTTCAAGCTTTGTGGTTGTATTTTTCAGCACAGTTGTATTGTTTGTTAATGGGATATATATAATTTTCTAGCAGCTGTTGCATGCAGGGGCGATGCCAGTTCTGAATAAATATAAGATTGGAAACAAATTCCCAGAAAGGCAGCTAACAATGCCTAGAAAAGAAAATTGCCATGGAGATGAATGTAAAAGATGATGAAGGCAGACACAGTCACTATATAAACATGCGTGGCTCTACCAAGGAGGAAGGGAAACTACTTTCTCTTGGTGGTTAGCTGTAGGGTACGACAAGAAACTATTCCATACCTGTCATGGTAATTTTTAAGCAATGGAAGAATTTGCTAACCAGCCGTGTTGAATCACTGTCAAACAGTGATGTTCAAGAGAAAAATGGATCGCGCACCTCTTTGAAGGAGGCTGAGGATGCTATCCATACTTCCTGGCCTTGGTGTGTGATCCTGTGGTGCCGAGTGTAAATGAGGGATGGGTTTTGGTCTGCTGTTCCACACGGAGACACGGCTGATTTACGTGGCGGAACAGACTCCAGCTTGTTCTCAGCCAGCTCTGCAGTGCCATAGTGCGTGAGCAGGGATAAAATCTCATTTTTGTCCCTGGACTGTAAAGCACAATGCTTGCAACACAGATCTGCAGTCTGGTCAAAAAAATGCTGAAGCTGATGGAAATGCTGCCTTAGAATGTTTTATAAAGTCAAATTATATCGCAGGTCTAGGTATTACTGCAAAATAGATCCTGGGGTTAGATTTTGAGCAAGATTCCATGGTTTGTCATTAGGTCTCCAGTTGCTGGCACTTGGTGGTGATGCCGAATGCTGGAACTTGCTGAGAGCACTGCCCTGTCCCACCACGTGTCTGCACTTGGTGCTCTCTACAGGGAGGATGCACGAAGGCTCTTGCTTAAAGTATTTAGAGCAGTTTTGAGGCTGGAATTTAAGGACAAAGTGGCTTCTGTGGATTTGGCTTGAAGCCATTATGCAGCTTTTCTTCAGTTTTGGACTTCATGCTAAATTAATATCTAGAGTAAATAAGCAGATGGTTCCACTAAGCCCTTTTCAACAGAAATTGTAGTCTCACTGTCACCCTACTGCAGTTGGAAGTTACAAAGTAAAACAGTCTTGACCGTGATAGTTCAAAATTGTTGTCTGCTAAAAGGACTGGAAATGTAGTCCCTTTTATGTAAGCACCCAGAGGTACTGCAGTGATGGATCCCTGTTCCAGTTTTCTATCTGCTTTCTGGAACAGAGCAGCACTCCTCCAGGGGCTAAGCAAAGGCCGCAAGTGCACGGGGCTGTAAGAGTTGAGCACCCTGTAAAAGCACCCTATAAACAACCTACGTAGGCTGCGACTTCTGGCCAGGAGGCACGTTGCCATCGTTCCGAGGTCATGTACGCTTCAAAATGATGAAAATAAAAATAAATGAAACTTTGAGCCCCTTGTGATTTGATGAGGAGGGGAACGGGGCATGCTGTTCCCAAAGCTTTGGTGCTGCTGCCATCAATCAGCACCCCTTGGGCCGGCACCCCGGGGGCAACCGAGGCCCTAAGCAGCTGCAGGAGCGCTGGCACCCAGGGGCCGTTCATCACTTGATTAGTTCAGACTTTCGCCCGGAGGCAGGAGCCATTAGACCTGGCTTACACCTTCCTCTGGAGGCTTTACCATCTCACCTTGTTACACAGCCCATCAGTTCCCTTCATCTTTAAAAGGGAAATGGAAGTGCTGTGCCTGTAAAGATGTATTTTCTGCAGTTGGCGCGGTTGTGTGCCATTATTTATTATCAGCATTAAGTTGCAGTCCTATGAGAAACTCCAGTCACATTCAAATCCTACTGTGGTAAATGTGGAGCCAGAAAATAGTCTTTGCTCAGACAACTTGCTTTTTCTGATTACTTTCTTCATCCTGAGGCTGCTTTGCATTTTGCTGTAATTTCTACAGCCATGACTGCTGTAATTCTAGCATGCCTTCGTAGAGCTGTCACTTACCTAAGCTTCAGTTTGCAAGTCTTGTTTTCTCCTGGTTTCTGGGACTCTTTGTTATGTTGCAGAAGAGCCTTTGTAGAAACTACAAAAACAAGAAACAAACTCAGTTTTGTGTCTGGTCCAAATGTGGTTGAGCTCCAGCCTAGACTCCGGTTGTATCCGAAGCTTGGCATCTTCAATTTTTAATGCGACGTCGTAGCATTAGGCAGTGGAAGACAGTATCAGTTCAGAGTTTTATGAATTTAAAAGCAAAGGTGACTTGACCCAATTGTGCACCAGTTCCCAAAGGAAGCAACTTGTGTAGCTGGTGTGCTGGAAAACCGAGAGGCTGAAATTTGAATAATCTTTCAACTTCTTGGGCTCAGTCCTCAGAATTTCATGGGCTGAGTGTTGTGCAAACATGCCCCATGTCTTTCCAGTCTAATCTGTCAATAGAGAGTCCAAATTTAATAGAACTTAAGTGCATTGTTAGACTGACAAAGACGTGAGTATATCTGTGCTTGCAGTGATGGAAACGGTTGCTATTTATCAAGTAATAAATAGTGTCTCTTGCTATCAACACATCTAACTCTGCCTGCACTGAGAAAAACAATCTCTGTAGCACTGATAATAAGGCAGAAAGGGTTTATAGGAAATTGTAATAAAGCTGTAGCAGATTTCTTTGGGGGATTTGCAATGCGGCATTAGTAAGCTTCAATTGCATTAGCTGTTCTTCTGTTATGTTGAATTAGTGTTTGTTTTCTCCTGAATAGAATAAATATAATCATGTTTGTTACCTTTCTTTTGGTATGACTGGAGCCAAATGCTGTTTCTGTAGTAGAAGTATTATGGTAAGTACTTTCACGTAATAAAATGCATCCGTTTCAGCAATATGGTCTCCTATTCCGGTACCTGCCATCATTGTTGATGGGTTTGTGTTCTTGCAGTCTTGCTTTCCTGAGCCATAAACAAACACATTTGTTCTGTCAGTTGACTTCCATTCTACTGAATCAGTTTGTAGTGAGGGTGGCTAAACTGAAGGCCCTTTTACTTGGGTGAGGGAAAACGGGCCCTTCTCTTCCCTTCTGCAAAAAGTCCACAAGCTCCCCCTGTTAGCAGTGTTGTTCAGTCCCCGAAACATGTCCTCTGCAGGAGGAAGAGCCTTTCTTACAGCTTCTGGTGGTGACCCACCCCAAAGGGTCTACATCAACGGAGTGGGAGCTTTTCATTTCCTAGGATGTGGCTCCCCAGCAGCTGGTGCATAGCAAAAAGCCACACCAGACTCCGTCCCACTCAGCAGTGCTTTGCAGTTGAAGCAGGAGCATGGCTTTAGCTGCAACACGATGAAGACAGACTCTCTTTCTGTTCATGGCCAGCTTGACTACTTCACAATTACCTTTATGCACCATCTGCATTTTGCTCATTGCTGTCGTAAGTGGCATGTCAAATTATGCCTTCAGGTTGAAGTGGATTTTATTCCAAAAATGCAAATCTAAACTCTGTTAATGCCTTGAAAACTAAGTATTTACCCACAAGATAAGCCATTTGCTCTTTTATATTTAATGCATGCTTATATATGCATGCATGTGTATATATATGTATGTAATTGTCTGTGTAAATGTAAGAAACCAATTATGTGTAGTAGGGAGGTGTGTGCATAAATACTGGTTCACTTAATAAGAATTCCTCAGAGACCATCTTATCTGTTGAATTGCTCCATTGTGACAGCTTCAGAAATGCATGTGGACTAATGGATTCTTTCAGTAAGTGACCATAATTAATCTAGCATGGAGATCCAAGAGAATTCAGACTAATGAGACTGAAATAATTTTGAAGCATTTCATAGGTTAAGGAAAACAGCAAAGAAATTAGATTGTCAGATCCCCTGCACAGCATAAATTAGTTTGGCTCTGTTGTCTCCAGTGGAACCATGTTGACTTGTATCAGCCAAGGTTTTGGTTTACGTTCTTTTAAAGATGAGCTAAGGAATGTCACTTACAAAAAATGAAGAATTAAGAAAACTTCAGTGTAAAGGCTCTGGAAAAAAAAAAAAAAAAAAAAAAAAAAAAAAAAAAAAAGTATTGATTTGCTTTTAGCCAGCAAATTTATCTGGGAGCAGGCATTAATTAAGGTTGATGTCAATGACTGATGGTTTGCTGCCGCACGGAAATGCTTTCATCTTTAGATGGAATGGGGGTGGGAGGAAAAAGAGTAAGCAAGCTGAGTGATAAACTAATCAGATTTCATTTCCATTACTGTTTTTGGAGGCGGTAGAGGTAGATATCACAACTGGAAGGCTTTGGGAGAAATTTGTTGCTCTTGGAGCTGAATCTGAATTCTGTTGTTAAAAGATCCGTACAGCTCTGCTGAGAGAAAACAGGCAGGTGGCAGAGTATTTGAGGTCAAAAGTGCTGTGACCTAGTTAAATCAGGAGGGGAATTTAGCCCTAGAGCTGCATCCAGGAACTAAGAATCAGGTAGAATCCGAATCGGGAGGCTTCTTTCATTAAGATGCAGGTGTATTCTTTCCATCCCCTAGAGCATTTAGTGAGGAACAATAACTTGATCTAATTATTCATTTTCCTTGTGAAAGTCCATTGTGCTGAGATGTCTCTTGTCACCAAAAAATGAGGTGTAGAGGTGCTTAAGTATACTTTGTTTAAGAGAGCAGACATGCTAAATAAGATGCTCAGAATTGATGGTACTTCACCTCTCATGATAATTTGAGCCGAGGTTTGGTTGAAAAGTTAAAAATACAGGTGAAGTGAATAATAATGCACAGCTACGAATATCCTCAGCAATATGTCCCCTAGTCGTACTCAAAGGAAGAATCAATCCCCAAAGAGCCCCGGTGCTGCCATGTGATGTGGCTGTGAGGAAGCTGTGGGCTGTGACTAGGCCGCGCCATGGGGCCACCAAGCAGCGCTGGGGGCCGGGGCTCAACTGGTGCCAGCTCCGTGCCCCAAGCACACAAAGTATGGCTCAGCAACACTTATATGAGATCCTGAATGGCTGGAATGATTAATTCCAGATATCTCTGAGATGCAGAGGTTTGGGGTTGGGAGAGGAGAGACACGGAGTCCAGCAGAATGACTCTGAGCCTTCCCTATTCGCGTATTGCTCGTGTCTGACGTGGCCGTTGCTGAGTCAGAGTCCCACCAAGGTGTCAGAGGTGCCAGGTGTTCCCTATCCCGTCAGTCAGAAAAGCTTTTTTTTCTGAATCTTAAAACCTCAGAGCTCAACTCCCAGTTCTGTGATAATGTTGGTGTGACCTTGGAAATGTGAGCACCCCTCTCAGGCTCAGCTCAGTCCCTGCTGAAACATAGCGCAGTACTGCTGCTGCCACTAAAGCCCTGATGTCGTTTCTTTTTTTTTTTTTTTTAAATCTGTTTGGGCTTATTTAAGATGGTGTCTGGCTACATTCTCATTCTGAATAGCACCAGGGCTTGTGTGTGCCTACAAGTTCATGCTTAAATTCATTCTCTCCAAATAACGCACTCGATGTAATGGGATTTCAAGTAGAGTTCCCAACTCCAGTTGTGACCTTTGACTTCAGGTTTTCTAACAGTCGGTTTGTGTAGCATCTGCACAATGAATTGCTCGCTGTGTTTGGGTTCTGTAGGAAGTACTGCGGTCAAATTCATACTTATAAAATTTCAGGGTAGTTCAAATTGGATCTTCTGCCTGCAAATATCTCCTTCTACTATTCTAGTGCTCTAACTCACTTTCTGACGTTTTATTGATTTTTCTTTTTCTTTCTTTCTCTCCATGTGGAACCAAATTAAAGCCAGAATTGGGATTGTAAATAGATAATGGTGCGTGAATGCAGATTAATCATTGCCATCCATGTACAATAATACTAATTGCGCCAAGGGAAGAATGGCTGACTGAGTGGTATAAATATTTAATGCTTGATTCCAATGTGAAATACAAGAGTGAAAGAAGAAATAAAGAAAATAGTTGAGAAAACCACACTTCACTGCTTTTGCTCAAAAGAACAGCTTTGATACCATTAACCTTCCCGTATTATGCAATAAAGGAGAATCATAGGAGCTGTGTTTAACTTGGTGGTTTCAATTTCACTTAAGAATAAGATGCCTTAGAGCTTACGTTAAAAATGTTGGAAGCCCTTCGGGATAAAATTGGTAAAACTCTCAGAATGGGGTGCTAGAGAGGTGCATTTTTGACAGGCCATCTAAACTTGCAGCCAGTGTGCAGAGTGGGGGCCCAGGGACAGGGTGAGGATTAGGAGCTGTCTCGACAAAGTAAAAGGGAAGAGTAAAATTCAGAAAATCTGCAAATGCTTCAGGGGTTTTGGTTTGAAAAGGAATAATGAACTCGCAAGTACCTGCTGGGAAAAAAAAAAGAAAAAAAAAAAAGAAAGAAAAGGTTATGGAGTATGTTGGATGTTATTGCTGAATATCTGTGATGGCTTTTTGTTTGTTCTTTTTCCCCCAGAATTTAATATGGTCTGAAATTTAACCAGATCTAATACCTGGTACAGCAGAAGGAAAGCTTCATGTAGTGTACCATGCACGTATCTGCAGCAGATTAATCTGCTTGGAACCTGAGAGCAGTGCCTGGCATGCCCATATTTCTCTCTAGTTCATTTAAAACCTGTGATCACAACATGAACTCTTGTCTTCTGCCGGGCCCCTCCTAATGTAGTCCTCCTCTGCCATGCTGATGGAACAAACAGCTGGGACTTGCAGCCTGATCACAAATGTGCGTAAATAAACTGTTCCACCGACCTCGTTCAACCACAAAATGACCCAAGTGCTCCTAGGGCAGCTTTTTTTCCCTGCTTATTCAGAGAAGAGCTAAGATTAAAATGGTTGTTCGTGTTCAAAGCCTCCTGTCTGCACAGGAGCAGGTCAGAAGCTCTCTGTTCTCCCTGTTCTGGGTATTTACCTGGTGAGATCAGCTCCTGTGGGGAGCCCGGAGCCTGCTGTCCTCAAAGCTCCCTGTGTGTGCTGGGAACGTGCCTTTCGTTGCCTGTATCACAAAGGACTGTGACATAAAAAGCTAAAATCTGTTCTCTATGCACTGTGCATAGGATGAGCTTAAATTGCGGGAGGGAAGAAAAAATCAGGCTTAGCTATGAAGAAACACATTATTTCTAAATCCTCACTGCCATTGAGTTTTTCCTGGGGCTGGTAAATGCTCTTCAAGCAATTACAGGAGCTCCTGTGCTTCCTGAGCGCTGGTTTCTCCGCACTGGTTGCTTGACATTGGTGTTGAGGACCCTTCAAATTTGATCAGCATTGTTCAGTATCTTACATTATTTTAGGCATATTTTAACAGGTTCTTTCTCATGCAAAGTGTTCATGTGGTTCAAATGGTAAATTGTGATTTTGAGGGCCTTTTATAGGTAGAGCACAAGCCAGTGCCCCAAAAACAAGGTCAGCAGGGGACGAGACCAAACCCAGGGCTGAAATGAGCTTGTTCCTTGTCCATCCTCCTTTGCCTCTGCTGCCTCTGGTTGCCTCTAGAGAGTAGTTTGTATTTGCAGGCTCAGGCACGGCTGTGGAGGCTGCTTCTGGGAGCAAACTCAGTTCATTTCCTTCTCCAAGTGACTCCTGAATTGAGACGATATTTAATACAGAATGGGTACTGAATTCCCATCAGTGAGTAATGGTTATTGATTTTACTTTAAAAAACAAGCCACCACCAATTCTTACATTGCTAGTTAGTCATCCCAGAGCCCAGATTTCCAGTTAACATGCTGTCATATTCAGGAAGCTGCATATTTAATCCAGTGATTCATATCTCCTGACGATGGCAGCAGGGAAGAGGAGGAGGAAGAGGAAATGGACATGGAGAAGCTTGAAAAGTTTTTGCAAATTACTAATAGACTTTAAAAAAAAACAGACACAAAACCCTGGAATACTGAAAAGTGCAGTAGCGGAGGTCAAAAATAGTCCAATGAGTCATGTGAATAAAAGCCCCTCTGTTAGAAATCCAATCATTTATTGGGCTAATGGTAGGAGTGGAAACTTCAGCTACTTAATGTAGTACGAAAGTGTGTTGGGGAATGCGGAAAGAAGTTTCAGCTTTTAATTAGCTCTGGGTGTTTTAAACTCTCTGTGATGTATTTCCTCCTTATTGAAGACAACAAGGCAGTGCTGGGTTTATAAAACAAAAATAACGTGACCTTGAAAAGTTGGAGGTATAAACATCATGTGCTCCGTGTCACAGCGCAATCAGCGCCCTCGCCAAGAGATTGTTTTAGCCTTTACCGTGTGCCTTTTTCTTTCGGGTTGCTGTCACTTTGCCTGCTGGTTTAGCAGTGCTAACGGGTGCTGACTGGTGTTACCCCTATGCACAGACTCATGATGGTGGCTCATGCAGGAGATTTGGGGTGTTTTCTCTGCTTTTAGTGATTGCTGTTGCCTTTTGCCTGCTGAGCATCCTTCCCATTTCATCTGAGATTCAGCAACAGCAGCCAGGGCATTTGCATTCAAGGACCATGCAGCTGCTTCAGATCAACTGTGTTTATCTGTAATTAAATATTCCATTATCAATTAACCATTAATGCTTCCTAGTGATTATTTCAAACCTGTGGGAGCCTTGTAGTGAAAAGGTTGTAGTTAACTGCAGGTGAACACGATGTTTTCTATTAAAAGCATAGCTGTAGCCATTTGATTTCTTACCCATCAGAACATTTCATCCCTGACCTATCCAGTCTGGTGCTGGGCAGCGTGATTTCATTGGGAATGAGCCCTTCTTTCTGCCGTCGTGCACCTGCAGACTCAATGGCAGCAGCAGCTGAGAAAAAGGTGGGAGATGGGGATGCTTTTGGTCCGGCTGTGTGACGGTGGCTTGCCTGCTGCCTGGATAACGTGAAGCAGGAGAAGCTGCAGCTCTGGGATCACAGCTTGCAGCTTCCAGCACGTTCCCTCCTGCAGCACTGGGTTTTGTCTCCTCTGTAGCCCCGAGTGCCAGATGGAGCTGCTCAGGTGAAGCAACCTGTGTCTGAGGTAGGGATTTGATGTTGGGTGGGTGGCCATCTGCAGGCACAGTTCAGCCCACCACAGTGGTTTGTTTGCTTTGTTCTTTGGGAGGGTTCCTCCCCAAAAACAAACAAACAAACAAAAAAAACCAACTGTTGGTGCTTTTCCTGTGGTGCATGGTGCTGTACCATGCATCCATCCTGGACACTTCCATGGGGTACCCAGCCAAAACAGCCCTGCTGAGGCTCTGTTCTTAGCCTGAGACGTGTGTGAGAAGGAAGCAGCTGTTTTCTTCCTCCTTGCCATCGCTGTTGGTGTGTCTCAGCTGGTGCTCCAGTGCTGCTTCAGTGCAAAATCCGAGTTGGATGCCGATGGCCAGCAGCATCTGGGATCTAAAAGAGCTCCAAATCCTGCAACCTGACGTTAACAATGAGCTGCTTAACTTCAGAAATAAAAGGAATAGGGAGATAAAAGTGAAAAGAGGGAGTCTGTTCAGCTAGAGCCCTGGAGAATACAGTCTTTTTGTGAGCTGAGAGTTTGAGCAGTGGTGTGTATGGAAATGAGGACCTGATAGTGATTTCTTGGCTGATTTAGTCCTTTTACAAAGCTGTCAACGTCTTAAGCAAATGACATATGGTGCTGATGAACTTCCACGCAGGAAATTCAGGGAGCCATTGTCCCTCACCCTAAATCTTCTATAATACTTTACAGCAGTGCAAAGCACTTGTGGTTATGACTGGTTATTTCTCTATACTTCTGCTTTTGCCTTCAGAATTTAATTATTTTTTTTTTTATGGTATTGCAAAGGTAGCAAGTAGTACTGTACGTTAATTTCTCCAACTGGTTTTCAATGTGTCAATTCACTCAGCTGGTTGAATTCTAGCATTTCACTTTATGTATGCAGGATTCTTGGAAGTTAATAGCGGACAATTCGTGGATGTAAAAGTAGGTGTATGTGTAAGTAAACCACTAGTCAGCAGGCTACAGAATCTACTTCTTGAAAGGATACGTAGTAAAAATGGGCTGGGGGAAGAGGAGGGTGAAATTCTGCAGCATTCAAGCAGGTTAACTTTATTCCTCTCTAGTTCTTACATCAGGCAATCGAATTACTCAGCTCTGCACAGTTATGAAAGCAAAATTTTGCTCTGCATAGCTAAAGATTCTTTATGAGAAGTTTGACTATTGATTCCAAATAATAAAAGAGTCTTTGGGGGTAAGAGTATTAAGTTTAAAGATGTTGTCATAACAACCAGCCATGGTAACTTTTTCAGAATTGGTTTTAGACATCCCATGTTTGATCTCAGCCCAAAATGTGTTTGTTGGAACTTAATTATTTGAAAAAGTATCAAATTAAAACAGTTTCAGCTAACTTTGAGTTAAGCAAGGATGGAAAGACGCCATATAGAAATCATTTTTGGAAGACCTGCTGTTTCAAAAGGGTCGACAAAATTGGCACAAAAATATCAATAGAGAAATTTTCAGCAACAATCTTAAACAATTTTATAGTGTAAAGAGTGTTTTCAGTCATGCTTCATAATTATGCAGAATTCAGCTTAACCCTCCAAAATAATACGTGGTTTAGTCTGTACTGTAGGTGGCAGAGATGCATTAGTTATGCAGCATAATCATCTCTGCTGCTTCATTAGCAGAGCAGGATTACGCTGCAGTTCATCTACCATTAATAAATAAGCTGCCAAGTATCAGCCTGCTCCCCTGCTGTTTGCTTTAGGAAAAAATAAAGTACCTTTGGAGGTGTTAGGTGAGTGAAGGACTTTTAAAATACTTTCTAGGCTTCAGTTCTACTCCTGAAATTGGGTAGTTATATTAAAAATGCAAGTATCCTTCTGAATCTAATAGATATATGGAATACTTTTACCTTCATCTAAAAAAAGCACAGATATTGAAGTGCTAATATTTTTTAAATAAGTGACAGTCTGTGATTAAAAAAATCAAATGGGCTTTAGCTAACAATAATAGGATTCCATAATAGCTTTTGCCATGGTGGTGGTGTTCACCTTAGCGTGGTTAATGTTAACGTTATGTAGCTCAATTCAAGGGTGCTGTGACTTAGGTAAACATCGTTCCGTACTAAGGCTTGGTGTGTGACAACTCAACCAGGAATTATGGCCTAAAGTTTAATAAAGCAAACAGTATTTTTTTTTTTTTAAAGAGATATAAAGTGGTACGAAGAAAAAAAGTTGTTGAAGGACTGATAAAGGGCTGTGGAGCTTTTCACCTCATGTTTGATGGTTATAATCTTCTCCGGGTTGGGATAGATCATAAATCATTGCTTCCTGCTGCCTATTCCAAGTAAAAGAAAATTGTTCTTGCAATGCTTTATCTCCCTCAGTTAAAATAAACTTTATTCTTTTAAAGAAGAGTTACCCAGACATGAAGACAGGAACTGAATGAGCTTGAGAGCCGAGCTCACCTCGCTTGCTTTAGATGTAGTATGCCCCTTGAGATGATTTTGTGATTTCAGTGTGATATCAATAAGATAACAAAAGGTGACGGTTATGAAAGCACTGCTGCTCTGGAGGAACGTGCAGAGCTCCTCTAGTTCAGTGGGGTTCTCTTCCTTCCACTCTTCTTTGTGGTGCAGGAGTGGCCAGCTGCAGCGGGTGCTGCTATAAATGCCTCCCAAAAGGGCTTAAGGGCTTCCTTTCCCTTCTACCCTGCTAGCTGGGCGTGGGGCAGGGCTGCATCTTCCTCAGCTCCATCCCCAGGGTGCTCGCAGTGGCTGGGAGGACTCATGCATACCTCTGGGCTTTGGGGCTGAATGCAAAATGAGTGTTCTCATCTGATTTTTCTTTTGTATGGGGCGCTTGCTTTGAGCATACGGAACTCATTCAGGATCTCGGATGTTCGTGTAGGAGGAGGGTTGCCTGTGGAAGGACAGGTGGGTTTGGTGCAATTCACAGTCCAAATAACATTTGGCTGTTATTGGTTGGTTTCTTGCAGGTTTACCGGAATGAATCTGCCGGCCCCGGTTATCAGCAGTAAAAACTGGCTGCGGCTTCACTTCACATCAGATGGCAACCACAGGCAGAAGGGGTTCAGTGCCCAGTATCAAGGTAAATACTTACTGCCATGTTTGGTTATTCATTATGCGCCTTTAGCCAAACTTTTTTTTTCTCTAGGAATCCACAATTAACTTCCTGTATGATTATTCTCTGCAGTTAACCTTAATTTTCTAGCTGGGTATCCAGGTGTTGTCGCATGGAGAGCTGCTCTTGGCAATGTATTGGAAATGCAAACACTTGAGAGCTACTGGAAGATTCATTTGCAATGTATGCTTTGTTAGAAGAAGCAGATGTTCCTTTACCTGCAGCTTCACAGAAGGTGCCATGTGGGTAACGGCAGCACAGACAGGGTGCCACGAGGCAAAGAGCAGTGCAGTCCCACAGTGACTGTCTGCGTTTTACTCTATGCTCAAGTGAGATGTTGCTGGGTGTGTTTTGAATGAGATCTAAACTATCCTGTATTTACTGGTTGTCTGTAGAAGAAAAAAAAAATCAGGATTGGGGTCTAATAATGCTGTTGGGTAAGAGGAAATTCTCTGGGACGCAAACTGAGCAGAGACAAGCTCCCGATCTGAGGCTTGTCAACAACCATGGGGCACTGCAGTTCAGTGCATCCTTTGTGCGACCAAATGGTCACCAGAACAGGTGGCTTTGAGGGGCTTATTTAGGGCTGATTACACCCTTCTCCCCAAGGATTTTGGAGGGTTTTGTGGGTGCCGTGGTGCAGCATTACTTGAGGCAACCAGATCCAAAGGCAGGGTCAGGAATCGGGGCATTGAAGCAGGGAAGGAGCAGGAACATCTACCCAGCTCCTCATCCACTCTCCAGAGTTTTTTCTGTGTTGTTCAACAGCTTTCCTCAAAAGGAGGGAACAGGACATGGATAAAGAAAAGTGCCATAGCCCTAGACTGACAGGAACAACGTGGCAGGGAGATGATGTTCCTTTCATAAATGTATAAACCAGTTCTGTTTGTTCCGTGTTTGTTTAACCTTAGCAATGTTGTCATGGCCTCAGCATGGGCTTTGCTTTTATGAATCACTGTTGCTGCCTAACTTTCCTCATAGTCCTTTAATGTATAAATTTCTTTATTCTAAATTATAATTAAAAACAGGGTTTTTTTTGTTTTTGTTTTTTGACTGTGTAACACAAATGACTGCACGCAGCTGATGACTCTTGATACAGCATTTTCCTTTGCAGTCATGATTGCTGCTTTCTATTAAAACACCTGTATGAATCATCCTTTTTTCCTAAATAGAAAAGTAAAGATTAATGTTATAATTTCCTCTGATTAGATAAATGTCAGGGGGTTCTAATCTAGCACACTCCTTGGAAACTTTTGTTAGATATAATGAACTGTGCTTTTGTGTATTGAGTATTTAAAAGATGAACTTAAAAATGTGCTGTTGAAATGGCATTGAGGGAGGACCTCTAACTAGGTGGCAAAGGGAATCTGAAACCCATTCTTCAGTAACTTGCTGGTTTTATGGCATTTGTCAGGGTCTCTCCATCTGTTAAGAAAGATTTCAATACTTAAAAGAAAAAAAAAAAAAAAGCACCAACAAACAACAACAACAAAACAACCTGGGGATAAAGGCAGGATTTTTTGCAGTCAATGGAATTTGTGTCTACAGAACATTAAAGATGCCAATGCAACTTCAGAAAACTCAGCATAACCCTTTCAGAGGAGCACAACCTTGTTTGAACATAAATATTTTAATGGAGATAAATAAGTAAGTAGCTACAAAATAGGACATGTAATGCCAGATAAAGTAGAGCAACTAAAATGTGTTTCTTAGCAGTAGAGCTGTAAGTGAACCTTGGGATTGTCCAAGAGCAGGAAGGAAGGGAGGGTTAGGAGGAATCTAATTCGTTGTCTGTTTTCCAAAGATGTTCCCCGTTTATTAACATCCTGTATCCTCTGAGACAGCATCTGGCTTTGTTGATAATCTATAAGAAAGTCATTTCCCTTCCAACTTGTTTAACATTGATATGTAGTTTTAGCAGAACGCCTTCTTCATATGTTCCATTTCAGCTCTTCCTAATCCATGCCCTCGTTTGGACATCTCTTTATGAATGTAAAAGCAAGGTTAGATATAAACAGCCCATGTACAGGTTCTCTTTATGTTGAATACAGTTAAATTCATGCCTTTGCAGGGAGAGTGGAAGTATTTTTTCCCTTCCCTGTTGCTTTTATGTAAGGTGAATCTTGCATTCTTGCAAATAGCGTGTTCCACACCCTGTGAAAGCAAATGGAAGGGGCCATAGATAAATTGGTGCATTGATCTTTTTTCTTTCGTCCTCCCACCTCCTGCTCCCTCTGTCTTCATTCACGAATACGTGCTGTGTACCTGCAGGTGATAAGAAAATAAGCTCAATGTGCCTTGCTCAGGACAGGCGGCAGTAGGGGTTAGAAGCCAGGTATTGTCAGTCATCAGCGTAGCGATGAGGTACTGTAAATGAGGTAATGAAAAAGCTGCTGAATTCAAAATGATGCTAAACAGATCTAAATAATGATCTGCCTGGTGTAGTCCATCTCTCCTGCACATATTTTATTGCTTAAATAGGATCCTGAATTGCTTTTTAGCTGATTGTTACCAACACATAATTGCATCTTTTATTGATCTAACCCTCCCCATTCCCTTCCCCTTCTGTCCTGCACTCTCAGGTAGAAAGACAAATGGGGGTGAGTTTCAGCCCGTAGCACAATGCAGAATACTGGCAGGCTTGTCATCTTTAATAATGGTCTGATGAACTATTTTGCACATATTGCACCACCTAATAGGCTTTTAAAAATATGTGTATATCTATATATCCTTAATTTTTGGCAGATCTACCAATCCTCATCTTGGATCGCGATTGTGGGCTGCAAAGGGGATAGAGCGTATGCTCTGCAACCTGTTAAGTCTCCTGAGCAATCCTGAGAAAAAGGGAAAAAGAGGAAAATTCAGGCACTTGTTACAGGCTCTAACTCCTAAAGCTGTTTAAGCTGTTCCTTAGACTAGCTAATGGCAGGCATAAATGAAGGAAGGGTGTCATTTTGCTAGGTATGTGTACAATCCTATGGGTGTTTGAAAATGGTTGCAGGTGAGGGAACGTGATTTCTCTTCACGTTCAGCTCAAGTGAGAATCCTTGTAAGCAACCTGCAGTAATATCACAGATGATACTAGAGCACCCCAGCAGGAAGAAAATAAAGTAGAAATCCGATTCAAGCCAGCCAATATTTCATGGCAACCCCCCAGCAAGGGAAACAGAGTTTCATGGAATGGATTTTTGCTGAAATATGGTGTTTTTTGGTTTTTGTTTTTAAATTAAAAATAAATAAATGTCTCCTTAAATTCTTATTTAGAGCAACATGAAACAGTTTAAATAAAAAAACATCCCAGACTGCTTGCTTGCTGGAAAAGCTTTGTAATGTCATCTTTCAAATTTGACAGGACACTGAGCATTCCATTAGATCAATCAGGTACGTGTGAGCAGCAAAACCCTCCGGAAAACAGAGTAACTTCTGTTTGTCCAATTAGCCTGACACAATCCTTTGCAGTACCGTTCCACATTCAAATTTATAAACAATATAGATTTTCATATATTGGATTTTTGAGGTCATAGCTAGGGGAATTGTTCTTATTTATTTTTTTTTAAAAGAAAACAATATAATGTATTCTGACTTGCTCTAATCTAAATTGAGTCATTTGTAAACCTTGACTTCATCATTACGTCTCCGTGTAGTAAAATGAAGGATTAAGGAGAGGGAGTATGCAGTGAGCTCATTACCAATTATCATTGAAAGAGACGGAATGCAATTAGGGTAAACACGGTCCGTGCTTCATGGGTAATGTAGTTCAGCCTCCATATTTTAGGATTGATCCCTGGTAGTGACAGTCTGCTTTTCGCTGCTTGTTTTCATTACCGTTGGGTGCTTTTGAGCTAAGTTTTCCATTAGAGTCACAAATCTGGAGTGGGTTTTCTTCTGTGGGCCTGATCCTAAAGGCAGGTCAGCAATAAGGTCGAACCTTTTGTCATTGCTGAGACACATCGTGGCTGTGGTGTCAGCCTCAAGGCCGCAGGCACAGGGATCGAAAAGCTGTGGGCTGGTGATGGAAAAGCTTTGCTTGATCTTTAGGGCTCCAAGCTTGCATTACCATGCAGAAATCAACAGAGCAGTGCTTCTGCTTGTGTGACCAGGAGGCACGGTTACTGGTAATTGCGTGAAGTAACTTCCGATGGGAAGGTGCAGAGGGTAAAAATGAGAATTAACTTTAATAAAGCTCCTCTCTTACTGGTGGTGCTCCGAAGCATTTTACAGAGCAATGAATTAGATACTGCACAGTCACGAGCCATTCTATGGCCTGTAATAGCTCAAATTTAGCTGTAGATACTTGGGCCTGACAGTGTTTTATTGACTGGGAGGGAATGTTGGCCGGGATTACGAGCTTCCCCGTGTACTTGCTTGGTACAAAGCCTCATTACCTGCGGCGTTTCGGAGGGCAAGGCACTGTTATCCCCATGGCAGTGGGAGCACTGTGCTGCAGAGGCTCAGCACCGCGGGGCCAGGAGCTCGGTGTCCCCAGGGAGAGCAGCTGGGCTGAGCAGGGTGCTGGGGTGCCCACGAAAAGCACCCCATGAGGAATTCCCGCTCTGGTTTTGCAACAGGGTGCACACCTGAGTGCTGCCCCAACCCGAAATGGTGCTGCCTGGGTTCGTCCTGCACAGTGGGTCTGTATTAGTCCTGTAATCCTGGGGATTTTTCATTTCTCATTTGTGCTTTAAAGCTGTCACTGTTCTAGTTGAGACAGGATCCAGATTTCCCCAGAAATTTTAGATTTTGTAGCCTCGTATTCTCTTCTTTAGGCCCTTGATACAGTGAGTTATGATAAAAACCTTGAGCTCAGACTACAAAGGTCCCAGAATTGTCGTAACATGACCTGAAGGGATATGTTGCTGTTTGGGACATTCAGAGACGTGCTGCTTTTTTCTTGGAGCGTTTGCAGATGGATTACAGTCAAAATGAAACAGGCATGTCGTAGATTTGCTTTGAAATTGGCATACTGTTAATTATTTTTCCCTCTTTATTAAAAAAAAAAAGGCAATAAACCTCCAACAGATTAAAGATACTAATACTAGACAACGTAAGCTTTTCTTCATGAATATTTTTAAAGCTAATTCAGACCTCAGTTTGAAGTTATGCTTTATTTAAAGAGAAGGCAAAAAGCTTTAGCCAAATAATGAACAAAAAGCTCCAAGCTAGCATCTAGCAGAGTAAAAGCGCTACCTTAGGTAAGCTTCAAGGAATAATGCTTGACATCTCCCTGTCTGAAGCTCCTGCAAACAGATGTTACTAACATTTTCTAAAGCCAAAAAAAGTATGATTAAAAAAAAAACAACTCGTTAGTTATATTGGTAATTTTTCTTGACAACTTTGTCTTCAAAATGTGCTAATTTAGAGATCAAAGTAGGATGAGATAAAGAACGAGAAAAGAACAGTTTGAAGTGAGAGATGGACTGCCTTTCTCCACAGATGATAACTGGCTCATCAGAAAAAGGATAAACTGATACGGGCATCATGCTTTCTGATGGGAAGTTATTCTTTCGCTGCATTAACTTCAAATATGCCAGTAAAATTTCTGCTGCATCTTAGTCAAAAATATCTGTATTTACGCTGCAGGGAGCTGTGGTGTCTCTCTACGGGTATCCAGAGGGTTTTGATGGCGTGGATTTTGTGCAAAACCCTCTGGTGTAGAGAGCCTCGGTAACAGCCAAGACTGGAGAATAAGAACAAATAGTTGCTCGGTTGTGCTGGGAAGCTTCCTATCGCCTAGAAGGACGGGACTCTTTTGGCAATGGATAGACCAAAATCTTGCCGCTATCCTTGCATGTTTTCTCATCTAGATGAAGTTTAGAGCAGGGAAGGTCAGGACCTGTGATGGAATAGTCATGAAGATTTTATAATTGAGATACTTATGGCTATTAACAGTGGGTCTGTAAATCTGTACTACTCTTTGCCAGTAATGTGACTTTAATATTGCCCTTTTTGTTTGATAGTTTACTGCCTTTTTATTAATCTAATGCTTCTGTAGTTCTCGTGTACAATTTTCAGGTTATGGGGTGTCCCTTTTGAGAGCTGTATTCCCACAGAAGCAGAGAATGGCCTTGCTCTGTACTGTGTTATAATGTAGTAATGCATCAGCAAAACCAAGTGGAACTTAGCATTTTGCTCTTGAGATCCCTAAAGTCTCTTAGATCTTCCCTCTTGTCCATTTCCCAGTTTTGGTACATTAAGCAAAATGTCATGGTTCCAGAGGGTTGGGGATTGCTTGCCCAATTTTTATATTCAATTGGGTCAGCTGGACTGGGTCATTTCTATGAGGACACTGGTCCAGATCTAACAAAGGCAAATGAACAGCGGAACCTTGTTGAGGGCTTCGGAAAAGTTGTCTAAGATGCATGATGTCCTAGAGTTTGGGTAGTGTACAACTGTTGCTGTATTCTCATTTTAAATAACCACTAATGCTTAGCTAAATCCTGTCCTTGTATTTTTGCTTTGTTTTAAATCTGTCTCTAGTCAAAAAGCAAATGGAGCTGAAGTCCAGAGGGGTGAAGCTAATGCCAAGCAAGGACAATAACCAGAAGACATCAGTGTGTAAGTTTTCTGGCTCCTCCGTATGCTCTCTTTGTATAATGATCTCCTTGAACATTTCATTTGACTTTCCAATAATCTCTAAAACTTTGTCACTCTTGAAAGTTTTAATGCCTTACCCTCTCCTCCCTTTGCATTACTGCATCACTTCCTTCCAGTGCTCTATTCACAAGCATATACTAACCCCTTAAAGTGGGAACGCAGGGGATTGGTGTGTGTGCATTTAATATATACTGTATGCATCCTGTTTGGTGGCAGACTGGGGTTCATTATTTGTCGTCTTTTAGTTTGGAAAGTGTCAAAATGTAAACAACGTTGAAAACTGAATTAATGTTACTGTAAATTTAGGAGAAGGGCTAAGGAACCACAAAAAACAAGTGTTAGAAAACGTACAGAATCAGTAGCAGTCTCTCTGTTTTTCTCTTTGCATTTTATGTAATTATTCGTTCCTGCAGAAAAATCATGCCACTTCAGTCTGCAAAAGCTTATACTACCGACTTCTGTGGTCCCCGTATTAGTTTCTCGCATTCAGTATATCAAGTGTTTGATATCTGTTAGAGGTGTGCTCAGAACGTCGCTTTGTCACTGGTGTGTTTTCCTCCTGCAGTAAGTGAATCTGTTAGGTCATTCATCTTTGCATTAGGTTCCTTCTGAGCGAGACTCGGAGTTTCTTTACGCATGTGGCTCTGGGCAGGTGACTGGGCTCTAAAGGGGACTCAAGATTAAACAAGAAGGATCTGAATTAACTCCGTTATATCGTATAGAAATTTAAATAGGAGCAAAGTGCAGTATTTCCTAAATAGTTTTCTGGGGGGAGGATGTAATTGTTCATTCTCTGCATAGTCCATTGCACCCATCAAAGAGGTACTGTTTGGACATTTCACTCGCCTGAACTTCAGATGCAAAATTCAGTTAAGAAAAATGGATGAACTGAATTTAAAACATCACTCACTGTCTGTCTGAAATGAAAATGGCTCACTTTTAGGTTCACATGAGTGCTTGTAGTCTCCAGTTATACAAAGAGAAAGGTCCAACGAGGTAAACAGCAGGATGTAAATTGCCCAACATCTCCAGAGTAGAAAATTCTGGGGTGTGTTTAAAGAAAACAAACTCTCTTTTAAGAAAAGCCCTGTATCCAGGATGCTTTTGGTCCTATGAAATATTCTTGCCAAGAAGAATTTAACCTTTTGAGGTATGATAAACAGTTGACTTCACTGAGGGTGAAATTACGTTGGAAAATACCTCTACCTTTGATTGTGTGGGCACCGGAGCTCCAGAAGATGTGAGGATGTGTTTGGTGTGGGATTTGTGTGGTCTCGGATATTGGGGTTTGTGGGGAAGGGAGTCGTAACCAAGTGATAAGCGTTGGCCTGTTTTGGACTTGTTAGTTTACACTATGTAAGTGTCAAGAATACATAGGATTCCCATTTTGCCTTCCTGCACACCCTAGGATGCTTCCCAGTAGCATTTTCTTCAGTTGTTATTGAATGTTACAGTACTAAACCAAAGGACCCAGAACAGCCCTCTAAATAAATTAGTGTACAGAAGTGCCCATTGTGAAGCCGAATGTTTCGGTTTCTCTGTGGCCAGGTAGCAGCAGTCTGCTCTGCTCCTGGTTTGTGTGTCGGGACCATTGTCAGCCCTAACCCTTCATGGGGTCCTGGGGAAGGTGCTGGGGGCTGAGTAACAGACCACAGCTGAATTTTCCTTTTTAGCGTACCCTGCTCTGTCTCAGTCACGCTCCACTTCTGAGGATGAAGTTGTAGGAAATTCTTGGTACTTCTGCCCAGCCTGTCCTCACCCAGTGGAGAGCAGACTGCAGCCTTCAAAGCTGCCAGTTCAGCACCCTGTGCAGTGCTCCTCGTGTCGTATTTGATAAGGAGAAACAGCGATAGGAGGGCAGCTTAGCCTGAAATCTCTTAAGGTATATATCACTATACAGTGATAGAGCTGTGGCCCAAATTCCTTTCTGTTACCAGCAGGGTGTTTGGTGCAACCCTGGTGTCTTTAGCTTCGTCCACGTACGCTGCTCTCAGCAATGTCTGGATTGTAAACCCCGATTAACCTCTATCCTGCACAGCCTTCTGCTGCCACACTTCTGTTACAGTAAATTTTCAACCTCAGGAATGCTGATTCTGTAGAAGATGTCTCCAGAAAATGGTTTATTTTCAGAAAACGGAGCCTGAAGTGTTATCTTTTTTTTTTTTTCCCCCTTGCTTTTTTGATTTGCTTGGCTAGCCGTGCCCTCTCTTCTCTGAAACTTTCATGAGCTTGTGAGCTATGCTTCAGTAGTGGTTATACAGGTGGGATAGGCTGATTAAAGGCCTCTGAAGTTTGCTCGTATTGCTATAATCATTTCATCTGGCTCAAATATCAGAAATTTAGAAATGGCTGTGTCTCTCGGTAAAAGCTAGAGCTATACCCTGCTTTGCTTTCAAATCCTTTCCTGCCAGCAATGGTTTCTAGTGGTCTTTGCACCTCTCCTAAAATTCTCCCTTGAAGAACCTGTTGTCACATAAGGCAGCTTGCAGCTACGTGCTTAATACCCTATAGGTCTTTCAGAGGATTTCAGTTTTGCTGGATGGATGCTGTGGTTACCTGCCAGATCCTACCTCGCCAGATTAAACTCTGTTTCACATGTCTGAATGGAGACAAAATGTATTCATGTCGCAGCTGTTTGTACTCTTTCAGAAAAAGAATATATAAAAAACATGGAATTTGGTGGGGGACGTGCTAATTTTGTTCAGTTGCAGTCAAACGTGTTTATTTGAAATTTAAATCAAGTGCTTCATACTGTTCACCATCCCTAAAATTAATTGGGCATCTTGCTTTAATCAGTTTTAGAGGAAAAATAATACAGCTCTGCAGAATAAGCTATAAGAAACACATTTTAAAATTTGAGATTGCATTTAGGGGATTGCTTCTTTCTGATATTAACCGAGACACTTTCTGCATTTGCTGTTATCCTAAAGCAGCGAGAAAGTCAGTATATTGCATGCAGTATGTAAATGTGTATATTCCATGCTCACACAGTGTGAAAAACATGGTACTTTGCTTTTATAAAACAGCATCAGGGTTGTTTTTCTGACATTTGAATGAGGCACACCTGAAAACACACTGCTGGACGTTACTGAAAGGGATTGAATGAAGTAGTGCAAGCTCTGTGTATCTTCACATTTGTCAGAATCTATTTTAAATTTGCAAATGCGAAGTCATTTTGGAGGTGTTGATCAATTTTAGTCTCAGCCAAGTGTATGGAAGCTGCGGGCTTGAGCATTGCAGTAAGCCTGCTTTCTGCAGCACGTGTCAAGGAATGAGTGTTTGCATGTGGGTCCCTGCTGCACTGCCACGGTACAAAGTGAGCATGGAGCAAAAAGCAGGATGTGGGCTTCTGGCTGGAAGCAGCACAGCTTCCAAACGAGCCCAGTTGGGTTGAAGTAGGGCATGCTGCAAACAGTCTTTGAAATCTGACCAGAAGGTTGTATGGAGTAACTATAAGCCTTAGAGTGGTCATGAAGATTAACTCAACCATGTTAAGACAACTGATAGATGCTAAAGTCCTCCTTTGTCCCCCTCATGCCAGGAGAAGAGCTCACTTTTCTCACTGTATTTTTCATGCTGAGAAACGTTAAGGTTTTGTTTAAAAAAAAAAAAAAAAATAGATCCTGTTTTATCTTGTAACTCATATTTAACACTCCTAAATTCAATAAAAATTGTCCCTTGGGAGTCTATCAGTGAACTTTATTAACACGGGGAAATACAGAGAGCTAAAGAAGGTTCCTAGTTCTTTTAACAGATGGAGTAAATTACCATTGCAAACAAAGCAATCATAACTGGCTGTTACTGAATGCATGATGAGAAGGAAGTTGTTGGGAAAAAAAAAATAAATAGGAGAGTGAAGGGGGAGGAAAACAAGTTCCATGGTTTGGGAGAAAAAATCCTTGAGCCTGTAATGTAGAACTGGAACACTTCATCACAGCTTTTAAGATCTATTGTTCTCCTTGTAACCCTGAAGAACTCATTTGGAGTGCTACAGCCCTGGCATAAATCAGTCAAACCTTTAGGAAGATGAATACAGTACTGACACCAAGTTCTCAGCATAACAAATATGGTTTATGAACTTTGGTTTAGTTGCGTTCATGTGTGTATGTTTAAAGCAAAAGATAGAAGAAGTTTCTGTAAGTGGCCATCTGATCCATCCTCTCCTTTTCTTTCACTCTTAATGTGAAAAAATAAAATGTCCACGCTGTCATGATACAAAGATACCTCTCCTTGCTCTGTTTGTATCTGATCTGCTCACTGGTTATCTACACGTGTTGTATAGATACTAATGAAAGAAGTATTTTAGTCTTCAGAAGTATGATTGATAATTGACAACCTGCTCTCTGGTGCCTGTGGGTTCTGCTGGTCATCTGTAGCCTTGCCTCTTCCCAAAGCTTTGAACCAGTCTCCTAGGTTTGCTGTCATCTGATGTGAGACATAATAAATGAATGTGACACCAGCTCAGAGTAACCAACACGGGTGTAAATACTGTCTGGGTAGTGTTTTGACTGTGGGAGAAAGAATTTGATGTGGAAAGGCAATCTGGTAATCTGCTCTGCAGGGAAGGGCATGCGAGTGTTTCAATACAGATGCATGTAGAAGCTGTGTAAATATGTATACATTAGAGGCATATCTCCTTGTTTAGTGTATTTTTACTCTGGAGAAGGTATAGAAGTACAGTGAGAAATCTTCGTATTTCTCCTACGTGCCCTGTAGACTTGTGACATACAACCCTAGTTTGTGTATTCTATCTTAAATGTTAATTTTACTTTCCTTGGAGATACCTGTGTGTGCAGTCAGGATGTTTGTGTAGGCAGATGGAGATCTAAGGAACCCAAAGGAAGACAGTGACACCTTGCACTTTGCTCAGCCAACCTTTGGTTTCTCAGAAGCGAAGCATCATTTCGAGCCCTAGCAGAAGGGCTGTTGGGAGGTGATTTCATCTGCAGAAGGACCACCTTGGTCTCTGAAGAGATCGTATCCCTCCCACAACTTCAGGGAGAGGCTTCTTGCTGCTGTTGTTTCTATGCAGCGGTTCTGCAGTGAAACAACCTAAAATGTTGTGCTAGAATACCAGGGGGCTGTTTGATTCTGACCTTATTTCCTTGCTCTGACTGAGGCGATTCACTGCTCACTGCTGAAGCCTCCGTGCATTTCATTCTCTAAATTCCCATTTGCTTCGTGTATCATTAGAGCAGAGCTGTTAAGGCACATCCCACGCCTTGGGAGGTACATAGCAGAGGAGTATTTAGCTCCATAGATTACACTCAACAGCTTGATCAAAGCTACAGGCAATGGCCCCAAACGGGTACTAAGACAGAGCTCAGAGCTGGACCAACTTTTCTGTGCCAGAATTTTGGCTAACATTGCAACACCCGCCTGTAGCTCCTGTGATGATGTGACAGTGGCTGGGTTTTTACAGCCACTTGTATAGTTTGTGAACACACGTGAAATCTCCAGGACCTAAGGCAGACTGGCCAAGTTAGCAAAAAGTTAACAGCAAATTAAAAACTGTTCAATTGTGTCATGTATCTAAGCATGAAATTTAGCGGGGAAGAAGGGAGAGTAGATCAAACCAAAAGAAAAGAAATCCACTGAATAATCCTGCAGCCCTGACGGCTGCTGGAGATACCTCCTGGTGGAGCTTTGGTTATCAGGGCACTGGCAAAGGAGCAGAGAAAGATCCCTGCTCTGAGGAGGGCTCCCTTCCTTCTGACTCGTGTACACTCAGAATCCATGAAAGGTGGCAGCAAAGCTTTGTAGCTGCAAAATGCAGCCATCAAAAGGTAGATGCTGTGTGCTGCTGTAATGCTTCTGTCTCACTGGTGTGTCTGCTTGTCCACATGATGGAGCTTAACACAGGGTTATGAATATGCAGAAGACGAAATAGACTGTCAGTTTCCTATAAAACTGTATAAGACTGTTAGTTTCCTATAAAACTGCACCTCTTTTCCTCTTTTGCCCTCAAATTCACGGAGGAGTCCCTGGAGCAGCAAGCAGCTGGCTAGGGCATGAGGCAGCACACAGCAACCATACCAGAGCCAGGCTGGGCAGTCCCTGCCCCATGTCCCTGGTCCCGAGCACGTGGGACTTGGTGCAGGAAGGGAAGGTGGCAGCAGTGCAGGGAGGAAGGGCTGGGACAGGAGGGAAGCACCTCGAGCTGAGCAGCAGGTTACGAGCTGAAATGTTTTCAGTGCAGGCAGCCAGCACTTGGGTGGAGATGCTCAGACGACAGCCCCGTACCAGCAGGAGCAGAGGGATCCTTCCATCCCTTTAGAAACAGGGTTCGATCTTCCAGCTGTGCCTGACTTACACGAGGTGTAATTACTCAGTGAATAATTACCACATTCGATGGTCTTGCCTTTCTGTGTGTCCATGCTGTGCAGCCTGTATTTGTGCAGACGCTCCACGTGCTTTTCTCCCCATGTAAATATTTACATGCATCACCCTCTGTGTCTTCCTCCGTGCTCGGCGCTGTGCAGATCTCTGATTGTGAAGCTGACGTGCCTGGAGTGAGAACCGTGCTTTTATCACCCCACCATCATCCCATTTGGCAGCGGGCTTTGGGCACTGTGCTAACACAGTACCTTCTGCAGTATAGCTGAGGTTTCTCCTTTGATCTGGTGGTAGGCAGAGGTTGAATGGGAACGTGCTCGCTTCAGATTCATGCTCCACTGCTTCAGCCTTGCTGAAAAAATGTGTTGCATTTTCCTTGAGTCCTCCCCTCAATGATACGAGAAAGCTGAATCGCATCAACTTCTACATCTCTGTGACAAAGTTACCCCTTTGTCCCATATTATTATGCGTTTCGGTAGTTGCTGGAATTCCAAATTGAAATCAGCATATTGCTAGATCTCATTTCATGCTTTCAGGAGCCACCCTGGCTAAATCCATTCCTAGGTAATGCTTCTTTGTGCCATGTGACAGGCTGGAGGGGGAAGGTGGACGTGGGGAGATAGAGAACCAGGTTTGCAGATGTTTATTCAGTGCTGATCACCACTTGAGAGGTTTCTATTTGTTGGTAGTTACATTAAGGTTGCTCCATAAAGTTTTTCATATTCAAACTAAATTACTTGCTTTAAAATGCTAGACTCACATTTCCCTTTCCTCTCTCTCTTTTGTTCTGTGCTTGCTTTTTTCCCTGGTATCATACACCTACCTTCTCATCGAGTTGTTTCTCTCTCTGGCAGCGCTCAGATGGGTTTGGAGGGTGGTAGACAGTCACCTTGTCGTGTCACAGGTGGCCGTTTTAATCACAGGCTTCGGAAATGGTCTGTTTAATTGGTGTAATTTTGCAGAACGAAAAATCTCTTCTCAGAGGTACTTCTATAGCAGAACAGGGGGAAAACTGTGTTCCTAGCTGGCACTTCCTAGAAAACACTTTGGTGTCTAAACCGAGCTGAAATGATTCCAGTTAAACTTGTTTCCAAAGCTGTTTTTTCTAAGCAAAATGGAATACATTCAGGTTTTTCAAGCTACCAATTGCCATTTTCTCTCCACATCCACCAAGACAGTTGATGAAAGAATGTTTCTTTTGCTATTCTGTCTCTGTATGTGCTGTTTTTGCTTTGTAGTAACTCAGGTTGGTGTGTCCCAGGGACATAATATGTGTCCAGACCCTGGGATTCCAGAGAGAGGCAAAAGAATAGGCAACGATTTTAGGTAAGAACCTTTTATGTTTGTGTTTCTGCATGCTGCAAAGCTATAGTTTATAACCATCGTGTGTGCTCCTTGACGTTACGTAGTCTGTTGTTAGAGACCATCTGCACACATCTAAATGTGCTCTGTCTGAAAGCTTGCTGAGCCTAGTGATGTAGATGAACAAGTGTGTGTAGAAGTGCACGTGTGTGTGAGAGACCATGTCCTGGGTGATGATCTGTAATGAGTTCTTTGGGAATATTTCTCCTTTCAAAAAATGGGCATCTGGCCAGGCTTGTATTATCCATGTTTGTTGTCATTCCCCTTTCCAATGAAGTGCAGAAAGAGCTGTCTTAAACAGCAACAGCATCGCTTCTAAAACTAGCTTAAGTCACAGCATGCCCCTGCCCCCAGTGAATTTCAGGTGTCTTCCCAAAGCACTGGTACAGTTCCTTGTCAATAAGTAAATGTGGTGCTGGATAATTGTTTTCTTATAGAGTTTAAAACAATGCTGTTATTCCCTTGTACTTGCTAGCGTTCATTTAAAGAGCGTAGGAATGAATCAGCCTGCTGTTAGCAATGGGGAATCAATATTTAATCTTATTTTGCTGTCGATAGCTGTTTTGTTCACTAAAAATGTCTTTCAATTTAACCTGAGTCTATCAAATTCTCCTGAAGTCCAGAAAATGTATTGGAGGAGGGGGGAATGAGAGTGGAGGAAAGGCAATTCCCAACAGAGTCCCTAAATGCCATGGGATAAATTCTCAGCTGCTGGAAACCGGCATCGTGTCACTTCAGTGAGTAAGATAGGACTGGCTTTAACCAGCAAAGGATCTGAATCCAAAGTGATAGAATACAGAAGAAATCTTTCAGTAGTAGATGAAATTTTTTTTCTTTATAAGAATGCTGAGCATGTCATCTCTTGGGACGGAGTCTGTGCTCCCGAACTGAAAAAACCTCCCCCTGAAGTTGCATTGAAAGACTCGAATCTGTTCGGGGACTGTCACCACCTCAGGCAAACAGTGCCCAGCATAAGCAAATGAATGAGGCAAAAGCCTGCCCCTCATTCATTTCTGCTGTTGCCTGGAGGGCCAGTGCACTCTCTCTGTTCACAATTTGGAGAATCACTGGGATAATAAAAAAGCAAGTGACAAACCCGTTGCGGCAGAAGCTTCTCGGTTGCTAACTTCACCTTCTGTTCTGTCTGCTAGGTTGGGCTC
The DNA here is from genome assembly GCF_964211825.1 of Aythya ferina. Lineage (NCBI taxonomy): Eukaryota > Metazoa > Chordata > Aves > Anseriformes > Anatidae > Aythya > Aythya ferina. Next base: position 1,580,625 of record NC_140322.1, on the reverse strand, counting down.
CAGCATCCAGTTCACCTGTAACGAGGGCTATGATTTACAAGGGTCCAAAAGCATCACCTGTAAGAGAGTGAGCGACATGATTGTTGCATGGAGTGACCACAGGCCTGTGTGCAGAGGTGAGAAGACGAACGTTTTTTACCAAGTTAGTTGGACTAATGAGAAAATCCATCTCCTTTATGCCCTATTCATGCATCGCTCATTCCGTCCTCAAGTTTGTCTGCACTTGGTTGCTGCTTGTTGCCTTTTTCTTTTGATAAATGCTGTTCCAAGGAGCAGAGCACTGTAAGTGGATATTTCTAGGCTGGCAGCTCCCACCTACCCCGTGGAAGACCATCTCTGGTTCCTCCCAGAGACACCTTGCTACACCCCCTTTGTTCTTTCTCTTCTTTTTGGTTCGGTCTTCCCTTCTTTTTAAAAGTCAAATCGATTGTTAGGCAGTCCTAGAACAGGTTCAAGCCTCTCGCTGAGTGTTGGATGTTCATAAGCTGTATTAAGTTGGTTCTTTTGATTTCAGCTGGGTCTTATCCTCAGCCTGCTGTGTGGCCCTTGGTGCAGATCTGTTTTCAGCACCCTCACTCAGGCAAGAGGTGCAGCTAGAAGAGCAACCTGGCAGTGCTCTCAGCCTGTTGGAAAAATTCAGCTCAGTACTGCTGTTTCTTCTGTGCTGCACTGGGTTCCTTTGTTTTCTTGGAAATAGGAGTTTGGTCTTGCTCGTTCACTCTCAAAAGTCAATAGGATCTTTATTCTTTTCTAGTGGGGATTCTTGTTTTCCGGGTAAGCAGAGAGTAACACAGCTTCAAATTTTCGATCTTTTCAGCTCATGCCTGAGAAAGAAACCTTCACTTGATTCTCATGCAACTTTTTGATACCAAAAAATCAGGTTTTAAGACAAACACCTGTTCCTGTACACGATAAAACTATTAACTGTGGAGCTTCATAAGCTACTTGCTCTGCAGCTGATGGATTATTTGTGTCCTTCATACCTGTGTGCTATGTCCACACCTCTCAGCAATGCTTTGTCCCTTTTTGTTCTCCACTCCAGATTATTCCTTTTTAAAGGATAAGGAGGAGAGGGGGGATGAGGTGAAGGTTTGGAAGCTAGCAGCAGCCCGATTATCTTGTGGCCCAGCCATGAGATATCAGCAAAAGCAGTTTTCTTTCAGCGTAAAAATGAAAACTAATGTCCATTTTGCCCTTGGCCATTTTGTTTTCTTTCTCTCTATCCTCTCTCTCTATAAAAAGTGGCATGCATAATTGTGCTATTTGTAATGCTAATAATGAACAACTTGTAATATTTTTAATTAAATCCCTCTCAAGCTCTTAAAGTCATAAATTGGTATTTTTTTCAGTTCTTTTTCTCTTTAATTTCATCTGCAGAGGTTTTCAAGGCTTTGGAATCCCATCTAATTCTTGAAACAAGCCTAGAATAAATTGAATCAGTGTAAGAGGATATTTGGCATAAATATGTGACACTATAAAGGAAATTTATGGTGTCCTCTTGCAAGAGATAAGAAAGGATTTGCCTGCATTATTGCGATTCTGTGAATCAACTTAAAAAAATTTCTACCACTAACTTCCTTTTTTTTTTTTCTTTTCAAAGTTTTCCATTTGCTTTTTATCTCGGTTTTAAACCACGTTTTCTGTTCCCATTTTGTTATCGTGTGGTGAGTTTCTTTCAGCTTGCAGGGTGCCTGACCAGCCAGCTCTAAAGCCACTGGACTGGAGCAGTTTGTAACACCTGGTAATGAAGCATCTTGCCACTGTGTTCAGAGAGGGAATTTTAGCTTCCTTATCTGCAGCAGACTCCCTCTGGGTGCAAGGAAGAGTTCCTTAGTCCCTTTGTGGCCCTGTTGCCCACTTTTAAGGTGGGAATAGCAGGCCTTAACTTTTACTGTCAGGTGGGACTGGGTAGATGTAGCAGGCTCCAGGAACGGGGTCGCACAGGGCAGCAGGAATGCAGCCCTGCTGTGTGGTCAGTTTGGCTATGAGACCATTTTCCATGCTTGACTGCTGTTTAGGGGTAAAAAAAAAAAAAAAAAAAAAAAAAAAAAAGCCCTGCAGAAACCACACTTGCAAATAGGACTCCTTTGAAATTTCAGATAGATTAATTTTGAGGATCCATCACAACAGCAGAGGCAGTTACAAAACAAGGATGCTGTTCTTTACATTTTCTGATTAAATATCACATCAAAGGAACACTACAGGCAAACATTTCCCCCTTAAGTGCTTTTCAGCTTCCACTTTACCTAAGATGTTTTTAAGATGTGAAGTTGAGCTGCCATCTTCATTCTTTGAGTCCACAGTTGTAGCAGAACGAAGTCAGCCCTCACCTAATAAATACTTGATGTGCAGTAGCTTTTTAGATCTGCAATGAAGAAAGGAAATATGACCTTCCTGGGACATTAAAAAGGATCCATGTCTTACCTGGCATCTTCCATGTAGTTGCTTTCATTGTCCTGGACATGAAAGTATTTCTCTGAGTACTTCAACGCAGTAAGCAAATACTAAATCAGTGTGAGAGCTAGAAAATGGGCTGTTGGTTGGTCTGGCGGTCCATCTGTTTGATTGCCTCTGGAAACACCCCACTCATCCAATCATCCTAGATAAATCCTTTGTCTCTGATGTTGCATGGAAGAAGATGAGTGTTTTGGCTAGAGAAAACAACACAGAGCAGCAATTTTTAATTCTCCCCTGCCTTCATACAGTATGCATCACTATTTCTCTCTCGTCTCCAAACAAAGAACTCCGTATTCATCCCAGAGCTAACAGACCTCACTCCCACATCTGTCTTGTTTTCTTCTTCACAGCAAGGATGTGTGATATGTACCTTCGTGGTCCCAGCGGTGTGATAACTTCTCCCAACTACCCTGTCCAATACGATAACAATGCTTACTGCGTGTGGGTCATCACGGCACTCAATCCAGCCAAGGTAGGTCTCGGAGATACGTTCTCATGTCACTGTTTTATTGCCTTAGTTGAAATAGTGTGTAGCTAGGGTTCCACAGGACTAGTCTCTGATATTTAGCCCTTCAGGTTTCTGTTTCTGAAGTCACACCCTTCTCCCAGAGACTTCTCACGCATTTCTCAACTGTCTTTAAAGACCGTGTCCTGTCATATTCTGTCTCTGCTGAAAATTCATTTTATTAAAGGATGTAATTAAAAGTGTACGTAATTATTTTTAATCGAAACCTCTTTGATAGCGTGGCATGAATGGTGGTGAAACGCCCAACAGTGTAGCAAAGCATCTTGCTAAACCAGTGCTCAGTTGGGGCAGAAATGCTGTGCCAGGAATTCTGATTTTTCACTTCCCTTTGGCTGATAGCTGGCCCCTAACCAACAGGGATTTCAGCCCACAAAGGGCCAAGAGCAAATGAGGGAGGGAGGATTTCTCTTCAATGCTGTTTTTTCTTTTTTTTTTTTTTTTTTTAAGTTTATGAACAAGTCCTTTTTGTGTTTGCTGATGTTTAGAACGTTGGAAGTTGGGGATGATTTTTTCTCCGTTAGTCTGCATGTGCAGTTTGGAAGGGTTCAAATCCTTTGTCACTGATCAGTACAAGTCCTAACTGCTTTTGTCTTCGTAAGATGAAGCCTTTCTCATTTTCCTGTCACAGGGAGAACGATCCTCAGTGCCTCTTACCTCTTAGTGCTGCCCTACAAACTCAGCCTGTTCCTCTCCAGATCTGTATGGGAACATAAGAACAAAAATGACTTTGTTGCTGTGTTGTAGCTCAAAATACCCTGAGGTATCATTCAGTGCTTCTGCTGAAGACAGGTTTCATTCTTTTCAGTGCCTGGGTTCCTCCTAATATAATCTTCATTAGTCTGGGAGCAAACCTTGCATTCCAAGGCACTGAGCTCATGCTTATCCAGTCAATTATTTCTTGGTCCTTACCACCAGACAGCCTTGCATTTTGGCACTCTGCCTTCTGCTGCTCATCCAAGGAAGTCATTTCACAAACATGTTAGTATCCCAGCATCTCATCTTTCACAAGAAATTGTTCCAGTCTGTAGAAATGCTGGCAACCATCCGAAGTTGCATTTGCTTGCTACCTCTGATGAGATGGCATCTTGTGCTCTCATCTCCTGTGCTTCGCCTCCCTCTGGAGCACCTGCTGCAGCAGGGCAGCTAGAGCTGGGGCTGGCTGAAGAGCCCTGTTGAGTTGTGTTTCTCCTTCCCCATTGACATCAATTCAAGCCTTTAATAAGTACAGATCACTGGTGGATTATGATTTTAATGAGGAGTATTCCTACATTCCAATTTCAGAATGAGTTTGTATTTAAAGGGCTGTCATTAGCTGGTCACTTCATCCAGCGGATATTTTGCTTTGGCTGCATGGGAGCCTGGTAATGACCCAAATTCTGGGAAACTGGAGTGTGGAATCAGGATATTTTTTTCAGTGCTGATTTATTAGGAGTGATTTACTGGTTAATCAGACTCAGGAGGTTCTCCTTCATCAGGGTAATGTGCGAGCAGAGAACAGACCACATGTAACAACAGCCATTACTGCTCAAGTGTCAGCTGGGCTTCTCAGCCGGGGGCCTGCAGACCCTCGGGTATATGCTGCCTGCACATGGACAGGCTGTTGGATACATCAGCTGCTTAGACGCTGGTATGTATTATGTATATCTTTCCTTTTGTACATCTTTGTCTTTCAAAGATCAGCAAAATCCCAGTTTCGCAAATAAAACAGTCCTCTGTTTCTAAGAAGAAATTGTAATGAGCTCGCCTTGGATGTGCCCTGGGCTTTACACAGGCTGACACTTTGGTCTGGGCTTCCCACTACAGTTTAGGAAGGAGGAAATGGCAATCAAACATCTGGATGCTTACGTGCCACGGCTACTATATTATTGACCCTTTTTTGTGTTGCTTTAGAGTTGAATAATTGGACTTTCATGTTCAGATCTGTTTATTTTCTGGCCTTTCTGCCCAGCCTAGATGGTAGGAAACAACCTTTTTCTGCTTCTTAGTAGTGTGATAGGATAAACTTTTGTAAGCTTCCAGGGCAGACTCTCATTTTTCAAAAAAATGGTCTTCTGGGTTCCTACTTAGAGAAAGTTTCTCCTCTTCCTCTGTTTAGGTTCTTCCTCAGCTTTTAAGCCTTTATCATAAACTGTTGATTAGAAAACAAAATCTGCAAGTCCTGATCTTTAGCTTTCATAAATTATGAAGTGAACTGAAACTGGCAAAATCCATTTCAATACTTAATGTAGAACAGAGGTTTAACAGCAAAATCTTAGTTATGCTACATGGGCTGCAGCATCATATACTGCAGAGCTGTAGCACAACTGAGCACAACTGAAATAAGGATGGGCTGGTCAAATCAGCAGTTCATACTCGCTGTCTGTAAAAAGGCTGCCATTTTCTTTTTCTTTGAAGTGATAAACAGTTAATTAGCAACATCAGTTTATGAAGGGTTTCTGGGAGAGTTTCTCTTTTTTCGAATGTTTCATCCTGGAAGTGTAATTTACAGGTAGGGGAAAACTCTGCATCTCTTTGAAGCACAGAGGACTGAGAGCAATGCACTAATTGTTTTGGGAAAGCCACTGCTGTGCATGCTTATTTCTTTGCACCGTGTGTTGCCTGCTTGAGTTACTTTGAGCTGTAGTTCAGAACTGCAGCCCGATGCCTTTCCTCTGTCTGAATGGCAGAGAGGGCTCTGCATGGCCGTGGGAGCCAAGGCAAGGCGCAGCTTCCTTCTGGCACCCCTCAGGAAGATGGGAAGCAATTAAAATGAATCCAGTGCCTAAGAGTTTTCTGCTATTTTCTATGTAATATATTCTACTATTCATCAAAGCTCCGGGAACCAAAGCTGTGCAGACAGGACAGCATCTGAGTGGTGAATGTACAAAATGGCAAGTGGATTCACGGGCACAGACAGTTCCTGTTGTCCAGAAAGCAGCCCCTGGTGCTGGCTGTGTGTGCTAATGCAGCCGCTCACAGTGTCCCAACAAGTGCGTGCTCCAGTGCAGCACTGGGAGTTGCTGCTATTTAAGTTTTAATGCCAGATCAGTGTCTGGTGTTCATAACCACAAGTCAACAAGTGCTGCTCCAGAACATACCTGGGCATGTAGAACCCTTAAATGACGGCCCGTGTTAGAAACATGTTGCTAAATTAGAGAATTCACCTCCCTGACTCATGTTGCTTTTGTGCAAAGGGGATGATATCATCGTTGCACATTCCCCAGCATGGGTGAGGGAGGAATTGAAGATGAATTAATTAAAATGCCTGTAAAATACTTTGAAGATTAAAGCATTATGGGCCTGGGCTGAAGCCTGCTGAAGTCAGTGGTAATCTTTTCATTGACTCGAGTGATCTTTGGATCAGGTCCTGTTATATGAAGCTTTTAATATGAGCGATGGGAAAACCACTGAGCTGAATTTAGAACTCATTTGCAAGTCATCTGTTCTATATTTGGAAAAGAACTGTGAGCCAGATTCACTGAGGTACATAATCCCCTCGAAGTTTGCTCAGAAACCTCCATAAGCAGTATTAAGGGCATAGTGCTCTTCAGTTGACAACTCGGAATTATTTCCTATACAGAGGATGACATATTAAAGCTATTTGGGGGAGTATTGAGAGCTTATAGATTTCTTTTTTTTGCTGGTCCCTGGTGCCACGGGAATTAATTTCAACCGCACTGGAAAAATAAGTCGCTTGGGAACTGAGAAATGCATATGGTAATTGGTGCATTTGCATCAAAACTATTTCTGAACCTTCTTGACATACCAGATGTCACTGGTTGATATTTCTCCTGTGGTTATTCTCACCTGGAGTCTCGCTAGCCAAACACAGCTCTGTCCAAGCTTCCCGTGTCATCAGTGGAGAGAGATGGGCCCCTCCGGGGGATGATTCATCCCCTCTGAAGATAGATGCTCGAGACGGGGGAGAACGGGAGGGAGATGAGTAATGTGTGCTTGTAAAGCATCTGAATATAACTGCAAGAGGTGCTGTACTCCGTGACGAGAACGGGTGTTTTTTTTTTCCTATGAATGTGACTGCACTTCAAATCGCTTTGCAGTGTGTGAAGCCTTAGAATCAGGTGTCATATTGAAGCCTATTTTCTCAACTTTGCTAATTGCTTCCTGTCACTTCAATAGCTTAAAATTGAGGTTTTGTGTCATTTGTGTATTTGTATGTGCTGGTAGGTCTCTTGTTGTTTAATGAATCATTAAATAATTTTCAGCCTATAGCCCAAATAGAAAAATAGGAAAATGGATGAATAAATATTGTATTCAGCATCCTGTTCCTGTGCCACAAGGTTACAGTCTTCAATATACTAGACTGTAATTAGTTATTTAATTAGGGTCAGACTCCTTAGAATGCAGCTTACTTGAACGAGTGGTTTAACTAATGACGTGTGCTGTTTTACAGCAGTGTGTTCTTTGTATTAATTACATTATTCCATCATTACATGGTTTAATAATAATCTGCACAGGTTAATATTTTTGGTACTACTGACTAAAATGAATGGCTCCAAACTTCTGTGAAGTATCTCTCAGGCTACTGTTTCAAGATCCTCTTACTTTTGGGTAATGCCCTTTTTTCACAATGTCATGCGTAAAAGTTTGAACTTGATCTTTTATTTTTTTAAATACATTTAAAAAATAATTGCATTTGTATGTAGAGGATGGTAGCATATGACAGGTCAGTCTGAGCTGTATGTGCACCCATTATTTTTAAAGAACTTTGATGCCATTCAACACCTGACTGACCACTTTGTGGTTTAAATTGAGTAGCTTTTGACAGAAGAAGGTTGTCATCTTCCTAGAGAGGACATGCAAGCCTTGGAGAGACTGCAGAGGCATCCTCATATTTCACAGAATACCATTAAATGTTGCTTTTGGTCCACGGTGGGTTTTTTTTAATCCCCCTATGATTTTTGCACATGTGCCCAAGTGTTTGCGGAAGATGCTACAAGAAGTTACCAAACAAAGATTTTTAGCTTTTTTTAATATCCATTGCTAAATGATTTGCTATTACAATCTATCTAACTGAGTATTATTATTAGCATTACAGCAAATTAACAGGCTAATTCTGGTGTCAGCATGAGTAATACTGGGGTCTAAATGTATGATCCACCCCACTTGAAACTCAGCTTCATCGGCTGGGGCCTGGTGAATGAATCTGACCTCAGAACATGACGATGACCAACTTGGTCAGTGGGGTGCACTCATGAGTCTCTGACCTTGGTGTGTTGCAGCTTCCTGGGGAGAATCACCCCACAACAGTGCTGGCTGCCCTGTGCCACTGATGCCTCTCTTGGTGGGACAGCTGAACTGGTTGATGCAGCTGAAATTCCTGTCTCTTACCCCAAATCAAGAGGTGTAGGGTTGCATCATGTATCTGTGGTGCTCGGTGCATGTTGTGGGTCCTTCTTGCTATTTTTGTTGACTTCTATTTCATGTGTGAAATAGCAAAAAGTCCTGTTAAACCAAATTTGGTAACAGAAGCTGTTAAGAGTTAGGTAATTTAATATATTTACAGGCACGTGTACAAAGGGATGAACGCATTCACATGTTTATGTGCTTTCCTAGATCTGGGCAGTTGAAAAGCTTTGAGACAAAGCTCCCATTGCTTTCAGTTGGTACTGTGAATGTAAAGAAATTCTGTACATTCAGCTCTCTTCCTTTTCTGCTTGTTTACCCTGGCCCATGCTGGATTAAGGGCCTTGGTCTCCTGAGTCAGAATGTGATTTTCAGTTATTTGCAAATAAAAGATTTTCACAAGCAGCTAAGAGACTTGGAACACAAAGCTCTTGACTTCAGTGGGACCTCTGCTCCTAAACGGTGCGTGAAGGCTACGTAAACCCAGTCAGTGCCTTGTAGTGGGGGTGGAAGGGTGGGACAGAGCAGAAGAAAAACACAGGAGAGGGCTGCCCAGGGGGGAGATAGTGGGTACTCCCACCACAGAGATATTCAGAAGCTGCCTGGGCATGATCCTGGGCACACCATAAAATCTTTCTGGGTCTGCGAGAAGCTTCTGAGAACCAGGTGAATTTTCTGACCGACAAAGACCAAAAAGAAAGTGTTTATTACACCATAAAAACTGTGGTGCTTATATGCACGTTCAAATGTATCACCATAATCTCGGGCCTGTAAAAGAAGTGGTAGTGATACCTGATGAAAAAAACATGCTGAAATCACACCACACCTATATTTATTGATAAAGTCATCTCAAAAATCAATAGATTAAGCAGAGGTAAGAGGTAACTTCAGTATCATCTGGAAAGAAGTGCCACAGTGCTATAAAAAGGGAGGGTGGTCGCTTTTGGTGCTGTCCTGAAGATACTAACGCTTGTACAAATTGCTCCTCAGTAGGCAAGCAGGTAAATGAACGAGACAGGAGGCTCTGCTGGCTGCCTTGGCAGTTGATTCGTATTAACATGCTCCGTCTTTGCCAGGTTATCAAACTCACCTTTGAAGAATTTGAACTAGAAAGAGGATATGACACTCTGACAGTTGGTGATGGAGGACAAGTTGGAGACCAGAAATCTGTGCTTTACGTGTAAGTAGCATGTCCTTTGTCACCGTGAGAAATCCGCGTCTAAGTTCTGCCTGATGAGATTTATTTATTGCTTCGATGGAGTCCCAGTCTGCTTGCTGGTTCTGTCTCATAAGCAGTTTCTCATTTTTGGTGTTTTCTTCTCTCATCATGTTCTCTTCAGCTTCAGCTGACAGAAGGGCTTTTTACTTCTTTGCTTCTGTTTCTTGACTTGCCTTTGCCAGGATCCCTTAGAGGCTGAGGCTGTCCAGGGAGCTGAGTGAACAGGATTAAAATTTGGATGTAGTGATATGCAAACCTCCAATTTACATCCTTTAGTTTGCAGATGTGGTGTTTTGTGGAGGCTTTCTCAGTAGATGAGATGTTGTAGATGGTCCTTCTTTCCTTCCAGGCCTTCACATCTTTGTGTTTCCCATCTACATGTGTTTTTTATTGTTGTTGTTGTTTGTGTTTTTGTTTTTTTTTCCTCCAATTTTATGCAATTACAAAGGGAAAACTGACCAGAAAAGGGCCACTGCAGCCATGCTGAAGGATGGGAAGAAATTTCTGATGTTGCCAGTTTTTAAAATAAAGAATTGATACAGCTTCAGTGTATTGTTTTTAGATTTGAAGATGAAATTCTTCGTTATAGTAAGGGTAACATAGAGAAATAAAAGTGAAATAGGCTCTGTAGCAACATTTGCCATCCTGCTTGCACAGTGCTTAATAACTGGCAAGGGTTTGGGTTTCAGTTGGAAGGAATGTGTCAGTCAGACGAATACCAATCAGCTTGTGGGTTTATAGATTGAAGGCAAGGGTTTTCCCTGACCCCGGTGTTTGCAGTGTGTCAGCATCAATTTCTGGTACCTGCTGTTTAGGCAGAGTGTTGAGGTTGGTGAGAGCACTTGGCTGCTCTGAGGAAAGCCTCTGCTCTGCATCAGGACCTCACGGATCTGACAGGGTGGAAGCATGCATACCCCTCGGACTTTCACGTCTCTCTGGATTTTAGTTTTTACATATGCAGTGTGCTCAACTCTAATTGTGATAATTGTGTATCGCTCAAATCCACTTTACTGAAGAAACAATGACTGCTGTAGCTCTTCTGAAGCATCAAAGCAAAGTACTGCGTGGCTCTATGGTCGTGCCCCTCGGCTGTGATCAGGGCCAACCACTTTTCATAGCAGTGTGTGCTTCCATTGAGTATAGCTGTAAGCCAGTGGTGTTTGTCGAAGTCTTAAATGTCTTGAGGGCACTTGCAAGGGCAGGGAAGCAGGGAAAAGCCACCAGGACTTTCAGAAGGAGCATTAGAAATGGTAAACGGGGCAGTTGGAAGGAACCAGGGCTACCGGCAACCAGCTTTAGTGTCTTAACTTGAAAGAATCCCTGATTTTCTATCTGATTAAAAAAATAAAGTGTAACACAAAACTCTCCAAAAGCTACTCTAGCAAAGCAGTTTTACTCTTTCCAATTGATAAAGCATTTTTCATACTGTGTTTTTTAATTTCTCCTTTTCACTTGTTTTAGCACATGAATTGGCCTCCCACTCCATTTTCACTTACCTTTTTTTGCTTGTCTTTGCAAAACCTCTGTTGCTGCGTTTCATCTTACTATGCTTCTCAGGACACGAACAGCAGTGATACTTAAGTCAGAAACTCTAACCTGCAATATATATAAATGTAAGGTCTGATTATTGTGAAAGTGTTTGTAATTAAAGTGTCACAGAACATTTCACAGCTGATTGGTCCAAATGTGCAAATTACAGCCAAGGGAATAGTTTATAATAACTTGCCGCAATGATTTCTCACTCCCTTCCTTTTTTGTTTGCCCCAGGCCTGTGAAGATTTTTGTAGATTTTGTTTTAATCATTCCATGTTTTCTCACTTTGTATTAGGGACTCAACACCTTGCTAATGCAAATATGGAATATCTCTGACTGCCTGCACAAGGTGTGTGGTATCATCTCCCATCTGCAGGGGATCTCCTTCCATTAAATTGTTGAAGCTAATGCTGACACAATTTGTTCATTTTTCTTTTGAATCTGAGAGGATAAGTTGGAAACTAACGAAATGTGAAAGAGGTGTGAGGACCACAGAAATATTCCATTAGTGATGAATGTGGTTGAAAGTCCATGGATGATTTCTTTTAGCATTTGCTATTCTCTTAACCTAAGGTCAGCTAAATTCACGCACTAGGTGTATCCGCTGGATACAAGCTGTAGCTTCTTTGGAGGAATCAACATGTAGAAATCTAATCCTGTTAAAGATAAGAGTTCCAATTTTCTTACTACTCTTCACTTATTCTTGGCTATTCAAGAAGAACTCAGTCCTGCAGACTTTGAAATCAAGAAATAAATTTGAATCAACTTTCATAGCACCAGACGTTATCCCAAACTGAGATATAAAGGACCATTTGTTTCCAGTCTCACTCTCATCCCTGTAAAACGTATCTCAGAGAACACAACAGATTGTTAGGCTGAGCTTTCTGACTCGCAGGGAGGATTTTATTCCCTAAAGTAACAAGCATCCAGATCAATCATTCAGCTTGTTAAAGTAGAATGTGAAAGCATGCAAAAACCTTTGAAACACTTTTTCTGAAGGTTTTTCTCTTGGTATGTTTCTTGTTCTTGTCTGTTGCTTAAACAACTTGAGAAGGATCAACAATAACACTTCTGAATCTTTTCCAGTCCCCATCAAACTCCCTGGATGCAAAACAGTTATTAAGAAAAGATTGCTTCCTAATTTACCAACATTGTAGGATCAGTAAAATTTCTGATGCAGGTCAAAGGAATAGCTAAGCAAAGGTGGGGGTGGAACTGGGAGAATTTGATGGGCTTGGGAGACATGGATTCAATTTCAGGGGAAAACACACTCCAGATCCCATGGCCAAAGCCTTGAATGGTGACCAGTTTTGGGTGTTAGAGCACTCCTTAGTGCATGCGTGATTGGTAAGACAATTTTGGGGATTGGGAGGAGATTTATCTGTATGGCATGATTGGTCCCGGTTATGATGATACCTGTAAGGCTATTTGAAAGAATCTGGCACTCAGCGGGTAGCCAGTTTTAAGAGTGTTAAGCAAATAGAATAAGTAGCACAACCCTTTAAGCAGTCATTTTGCTTCACTCTAAACAAACTGTAATTGGCAGATCAGCCATCCTGTCTCCGATTACCCAGGAAAGTGGGAATTGTAATAATTATGCCTGGAGGTTGCAAGTTACGTTTATTCACAGGATGCTATCAACACACAGCTGCCGGGATTGTTCCCTCGCAGTACTGGTTTGCAGTAAATCTTCCTTGAGAGCTTGGGGTTCAGTTTTATCAAGAAGTCTTTCAGATGCTGCTGTTGTACTTGAGCACGATGCCAGGCAGAAGCCATGTCTACACACATCCATGTGTTTAAATTTAAGTAAACACTACAGGGAAAAAAATATATATATATCTCCACTTGCAGTAGTTAAGCTTAGGGTAATTTACACATTTATCACAGATGATACCGTAGCAGAAATAGTATAATAGCATTAAACACTGCCACTGAGACAGACAACATACCACTCGTACACCTCTAGTAATGAGCCCTTCCCACGCACCAGTGCTCTGTTTGCAGAAGCAGAGGGAAGGGAAGGAGCTGTGCTCGGAGCGGGCATTTGTGCCTCTAAGTGCCTACACTGGTGCCTGTGTGGGTGGGGATAAAACTCTGAAGCTGTGTTGAACCACAGCGAGGTGATTAATCCCGAAGGCTGAATGAGCCACACATGCCTCATTAGTACAGATGGATTGGTGACATTTTTCTTAATCTCCTCAGCTTTCCTAGGAGTAGCCTTGCAGGGTTGGCGATGCCGCGATCATCCCATGCTGCCTGGATTAGTTGGTGTTTTTCAAGGGCTCCCTGGACATTCAACAGATTTGAGGTTCATGCCTTGTCTTCAAGGTGTTGATTTTTTTGCCTTTTTTTTTTTAAAGGTCCCTCTGGAAACTTCTCAATTAGGAAATAAGCATAGAGAGCGTGTTGTTGAAAGTAAATTTTATAATAGCAGGAAATATCTGTAAAAGAAGTTAGGAGGATACAGTCACCGGTATGGTTGCTGGGAATTTGTTTGCTTATGTTTTGCTTCAGTGAGAAAGGAAATACTAGTATTGATGCTGGATAAATATATTGTGGTGGTACTAAACTGTAATTATTTATAGTGGTGGTGATACTAACTTTCAGGCCCTCAAGTGTGATAAGACTCATTGTTATAGGTAGTAATCAGAAATACACTGAGAGGCTCATCTGTCCTGAAAAATCTGTCAGGATTTTGGACAATGTTTTCTTTTGGGGTTGGTCTTAATTATAGTGGCATTGTTCTGTCTGTTTTTACTCTAACAGAGGTATAAGTGGCCTATATTTTGGTGGAATGCTAAGTTTCGGGAGGCATATAAACTATTTACATGTTTTTATTTATTTTTCCAGCTTGACAGGCACCACAGTCCCCGATCTTATTGTCAGCACGCAGCACCAGATGTGGCTCCTCTTCCAGACGGACAGTGTCAGTAACTTGCTGGGATTCAAAGCAACGTATGAAGGTAATCCAAGTGTCTCTTGGAATTTACCTATTCTTAAAAAGATCAGAAATGAGATGAGATGGGCCTAGTTGCTTGTGAGAAAGGAGCTTCTCAAAATACTGAAGCTCTGCAAACTTTTCCTTAAAATTGAAGCTTTGCTTCACTAAGAACAGCTTTTGTGATTTATTTTCTGTGAAAGCAGACTGGATGGTTAATGTTTCATTGCTGTTTCATCTGCCTTGTTGGAAAAAGAGTTGGTGAGTTTCAGCAAACCGATGGCATCGGCAACAGACTGTGCAAGAAAATGAGACCAAGTAATCAAAGGTTCGTTCCAGTAGATCAGTGGTACGAACTGCTTCAAACTTTGACTAATCTTTAGCATTACAAATACAATAAGAGTTCATTTGTGGATTTTTCAAAAGAAACTCTTGAAATGCATTAGGACGGGGATGCTGAACTCTGCCATTAACTTCTATCCTCACTGTCATATGTATTTGCAAAGTTAGAGAAAGTGATGGGAAAGTATTCCTTATTTCTAACTCGTGTAAGGGACTGGTGATTCTAGTTAAAGCATTTTTTAGATCCCTGTTTTGAGATGTTTCTAGGTTTTCTTGTGTGGTGTTCCCACTCAGTGTGAGCACATCGGGTTGTTAGCTTTCTCTTCAGGCACTGGGCTGAAGAATTGGCTGCCCTTCTACTGTCCGATAGCCACACACCTGCAGGGGGGAGCTTTTTTCCTCCAGCACAGGCACACTGGAACACTTCCACTCACATCGTCATCCTTTTGCTTTTGTTGTCAGCTTCAATCTCTTTTCAAAGCATTTTCAGTTTTGTCTAAAACCTGCTGATAGTAGGGATCGCTTAGTCTTTCGGCTCTGATGCCTAAAACTAGGCACACAAATTTTTATCTAGACATGGGGGCTGATTGTGAAAGGTCTGAGGAACAGCAGCTCCCATTGACATCAGTATTAACATTTAAATCAAAACTGTTTCTACCAAGGGCCCTAAATGAACATTAGGATTCATTCATATTTAAAATGTTTCCCTGGTACTTACTGTGTTTCAGGGAAATGTTATATTGTGTTCTGGCCAGGACCTGACCATGGCAGTGCTGCTGATTGACGCTAAAGTAACAAGAGTTAGGAGCCTGAAGGGACTTGACCTACTAGAAAACCTAGTTGGACCAAATGCCAGCGTGTCCAGGCAGGCTGAGCAGTACCTTGAAGGGGGATTGGGTCACGATGCTAGAGTAGTTAGAGCATTGCAAGGCCAGGTCAGCAGGAAAGTCATTAGAGACGTAGATAAATGAAATGGAAGTGGAAGAAGAAAAGGGAAATCCAGGCTGTTTGTCCTGGGAGTATCTTAATGGTACTATTTCAGTCCTAGTGACTGTACAAGCCTGCAAACATGCTTTTTGCAGTAGCTGTGAGGTCTGTCTCCTGCCACATTTGTCAGCAGTTGATTGTTGGCTGCCTGGCAGGACAGACTGCTGTACCCCTGCCTGCCAGCCGTGGATGGGTGAAAACACTCTCCAGTTCTGCTATGAGATTCTGTCTGGTTTGCTAATCTCATCCGAAGGGCAATGTGGACATTATTCTTCTATTTTCTTGATAAATCTTGTATTTATCCTATAGCACAGCACATAAAGTTCCAACACATATGATATACAGACTCAGCTTATGCTGTTAGGAGCTTTGGATCTGTAAGGAAGTTGACTTTTTCTTCTTCTGAGTTGCTTCGATGTTATGGGAGCTTCATCTCTAGCAAGGCTGAGCCCCGTTTAGTCCCTGTGACCTCAGCAGTTGCTTTGGGGATTGCTGTTGTCGTTCATGCTTTGGAATCCTGTTTTATGGAGCTTCTAATGGCAAATGTGCTTCTCCCTTCCCTACTCATCAACTTTATCTGCACAGCTGCTGCCTGGTTTTGCTGTAGTTGTTTATGTCCAGAACCTTCTAGAGGAAAAAAAAGGAGTGCTCTGGCCCTTTTGTGCCCCAGTGAGCCCTAAAGGAGAGGAGGGACCTGTCCCTGGCGAGTGTCAGTCCTTTGACCAACAGATCTGAGCAACAGGCAGAGAGCAGGCTCTTTTCTCTTTTCCTGAGTATCTTCACAGTCGTTATGCAGCAGCTTTTTAACCTTGGAAGATGGGTTTGTGCATGAAAAAAAGAAGTACAGTTCTGTGCCGAAGGCCCATGCTGTCCCTATCTTGAGGTTATGTTGAATTCAAATCATCCTTGTCCATAAAATTCTTTAGTTTTTGTAAATCCTTTGACTTGCAAAGGAAGAGCTGTTTAAGTAAGAGGCAATTAGTACTTACCAAATACATTATGAAATTATACCTAACTTACTAACAAGTTTCAGTATCAATTTTATTGCCACACTTCTTCCTAACTGCAAGAGGAAAATTACAGCTAATGGAGCTATATAAAGTCAAGACCAAAAATCTGCTTAATAGAAGAGCAGAGTATTGTTTATAGAGTACGTTTAAATAGCTATGCATCCTAAAACATGTAAGTTTTAGTGTACCTTGTAAGTGTAATGCAGTCATAAAGCTTGTTGCTAGTGCTGAAATGGTTACGCCTGTGAGACTTATTGACGCACAGATTTAAGGACCTGTTGGAAGGAATGTGCTCAGGAGGGCAATATGCCATCAAATTTTTAGCATAGAGTTCCTGGGAAGGGGGAACCAACCTAGTCATTTTGCTGCAGTTGTGGGTAAAGAGAGAACATATTTGCACCAGGAAGAGGATACAAAGCATAAGGTTTGTGGGTTCGGGTTTTTCTATGTCTGCACTGCAAGACTGGATGTTTTTGGAACAAGTGTTCAGCTGGTGCAAATTGGTGTGACAGCATTGATTTTCAATTAAGCTGTGTCAGTCTTTACCAGCTGAGGATCTGGCTCATTAATGTTCATGAAGATTACTTCTAAATCTTCTATGTCTCAACTGCAGCCCCGTTTATCCTTTTAAACAGACATTCTCTCATAATAGTGGGCAATGTTTTTGGACTTCCAGTGCTTGTCAGAAGAAATCTGTACTAAGCTCCACTTTGCTGGAAAAGTCTTTTCTTTTTCACGACTATAGCGAGCTGATTGATGCTGCAATTTAGTGCTTGACTTGTGAGAAGGCTTACAGCCTCCTGGGGCCCTGGGTCTTCTCCCTTTTCTTTAATCTGAGGCAACCTCTTCTGGGAATACCTCCCCTTAGGGCAGGCTGCTGTTTCCACAGCCATCATAATGGTTCTCTGAAAGTCCCCAGGTCAACTCCTCACAGTGGTTGTCCATAAATAATTACTTCCGATCATGTTTTCAAAGGTTCTTGAGAAATTTAGGGTTCATTTAACAGGATTCAGACTCCTATATTGATTAGGTACTTTCGAAAGTCTCAGCTGTAATCCTTCTGCAGTTATATTCCCCGATGGACTGAAAATATTTGGTTTTCCTCACAGGGGAGATGTGAGGAAAAATGTGTTTGTCACTGATGAGCTTGAGGTTATTGCAAGCAATAGTATAAAATAAAATCAATAATATAAAGTTCTGTGGTAAGAGAAGTAATAAAACATGAAAAAGCAGAACAAAAACAGATTTTAAACTTATATTTAACTTTTTATATAGTTTTAATATACAGTAACAATAATTTCAAATTAAGACCACATTTACAGGCACACAAAGACACTAATAGAGTTTGGATTTCTGCTGGAATTGGGTTAGTCTGGGTAGAGCTGACTAAGGTCTATGTTCTGAACAAGCAGCGTGCTGCAGGCAGGGGATGATTAAACAATATTTAGTGTTGAGATGCTGACTAAATGTTTGGCTCTGGAGAGCTTAGCTTTGGAGCTCAAACTTAGCCCCATGCTGCTAAGAGGCTTAGAAGCTCTGCCGAGCTGAAGTCTGAAGATTTCCGCCGCCGACCTTCCTGGTTTTAATCAGATCGGTACCACCTGGGGCGTTCGGCCAGAGGAACTCGCCGGGTTTCCATGTTTGTTTGTCTGTGTGCGTTATACGTAAATACAGAACTCTGCATGGATGCCAGCAGATAAGCTGCACATCAAGGTGTTCGTACACATGTATGTGTGTCAGATCACGAGAAAGGATAACCTCTCCATTTGCCTAATCCTGGGAGACTTAGGGGAAAACGCACAAATCTGAGACTGGTTCTGCTGCCTCTGTTTGGAGGCAGCTTTGAAGCTCAGGCTGTGCTCCCTGGCTTTCAGCATGGCCCCTTCCTGCTGAAATGCTCTCGGGTTGCACTGAGAAGCCCAGAAAACCAACTCATTCCTCTTCTTTCTGTTGTTCTGCAAGAAAACTTTGCTGCTCCGTGAAAAGAATGTGAAAATTCCTCTGCCAGCCCTATGGCAATGCCTTCTCTGCTCATCCCACTGTTATTTGAGCCATCAGGTCTCTAACACAAACACATATAGATGTTTACCCCAGTGGCAGGAGGTGCAGAGGCCCTGGGCAGATATACTGCCCCCATGCTCGTGAGCACCAAGGCCTCCTTCTTTCCTTCCTTCCTTCCTTCTTAGTAGTGCCTGCAGGTATTTTTCATTGATCATGTGTTTTTTTTCTTAGGTTCAACATCGCCTGACATCCCCCTCCCAATAGTCTCGGTGTTGAAGTCTGTCAGTAAATGCAGTGTTTGTTTCCTGCTCTGCTTTTCCGTGAAATGTACTGACTCATGTCATCAAACACTCCTGCTGCAATGCTGCTGAGCCAACAGACGTGAAGGCTTTTAGCTTATGGTGTGTTGACCTGAACCGTTCTCCGGGGCACCTTACTTGTATGCACGTCTCATCTAAACCCGAGCAGGACAGATTTGATGTCATGCCCCAGGGCTTTAATGAGCCTGGTAGATTTAGTTCCTGTATTCGCCCTTCAACAGTGGCTTAGATGGGAGGGACATAGCAAAAAAGGGCTTTCTTCTTGCTTTATCCCTTCCTCTTCATCTCCTTTCCTCATTGCTGGAATCAAGTAGAAAAACTAGACAATAGGAACTCCCTTGTCGTGGCTCATTAAGGATACATACCTAACGCTATTAACTTTCATTAGTTTAAGCAAAGATAATATATGTGTGAAATTGTGTGTGTAAGGCTAAGTATATTCTTAAGGGTCTTTCTGACTAGAGCTAATATTTGTGTGGTTTCTTCAGGTATGGCTTCTAAGTGCTCACAAATCCCACATGTAGTGGATATATTTTCTGGAGAGTGGAATTTTGCTCGTTTGGTGTTTGCTTGCAGCTCTGAACTCCTCAGTTTCCTGCCGAACTGAGTCAGGAAGGAACAGAAATCGCGTGTAGCCCCAGGAAAACAGCAGCCTAAATTTTGGGTGCCAGCAGTGTTTCTGTGCAGCTCTGTAAAGGAGCAGAGACGGTGAGCATTTGCTCTCCCCAAAGCAGGTCTGTGCCCACGCAATCCGAGGGACTCGCTCTTCCTCGGTGCTCTGGAAGTAGGGGCTGCCTCCTTGGCGCTGAGCACAGGGATCCGATTCCCCCACCCACCACAGGGATACAAACAGCACAAACAGCTGGTGACAAATTTCTGGTGAAACGTTTTCCTTTACAAAATACTGTTTTGCCAAAAACTTACCTGCGTGATATAATATTTGATGGAGAAGTTTTGAAAGATTCATTTCAACTTGTTTCATTTAAATAATGTCAAAACACTTGATTTTGATGTTCTTGTTTAGTTTTGACTATTATTATTCTAATGTGGAAGAGATTTTACTTAAACATTCTTCAGGTGAAATGTTTCAATCTTGTTGAGGTAACATGTTTTGATATTTCTGAATCACTCATTTTTGGAATTTCTGCTCTGCTAAATATCTCATGAATTTTAATATGTATCAAAAGACGTGTAGGAACCAGAGGATTTTCTCAGGACAAAAATTCCATTTTATGACCTCTCTAAAGTAATAAGACGTGTTAGCTTTGTTTGAATGCTGCTAACAATTAAATCACATGCATAGTGGAAAACATGAGCTCTAATTCCTCATTTCTCTCCCATTCTTAAGCCTGTGATTTCACACTCTAGAGATGTTCCACTTGGGTTCACGCGGTGTGACAGAAA
This sequence comes from Aythya ferina, assembly GCF_964211825.1. Lineage (NCBI taxonomy): Eukaryota > Metazoa > Chordata > Aves > Anseriformes > Anatidae > Aythya > Aythya ferina. Next base: position 1,560,545 of record NC_140322.1, on the reverse strand, counting down.
AGGACTGCACAAGCTCGAAAGTGGGGGGAGCCCAAGGAGGGAGGAGAGCATTCAATCAGTACCTCAAGAGCATCTGTGTTACCTTTATTCTTTTTCAGCAGAGGGTCAAAAGAGTTATTTATTTGCTTTGCTTGGCTGCATTTTTTCTGAGTGCCTGGTAGCCCAAGCATGTCCTGATTTTACAAAGCAAAGAATATGCTGAACACTTGTAGCTCATGCTGCCTTCTGTGGTAGCTGGAGCTGCTTGGCACGTCTGTCGCTGGGGTACCCATGGCTGCTGTTCTTCCAGAGCTGCAGATAGGTGCACAGCGAAGGTGTTTGGCTTAAACACCTTCACCTGCAGTGAAATCTTAGCCCTGGAGGGACCCTAATGGCCAAACTGCCCTTTGGGGTATTAGGAGGACAGGGCTCTCCCTCTCTGGAGCCAGGTGTAAGCAGGCAGGGATGTTGCATGGGTGTTTTTAAAGGGCTTTGTTGCTTCTCAGTGGGAAATCTCTGCACGTGGAGGGGCGTTTGTCCCAGTAGCCCAAGAAATGCTGGCCCTTCTGCTCCCCTAGTGCAGGGTACAAAGGCTTGAAGCTGACTGCTCACCCCGGCCCTTAACACTTAGAGCGTTGTTTTAAGAGATGGCTGGAGTGGTGTTTGTTAGCATCCATCACACTCTGACCAATAGCAGAAACCAGAGTGGTGTCAGGACAAGTAACTTTAAAGGTTTTTCCCAGATATATAGCAGATGTATATATAGCATATATGTATTCCTAGATATATAGCATATATATATGCCCCCTTCCCAGCATCTCGGAGCCCACAGTGTCACAGGCTTCAGAACAGGCAGCAACTGGACGAAAGGCACCCTGCAGGACAGCTTGCCATGAGTAAGACTTGCTAATATCGTGTTTCAAGGTGTGAGAAAGAATGACATGACAAAAATTAATTTTTAAGGGCTGTTGGCTTCTAGCAGGATAAGTTATCAGCTCCCTGTGTCTCTGTCAGGTCACAATGATGCGTGTTTAAAATATGCATTCCACCCTTTGATCTTGTTACTGTTTCTTGAGTCTTGAAGCTCAGTTTTCTTTCTGTGATTTACATCATCTCTTTTTTTGTAGAGCAATGTAAGTTCAGTTCTACTTTGCGATATGAACTGTTTTGTTTTTGTCCCTCATACGCAAGAACAAATCTTCAACATATGGATTTTCAAAGCCTGCAGGAAGAGGCATAAATCCTGGCAAACTGTTTTCACTGACAGGCAAAAAAAGAAACATATTTCATGAAAACTTTTCTATTAATATTAATTTATGTTAAATTATTTTGGGAATGCTTCGTTACCTGGCAGTGACTTTTTAGTTCAAGATGCACAGAGCAGTAGCAGAAGCTAGGTGCCTTTTCGTGACTTCTATTCATAATACACCTGTATCTAAGTTGCCTGAAGTCAGCATAATAATGAGGTGGTGCTTGTTATTCAAACCAAATTGGAATATTAGATGGAGTAATGCAAATCTCGGATTATGCGATTTTCTTCTGTAAAGAAAATGTCACAAAAGAAGTTTCCAATTTGGTGTAAGAAATTGAAATCGGGGAGAAAAGACAGCAAAGCTGATCACAGATGATGGGGATAAAAAACTAGAGAAGGCTGGAAGACGAGATGAATGTGAAGCAGATGAATACTGTGGGAGCACTAAGAAGGCTGTAAAGGAATGAAGTTTTGTAGCTAGTAGTGATACAGTGCAGGGGACCCTTTTGAAATGAAATTGTGTGGAGCAGCAGATAACAGAAAATTGTGTCCGCGATTTACTTGAAGTCAAAATACATGCACAGCAAGAGATTAACTGCGTGTTTTCACGCAAGAAGGTGTCAGCTGTCGCCTTCAGGACCACACGTGGAAATGAAAACGGGGTAGTAAGGGAGGGAGAGAGCAAACACAGCAATCAAGCAAACACACTGTGCCTGTATCCTCATGGCTGAGGGAGTCCAAGGTTTGCTCAATGCTAAGTGACACGATGGTGTGTCTGTTTTCAACCACATCCCTGAAGCAAATGCAGCATAGGATCTCCTTGGCTATCCCTGTTTTTCATTAGGCTATGATTACTTCAAGGATGAGGGAGCATCTGGCAGAGGCTGTTAGGAGGGAAGGCCTTCCACAGTCACAGCACTGAAATTCGTGTTATGTCGGGTCCCGATTCGCCTGGCACCGCTGCTGCCCTGCGTGCTGAGGGGGCACAGGCGCTCTCCTGGGGCTGCGAAGGCTCTGCCAGAGATGCAGGTCGACAGCACCACACCAGCTCCGTGTCAGAGCCTGCCCCCAGCAATATTTGTTTTATTTTCTTTCAGAGATCGACCAAGGGAGCTGTGGTGATCCTGGGATCCCGGCCTACGGCAGAAGAGAAGGATCCACGTTCCGCCACGGGGACAGTTTGAAGTTTGAGTGCCAGCCTGCCTTTGAGTTGAAGGGACAGAAAACAATTACCTGCCAAAAGAGTAGCCAGTGGTCTGCTCAGAAACCAGTCTGTGTTTGTAAGTCAGTGAGGAGATGGCTCTAAAATATTTTCCCTGTGTGCTGAGGTGGTCACGTAGCATGGCTGTGTGCTGTGCTCAGACAGCTGAAGCCGTGGGGAGCATTTGGTTTGGTTCTCAGCAGGAGGGGAGGTGCGAGGGGGACAGCATCCAAATCCAGACGTGGCCCCATGCTGGCACCACATGCTCTCTGCTCTGCCCATGAGCCCTCCTGGCTTTTGGGTTCACGTTAATTCTGCAGAGCAAGTGGGATTTTTTGTATCCAAGATGGGGCATCAACAACAACAACAAAATTTAAATCTATTCAATTTGATTCTGTTTTCAGCAGTTTCATTTTCTTTCATTACCTGACAGTATTCAGGCTCCCCGCTGCTGGGCCTCAATTTTTAATTTGTTGTATGAGTTCTCAGCAGGAATAGGATATTCTGCTCTCAGTGGTGACTGAAGGTAAAATTTTCTACAATGGGGATTTTCTAAATGGATATAAATGGGGAGTTATGTGCTCAGTTCCCGTTGGGTTTTAATGGTCTCACTGCCCTTTGAAGATGCAGTGGGCAGTCTGTGTTATTATATTGATCGAACCTTCATTCAGGAAGTGTTGTATTTGAGCATTACTAAAACTCACAAAAGTGTCTATATTTTCTGCAACTGGTGACAAACAAACTCTTCTTTTTGTTCCATCTATACTTAGTTAGCTGTGCTAAATTCTGTGTCTTTGAACAAATACTGTGCTCTAGTGGAGTGAGACTAAACCTACAAAAAACAACAGTTGAGTGACAGAGAACAAGTATGAGGAAAAAGGAGAGAGAGTTAACAAGTGGTAATTTTTAGAACCGTGTATTCACTATACAGATAAATACATACACTGTTGTTAGATACTTTGCTATAAAATAGTAATTTATGGTATGGCAGAACTTGATCCGTGCCAAAGATGCAGCTGACGGGGTGCAATGGGTGGGTCAAACCCTGTGGCTTTAGAGTTGAATCTGGGCTCTCCAGGAGCTGCAGGGGAAGCAGGGGCTTTGGTGTCCCTATACTGGCATTTTATGGGAGAAGAAAATCCATTTTCAAGTAAGTGCCTTTCTTTTCGAACTGAAATTTAAGCTCTGAGCGTTTGTGTATGTATACGTGGAGAAAAGAAGCAATTATCTCTGAGTTTTGCCTTTTCTAGATGCAATGACTTTCTACCTACTTAGTTTTCTCTATAAGCAAATCAGCTAAAGATGCTAATGAGGAAAATGTAGTTTCCCTGGTTATCTTTGAAGTGGGAAGCATTAGACCATTTCTGTGCTTAGCTTCAGAAGCTTTTTCTCATTTCCCAGAAGATGAATTCATAAAAACAGCCGATGGTTGGGTTGAGGTTCTTGCTGACAGTTTGCAGGGAGGCTAAACCTGTTGTTTGCGGCTCTTATCAGGTGATTTTTTCACAGTAGTAGAGCAGAGGCTTCCCAGCAAAGTTAGACTCTATTTTTTTGTAGGTAGATAGTGAACAGGACCATCAAATCAAGCTCCAGTCTTCCAACAATCAGCAGTCTTTGCAATGCGTAACATGGGCATGAATTTTTTAGTTAAAATAATGCCATTGTATGCTGTTTTCTGAAATTCTCCTGTTTTGGATACTTACGAACCAGCAAGTCAGCGGGTAGGTAGTGGAAAAAGTATTTCATAACCTTCTTACACCTTCACTCCCCTGCCTTCAGGTTTGCTTATTCTAGACAGCATCATATTAGTGCGCGTGAATCAGAAGAGGTGATGTGACAAAATGTGTAACCTGGCGTGAAATGTGTAGTGGGATTAGTGACAACTCTCTGTAAATGCTGGGAGACCATTAAATGTATTGGGTATCAGGCGGGAAAATAAGGTAACCTGATTTATGTGCTGCTAGTGGGAATATGCAAACAATTTGGTGCTTCTGATACTGGCTGCAAATGCATGACAAATGCAGAAGGAGATTAAACAGTGTGCTATGGTGCATCCTGCTGTCTTAAGCAAATGATTTATGAGCAGACAGAATTCATTGTGGAGAACTCATTTCCTGGGGCTTCGATGACAAAGCAACACAAACTATTTAAGTCATGCATCTGCTTATTGCAATGGATTCTTAATTTGTGACTGTGCCTTCATGATAACAGGGCTACCATCTTCATCCTCCTTGTTGTCATTGCATCCCAGCACTTGTTCAGGGCGAGCACGTAGGTCACTGGAGAAACTTTGCAAGACTTCTTGGTGCATGTTCACAGCTAAAGCCTTGCTGAGCAAGGTGTCCTTGGCCTTGCTGTGTATGTTTAGATTATCACTGATGATCTGAGATACTTGAAACGACTGCTCTGAGCCTGAGAGTCTCTGGTAGTGTAACTGGATGGGGAACTGTGGCACAGTCATCCATCTGTGTGTATGCTCTGAACTTGGTGTCTACTTCCATGCCGTGTGGTTGTCTGGGTAGCCGTGATGAGTGTGTACTGAAGACCTCTTTCTGTCTTTTCTGCCACACCTTGTAGTGCTCAAATCATGTTTGTAGTATCCTTCCCTGACATTTGCATTTTCAGAGTTACAGGACTGTGATATCTTGGTATCTGTCAGAGGCTAAGGCAGCTCTCATAACCCAGTATAACCCAAGTCATTGCTTTCTTTCAGAGCCACAGTCGGTTTTCTTGAAGTCTCAAAGGACAGCAAAATGGGCTCGAGAGGTGTCAGGTGGATAAATGCTACCTAAGGAAAACCATTGTGCTACTTAGATAAAGTTTGTGCTCTGATGGGAGGAACTTGTAAGAGGTATAATATTCAACTAAAGTCTACAGTTACCTGTGGCTGAGGAGATTATTAAGTTTACAAATGGGGAACCAGCCCATAATTACAGCTATCACAGGCAGTCGGCGAGTTGTTCAGATATTGCAGTGAAAGTGATGATAAATGTCCAGACAGACGTAGTCGGGGAGCAGGGCATTTCAGTAGTGCTATAACTTCCAAGCATATGGTTGGAATTACTGTTTAAACATACTCATACATAGCAGGGAAAAACACATTATCTGAATTTTATGTGAAATACAGCAGTGGATAGCCCTGTAACGAAACACTTTGTACGACCAAAATCTGTTTCCTTGCTGAGGAAAGGAAGGGCTGACATCCTCACTGCAGGACAGTGCTCTCAGAGGGCTTCTGCAGCCGTTCAGTAAGTCAAGGAACGAGGCTCCCAGCTGTCCCTCTCCAGCACCTCCCCATCCCTGCAGCCCCCTTCCCATGGGTCTCGGACCTACAGCTCCCAAGGTTTCAGCCCTGCACCTTTAGGCAAGTGGTTTCTTGCACCAAACAATGCTGTCGTCATATGATAGGCATTTACTGCTAAACTGCTATAGAATACGTGTCCTTTGTAACCATCTTGGTGACTAAAGGCAAGGTTTATTCCTTCTCTTAACTATCCTCTCTCAGTTGCTCTCGGGGAGTAATTTCTGCAAACAACTTACATCCTGATACAAGTTTAATTGATTGATCCCAGACTTGTCACATTTTAAGTTTTCTGGACCCGTCAAGTGTTTTAGAGTTAAATAACGCTTAGAGAAATCAAACAATACCTAGAGTCTGATTACAGCGCATTGTGCAAACCTGGGGGTGGAGGTTTCTGTGCTGAACTGAGGGGTATTTGTTTGGCATTGATTGACTGGAACTCCACAAAGGCTGGCAGTAAGTAAGGGCACGTGCTTGGGTGTATGTTCAAATAGAGGGGCCACGATCTGAGCTGTGCTGTTTCAGGGTATTTTGGAATCCTCCAGAGACTTGGTCCGTTGTTCTGACAGTCATTACAGGGAGCTTAGTGTCACTCTGGTCTTGCTTTAGGATCTGCACTAGTTTATGGAGGGGTTTACCTAATCATTAACTTTATTTGTATTATAGCCCTGCTCAGAGCAGTAGTCTTGCATGATGTTCCTTTGTACAGAGGCAGAAGGCACGTCCCAAAGCACTTCCAATTGAAATTACATTAATTTGTGTGTTTCCTCCTCTGGCTTTGGAGCAGCTGTTATGCTTCTTTCCTTTCTTGTTCACTTGGAAACCTCAGCCACAGCCCTTTTCTCCTCACCGAGCTGCTCACAGTTGCTGTGGCTTGCAGCGACACTGCAATCAGCGTGCCTGCTGGTGCTGGAGGTGTGCAGTGCCTTGTTGAGAGCCCTGCATTCACCCTGTCCCCACTGAGCACCAACCTGATCCTTCATTGTTGAGAGTTGTCTCTGATTTCCCTCTGCTAAGAATTTGACAGAGCTCAGGATCCCCTGTGCTTGCGCACAGATGCACTAACACAGTCATCTGCAGAGGCACTGGGATTTTCTGCATTTTTCCAGTCTTTCTAAACATCTGATTTTGTTTAACAGCAATGTAAAATCTATCTCCTCCCTACTCATAATTACTTCTTTTGTTGAATCCCATATTTTCATGCTATACCTGCTGAAAAATCTTAGCTCCTCTTTGCAAAGAGCAGAGATCTTAGTTTTGAGCTGAGTAGCTAGCCTTTGTGCACCCTGTCTGGTACAAACACTCAGGATTTGTAGCCAGCAGTGCAAATACAGTAGATGTTTTCCCAGCAATGTGCTAATCAGAACCATGTAATTCTGTATCACTTGACAAGTTTTTTTCATTTAGCTCTAAATTAAATTGTTAGTTGGTCATTATTCCTGTTCCATTTCCTTATGTTCTTGTAGATGCAGATGTTTCCAGTGGAATTTGAAGAAATACAGGAACTGTATTAATTTATAATTCCAAGCTGTTTTGTGGGTTTTGTTGTTGTTGTTGTTTTTGTTGTTTGTTTGTTTTTTAAGTTGATGCTTTTTATGAAGGACCCTAATAGAAAGTTCCTGGAATAATGGCAGAGGGATGCTCTAATCATCTCTGCCAAACAAACTGGAAAAGGGTATGGGTAGGTAACCTTACCCTACCAAAACACGTTCACCCTCACTTCAGCAAAGCACCTGGTCATGTTCTGGGCTTACACAGCTGGAAGCCTGCCCAAGAAAGGGCTCGATGTCTGCTGAGGCCACTTCCAAGGCTGAGATGGCTTGAGTGTTTGTGCAAGAGATGTGTCCTTCAGGACCTGTTAACACCTTCTGATCACTGCTGACCCAAGTTAAGTTCAAAGCAGCAAATCAGTGGTGAACTACTCCTTATCTCCAGCCTGTTCCCCTGAGCCACTGAGACCCTTTCTTTATCCAGCAGTAGGTGAAGCAAATTAAATGAAGGCAGGATTACCATGATCTCTGTATACACGTGGGATTTGTAGCTTTTGTTAAGAACCTTGTTTCACGTTTGCAGCCATGTAAGACCATTCCGGTCTCAAAATTAAGCAGGGCATTTCCCCTTGAAGTCCTGGTTCTTCACCACAGCTCCAGTTTATCAGAGCGCTGAGACGTAAATGTTTGCTTGAGGAGACATACATGTATAAGTGCTGTGCTGGGCAGGAATGCACTTAATTACAATGAATTACATACTGATTACCCCCCACGCTCCCCAGATGTGTTTTTGGTGTAGCCTATATGAGAATTTTCTTCTTTTTCCTTTTCTGTGACTTTAACCTGGGGGCTGCTGCTTCTCTGCCTTGCAAGTTGTGCCAGATAAGCTGCACGTCTTCTGGCATGCCACTGCTCAGTTCAGTTGCTCTGTTTCCCTTGGGTCTATACCGAAGGAAAGCTGAGGTCCACCTGGGTCAGCCTGGAGCCTGCTTTCTCCTCACTTGGTCGCTGAGTTCCACCCAGGTACTTGTGCAGTCAGCCTACTTCAGTGAGAAAGATGCAGCGCTCTGAGCAGAAGGTACGAGGTGAGGTTGCTGCGTTGGGACAGGGGTGTTCCAGCAGACACGGGCAGCTCTGATAGCTGCAGCAGGGATGCTCTGGCTGCAGAGAGCCTGCACGTGGTGCATGTCAGTGTCAGGGACATGGCAAAAGCATCAGTCCCCAGCACTGAGCAAGCAGGCACCAGCAGTGCCCCTGGCTGTGCTCTCAGCACCGATCAGGAGGATGCACGTTCCTGGGCTGTCTCCGTGCTTGTTATTTTACTGCTTGAATCAGTTGAATTGTTACCCTGATAGGGTTTCATGCTGGTGTAAATGAACTGTCCTGTGCCAAGGCATCTGTCCGTATTCCTGGCTGCTTTTGCTCAGCACGATGGGTTGACTCTGTTCATGTGAGGCTGAATATGAAGTGCTGCTTGCTGATTTTATCAGGCAAGGAGGCTGTTTCTATCTCCTTCCTTTTTTTCTATACCCAGAAAACAGGGATGGGGTGTGGGTTATGTTACTGTCTTTAATTTAGTCTGCAGAGAAGTTTCCTGACTTGTTTTATGTTAATATCAGTGTTTGATCAAGCTGCAGCGGGACATTTCTGATTTGCAGGCGGAGGTGATGTGCACAAGTTTATCTTTGAGGCTCTTTGCACTGCTTCCACAGCCAGTGCTTCACGTGTGGCTGAATCTGCCTGCACACCCTCTGCTGCACCTCATGGCAGCTGCTGTCACCCCTCTGGCAGTCGCGTGCTTGTGGGAGCCTCGCCCTTGTTTTACAGCAGTCAGCCTTCAGCACCAGATGTGCAGAGAAGTGGGACTTTTGGAGGGAGAGACTCGAGTCCTGGCCTGTTGCACAAGCAGCTTCCAGCCTGCAGAAGACAAATGTGTAGCAACAGTTGTCTGGCAGCTTCTAGTGCTGCAGCAGAGGAAGGATGCTCTGCTGAACTGTGAAGGAGCAAGAAGAAAAAGGTGCGTAACAGGACCGCTACCAACACTCCTAGTGCTAGACTGCTTTGAGGGTTTTGCCAAAAAGTGCCAATTCAGCTTCATCTTCTTGTGGACACCATCACTGATTCCCAAGAGAGCTTGTAGGTCTGAACTGCAGTGAGGGGGAGAGTTCCTCTAAAATAATCAGGGGCATACAAGAAGGATCTCGTCATCATGCAGAAGCCTTGGAGCACCTCCTGAATAACAGATGGCTGCAGAAACCCTGGCAGACAAGCAGCCCAACACTGCTGTAGTGGGATCAGCATCCTCCAGTAAGTTTAAGAAGCTTACGTTATTCCTGGTAACCCAGTCACTGCTCCTGTTTTGAGTGGGCAGGAATGAAACCTGCTTTGGTATTGTAGCTCGCTTCCACATTCACAGAGGCTTCTATTCAACCTGTGTTAAGTTCATGGATGATATTTTCCTCAGATTTTCTGAAACCCCACCCATTTTCTTTCCTTTTTCTTTAAGATACCTGCTCTCCCACCCCCAGTCAGCCTCATGCTGGCAGTGACAGCTACTCCATCAGAGTGAGCTGAAGAGTTTGTGGCTCTGTAATGCAAAAATGTTCTCCCGGTTAATGTTTGCTCCAGACTCTATTCTCTCACCTCCCACTTGCCCTGCTGGTGCCTCAGGGTTTAAGAAGGAAAACGCATTGTGATGCAGATATGTTTACTGAAAGAGCAGATACAGAAAGAGGAAAATACAAAATGTAAAGCACTTTGCTTCGCAGCTGGAACCAGTGCCCTGAGCTTCCAGCTCTGTTAGCTATTTGGGACATATGGTTCCCAGAGTGAGGCGTCAGTTATTAACCAGGCTCCTGCTGAGGTCCTGTTTTTCCAGTCCATCACCAAGCTATGCCTAGAGGAGGAATTTACTTAAAAATGGAAAATCAGGCAGAAAGTATGTTACCATCTTCAAGCTCCATCCCAAGTGGTCAGAGACTGTGGGAATGATATCCAAAAGCTGAGAGAGAAGTCGGGATTTTTTGTTGTTTCCATGGAGACTGAACTTAATACAGTGATTTCCTGCTTTGTTTTCAGCTCCTGAATCTGGTGCCTTTCGTGTTTCCACCCGCCGCAGGTGTGCGCTCCCCCCAGGATCAGCCCTGGATTCTCATGTGCAGGATGAGCAGGGATGAGGTGTCTGGGGCCATCGGGTGTGCCTCGCAGCAGAAGCGAGATGATCTGAGGAGGCAGGATCTTTGGAAGGCGAAGAGAAGCAAGCTGTGCTTGCACTGACCAGTCAAATGCAGAAAGTGTTCCAGGCTGAAAGCACAGGAATAAGCAGCTGTGCTGGAGAATAATTGTTGGATAGCCTCCGTATTCGGCTCTGACACGAGCATTGCACACAGGGAGCGTGGGGCAGCATCCTCTCACCACTTGGCTTTCTAAGACAAGAAACAAGGAGCTGTTCCTTCCCTATCTTCCTACCCTAAATGAAGGCAGAATATTGATAATGTTTGTGATGACTTGAATAAACATCTTTCACTCATCCGTTAATGACGTGGGTCTCATTGGCTTTCTTAGGTAGTCTACTGTTTCTACTAGGTTTTGCTGTGATTTATTCTGCTGTATTTAATAAAGGCATTTTTCTAATTGCTTTTGCATTACTTCATCAGTAATAATTGATTAAGGTCAGTACAAATTTGAACCTCTGCTATGCACATAATGAAACGTCCTCTCATAAGGTATAAGAATAACCGTAATAAATATTAATTTAACTCTCTTAGCTCAAGGCCTCAGAGTCACAGCTATTCCTAATTCCTTGGTCCTGACGGACAGGCTGCAGGCAGCAGGGCTGCCCTCTGTCTGTCTGCTGGTTGAGATGACTGCTCACTCCTTGGGGGCACTTTGCTCCCGACTGTCTCGGATGCGCAAAACAGCACGAGACAGGTAATGCTCAGCTGTCTTCCACCTTTCCAGGGTACTATCATCTTTGTTCTGATAGCACATTTCACTGTCCTTGACGTGTTGTTAAACAGCTGCTGCTTCGATCTGAGCGTCCAGCAAAGCGCTTCTGGTAAAGCAGGGAGCTTGGAGTGGGATCACAGCGCCAGCTCTGTCCAGAGCAGCCCCAGACAAAAAAAAAATAAAGCAACTCTCAAACTGAAGAAAAACCTCTCTTGCTTAAAAAAATAAATCCGTAAAATCTTCATACTGCAGACATGACAGTGAACCTGGTGAAGCAGTTGTCACTTCCTGGGGTGGATGTGCCCCTGACCTGCCAGCAGGATGGTGACCCTTGGGGAGGCAAAGCCGAGTGCCCCCCATGGGGAACTCATACGCTGGTGTCCTGGTGCAGCTGTGCATCCTGCAGCCCAGGACTTGGCTGTTTCCTACGCTTTTATTTTATTTCATGGAAAATCAAAGTTGTAGCTCCCTGCAGCGCAGACTTTGGGGGGTTTGGGCTGTTATTTAATCTGTCATTTTAAATTATCTAACAAAGGTTAATTTCATATTCTTCCCTCACTCTGCTTTTCTCTCTTTTGTCAGCAAGTTCTTTGTTGTTGTTATTTCCTGAAGTGAGCCACCAGCACTGGGCCATAATAGCTGCGCCAGCAACCATACCTCTCTGTTGCTGGCTATGTAATGCTGTAGGTCCTGTGTGAATGCTAATTTACCTCTTTGGATCTGAAAAACTATAGGAGATACATAGCACCTGTGTGGAGTTCCTACTGCTAAGATGTTTCTCTGTGTGTGAATGCATTTATTCTCAATAAGGGTTCGTAGGCATATTATACCCAGCTTATGCTGACAGAATTATTTGACAGCATCCCTTGATATTTCAGCAACTAGTAAAGAACCTAAATCCTGAGGATATTTTGCAGTTTTTCTCTTTAATCTGTTCTCTTTGTTGCTGAGAGCAGGAAATGGATTGTGTAGCTCTTAGCCTTGATAACGTCATGGTAACGTCCGTCCTATTTGATCTGAAGCCATTAAGCGTTGAAGGAAGATGGAGGGGAAATAATGGAGGGAGGGTGAGCATTGAACCAAATAATTGTGTAAATGCCAAACTAAAACCAGTTTTATCCTCTGTGTGATGTCCTTTTGCCAGGAATTAGTGAGATCTATGTTCCAAGTAATGGATTTTACCCCAAGGGTACGTGGTGGGGAAGATGATGAGTAAAGCATACATACATAAAGTATCAAAAACATTGAATAGGTACCACTTAAAATGCAGCCTTGCTTTCCCAAATTAATGGACCTTGTCAGCTGAAATACAGTATATATTGAAGACTCTTGAGAGCTAAAATGTGTTTCATATGCACTCTTCCCCACAACTTCATTTTAAGACTGCTTTTAATTATTTCCACGGGAATGGCAGTCCAGTTTGAGCCCTCATTGTGGTGCCGTGCTGGCCCAGAGGAAGTCAGTGATTTATTTGCAATGGGAAGGGGAGGAGCTGCCCCTAACCTGAGCTGCAGGTTGCAGCTGGCCAGTGCTTGATTTGAAGTTTCCAAGCTCCTTGCACTTGGGGAGGACCAGGAAGGGTCTGGGGCTCTTCCTTGTGCCGTGCAGCAAAGTTGCCACCAGAACAGTGGCCTTTATTTTTCAGTGCTCCTTTTGGCACAGGTGGAAACAGCTGCCCAAAGAGATGGACAAAGGTAAAACTTCTCAAAGGAGTTGCCAGTTTATTGCCTGGTCATATAAATATTAAATCCAGGATGGGGATTGTCTGAAGGTGAGGAATTCAGAATGCACTGAGGCTGCCCAGGTGCAGCTGCATCTGTTGGGGAGCATGGATGAAAACTGCACTTAGCAAATTGAGAGGTGTATTCAAATAACAGATATAAAGTGGAGGCTTTCAACAACTCAGAGAAATCTGTACTGCACTCAAAAGTGCATCTGCAGTTACGCAGTACACTAGAATGTTTGGATACAGGTAGCAGAGGAGCCTGGAACTCAGCATGGGCTAACAGCTCAGTCGATTCGTATCCTCAGGTCCTGTAGGTTGTGCTGAGTTGTGGCTGCAATGAAAGACATGGTTCCTTCTAAAGCAAACTTCTTTATTTTGTACTGGCTGCAGTTACATATTGGATTCTCTTGCAGGATTTCTCCTGGGGATATGCAGGAGAATTCACCTGCAAAATTCCAAATCCCCACCTGGCTGAGTGACATTTTCTTCCTGCAGAAAAAGAGACCCATATTGCATTGTGCATGGCACAAAGCCTGTACAAACGTGAGGGGCAGCACTGTGCTAGGCTGGAGAACTGCAAGCCAGCCAAAAGCAGGGACTGGAGACCACTTTGAAGCAACGTCTTCCCCATGCAAATAAATCACTGACATCCAGCAGTGAATGGAGCACTGAGCCCTTCCTTTCTTTAATTGTTTCTGAGAAGCCAAGCAATTGGGGGTTTGCAGGAATCACCCAGCTCAAGGGACAAGGAGGGGGGGAAACATGACAGCAGCTTGTAGGAGCACTGTGCTGCATGATTGATGGTGATTTCTCATTGCAGTTTCCTGCTTTTTCAACTTCACCACCCCGTCCGGGATTGTGCTGTCACCAAATTACCCTGAAGAATATGGAAGCAGCTTGCACTGTGTTTGGTTAATTATAGCTAAACCAGAGAGCCGAATTCACTTGGCTTTCAATGATTTTGATGTGGAGCCTCAGTTTGATTTCCTAGCCGTGAAGGATGGTGGGACTGCTGAATCACCAGTGCTGGGAACCTTCTCAGGAAACCAGATCCCTTCCTCTCTGACCAGCAGTGGACACGTAGCCAGGCTGGAGTTCCAGACTGACCACTCCATGGAGAAGAGAGGCTTCAACATAACCTTCACTAGTAAGAGATCAATCCTTCCTTCTTGTTTTCATTTCAGTCTCTAAGTTCTTGTTGGGCACCTGTTGGCAAGAGTGGTCTTACTGAAGTCGTTGCAAATCCAGGGTGAGTCTGAAAATTGGGGATTGTATCTTATTTGCAGTTGGGTAATAGAGGATTGGCTTTCAAGCTTGGAGTTGCATGCAGGTGTTTTTTCTGGCCACGTCGTTTAGCATTGTCCAGTGGTGCAAGAAACAGTCTGGCCCTGGATTACCTGTCCATGGAGCATCCAGGGGTTTTGTTCTCCCATCAGACCCCAGCTTGCTGTGAGCTTTGACTTCCCTCTTTGTGTCTGCATTCTACTTGCTGAGGTGAGACAAAGCTTTAGATGTAGCTGTTAGATCTCAGATAGCTGTGTTCATCAGTCAGTACTACCATCATTTGCTGACTCCTGTAAGTATGTAGGACTTTAAACACTGAAGGAAGCATGTTGTAAAGTCTTATAATGCAAAGCATTGAAACTTCCATGGATATATTTGGCTTCACGTAAGTCCAGCCTTCAAATCTCAAATGAATGCTACGGTAATTTTATCCTCGTATTGTCCTGTAATTTTCTAAAGAGCATTATTAAACCTATTCAGCAGAACTGATAAATGACTTTGTTATAATAGCCTTTAGTGGCACAGCTAAATTAATAGCCTTTCTAGCCATGATTGCAAATCCTCTATTTTAAAAAAAATAAAAATCTGAGTTCTTAAGAAATCATTTGCCACACTACAGCAAGCTCATCGGATGATGTATCGTGTGTGGCACTATCACATACCTAAGATTGAGTCCTTGATGCTGTTGAGTTAGGAGATAGCTCACACAGAAAGCCAGTGGTGCAGTAGGCATTTCTGAATGCTTCATGCCTATCCTGGGAGTTGTGGCCTCATATGAAGCCATTTTAAAGCTAAATTATTATTATTGTTATTATTTTTAATGTTGTAAATGACTCTTAAGTGTATCAGTTAATCTGTTCTGACTGTTGGAACTGCCAAAAGGGAGCTCCTGACTCTTTATCCCACACCTTGCTGTTCTTCATTTCATTTAGGTTTGAGGCAGGAGACAACACATTGCTACAAGATCCGAGAGCACAAGGAACAGATTCAGCCTGTGTTTTCCCCTGTAGCAGTGTATAGTAACAAGTTATTGTACTATAAGGATGCTTTGTAGGAAATCCAGAACTCTTCTGAGTTTGGTCAAGTGCATTAAGGAATCTAAAAACATGCGGGTACAATTAGTCTGGAGGCTTTAATCTTTTATATGCTGTTCATCTCTGAAGACCACCTCCTAGCATATGAAGATGTAGTACATAATTATGCACTTAATGGGAAATTAAGGCTGTAGACTTATTTTCTGATTGGTTGGCTGGCCTAGTTTTTAACTGCCGGGAAAGGGCAGTCCTTTAAGGAGAGCTATGTATCTGTTCAATTCCATACTTAACTTTGGAACACCTAGAAAGGTAATTGCTTTGTGTCCTTCGTTTTATCCTAGTAATGATGATAAGTAAGGTTGGGGACTATATGGCAGTCAATCACAGGACATGCTCTTCTCATTAATGGTTAGCTTACATCCTTCTATCTAGATGCATGAACCGTGGTGTTTTTAGAGTTGTTCTTTTTAATCTGACTCTGTTTTGTATTTGTGTTTTTCCATACGTGAACAATTGCTAAGATTGGTTTGGTTAGCAGCTTAGATGTGAGGTTGCAACGTGATTTCTGCCATGGGCTGACTTGTCTGCATGGAACTGAGTGGCTTTGCTGGGATGATAGTGGGTCAAATTCAAGTTCAAGCTGGTTTGTCTTCCCTGTGAGAAGGATAGGCTGACCGGGGGCAAGATTGTGTGTTAATTGCCGTCACGGAAAGGATGGAAAAATGTAGCTTAATTCCTAACCTTGTGGTCTGCCGTGATTATTGTATTAGAGGTAGGGGAAACAAATTGTTTATTGTCCTCTTCATGTTCCCTCTTAGCATTTAGGCATAACGAGTGCCCTGACCCTGGCGTGCCTGTGAACGGAAAGCGATTTGGTGACAGCCTCCAGCTTGGCAGCTCTGTGTCGTTCCTTTGTGACGAGGGCTTCATTAGGACCCATGGCTCAGAAACCATCACCTGCATCTTGAAGGAAGGAAACGTGGTCTGGAACAATGCAGTGCTCAGATGTGAAGGTAAGTTTTAGTGTCTTTCCTGCTGGTCTGCTTGGGCACTCAGGACAGAGAATCATCCCCTAACATTCGCAGCCTTTGGGGAAAAATGTCAGTAGTTCTGTCTATCGAGGTTCCAGTCATACAATCCAAACCTTCTAGTTTCAATATCACCCAAGAGGTAGATTTCTGTTGCTATGAAGGAGTGCTTGGTAAGATTTAAAGCTTAATTACATAGCAAAGGTATACAACGCTGGCTTTGCTAGAGTCTGCCATCATACAGGGAGAGGTGTTTGTTTTTAACAGCTGAAGGACTATTGTGCTTTTGTTCTAACCCTCAGCTTCTCAGTTATGGGCAGGATTTTATATAGCTCTGGAAGGTACTGTCTGCACAGAAGAGTTTGCTGAGGAGAAAGTGCTAATCCAACAATCACTGAGCACTGAACTCGGTTTATTTATAATTCTTCTTTTTTTTTTTTTTGTAAAAGGAACAATGGGAATTATTTACAGAGCTCATGTTAAACAAGCATTTTTCTAATTACAGCAATAAATAGAAGGCTTTGATTTACTGATGGCTAAAAGCTTCCCTGCTACTCCTGTCATGAAAGGAATTAAAGAACAGAGCATGGAAGATAGGTGGAGATGTCTTCTGTCCTGATTCTTGGTGCATGTAAAATACATTATATAATATTTATATAATGAAAGCAGCAAAAGGTACAGATATTCACTGTGAAAAGAGAGCTCATTGCTGCAAACATTCACAAGCACACGCACACCTTCAGCCTGTCTTTGTCAGTGTGGTACATCAGTCCCTTCTAACTGATTTCAGCAACCAAGAACCAGAAATGTTGTCTACATCCGCAACAACTGTGCTAGCCAACACAGAAATGGGGGAAATGAATTGAAATGGCTGAACAAAAAGACGTTAATACAGATTTCAAAGCTTTTTCATAGTCCTTTAAAGCTGCTGCTATAGAAAAGAAATGAAAAAATAGAGCTCATTAGAGGTGAAAAGTCTTTCTCTACCCTCTGTTCTCAGATAAGTGATGCTCTGCACTGGTATTTACAACACTTTGAATAAAAGAAGTAATACTGAGAAATAATTTCAGTAATTGGTCATGCTTTGTTCAAATGGATGAGCAGCAGAAAGCGCACAATCTAGTCCATTGTCTTTGAAATTGAAATAAGAGGCATCAATTGTGTTCAATAACTTTTATGTAGAAAGAAGCTGGACTTTTTATTTTCTTGTCTAGTTTTCTTGTCTAGTCTTTTGCAAGCAGCTGACAATAAAACGTCTGTAGGTTTGATTGAGGGTTTCCATTCCTTTCACAAGTGTGAGCATTTCAGTTTATGTATCTCCAAGTGTAGGAGGGAAACATACATTAAATAATATACTTCGAATCAACTTTTGTTTGAAAGCTTTAACCTTAGATAGCCTTATGCCATTAACTTGCGTTTTTTTTTCACGGTGGTGATCTCTTTGACTCATGCTTCAGTGTGCACTGGATTCAGTGTATGTTTTGATTAGCCTTATTAAACTGAGAGGAAGTATATGGATCTAAAATACTGTTCATTGCTTGAAAAAATTAGTGGGAAAGAAGAAGACCTAAAAGATGAGTTGAAAGATGGATGGAAGTCCTGACAGGAAATTACATAGTTTTGGGGCAGAAAGGAGCATCTTATTCAAAAATAATTGGTTAAGATCCAGTGGAGATCAATTGACTTTTATTTGGCATCCTTCAGATCAGCAGTGAAGATTTTAGGCCCAGACTTATGTAGGTATTTAAGATCATATCAAGTATGACACTCCACAGACTGTGCAGAGTCCGCACCATGGCTGGCCCTGAGTAGGTGCAGCTGCTCTGGACAAGCTGGGCAGCCCTGGCTGTAAGTTTTTGGGTCTGAAGGGCTTGGTCTGCCCCATGGAAGTTCCCTGGGGTGGTGATGGTAACGTGGTCCCACTGCTGTGGGGAGACGTGTGCCTCCGGCACCGATAACTCAGCTGGCTGTGAAGGAACACCTGGGGGATGAAGCCTGCAAGGTGCCCACAAACTCCCAGACACACACACACTTTTCCATCCTAATTTTTTTAGAGGACAATGCACTGCAATTTAGGACAATAAGGTTTTGTACCTCTGGTCCCTCAGAACCGGTGTCCTTTTTCCAGAAAAGATAATACCCTGCCTTCAGCTTCTGCTGATGGCGCAAGGGACCGCAATGTGGAATAAATGCCACAGTCTTGTGATGTCCCTTATGGTAGAAAAAACATGACTCAATTACCTCAGATATGAAAGATTTTCTGGCACCTGCAGCTACTGAAATCCAAACTGACCTTGCAGTTTTCTCTGGTTTTATATCTAATTATTATTATTATACCCTGTCCGCTTAGAGCCGCTGTACAAGGTCAGGCTGCTGACTCTCCCGCAGATATAGTAGCAGGCTGCTACATGTTAAATTTAAACTAAACAGGCAGTTTCTTCCAATCTGGTGTATTTCATCTGCTTCTGATTATTTTTAACACATAAGAAATAGTAATGCATGAAAGCTATTGTACATCACGACAGTGCTGCCTGGAGGGGACAGGTATATCTGGTCATGCTGCAGCTTCTTACCTGAATTTTTGTCATTTGATTACCTGAATTTTGTCGTTTGCTTTCTCCCAGCTCCATGTGGGGGCCACCTGACATCCCCCAGCGGAACAATCCTGTCCCCTGGATGGCCTGGCTTCTACAAGGACTCCCTGAGCTGTGCCTGGGTGATAGAGGCCCAGCCGGGCTACCCCATCAAGATCACGTTTGACAGGTGCTCACCGTGGATTTCTCAGAAGTTTCCTGTCCGCAGATTGAGTGGGTGCTTTTGGTGGTTCTTGCAATGCTGGGTTGTAGCTGTCCCCAGAGGGAAAGGGGATGAACTGCTTGGCATTATGCTTGGCAGTGAGGTTCTTTCTTCCTATTTTTTATATTAACTTCAGACAACATTCGGAGTTTTCATTAACGGCCAAAAAGAAAAAGTAGAAAATAGTGATTTTCCCTTCTTGTTTTGACTAACTCCTGCTAATTTGCAGTGCTGTTTTAGATGCATGTTGAACACGTTTTCAGAGGCTGAGCTCCCATGTGTGCTCAGTCAGCCAGCAAGAAGCAGCAGTGAGGATCTGGCCCTGACTCGGGAGTGCTGAGTCTCTTGACTTGCCCCAGATTTCACTTTCTGAGGAGGTTACACTTTCTTGAACCCGCATCCATATGTCTGAAAAGTAATTGTTCGCATAGCATGTGATGCTTGTTGTTGCAAAAACTGTACCGAATCAGTAGATAAAGCAGGGGAAAGATCAGAAAGAAACCGAAATGGATAGGAGGGGAATGATGTGTTGTTACTAACATGCTCAGCCAGCCAAAGATCAAGCAGTAGAAATGCACCCATATGTTATCCTGTAGCCTGTGCTACATTCTGGTCGTTAGAGGACATTCAGGATTATGATAAAGAAAAATTAGGAGTGCTGTTTTTTTTTTCACAGACATATTTTTGCATTCCTTTCAGGTTTAAGACTGAGGTGAATTACGACACCCTGGAGGTGCGAGATGGCCGGTCCTATTCTTCCCCACTGATAGGTGTCTATGATGGGACTCAGGTGCCCCAGTTCCTCATCAGCACCAGCAACTACCTCTACCTCCTCTTCACCACTGACAAAAGCCACTCTGACATAGGCTTTCAGATCCGATATGAAAGTAAGTGCAACTTCTTCATGTAATTACACCCTCTCCAGCCACACAATGGACTCAATCAAAGACCCATTGGACTTGCTTCTCCCCTTCACCAGGCAGTTAGCACTATTAGTGATTTGAGAATGTGAAGCTATTACAAGTCAAGTACCACTTTCTCCTTTTTGACCATCTTGATTGTTTAGAGGTGTTTTTTTTTTTTATATTTTATTTTAGCATCTACAGAATATTATTAGAAGGAACACAGTATATTTTGGAAAGAAACAAAGTTGAGTTTCTCTGCCCATTTCATCCTCTTTCCTTGGGGATTATCAACAGGACTTCAAATGAGCTTATACGAGGAGTAAACTTTCCCCCAGACTAACTGCACCTTGCAGCAGGGTCTGCAGACATTGAGTGGTCTGATGGGAATGGGTTTGTTTGTCACAGCTGTGAAGCTCCAGTCAGACCACTGCTTGGATCCAGGGATCCCTGTGAATGGACAGCGCCATGGGAATGATTTCTACGTGGGAGCACTGGTGACATTCAGCTGTGATTCAGGCTACACTCTGAGCGACAATGAAGCCCTGGAGTGTGAGCCAAACTTCCAGTGGAGCAGGCCACTGCCAAGCTGTGAGGGTAAGGAGTGCAGAAGATGGCAAACAATTTGCAGATCTACTGCAAAAGCAGAGCAGCAATTGGGAAGTTCACAATGACATTTGATGTATGTGTTTTTGTTATGGGTTGGGCTTTGTTTTGACTCTGGTTTTGATGGGTTGTTTTGTGTGTTGTTTTTTTTTCAGCTCTATGTGGAGGTTACATTCGTGGTTCCAGTGGTACCATCTTATCCCCAGGCTTTCCTGATTTTTATCCAAATAACTTGAACTGCACATGGACAATAGAAACTTCACATGGAAAAGGTGAGAAGTCTTTAGCTTTCAGTGGTTTTAGAGATGAACTTGGAACTGCAGGAAGGTGGTCAGTGGGAGGCCAGTGCTCCGTGCATTTGTCTCCAAGGCAGTGATGATGGGTACCTGTGTAGTTTGGCCAGTTGTAATTCTTGCCACCACTCAAACATTGTCTCTGGACAAGACAAAGGTTTTTGTGGTCACACCTCTTATTCCCTGTATAACATTATTTGTATAACATCTGTATAACATTTTACAGATGGAGAAGTAGAAACGTGTAGTAAATCATTTCCAAACTTAGGACAGAATCCAGGCTGTCAATTCCCAGGTCTGCCCTAGTTCTGCAGCTCTCATTTCCCCCCTAGCTAAGAGTACTGTCAGCCTAAAGGCAGTGCACAGGTATATTTAGTACAGCCTCCTGTGCAGCACAAGCCAATCTTTTGTCTTGAAGGAAAATCTAAAGGAAATGTATCACCAATGATTAGAGAACAAGTTTTATGGAGAAGGATGGGGGGAATTTTTCTGTTCACCCAGTCCATATCTGCTTGGGGTAAGCACAAAGGGTATAAAATCCTTTATGTAACTATATGCACAGTTATGTAACTGTCTCGTACTGGATATCAGCACGACGGGAGCTATCATGAGCCAATTTTGCAATACCATTTGTATTACAGCAAATAAACTTGTCAATGAACAGCACAGTGCATTAAGGGAACCATCACATGCTGTGAAAAGTATTCTGTTGAGTAGCAGCAATCCACTCTTCATTAATCCACTCTGCCTTGGATTCAGCTCTCCAATGAGGCACTGCATTATCCTGTTGCTAAGCTAAGCACAATGCAGCAAACTGTCACTGTTTTAGATGAGAAAGGGTAACTCTGATGGCCCATGCACTTTTTTTGCCAATATCAAAAGAAAATCTTTTGACCAAGCTAAGCAAAGCTTGAAGAGCGATGCATTTTCAAACAGTGATGGTATGCCTCTGTAAGTCTAGGGGCTCTTTGTCCCCTGCTCAGTAGCACATGAAACAGCACATCATTTAGAGCAGTTTGGTGTGGCACAGTTCTGGATAAGCCAGAGAATTCAGCCCTGCATCTGACTGTCCAGAACTGGACCATGTTTGTCTCTGAGAAGCTGATCCCAGTTTTAGTTGTGTATGAGCTTTTTTCTGAAACTTTAGCCCCAGTGGCAGTTATGAATATTAGAAAATCAAGCCATGAGTTACTCTGTAAGTCTGGCTAGTTGTAGTGAAAATTCATAGGTGTCCAGGATAAGTTTCTGAGAAAAGTGGACTGTCTAAAGTAAGAGACTCTTTAGTATCAGTGAGTGGAGCATGTTCATATCATTGTGTTTCATTCAAAATTTTCACACCTCTCTATGCTCGCTTCTGGTATCCTTCCTTCAACATCATTGTTCAGTAGCTGGTTAGAGATAAGCTGCAGGAGATGGTGGAATCCTGCTCCTTGCAGGCATAGACAGGGCACAGGGCTGTGGCTCTTGCATTTTTGGGCTTTCAGGGCCAGGCAAGCTTCATGAAGGCAGCTGCTTGGATGCAGGAAATCTTCAAATCCATTTAAAGTTTAGGGCGAGAGGAGAGGATATATGGAGGAAGTTGTACAGTTATAATAAGCTGGTGTGTAGCCAAGGTTCATGCGAGGAAAACCTCTCCTTCCTTGTCCCTGTAGTTCAGGCGGGTTGTTTATCTACCAGTGCAGTGGAAGATGGACACAACAAAGAAAGATGTCCTTTCCTCTGATGTTTTGTGAAACACGTTGAACTGTATTAGGATGCTGGGCTGTTTTGGTCGGAGTGTGCATGCACATGTGTGTGCGTACACATTCTTCCTCTTGCAACAGTTTTCTGTTTTTCCTAATGATCTGTTTTCCCAGCGATTGCTGCGTTCAGCTGCTGTGTAATGCATTGCTACTCCCAGCCCTTTTCAGCATTCTTGCAATGTCTCCACTCATTCCTTCAATAAAGAGCAGTCAAACAGAGTGATCCCAAGTTAGAGCAATAGCTGCTGAAATGAAATGAATTTAGTCCTTGAAGAACAGAAGGCTTAGAAGAAGTGTAGCTGAACGCTGTTCTTGGCTAACTTCATCCACAGTGCACTTGCAGTGCAGAATCCTTATAGAGTGGGCTTTGTCCTTTTAGTTTCCTGTTCTTGGAGATCACTGGGTAAATCTGGTACTTTCTAATCCCAGAATTTTTAACAATTCTGCTATGAACAGCTGTAGTAGGCAGGGGGATATTTGCATCACTTAGGTGTTTGCCATTGTACTTCATTTTTCTTGTTCTAGTTTTAAGCCTCTTGCACCCACTTCTTCCAACGCTTTTCTGCTTGGACTTGGAGCACTGCTGCTGTCTCAGGCCTGGAAAGTCTTCCAGTTCTCCCAGCTGAATAAAAAGCGGGGCTTTTGGCTTGGACCATCTTTGCCAAGCCAATGACCAAGCAGTGAAATGATCTGCATCATAAAAGCTGATCTCAAGCTACTCACATGCAGATCTTTATGAACTTCTTGCACATGGGAAGCACACAAGTCCCCTAATGGAAACAAGTTCATTGTTATAATAGTTGTTTTTATGTGACTGCAGACACTGATTTATTTTATGGACTCATGGGCTGTACAATTTAAGTTTAAAAGCAGCTTAATTTTAAAGGTATTTAAATGCTTAAATAGAGACTATTATTTTTAATCTGAGGACTTCAAAGTGATTTCTTTTCCCTATAATTTGTTTTGTTGTTTCTTTAACAGAGAATGAAAAAACTGCCTTTACAGAGACATTTTGTGCCACAGTAAATTTCAGACCAGAGCAAAGGTTTAATCAAAGTCGCAAATCCTTTAAAATGAGTTTGTAATTAGCACTTATGGCTACAGTTACACAACCCTTAACTGGCTCTGCTGCTGGAGGGGCCTTGTGCTGTGAGATTGGATTTGTTATCTGAAAAGACCTGGAGTCAGGAGCTGTCCTCCCCATTCTGAGGACTGAGTTATGCTTGTGTTTCTCTGGTGGTGTGTTGATTTTGGTGGAGTGATATTATTTCTGTTCCCTAGATTGGGTTTTGTAAAGGCAGGGGTATAAATCTACTGTCAGTTGATAAACAAGAAAAACTTAATGCATTTTGTATTCACTGCATCTCACCGAGTTTTCGTGCCAAAACAGGTCATACCTATTTTCAATCAAGTACACTGCTGGTAAGAATAATAAACATTTGGAAACCGTTCGAAGTTTCCTACTTTCATGGAGTTCCACAGAGGGGAACAGTTGAATTAAACATTTTCTGCCAGGTCCAGGTAACGACTACCTGGGGATGAAAAAGGAATTGTCAAAGCTGAGGCTCCTTTCAGTCATCACTAAGCAGAGTTGCACACATGCTTCTGCCTGGGGCACTGCAGGGTAGCAAGGTGCAAGGAGCTGCTGTGCAGGGATGGAGAGGGAAAGAACACAACGTGTTACCACTGAGATTTGATGTAGTTAAGAAGTCCTGTGAGACCTGCACCTTCCCAACACAATACTTTCTATGGGAAGGGCTTTGTGTTGGTTTCCACTCTCTGTGTCCTTCTTTCCTTGGAAGGAAACTGCTTGTATGTGATGGTAAACCTTCAGCAAGAGATTGGACAGACACAGGGATAAACAGAATATTCAGAGTTACAATTTGATGCTGACAAAAACACTTTTTTTTGGTTGGGATGGATATTAAATATCACACTGCAGAGCTTCAAGCAGTTGGTCTCATCCTGGTCTCCAGAAATTGACGGGGAGCAGGGAGCAAGGAGATTATTCCTCTGTTCCTTATTTACAGATTTCCCATGCTTTTGAAGCAGCTGATGCTGTAGTTTGGCAGCGATGGGATGCAGAGCAAGACAGCCCTTGGGTCTCCCCAGGCTGGCAGTCTCTGTGCTGTTAATCATTGGCTTAAATGAAATAACTTGGTCGTGCCACTGGGCACTCCTGATGTGTGCGAGGAGGCAGCGATCTGACTGTGACTAATGAAGGCCAGATTACAGCACTTGTGCTCGCATGGAGGAGTCTTTCTCTGCAAACAGCCCTGTTGAGTTCATGGGGTTATGAGGAGTGTAAAGCCCAATTCAGCATGAGCTGGGGCTCTGGAGCCTGCCCCTCAGTGCTCAGGAAGTCTGCTAAGCTCTTTGGATGAAAGAAGCCGTATAAATGCAAAGAGGCTTTTTGGTGTGCTAGGCATTGCTTTAGCTCGCTGGCTTGGTGTGGAAGTAACGTGACAGGGCTTCCCATAAAGGGTTCTGCCTCACTTTTCCCTGTGAAAGCTGTTTCTGCCATTTTTTGTTTTTCAAGGGTGGAATTATTTTGCAGAGAACAGAAGTGTTTCTAATTGCGTTTGAATTCCTGCATGATAACCGCCTTGCTGGAGGCTTTTACACAGTCTTGAGGTACTTACTATCTCATTCCCATAAGTGCGAAGGATGGTTTAAGTAATCTGTTACTCCTTGCTTGTTAATTTACAAATGCAGCAAGGTCACAGCCTGCTTGACGAAATGTTTCAAATTGCTGAAATTGAATGTAGACAAAGAGCCAAGTAGTTTCCCCGTGTTTGTCTGCTTCTTTTCCTGGCTCGATCTATTGTGGTCTTTATTGTTGTCAGAATGACGTGGATGGGATTTTCTTTGCTTCTGAGATCTGCTGCGGCTGGCAAGAACCTGGGCTCTGTGGGCCATGCCAAAATCTTCAGTGCCTTGGGGAGGGCAGCAGGGGCTCAGGAGCAGTGCAGGGACACCCACCTGCCCTGGAGGGAGCGTGGTCGCACGGTGTAGCCCTCTTTTGGGATACACTTGTGAAATGCTTACCAGCCACGTGGCTGAGGAAACGTGGGTCTGTCCGTGTCCTGTCATCCTCCAGCCTCTAGGGCCCAGCACTGGGTCACATCGTTTGGTGTAGAAGTCCCCGCAGTCATACTGCTGGCATGCTTTCTCTTCTGGAGAAGCCTCTCTGACCTTCGCACTTGGCTTAAGTCCCATTTTTCTTGGTAGAAATTCCTTCCAGAATGTACTTGGGTTTGTTTTCAAGTCCTCACAACTACAGCTTTCTGCTCTTCTTGCTACCCATCTAAAGGTCAACACTTTTAAAATAAAATACTTCCCCGAGCTGCCAGGCTCAGTCCTTTCTGCTGCTGATCCCTCCCTCAGGCGAGCCTGTGTTGTTTCTGTTCCTGTGTTACAAAGGCCCAGGAATCGAAGACTTTAACGGCCTTATTCTGTTCCAGGCCCTGTACTGTAGCCTTGTTTTACTTTTTTAATGTTTCATTCCTCACATAAATGTGCCCAAGCCTTTCAGTGTGTTTTTTCTTCTCAGTTGGGCTACTATTACTGGGAAACAGGAGAAAAAAATAAAAGGGAAAAAAAGGATGGCGTGGTCTCAGGCAGAGGAGAGGTGCTTTGGGACTACTGGGTGCCACAGGAAAGCTGTTGGCTGAAGCCATCTCTGTTTTTTCTCCCCTACAGGTGTGTTCTTCACCTTTCATACCTTTCACCTGGAGAATGGCCATGACTACCTCCTGATCACTGAGAACACCAGCTTTGCCCAGCCGCTGAAGCAGCTCACAGGCTCTCGGCTGCCCGCCCCACTAAGTGCAGGGCTCTTTGGAAACTTCTCTGCTCAAATTCGCTTCATCTCAGACTTCTCCATGTCCTACGAGGGTTTCAACATCACCTTCTCAGGTAAGAACAGAGGCAGACTGACTTCATGCTATCCTTTTTCTTCCAGCTTTAATGCAAAACTTGGGAATAAGTCCCTGTCGATGCAGTGCATGTGATTCAGGTCATTGAAGGTTGCTCCTCTTGTTACACAGATAAATTGTGCCAGTATTAAAGCACTGTGTGCTGCAGGAAATACTCTCTTTCAAGGCCCCATATCTCCAGATGCAGCAATTTTGTCTGCTTTGAGCCCCAGTAGATGGCTGCATTGGACCCACTGGAATTATATCCCATTACAAAGGTGTTTGTTGTCCTCTCCCTCCTCACCCACTGATCTTCACTTCTCTGTTTATGGACAGAGCTTCGGCTCTCCTTTTCTTGGGGGTATCCCAAAGAGGCCATCTCTCTTTGCTCCCGATGCCTGCCTCCTTTGTATTTCAGAGGAAAATCACTGCAGCAGATAGAGCATTTCCATTTCCAACCTGGGAAGCTGGGACAGATGGGATATTTTGGAAGGCAGCTTTGGGCAATCTGGACTTCTTGGATAAGGAGCAAAGCAGAACTGGTCACTCCCATTGTATGTCTGGTCCCATTTTATTTTTTTTCTTTGGTTCTGTGCTCCTCTTGGATGCACACCCAGTGACACAGCCTCTGCAGGTGGCTTCAGCCTGTCCTAGATGTAACACGTGCCACGTGTAACTTAGGCCAGGTTTCCATGAGCCCTCCAGCATTGCTGAGAAGCTGGAAACAGTATTTTCTTGCTGGACCTTCTCTAACTGACCTGCTGATAGCAAATTAAAGCAGACTTCCTGGTACAAATAGCAGGGCATCAAGGGATGAGGGCTTTTGTTGATGGCAGAAGCCCTTTTTGCCCCAGCTGTGCCAATGAAGATCTGTGCACCAGCACTTGTTAGAGACAGTTTTTGCCATGAGCATTTCCAGTAAGTAAGGGGCTTGGGACAGAGACACTGGAGAAAGAAAAGCACAGGTCTAGAGGTGAGAACAGAGCCAAGGTCTCCAAAGCTCAGTTTGATGACAGCAGGTTTCAACTGTTTGTTTGTACAAAATACTGGTTTCTTCAAACAAAAGTCTGGATTCTCAGAAGTTGTCAATGAAGAGCAGCGTGTGCATGATGAGGGAGAATCAAATAAAGGCATGGTTGCTTATGCAAAACAGATAATCACGCTTGCAAATACTTTGCTTGGGTGATCTCTGGTTGAAGGCTGCGAGGTGCTGAACTGTGTCCTTTACCCCGAAGTCCCACAAATGACTGCTGAAGTGTTTGCCTGTGCACACATTTCAGAAAATGTAATCTTTGCTGCCTGAGTGCCCTGACAAGCCATTCTGTAAAACAATCAGGTAATGGACAAAAGCTTATCGTATTGTTACTTTTCTATATCTCAGCATACATTGTAGTCCTGAGGGCAACTGCTGCAAATTTGGCCTGCTGGTGAGGAAGAGAAATGACCATTTTTATTGTGGAGCTCAGTCTGATGTGTCTTTGAGGGACAGAGCTGTTGCCATAGATGCAAATAAAACCTGCTGCACTCAGAACTGGTTTCCAATACCTTTGTCTGGCCTCTGAAGTCAGCAATTCGCAGATGATGCTCTGTGGAAACTAGACAGAAAATTTCCAATTAACTTCCATTTTGATGGGGAAAAAATACCTTTTTGTCTAAAACAAATTGCCTCCAATTATCTAATTATAGCTGCTATTTTCAACGTATTTTGGGACTTCTTTCCTTTCTTGGAAAATGAAAACGGGAGTCTGTTATATTTTTAGTTTCCTTTATATATATAAGCACATGCTTCGTATTTTGCACTTTTGTTATTTGTTCAAAAAATAGCTCTCAAAAAAGGTTTCCTTTAAAATGGTTCGTGACCAGGGACATACATTTGGCTCTTTTCCATAACGCTCCATGACCTTTCGTTTAGTAGCAGCTTAAATGTTCTCTTGCATTCCCCAAGCAGGATGCTGTGTTCATTCATTTTCAGGATTAGTAATGGAGAGGCAACCAGAAATCCCATCCGGATCAATTCATCTTCATTTTACTAAACCAGAGGGAGGATGACAAATTTCCATCGTGTTTGGCCCCCACCGGTGTCACTTTCTTGTTTGGCTGACAACAGGGACAGAAAACGAGACCTGTTGTATTTTGAGCTGGTTTAAATCAATATCCTGGTGACACCCCGAGGGTTGTGTATGGAGAGAGAGACCCGAGCTGGTCTTCATGGTCAAACACGTCGTACGTCTTGCATGGATGCTTCTTTTTCAGACCTGCACTGCAGCTGGCTTAAAACTCAGAGCTCCCACCTCATCCTTACGTTCAGGGCTGGGGAGAAAGGGCTGTGAGGTGTCACCCTGCCATGCCATACGTGTCTTTGTCCCCTTGCAGAATACGACTTGGAGCCCTGCGATGAGCCGGAGGTCCCTGCCTACAGCATCAGGAAGGGGCTGCAGTTCGGCGTGGGCGACGTCCTCACCTTCTCCTGCTTCCCCGGGTACCGGCTGGAGGGCGCGTCGCGCATCACCTGCCTCGGGGGGCGGCGGCGTGTGTGGAGTTCGCCTCTGCCAAGGTGTGTTGGTAGGTGGTCATGTGCTTTCATTTTGCTTGGTTGGTTTTGCTGTGCTGGATCGTTTAGTCGGGCAGGGACGTGCGGCACACCCCAGGGGGACGCCTCGGGGGCGGCATCCTTCAGTTTGCAGGCCGGGTGGTGCGGGGATGGGGAGGGGGAGCTGGCACAAATTCAGCCCCTCCGGCTCAGCATGAGGAGGGCAGGGATGGGCAGAGGGGCTGCAGACTGCTCCTGGGTTGGAGCACGAGGAGTGCCCCACAGTTGGGGTCCCAGCAGAAGCCCCCTGGTCGAGCCCCGGTGATCGTACAAGTGAATGAGTCGCAAACTATGGGAGATACATCATCCTTCTGGGGATAGGTTCTGTAAAACAGCCTGGTTTTAGGGCCATCCTCCCTTCGAATCCATGTGCTGTAAAACTTAATAGTCCAGAGATGAAAGCTGGTAGGTGATCTTAAGGAATGCAAATTTCACATTAGCGCGGATGTCCCTGGAAAACTCCCTCTGGCTCTTATTTTTTCCTTATTCTGCAGAGGTTTCTGGCATAGTACACCTTGCATGTCTCTTCCTCCTAACCGTTGCACCTTTTTTTGCAATTGTTCTGGCAATTATTTATACTAATAAATAAATCTAGAGTTAGAGGAGAGGAAGAAGTCATCTGTGACACTGAGCAAGTTTCTGGCTGTCATCCCTAATGCAGATGGGCTCCAGGCAGCCTTGTCTGGTGAGGTCTGCAGGGCAGCCCCCTGCCCAGCCCGCAGAGACCCCTCCAAGCACAGCGGCTCGCAAAAAAGAGCAGAAGCAGCAGCGTGCCACGTTGAGAAAGGAGAAAGGAAGAAGAATTGCCACTGCCTCAGGCCTTTGCAAAAGGAAGATTAACGCATTTCTGGTTTTGTTGTATGTTTAGTAAGGGGGAAAATATTCAGTACTCTGCTGCTGCCTGGGCCACCCACAGCACCGTGAAGTGATTCATTCAGACCAGACAGAACAGATCTCTTACCTGTTTTCACTCTGGCAAAGCCTGCTAGGTAGATTTTCTTTATGTGCAACCTTCACAAAGAAGGCATCCCAGCAAGAGCCAGGCTACTTTCTCAGTCTGTTGAGCTTTGCTGTTGACTCCTGCCATGCTGAATGCATTTCCCAGCACTGTTTAATGCCTAGGTCGCAGGGTTGCATCATCCTGCTGTGACAAGCAGCCTCTTCAGGGCATGAATAATAATCAGGTTGCAGAGAAAGCTCATCAAGGGAATAGAATCAAAAAGAATCATAACATAGCTTAAATGTGATCCTCAGACATCCCTAAATGGACACAATGGCTTCCATTTTCCCCATTCCCTACTGTAGATGGCTTTGAATTAGCATGTGGGTTTTATAATAATGGATCAAATTTCCTGTCTGGTGATGTGCACAGAACTCTGGTAGCAGGGTGACAGCTTTTTCTGTGCTGCCCGCAGTGCACTTCCAAGCCTGTGTGCTTGCCCTGTTAGAAAGGATACAGATGGAAACTGGGGGCGTAGCCCCTCAGATCACGGGAGATGTGTTTTTGCCAGAGAGCCCAGACACTTTATATTCAGTTCCTGTTCTAGATGGATCTGTACAGCAACAAGGGCGATCTTGTCCCTTGGCCAGCCCGTCTCTCCAGGGCAGGAATGCCTCCCTGCTGACTGCTGCTTCACACCAGGTGCCAAGTGCTGATGTCCTCAGCATCATCCCCGGGTAATCTGTGCTAAAGGGAGTGCCATAGAAGCCAAGAAGGGAAGAAGAAAGTCACCTCAGAAGTACCTCCTCTCCCCCAGTCTGCTGCTGCTTCCTCATTTTGCTTTCATTTTTGATTAGAAGGACCAGCAGAGGTAGCAGAGTCAGTGCAGAAAGCTGCACGTGCACCATGATGGTTTCCCTGAGATCCAGCAGCTTTGTATGCTGCGAAGGACCCGTGGAGATGAGGCAGAGCTAGCTAATCAGAAAAGCTGTTTTCAGGGCAAGTTGGAGCAACTCTCCCCAGTTGTGCATACAAAACACCAGCACTCAAAGGAGTAGCGAGCCAATGTTTTACAGCTGAAAATCTTTCAGGGTAAATAGGCCAAGAAAAAGACGACTCATGGTTTGCTCATGTGGGAGCTAATCAGGGAGTAACAAAAAATCCTAAACATAGGGTGGTTGCAGGACATATTTGCATATGCTAGGGGATTGTACGTCTCTGTAGCAAATGGGCTCTAGCTGGGCTCAGATGCTCAGATGAGACAGTCACTGCTGAATGAGTGTTGCAAACTTTTGCTTCCTACCTTAGATACCAGCAGGTAAGAGCTAATTTTCAGATTGTCCCATGAGCTCTGGGAAAGCTCAGTGCTATCAGGGTACTACTGCTGCTTGCAATCAGATGCACTTGAATATCTGTTCGCTGCATCATGTAGTGAGGACTGCATGTCCTCGCTACAAGCAGTCCTATTATACTCACTGTGGCATGTTCATAGGAGAAAGAGATAGTGTCTTTAAAAGCTTGCAACTGAAGTACATAAAATAGGTGAAAGTTGGTTCTTTCCATTTCCTGGAAGCCTTAAACCCAGATCTCATGAGATTCGAGATCGATTGAATCTCCAAAGCTGTCATTCTCCTCCTTCTCCAAGGAAGATCACTCTGCCTAGTTTTGTGTCTTACAAATCTTCCAGCTTCAAATTTGACTCAAAAACAAATGTTGTTCACACTACCCAGAGCAGAAAAGCAGAGAAGCCTTACTAGAAGAATGTCATATAATAGGGACAGATTGTAGTAAATAACGGAGAGAAAGGAGTCTTTTTTTTTTTTTTTTTTTCCCTCTTCCAGAACTGGTAAAATTATAGCATTTTATAACCTGTCATAGAACATAAACTCCCCCTCAGAAATGGGAGAAACAATTGCAGTAACATAAAGTACCCCTACCCTTCCAGTTCCCTGAGCAAGAGGTTGACAGGAATTCCTGCAGCAGCATCTCCTTCTCTGTCCCCAGTCCCTTGTATTTTGAACAAGAAAGGTCAATTCTTTCTGTGCCACAGAAAAAAACCCAAGCCCATTGTGGGACTCTGAGTGACATGTTGGGAGGAAACAAACATGTAAATTAGAGCTAGTTTCTGAAGCAGAGGGGCAAAAGGATTTCCAGTTTTCTCTCTTTTTCTAATGGGAATGGATGTAATTGTTAGATGCAAAGCGGGGAAGAAAAACAAAAGCAGGGAGCAAGGGGCAAAAGGTCCTTTAAAATATTGTCAGATGATGAACTGAAGAGCCAAGGGCAGAATTAACAACAAACAAGAGGAAATGTCAAATTTTGCCCTTTTAGTTTTCAGGAAATTGTTTTGGGGAAGATTTTCAAATTCACACATAGCTTTATCGTTGGTAATTGTTTTAGAGTTTCACTGAGCATTTCTTTCTGCAGAGATCTACACTCGAAATGCACAGGTACCAGCAGGCAGCTGTGTGCCGTGCTGGCTGTTAAAAGAATGCCATTACAATTTTTATTTCCCATGTTAAGGTAAAAGTTGTAAAGGTATTTGTCTAAACAGCGTGGCAAAGGACTTCAAATATTTCAATCTAATAATATTATTTTAATTTCCTTCTGGTTCATGAATCAGAAAGGAACACAAACACATGCACTGTTTCGAGCAGGTGGTGGCTTTCCATGGATTTTGACTTTCTGTGACACAGTTTCCCTATCTGTACAAGGAGAGGATATTAATCTCATGTAAAACACCTGAGGTTTGAGCATGACAGAGGTGCTAGTAAGTGCTGGGATTTGTTTCTTTGTTTTTTTCACTAACTGCACTTGGAAATAGAGTTCATGGATATGTTAGCAGATGGGTATAGGAAGGAGTGAGCATCTGTGGTTATTAAAATGTGGTTTTGTGTCTTTATATAGCTGAATGTGGCTCATCTGTAACTGGAACCCAAGGTGTTCTGTTGTCCCCCAACTACCCAATAAACTATAACAACAACCATGAGTGCATCTACTCCATCCAGACGCAGCCAGGAAAGGGGATCCAGCTGAAAGCCAGGACTTTTGAACTGGAAGCAGGAGATGTCCTCAAGGTAATTCTTTTGTCTCTACTGGTGAAGGGTAGTGCTGTAATGAGAGCAAGATCTGACAGGGAGGTGATGTCCTAAAATTGTAACAGAGCTAGCTGAGACTAACCTCTGGAAAATGCCACCCAGGCAGTGCCAGCAGTGCAGTGGTAATCTCTGGAAGAGTCTCGTACTAGGAATATTGGACTGACATCCCCCAAAAAAGTCCTTCATATGGCTTCTGTAGCCAGGAGTCACTGCTGTGTCACTAAGTGCCTGACATGGCTGCCTTGAAGACAGCAGCAAGATTTCCTGGATCAGACTGTTCCTAAGGCTAGGCAGCTGAGCTGGGATATTATCAGTGGGTATTCCCTCTAGTGCTAGAACAAGGTAGAAAGCTGATATAGCTGTGAAACAATATATTCTAGCCCAGGGAAGCTGTCTGATCAGCATGTGTCACTGCTGGGCATTAGTTGGCTGCGTTTAAAACATATTCTATGATTTTAGGGAACGAGCACCTCTGAACTTCACATTTTCATGGCAGTCCCTGGCAGCAGAACTAAGGCAGTAGTGAACATCCTGTGCTCTACAGCCTAGCTGATTGTTTGAGGCTTCGCTCTGCTGCTGAGTGTATAAACAAATCCTGTATCCTGTAAAAATGTGGATATCTTTGCTGCATTGCTATACCTTCTGCTGTCGTCTTCCCTAAGATGCAGGGAAGGCTTCAGTCATTGTTACACATATTGTGCCTTATTGTTTAGGTTACCAAGCATCTGTCTTACATAGCAAAAGTAGTGGAAAGAGCCCATATGGACTGAGAGAGGCTACTTTTATTTTTAGAGAGAAATACTTGGCCTCTGAGAGTGAGCAGATAGGCAAAGACAGGCTTTAACCCATCATCTTCAAATACCATGCAGAGCTACAAAAATTACACCGTGTAGAAATATGAATTAATTTGGGTAAATAATTTAATAGATTTACTGGAATGCTAGAGGTCTTCCCCCTGTAGCTAGACTTCGGTTTTTAATCTGCACAGTTGTACAGGGGGAACTGTTGACACACGAGGAAGTGGGAGGTTTGTAGCGTTATTTTTGTGTTTCTAGGAACCAAGGCTGAATCCCCTGCAAAGCGGGTTTATTTAAATTCAAGCTTTTCAGCATCCCCATACTCAGATTAATCTGCATTTACAAGTTTCAGGACTCTATATGGAAGGAGACAAATCCAGGCTGAGTTTCTATTAATCACAAAGAAACGGTTTTGTAGGAAGCATTAATATTACAAGACGTGTGCTGCTGTGCTAAACCATCTTCCCAAGAATGCCTCTGTCCTTCTTTAAGTGCCATACTTCTGCACTGTGAGATAGGTGTAATCCACATATTTGCAACTCACAGGATGACTAGAAAGAGAGAGATTTCCTGCTAATGCAAAGAATATACTTGTGAAAGAAATTATTTTCTCTTAACAGGTTTGTCATCAACTTCTCTTCCACCACTGAGGAAAGTTACTGTCAATCTCTATTAGTGAGAAGTTGCTCTTTACCCTTGTAAGAGAATCATCCTGCCCAAAAGGAAAAAAAATCTATTTTTTTAATAATAATAGTGGGGTCAAGACACATCCATGAGTCACTCTAGGAACAAGGTGTTTTTCCCAGTAGCTGTGCTGCAGCTTTGGAAGGAGAGCTTAGTTCAGAAAACACAGCCCAGAGTGCGGTATAAGCTCAGGTGTACAGGGAGGGATGCATATCCTCCTGCTCCTCAAACAAACAGCACCATCAATTCTCATCGAGTCACACTCTTAACTGGAATAATTTCACTGGCTCCAAATGAGCTGCCCATATTCTCAGTCATGGAGGATTTGACCCCTGAGGTTGCAAATAAAGGACGTTTTCCAGTATGTGTTTCTTGTTCCTCCCAGGTCTATGATGGCAGCAATAGCTCTGCTCGCCTGCTGGGTTCCTTTAGTCGCTCTGAAATGCTTGGCACCAGCATAAACAGCACTTCCAGCAGCATGTGGCTCGAGTTCATCACCAACAGCGAGAACACGAGTAAAGGCTTTGAGCTGCAGTTTTCTAGTAAGTCTTGGGCCCATATGCCTGTGAGATGGGAATCTGAGGTGTAGTTGTGTATCTTGGTGTTACAGTTGCATGAATAGAGGAAATGGTCTTTTCTATAAAGATCTTGGGGTCTGAAGAGGAAGCAGAGTGGAGGAGATGAATTATGCCAGTGAGCCTGTTCTGTTGTGAATGAGGTAGTGGTGATACAGAAATTTCCACTTGCAGCTGAGATATCAGATCCCTGGGATCTCTTTCCAATCTCAATCAAAAAAATACAATTCTCCATATGGTGTTTCTTTTTGCCAACAGAGCATTTTTCTTCAGAGGAAAACAGTTAATATAATCTTGTGCTAATGGCTTCTGGCTGTTAAACATATGAGGAAAGTTGATGCTGTTTCTCTCGCTCCAGGTTTTGAACTCATCAAATGCGAGGACCCTGGCATCCCGCAATTTGGCTACAAGGTCCACGATGAAGGGCACTTCGCTGGCAGCTCTGTATCCTTTAATTGTGACCCTGGCTACACACTGCGAGGCAGCAGGGTGCTGGTCTGTCTGACTGGGGAGCGGAGAGCTTGGGATCAACCCCTGCCAACCTGTGTAGGTGAGACAAGTCTTGCTTTTAACAACTCCTCTAACAAGTGCTTTGCTCATGGGCATTGCTCTGAGTGCCCTTTCTTTCTCTTTAGCTAATACACGTGACATTATCTCTGGTATTGATTGCAGCCGTCTACATCAAAAAAGATAACGATAAGGATCCTGTGTAAGGCATCTTCAGATTGAGAGCGCTGATAGCTACAAAACTTCTACAAGCAGTTTTAACATTAAACACTGTGCTCTGAGCACAGATTTGACAAGGTTTTGTGCTTTGCTGCAAGGAGACTACTGCTTTCTCAGTCCTTGTCCTTTCACTTGTACGTGTTAAACAGAATGGCACTTCCTGATAATGGCAGACTTCAACGTGTGTCCTGGCATTTGACAGTTCAAAGTCATGTTTATTTGAGAGCTACATGACATCTGATACCAGTTTCTCAGACATTTTAATTCCCTTAGTCTTCTCTTCGTTAAGTCCTGAGGTCTCTTTACATATAACTCTCCAGCAGAATATCTTTTTGCATGGGAAAGTATTTTATTAAATTTTGTATATCTAAATGAAATGCTGTTGGTCTGTTACATGACAGCAACATGCTTAGTTAGTGTTTCTCAGAGCATGTTG
Source organism: Aythya ferina (assembly GCF_964211825.1). NCBI lineage: Eukaryota > Metazoa > Chordata > Aves > Anseriformes > Anatidae > Aythya > Aythya ferina. Next base: position 1,524,200 of record NC_140322.1, on the reverse strand, counting down.
AAGTTCTTAGAGATTTATGCCTCTGATCTGCTTTCGTGGTTGTAAGTGGTGTGCTCAGACATTGGCATTCTGAATTCTCCCAAAAGTTAGAACCTTTATGCTGCAAGTCTGCTGAATTTCAACATTGCGTGTTGAGGTGAAAAGACAAATTTATGTGATTTATCCATCTTCCTAACCTGTACCCTATTAGCTGAATATAAACGTGACTGGTCATGTCTGCATGAACATGTGGAAACTCACAGAATTTTAATGCACATATTATGAAAACATATTGAAAAATCCTTACACTGAGGTTCATGTAGCGGACATGCACATATTGGCTTCTTCCTTTGATCACAACCATGAGTCGTTAAGACTTGCAGATGCAAGGAGAAGAATTGAGCTCTTTCACCCCAAGCATGAATCAGGGAAAGCCAGGATGCTGGCAGGCTCTGCCTTTATTCACTGTGAAGCCAAAAAGGTGGAGGGAAGCTTTGACAACATGTCGGATTTTAGGAACATGCAGAGAAGTGCAATTATTCTGCTGACTCACTGTTTTAGCTGAATTAAATGACTCTCCTTATCTTTGGCTAGTAAGCTCTAAGAATCTCTTCAGATGGGAAGAAATTCTCTGTTGTATTGATAAGATGAGAGTTGCATTGTTGCCAAGAGCCATAATATGTCATGAATCTTCTCACTAACCCATATGTTTTTCAGCTGAGTGTGGGGGTACTATCAAAGGAGAGTCGTCAGGACGGATACTGTCTCCCGGATACCCCACACCCTACGATCATAATCTGAATTGCATTTGGACAATAGAGGCAGAAGCCGGCTGCACAATAGGGTGAGTTGAAAGTTTTCGCTCCTGGTTTTTACAGTTGTTTTTTTTTTCTGTTATTGTTTGTTTTCTGCAATTCTTCTTCAGAGTGGTGATGGTTTACTCAGTGCTTTCCTGGCCTGAGGTCAGAGCTAGCAGAGAGGTTTAGTAACTTCTTGCCATTGGGTTTCCAATGCACGAGCAACTTCCAGTTGAATTCTCCTCTTTCTTTTTTTTTTCTTTCATTCTAAGAGTTACTAAAGATTTCTGGAGGACAAAGTAGGCATGCAACCCCGTCCTCTGTTCCTCTCCCAAAGTGTAGGAGATTGCCTCATCCAAAGACTGCTTCAGCAAATGAACTTTACCCACACTTTACTCACATGCGTAATCCTATCCACTTCTCTGGGAGTACACAAATGAGCAGAACTATAGGCTCATGTTTGCAGGATCAGCCAGAGGCTTGGAAGGGCCCAGGGCTGAAATGAAATGATGCCAGGCAATAGTATGGTAATACACCTTGTGACCCTTCCTTTGTCATTAGAGATGAAAGCTCTCTTCTTCTCTTCCTTTATTTGGCAGCTCAAACAGAACAGATGATCTCTGGGTAGTTGAGAGAGCACATTTTCAGCAAGTTCATTTTTATGTTAATCCATTGGAAAAATAATCCTCTTCACGCATGATGCAATTGTATAAAGCCCTCATTTATAACTTACATTAAAATTAATCACCAAAGCTTTTTGAATAAAGCTGTATCTGCACAGAAGGAGGGGAAGGAAAGGAAGAAGAGAGAGGCAGAAAAATCAGTCTGTCCATTATGGCCATGAAAGTTAAAGGGTTGTACTTTGAGAGAGGATTAATCGTGTGCATGTGCAAACACAAGCGTGCACGCGCACACAAAATTGCAACTAAAGTGACTTGGCTGTGAGACTAGGGAGAGAAATAGGATGGAGAAGCAGGAGGGTGTGCTGGAAAATGAATGACATTGCCTTCAAGTCCTGCTTGCAGAGCTGAGAGCAGTGAATATACGGTTAGGAGCAGCAGTGGCGTTCTGTTGCGTGGCGGTGATCTCAGTGCCACGAGAGGGTTTATTGATGCTGCCAGCCCCAGCCTAACAAATGGTGCTGTATGGACAGGCTCCATTTTTCACAGTCTCATCGAGAAATACGAGTGAAAACATCTGGCTGTTGCAGATTTCTTCTATGGATATTTCCAGGCGCGTAACGTTTCGCAGCTTTTACATTTGGGAACCCTCTCCTGGCTAGAGGGTGGCAGTGGGGAGCCCTACAAGCTGCTGGTAGCATCAAGGACCTGCAGCTTTGGCATTACCACGCAGTGGGGACTTCAGAGCGCGGTGCTGTAAAGCTGCCTTCTGCTGCAGCCCTCTCCGGATGGGAGCTCAGCAGCTTGCACGGAGCCAAGCTGGGAAGCAGGGGCTTGGGCAGGAGGCGGCAGCAGGAGGGACCCCCAGGCTGGGCAGACAGCTTGTGGGGTGCCTTCTGGAAGGCTGGGGCAGAGTGGTTTTGCACAGGTCATGCAGATCATCAGTGCAGAGCTGGCCTCTCCTCTGCTTTGCTAAGCTGGGAGAAGTTGCCCTCTCTATCTCTCTTTATATGATAAAGGACAGCTTATATATATATATATATGCATATATATTCCTAATTTGCTTTTAGCTGCATTTTCTTGCATGTAATTGGGATTGTCAGAGTGTCTCCATTGTCTGCTAAGTCAGTTGTTCTGTCTTGTCTTAAATTAAGCCCTGCTGGGAATGGAGTCAGGCTGATAGAAAAACTGTGCTGTTTGGTTACAGATGTGCTTTTTGAATAGATTGATTTGCTCCAGAGATCACCAGTTTTCTTAATAAAATCAGCTCTCCCAACAGACTCCTCAACCAGCTGGTGTCGAGCAACTTGTGTCTTCTGGTTATACTCCTAAGGCATTCTCCTCGTTGGTAAAGCCTGCGAGCAAGTTGCTTGCTAGAAGTAAATGAGGGAAGGGAGCTGCTGGAACCCTTGGTGAGGTGTTGGTGAGCTCCCGAGTGTCCCCCATCCTGGATCAGTCTCTGGCAGCATCTCTCTGTTTCCCTCTTTCTGAGGTCTTCAGCGATGAGTTTTCCCTGGCAATTCTGGCCAACTAGCTCTGGTTAGCCTGAGAGCAAACATCATCGGGCCAAGGCATCAGTGGAGAGCAGCTCTGCTATCATCCATTCATTTTTTCCTTGATTTGTTTTTTTATTTGTTTTTTAAATGCAAGGTCTCTGCTAGGTAGATTTATGATTCAGCTCTTTCGGTTTCCGTCTGATTCCATGGATGTTTTTTTGTTGCTGAGTGCATTGCAGTGTTTGGCTTTTCTTCCTTTTTTTTTTTTTTTTTTTCTTTCTTTTCATGGTTCTACCTTATTTATTTGTTTGCCCTGGATAAATGGGAAAGCAGCCAAGCAAATGCTTTCTTGTTCTCTTCTGAGGGCTGCCAGGGTTTTAAGCCCAGTACCTGATTGTTTTATTTTTGCAGCTTTTCTCAGTACAGTTTATAGATCTCTGCCCCTGTTTCGGAGTGGCGTGCCTGGAGTTACCCACATTAGCCTAACTGCAGCATGTCAGGAGGTATTTCCCCCAGTGCTAATTTGGCAATGAGAAACAGAGGCAACTGAATGACTTCTTGTTGCCTGACATTCTAAGTGCAGGAGTGAGCCCTGGACTGAGCCCTGATGTATGGCAGCAGCCTTTAGCTGATAACTCCCTCAGGGGTAACAATAATAATGAGGGTATCTCATGCTTAGGTGGTACTTCTCGTCTTGGAAGATCCCAAAGCTCCTTGCAAAGTCTGGATTTGTGTGGCAGCTGCTTTACATCCTTCCACAACAGAGGTTGTTTTGGAGAGAAGTGCAGTGTGGCATTGCCCCAGCCCGGGGTGGGAAGCGAGGAGCATCCCACTGGGAGTTGTGCTGAGACCAAGTTTGTCCCATCCCGGGTGCCACCAGGGCACTTCTGTCCTCCTCCCACCCAGCCAGGTCCATCACCTGTGCAGTCTCTGCAGTGAGTTTCCTCACCAGGATGACTCCTGGCAGCATCTTGGGCTTTCTCTGGGGAAATTTCTGGGGAAGTGTCAAGCAGGCAGAGCCCTGGTTGAATTTAAAAGCAGGAAAAAGCAGAGCTCCACGTAGCACTTGCTGCAGGCGGTTGTGTACCAAGGAGCATTTGATGCAAATGCTGAAGACTTTGCAGCCCTCTCTCCAGGGTAGACAAAACTATAAAGTACACCCGGTAAGGAAACACAATCTGCATTCAGAGCATTGTAATAAACACCTCATGGAGAGCAGAGTGTAATTTCACCACCAGCCACCAGCTTCTTAGTTTCTGTTTTCTCTCCCTTCCCTTCCTATTGTGTGTTTTGGAGAGCTGGCTCATGCTGACTCTTTTCTTTTATTTCTTACCAAAGTTATTCTGTTAGCTGATCTGAATAGAGCTTTTCAATATCCAAAACTTTGTAAAATGTGTAAAAATCCTTTCCCATTGCAGCCACTTTGCTCCTCTCATGTGCTTCAATCCAGCGTTCAGAATTTGCACTTGCCTGTTTGCTGTCTGCCCCCAACACACACTCCTTTCTGCCCTTTTTTTTATTAACCTCTGGGACACCAAATACCCTGGTGAGGGTTTCTTTTCCAGCACGATGCTATTTTAAATAAGAGTGGTGCTGGTTGTTTTCCTTTCCATTTTTTTTTTTCCCCTGATATACAAGATTAGCTTGGTGCCAGGAGCAAATTCTTTGATCTGAGAGCAAGTAACAAAAATCGATGCATTTTATCAGTAGATGCTGGCCCTTGACAAAAAGCTGTTCCTTGTAGGACACAAAAAAAGCAAAAGGACAGCCAAGGTGATTGCTGTGTGCAACATAGGGACAAAGTGTGAATTGCATGAATATACATCAGTTGTCTGAAGGGACCTTAGCACATTTACTGCTAATTTTCCTTTTAGAATAAGTTTCTCAATACTTCCGTGTTTATCTGTAATAGAGCCCCGTAAAACCAAGGACAAAGCCCGTCCTCCTCTTCACGGCTTCTGTGCCTCCCTGCTGCAGGTTGCTGGCGTGTCCTTGACTGAGCCTTTGTCTGTGTGACAGCTACTCACCGTAATGGCTGAGCACCTTCAGTGCAAAACCAACAGCGATCTTCCAGCTGGGGATTTCTCCAGTGCTCGTGGTTGGCTTTTGGACCTTTGCTACTCAAGATTTTTAGGAGAGAGTAGTAATTTTGTTTGCTTAGGGAACAGCACAAAGGACACAGCTTTTCAGAAAGCATTAGTATCCATGACCCAGTTGTTTTCTGTTTTTTCGATGTGTTTTACTAGGGAGGCATCCCACTAAGAGATCCTGTTTTTTATAGACTGAGTATGTTTGGTAGAGGGCTAAAACAGGTCTCTGAGGTGGGTGGCAGATACCAGGAGAGAACACACTCAGTGGGACGAGGTACCTTGGGCTGGTAGCAAGCACCTTTGTAACCCTTCCACAGAAGAAGGCAGAGCTTAGTTTGTGGTGTGACCTGCAGCTCTTTCTGCCACACAGGCTCCATTTCATGGTTTTCCACACTGAGGAGTTCCACGACGTGCTGAGGATCTGGGACGGTCCGGTGGAGAACGGAATCCTCCTAAAGGAGATGAGTGGGTCCAGCTTACCCAGCGATGTCCACAGTACTTTCAATTCTGTCATCCTTCAGTTCAACACGGATTTCTTCACGAGCAAGCAGGGCTTTGCTGTTCAGTTTTCAGGTAGGCTTTACATTCTTTCCTTAGCGTTGTCCAAACCTGGCTTTACTGATAAGTGATTTCAAGGGTCCACCTATGAAGTTCTGCTGGCTGTAAGCTCATGACATTGTATTGGACTCAACAGCAGGAACTGTGCAGTCTTCCAGCCATTTGTGCTCTGCTGCAGTTGAGTCTCTGCAAATAGAGAAAACTCACATATTTTGTCCTTGCAATGCAGGTAAATTCTCTCCTCCCCTCTGCTACAGTCACCTTCACAGTGGTGAACTTGGCAGCGAGATACAAGCAGTTCTTTGTGGAATACTTGATAGGAATTACAGATATTTTCCACCATGTTCCCACTCGGTCCCTTAGAGACACCAGTACACAAGCAGCTTCCCCCAGGCTTTCTGAGAGCAGTTGGTCAGTGGTGTCTGAAAATCAAGTCTATTTAAAATCCCTCAAATTGGATCCTCTTAGATGCAGAGCCCCAAAAGCTCTAGTTGCTGTAGGGATGTCATTGCAAGCAGCAGCACTACATGTAATGCACCTGCAGCCTGTCATTGCCTAAGTCCTGGTGGTCATTACCAAAGACCTGGCCTCGCAAGTACATTTATTTCAGTTATATTAGGGTGCTGCATTTCAGTATTCTCACAGAGGTTTCCAGGATGCAGGCCTTCACTGACGTGTCCAGTAACTAACCAGGCAGATGCCCATTTTGGAGATGGTAGGAAATAGCTCAGGAAACTGCTGGGTGAGCAATGATACCACTTTTCTGTGACTCAGACATATCAAAGCAGCAGAGCCCATTCTCTCTCTCCCAGGTTTTTGCCTAGAGTTTTCTGTTCTGGGTGCGTTGCATGGCCTGGAGAGCAGGCCAGCTCTTTGGGAAGAGTTTGCACTGGCACAAGACCTTCTGGGATAACCATGACAGAGGGAGAGCTTTGCTACTGAGCACAGCTCTGCCTTCCTCTCTCTTTGCCAGGCTTGTGTCACAGCCTGCCAGCGAAGACCAGGATGGGCTGCTAACTTGCCTTATCTTCAGTAGCACAGAAAGAGAGAGAGGGATTTCCTCTGGCTTTTTTAAGAAGGGCTTGCTACAAACTGGCTAGGTGTAATGGACTCATATCAACGTAGCAGGAAATAAGCTCTGCTCGGCTGCCTGATACAGAGCTGGTCTTTATTGAATGCTTCTGTTCAAAGCCTTTGTTCACAAGGTGTGACTAAGTAGTCAGCCCTAAGCTCAGAAGTATACAATTTTGGATCTTGTGAACTTTAATGATCTATATAAGCTTGCAAAACTTCTGTCACTCCAGGACTTTCCCTGCTGTTAAATAACTGTAGTGTTGACAGGTCGTGAGCTCAGCCAGCAGAGAAGCTGTGCTGCCTGCCCCCCGCTGAGAAGGCACTTGGGGAGGGAAGCTGAGAGACCAACAGGAGCCGTTCAATACCTCCAAGGGACATGGCAGCGAGGCTGGGAGGGCAACACGTGTATTTCTGAAAGGTCAGGCTTGATGCTTCCCAGGGCTAAAGGCTAAATTCTCCTCCCACTCAGGGGAAGCGAAAAGTGCTAGCAGATTAGTGTATTTTGCAGCATGTGCCTGACAAAGAATTCTATAAAAATGCCATGTAAGATCAGTGAATGCCTGGACTTATTAAGTAAACATGCCTGCGCACAATTATACATCAAACTTGCACTCTGTGTAGTGCACTTGAACTTGCTGCTCCCCAGAGCCTTTACCAGCTGGCCTGGCAGATGCTCAGTGCAAAGTAAAAGCCAGTTTTTGTGCATGTGGCAACTTTAAGAGATACCAAAGGGGGAAGGATAGAGAATGAAGTCATTGCTTGGGTATCTGCTTAAGGACAGAGCCTAAGCACAGCCAGCCCTTGGCATCTGCCGTGTGAATCTCTGCTTTATCTCCCTTCCTCTCTTTCTGTCCTCTGCAAATAAGTCAAGATGGAAATAGGAGGAAATAGAGGCTCCTTGATGGGGTGGTAGCTTGGGACTTGGAACAGCCAGGAACCAGACGGCAGCGTGCCATAGATCTCCTCCATAGTTTATAGCAAATGCAGTAGTCTTTCCCTGCTGTGGCTTTGTTTCACCGCTGGAAATGATGCTCCTTCCTTCTGCAGAGAAAACACTGGGTTAAGGATGCTAAAAATAAACAGTTGTAAGATATTAGAGTAACAAGGGTTTGGTTCAGGCTGAAATTAGGATGTGAAGGAGCTAAGGTTGTATCTGATCCATTCTGGAAATCGATGTCTTTAACAAGTGAAGGTCTCTGCTGGAGAGACCAGTGCGGGGAGGATGGAAACTTCATAAAGTTCTTGTAATCAATCATCTGCAAAATATTTTGCAATTATGTATTCAAAGAAGTAGCAGATGTGTTTCAGGTAAATCAATGGCAAATAGGGAAGGAACTTTGAAGTTTTAGGATGAAATGTAGTGCGTTGAAAGTGGCTGAAAATAAGATGCTTCATTTTTTGACAAAGCAAGAAAGGTATAAGCTGAGAGGAAATTCCACAAGCCTGTGTTAAATATATATATATATTTTTAATGCCCTTCAGTTTCCACTGCCACTTCCTGCAATGACCCAGGGATTCCTCAGAATGGAAGCCGGAGTGGTGACAGCAAAGAGGCAGGCGACTCCATCGTCTTCCAGTGTAATCCAGGATACGCTCTGCAAGGGGAGGCCAAAATCACTTGTGTGCAGATTGAGAACAGATTTTTCTGGCAGCCAGACCCTCCCTCCTGCACAGGTATGAGCAAGCATCCATCCTTCCATTGAATTGGCTTCCCTGCCCAGTTTCATTGCAAAACTTCTTCCGAAGGGATTGAGTCCCACCTGGTTTGAAGAGGTTTGTGGCAGGGTACACAGGTCTCAGCCATCTCACAGAGCTACTGTTTAGTGTCTGGGACAATAAGAATTTAGTTCATGCTGGAAGCTCATAGGACATTCTGCAACATAAGTGATATTATTTAACCTGACAGGTCAAAATTAAAGACTTCTTTAAAACTCAGGTTGCTAGAGAGGATTGGGGTCATGGGTTAATAATTTCTGCATGAGAAGACAACAAATTCTGTCACAAGAAGGAACTATCTGACATTCTCCTTGAGTTCATAAAGTAATAAAAGAAACTCATGAGGGTTTTTTTCATATGTCAAGAACACAAAAATATTCACGCTAAGAACACAGGAGCAATAAACATCAAATTTACTGTCCATTTAAATGCTAGCCACCAATTATTTACCCTGTAACTTTCATCCCTTCTTGTGCAATGTTTTTTTTCCCAAGCAATGAAAATCAGTTAATTGTGTTTCTAACCTCTGATTTAATGCCAGCTAGGAAGCTTCTGCAGCATGCATAGGATTTATTCTCCCTGCAGGATGACTTGGTGTTTTCTGAATGACTGTCCTAATGATCGAGTGTGGCACTCCTTCAGCCTGATGGAGACAGTCCTTTTACTTTTCCCGGAGCTATATCTAAGTCATATCGTTGCATGTCATGCCCATCTTGTCATTCTCCTGTTGAGCTTTCTTTCACACCAGAAGCTGGGCTCGCAGTCCTTTTCAGAGCTGCATAGCCAATGCCTTAATCTAGGTGTGGGATGAATTCTCATGGGTCATCTTTACTGCAGGCAATTTGACTCAGAGATACCGTGTTGGGTCCTTTTGGAACAGAGGCCTGGCAATCTTGTTTTAGGAGACATAATCTCTTTGATAGGCTGCAGAAAGCTGAAAGCGATGTCTTGCTTCTTCCCTCCCTTCAGTGGCAAAGGATTGGGAAAAATAATCAGTAGCCAGATAACACTAGTTTTATTGTAACTGCTATAGAGACAGGCCTCATAGAGCTGACTGGGAAAATGGGGTTTAACTAAAGGCTTGGATTAGATGGCTGTCCTTAGCATTTCAGATATATTTTCACAACTTTTTTTGTACAACTTCTGCAGTCCCTAAACAAAGTGGGCTTAACTGAAATGTCTGTCGAAGTAACCACCAGAGATTTTGGGGCATTTGAAATCTGGATCCTGACCCAACTCCAAATAGCTATGACTTGAAACCAGCTTCTAGTTCAAATCCTTTGGAGATTATGGGTGGGATTTTCAAAAAAATCAGAGTGTTGAACAGTCATCTCCCTTAGGCTTTTCAAAAATGAGTCTTTGGTTTCTTCTAAAATTTCCCATGACATTAGTATAGAAGAGGAATGCTCCCTGAAGGCTACTGGACACAGAATACGTGCTTGTTGTTCCTCCAAGTTATTTGTGCATGACCTTCAGATAAACTCTTCGCTGGTCTGTGCTGTGATTCAAGAGGGATGGAAGTTCCTGGTTCCTGCAGTACCCTGCAGCTGGACTTGACTGAAGTAGTTGCTTTTGGGCCTTGGAGAAGGATCTCTAGGTTACTCTCTGATGTGATCCTTCTAGTACAGCCCAGCAAAATTTTACCTGTTATTTGGAGGTTCTTGTGTATTTGCAAGGAGGGCTTTAAAAAGGTCCACAGGTTGTACACACACACACCTCCATGGAAGAGCCTTCCAACATTTGCTGTCTTAGTTCTGTCCCACACTACTTCATTTCCCACTTGGTGTTTGCGTTGTTTTAGTCTGGTTACTGTCAAACACCTGCCATCAGTGCAGACTGTGCTCCCTTCTCTTACCCCATCCCAAATCTGGGAGGATTGATCTGAGCAATGGGGAATTTTTAGAGCATCGACCCTCATGAAGAGACTGCAAAAAGGCTGACAGTAATAAATCAATCATGAGTATTCGCCACAGTGGACACAGATGCAGGCAGTTTCAGCCTCAAATAAGTAATAATTGATTTTTCAATCAGCTTGGCATTTAACGTGTTGGCGACTGTAATAAACGCGAACAAATCATTAGTACCAGACAACATGTTTTCACTTTCTTAGCAACAGTCCAGACTTTGATGAGGAGTTGCCTAAATAAATGCAACAAAAGCATCTCTCTCTCCTTCTGGTTACTCATATCTCATGAGGATTGTAATAGCATCCCTAGTTGTCCTTTTCTATGTGCCCTGTCTGGAAGAACAGAACCCTCATTTCTGTTAGGGCTGCTACAAGCTCTTCCAATACATCTCTTTTAACATTTGACAACCTTGCAAACTGCCTCTCTGTCCTCTTATCTATCCACCTTTCTCTTTTTTTCCCTCCCTTCCTGCTATTTTTAAAGTTTCTCTAAGACAAAGCCTCATCCCTTTGCTTGATTGCCTTCAGCTCCCTGTGGAGGTATCTTGACAGGACCAGCAGGAGTGATCTTGTCCCCGCAGTACCCAGAGCCCTACCCGCCAGGGAAGGAGTGTGACTGGAAGCTGACCGTCTCTCCTGACTATGTCATTGCCTTGGTATTCAATATGTACGTACCTGAGAGCTGTTTTGGTCTCCTTCTGTGGCTGTATGTGGGGATGGGGAGGGAGTCTCAGCTGTGGGGCACTGCCTGGGTGAGCCACGGGGTTCATGTGGCTCAACCTGTGGGTTGTGATCTACCTGGAGAAACCAAACCAAACCTGGGAGGACTGGCCCCATAGTTCTCAGTAGCCTGTTCTCAAATGGTACCTTAATTTGGGAGAATGTGCACGTATTTCAACTGCAGCTCCTCCCTGATACATGCATGGCTTTTAAAGAACATGTCCATGTAACTAGAAGATAGGAAACCCCCGTGACTTCACGGCATGTAAGATTATGTGCTCTGGACTGCATCACTGGTCGTTCACTCCTTGCATGAGGAAAGGAGATAGAAATGTCCTGTGCTTAGGGGACGAGCTGGCTTCGGGCAGAAGCAGTCTCTCGGCTGTGTGGTTGTGCAGCCCATCAATACCACAGCCTCTCTTCTCCAAAGGGCTGCTGTAGCATGCTCATGCTTCAAGTGCTCTTCCTTTTGTTTTTGCAGCTTCAGTTTGGAGCCTGGCTATGATTTCCTTCATATTTATGATGGACCCGATTCTCTCAGCCCCCTGATTGGAAGCTTTTATGGCTCCCAGCTACCCGAGAGGATAGAGAGCAGCAGTAACAGCCTCTTCCTTGCTTTCCGAAGTGATGCATCAGTCAGCAACACTGGATTTGTCATTGACTACACAGGTAAGAGCTGCCCAGGGGTGCATCTGGCCCAGCTAACTCAACAAAGTACTTGAAATTTTACCTGCATTTATTGTCAGGTTAGACCACCTAGCTGAACCAGGTGGGAGAAGCTCTAGAAGCTATGGAAAGCTCTCTTCAGACAGTAACCCTGCTGCCTCTCCAGCTCTCACCAAAGCTGCTGAAGATGCACAGTGGGGAAAAGTAAGAGATGCAGAGAGGGGATTCTGTAGGCTGGCAGAAGAGACAGTGACATAAGGTAGATAAGAACAGCATAAAAGGCCTGTCGTGTGGCTGAGGATCACTTTTTTTGTGGCTTCAGCTCTAACAGTGAGAGACATGGGCAGTGGTTAGAGTTTTCCCTGGATGCTTTTGCCTCTCTGTTGATGGAGCAAGCTGAGAAGTGACAGACCTGGCACTGCTGCTCTGGGAGACAGGGAGCAAAAGGAAGGCTTTGGCAGAGCATGTTACTAGTTTGTGCACAGAATAGATAGAAGAATGGAGTTGTTACAAACTCTAGTGAAAAATGTGCTCTGAAAAGCTGGATCTGATGAGCCATGATTATGCAACACAGAGAAAAGGATTAAGAGGTGCAAAAAACAGGGCTACAAAGAAATGATTCTTCAAGCCTGCTCTGGCCTATATATACTAGCTTGCTGTATGGGAAAAAAAGCATTGATAGCTTCAGATGTCCTGGATGCGTGCCACTGTAAAACATGGCTTTGCATCCATGGTGTACACTGTGAAACAGGCTGTTGGCTCTTGTTGGCCCAACTGTGTGCTGCAGGAGCACTAATGGCTTGTGCTGGAGAGCTGATGGGCTGCTGCTTTCTCCACGTGCTTGGGCAATTCTCTTTTCCAGCACCCTATATCCCGACTGTAGCTCCTGCTATTGAATTTACCTGACCAGAGATTAAATTACAGTGAAATGGCAATTCCTATTATTTATACTGAACAGATTAATTTCCCTGCAGTGAAATTATGAAATAATAAGATGAAGACAACCGGTACTGCTTAAGATTCAAGAGATTAAAAGTTTTCTGCCCTCATTAGAATTAATTTTACTAAAGATTAAGTCTCGGGTCTTTTCTTCTTTTCCATATGCCTTTTGGGTAGCCATAAAGTAGTTAACAAATGAAATCTCATTAAATTAGGGTTGTTGTGTGATGCGTTTTTCTCCTAAATACTCCTACAGTGTTAATCGCGCCTACATACTTCCCACAAAGCCAAACTGCTGGGAGAAAAGAATGAGGCTTTAAGTTTGCTCATTAATTTCCCCGCACTTTAAAAGGAGCCCAGGATTCAAGTCTGAGAAGCAGCAGAAAATAGAACTTTGGGGAATTGAAGGAAGAAGAAAAGCAAGGCGGGGGGCGAGCACGGGTGAAGGAAAAATCAAATGCCGAGCTCGGCTCCTTGCCAGCGGGGAATCCCAAGTACAGCTCAAAGACTCTGTCCCTCTCAGCTCCTCATTGTGTTCGGTCAGTGTTGCAGCCCACGTAGGCTTCTGCCCCTGCCTCCCTAAATGCCCTGTATCACCTGTGCCAGTCGTATGTGAAATGCTGCTAATTCCAGGGGCTTCATAGTCCCCTTTTTGGTGGTGTTTGGGTGGAAAAAAACCAAAGTAGCCATCTGTCAGTCCCTCCTTGAAATCCTGCATCTTCTCTGGGACTGGGACTGTATCGCTAGCCTGGAGCTATGGTGTGTCGGGTGAATTTCAAACAGTTTCAGCACTTCATTTGAAATTGTTTCAGGGGCAATGGCTCTTCAAGAGAAAGTTGTCCTCTGGGGCCAGGAGGAATGGAGAAAACAGTAAGAAAAGAATGAATTTGTCTTTTACTATGCTGATTTTTGCATGGAGCATGACAGTGAGAGTGAAGTGGGACTGCAGCAATGCCATAGGAAGGTGTTTGAGGGCAGATCTTCGGCTAGGCAATTTCCCAGTTTAGCTACGCTGATGTACTACACCAGCAAGATTTTTGATAGATGAGCACATATCATTGCTTTGTACCCATGATGTGCTGTCAGCTGGGCAGCAGAATGAAAAATCAAGCTAAGGTTATTAGTAAAAAAAACTGCACTTCCCCCATGCACTCTTAAATTATTACACTGAAATTGTTTACTGTCTGCACAAAGCTTTGGATTGGTTCAAAGGGTAAGGTGAAACTTAAATAGTTTGGGGGATTTCAGCTGGGGAGGAATTTATCCTTTGGGGTGACTTAGCAATAGCGAGTAGATTTTGGCTTGAGGCTGGCTTCTGAAAAGGAAGAAGTGCTTTCCTCAGGCACCCTGTTATAGGTCTTGGGAAGCGATCACAGTCCTCAACAACGTGCTTGTCTGCAACACTAGTTAATGCTGGTTTTTTGAAAGCAGTGTGCTTTGTTCATAGCACATTCACTAGAGCCCAGCAACACTTTGTCTACCAAAGCAAAAGGGTGATAAGTTCTTTACAAAATAGGAAAGACAGTTACAAAACAAGAGCATGAATACAGGAGGTTGCTTCTGATCTACCTAAAATGTGTCTCTTGTTCCAGTTACTGCTTAAGGTTTAACTGTCTCCACTTGATTTACAAGACCCCTTTGTGAGAGGGTCTCCCATTAAGCTGCTGTTGCCAGAAAGTGCTCCTAGATACCCTTTTAAATTTGACTGGGGATGAATCTGTATGGTAGGGGTTATCTTTTCGCATTGGGAAATCGACTGAATTCTAATAATCGGTTTGCATTGCATCATCTTGCAAACTACAGATTTTGAGAGGCATTGCATGTATTCATAATGATATTTTTAAACTGAGACCACACTTTATGAGTGATGTAAAAGGCAGGCTGGTCATTTGGAGAGCTTTTCCCAGATTATCCCCCCAGTGATATTCTGTGTGTGTTGTGGATCTGCAGTCATGGACATAAAAGTGGGTCAAACTCCATTAAGTCCCTGCCTCCATCCAAGCGACACATCCTGGTGGTTTGATACCAAATGTGACCCAAGTTGCATATTCAGGTTTGGCTCCTCATGTTTAGGGCGGAAAGCGGGAAGGAGTTTCCAGGTCGGATGCTCCAAGGCAGTCGGTTTTCTCATGCTTTCTTAGTGCTTCCTGTTTCTGTTAGAGGCCAAAAGTGAAGAGGCGTGAAATTGAAAGCAAATGAAGCAAAACCGATTACTTTTCACCCATCCAAAGGAATGGGGAAAAAAAAAGAAGAAAAAAAAAAAAACTTATTTCAAATCCATTATTATTTTGCCAGAACTATTTTGCCCATCCTGAGCATATAAACATATATTTAGCATTACTTATGGGTTAGTTAAGGTGGAAGCTCCCCACAGAAACACTATTCTGCAAAATCTGTTGCAAGGCAAGCTGTTTAAAAACATCTAGTACTGCTTGCTGTTAAAAAGGTCAGAAATAGGGAACAACTTGAGTTTGAAAACACAGATCTGTTCTTTGGGAAAGGTGGTTCTGTTCCTTGGGGTGACTTCTGGCTGTGCTCCTGGTGCCTGGCATGGCAGCAGCCTCGCCGTTTGGGGTGCCAAGGCTGCACCTGACGTGGGAGATCCTGATGTTAATCTGTCCTTTCTTCTGTGTATGACTGCTGTGAAAAACTCTTTTAGGCAATTTCTCTGGGTGTTGCTGTAAGGCTTAACGCTTATTAAAGGCTTGCACATGTTCACAGAGCAGGAGCTCGTGATGCGCTGGGCAGACCAGCGCTCTCTGATGGAGCCGTTCTTGGACATGCAGATAAAAGCCTGACCTCCTCCTCTAGGAGCTCCTGCAGGCTTTGAGCTTTCCTTGGGAAAGGAGAGGGGAATCACAGAAAACTTCTTTTTGTGGACTAATGAGCCAGTTCTCATGGCATTTTTGTCTTGACTCTTTCCTAAACATTTGGCAGCCTGACTCCCTGTTAATTGGGACATCAGGGTGAAGTCCTTGATTTCTGAAGGGCGTGACTGAACATAAAACATTAATTCTAAATGAGCAAGCACTTTGTAGCCCAATAAATCAAAGGCTGCGGAAGCTGTGGTTTTACTACATCCCTCTACGAGTCTCTTGCTGTCACCACGCAACCAAATACCTCCTTAAGTTTGAGCTCCTGCCTCCCTTTGTAGCCTACTGTTGAGGATCATCGGGGCAGTTCATCAGCAGAGGAGTGTTCAGCTGGAGAATTGCGTAGGACTAGTGTCAGGATGCATCGTCATCCAAGGTGAGTGGGGTCCCTGAAGGCACAGACCCTCGAGGGAACAGAAACAGTCAAGAATGAGGAAAACACAACAAAAGCAGCGGGGTCATCTCTCAACAATCGGCCACCACCCCCTTTTCAGCAGCCAGCAGAGTGACTTGAGCACTGAACATCACGATTTTTTCAAAGCAAGAGCAGAGACTGAGATCAAGCACATGGCTGAGACATCTGACAGCTGGGTGGGAGGCTGATTGGCAGGTTGAAGCTGCATCAGCTCGTTAGATGAAAGGCAGTGAGGCTGTGCAAAATAACAAGAGAGGCAGAAAGTGGCCATAAGAAAGCCGTTGGGTGCAGCTTTTGTATGAAAGGGTCTAAAACATTAACAATTCCAAGAAGTAAAAGCTTGCAGAGTGAAGACATATTTTGGACATGTAGATGAAGCATTGACTCTTGTAAATGGCTTGTGTGCTGAAGGGAACTCCGAGCTCTGCAACTGCACCGCTCATCTTCAGTGCCCTCATGCCCGAAGTGATTCATTCCCCTCTGTGGGTTGTGGTGACCAGTCTGTGCCAGAATATTCCTAGGACTTGCTGTAATGGTAAGGGCTGCCTGCTCACTTCAACTGCAGCTGATGTGTCACAAGCATGAGGAAGAATGAGGAGAGAATATGTTCATCCCAGCTGACCCGCACGCTAAGGACTTTGCTTTCCAGTGCTGTGACTAAACCAAGCTTTTTGGTCCTCGTATCTTACTCATCACAATCAAGATTTCTGTATCATGTCTAGCTGGTGTCTCAGCAGGACCTTCCATCAGATCACACACGGCCAATAATGGGATAAAAACATAGACTGAATTCTTTTGTCTTAAAACCTGAATCTTCTCTGCAATGAATCTTCTCAGTATCAAAGCTCTCTTCTGAGCATGGTGTGAATTAGGCTTCTAGGCACATGTGTGTATCTTCCCAGGCTCAGATAAACCAAAGCATCCTATTTTCTGGTTGGACACCAAAGGAAGAGCGACTTGGCCAAACTTCATGGAGCCAGACACAAGCATGGAAGAGAGCCCAGGAGTCCCAGCACTGCCCCTTAGGCTCTGTCTCCTTCGAGAGCAGGGGCATTGCCAATGGGTCACTCACTGACCACAACCAGGCCACAAGCAGCTTGTGAGGTGGCTTCATGGAGCCATACGGTCCTGATTTAAGGTCTGATGACAGAGGTGTGTGATGGTGTCTGAGGAGCATTGAGGGTTCACCAGGATGTGGCTCCCAGAACTGGGAATTGCTCTTCTAGGGAAAAACAGCCTGTTGTGCCCTGTTTACCTGGATCACTAGCCAGTTGGACAGCTATTTTGTAAAGAAAACCATAAAGCTAATCCTGTTTTTCACTGGGAACAAAGCAGGGAGAGAGGGGAGAACAAAAGCAAGATCTGGGGGCTTGACTGTTTTCTCCTTCTCCCATCCAACCCCTCCCCAAATACTAAAAAGCCCATGATTTAATGCTTAAACACGTTATAATTGTTCACAGACCCACTGCTCTCAGAAAAGCCCTCATCTTTAATGAGCAATTTCCAAATGACAAAAGAGCAGGATTAA
This sequence comes from Aythya ferina, assembly GCF_964211825.1. Classification (NCBI taxonomy): domain Eukaryota; kingdom Metazoa; phylum Chordata; class Aves; order Anseriformes; family Anatidae; genus Aythya; species Aythya ferina. The sequence goes on along the minus strand of NC_140322.1, from coordinate 1,506,823 downwards.
TCAAAGCCTCTAATTATATTTCATGCAGGAAAAAAAAAAAAAAAAAAAAAAGGCAAAAAAGAAAAAAGCCCTCAGAAAAAGGAAAGAAATATCCAACTCCTGACGGCTCTTAGTCTTTACTGGAATTTTCATATGTAAATGGGGTTTTTAACTCTGCAGGGCATAGTGAACAGAGAGAAAAATGTCTTCATTTTGTCTAACTGCTTGTAATCATTTTGCAATAATTGCAGCCATGCTGCACATCTGGAGAGCCAACCAGCTAGCACGTGGCACGATGTATTTTCATGGTGAGAGCAGACAGCTCTTAGATACTGGTGTGATAGGTGCCAAGGAGATAATGTGAGCAGATGTAGCACATCTGAAATATGTTGTATGTTCAATCTGTGTTTATATGCCCTAATTTGCAGAGTTTCTTGCAGCCTGTCTCCTGTTAAAGAGGGAGACAGAGCGTAGATGTTGCCTTGTTGGTTGGATTTTGGGTACCAGTTAATTTGTATGAAGTGAGGGTTTCCTTCTTGCTCGTGCTGGAGCTGGAGCTGAGCATCAGCAAATGGTCTGCACCAGAATTTGACCCGTGTAATTCCCAGATTCAGCAGCATGAGAGAATGCTTGAAATCTAAACCCTGCAAACAGTGCTGGTCTTTGTAATCTGCTTAAGTGAGATTCCCAGACAAGAAAAGCAGAAAAAATGTGCTGTTGTCCACAATTTGAAAACCGCTCTGTCAGACCAGTAAAGATCTTGGCAATTTCATCTTACAGAAAATCCCAGGGAGTCCTGCTTTGATCCTGGCTCAATTAAGAACGGTACACGGGTGGGTACAGACCTGAAACTGGGATCCACCATTACCTACTACTGTGACGGCGGCTATGATATTGAAGGAGTCTCCACGCTGACGTGCATAATGGGAGAAGATGGAAAACCCACATGGAACAAACCTCGACCCACCTGTACAGGTAAGGCCCATGGGGAAAAGGCGAGGAGAGGATGATCTGCCTAGCACGAAATACTTCAGCATTTTATCCAGTTGCAAAGCTTGTTGTTACTTTTGTATAGAAATGCTTGCAAGGGGACGGAGATGGTTTTTCTCGGCGTTTCATAATCCTTCCATTTTTTAACACCCTGGGGTCAGGGAAAGCTGACTTACATGAGGATTCTTGAACCTTCATTTTATAGAGAGAAAACTGAGCAGAGCAGCTATGTGCATAGCAAAACCTGTTTCCCTAGTGCAGGGTAGGATGCAACAATTTAAACATCTGTTCAACTTAATCCCTGCTAATCAAAGCCCTTGAGCATGTGCTTTCCTGAGCAGGGTCATAATTTACTGAGAAAACAGACAATTTTGTCTTAGGGGTTCTGTGTTGGGGTTTTGTTTGTTTTGTTTCATTTTCTGGCTTAATGAGAAAATGGTTTAAATGACGGGTTTGCAGCCAGGCCTTCTTAGCATAAGAAGTGACAGAAGAGAGAGCTGTCAGTCTGGGATGACTGGAGGAATGAGATCTCTGGCTCGAAAGGCCCTGGCGGGGGGAGCGCTGTTCCCACTGCAGCCCGGCTCCTGCTGCTGAGAGAGGGCAAAAGGAGCAGGACTTGGTTCTGTCAAGCCCTGAGCTTCAAGAGCCGGTGGAGAGCAGTGCAAATCACCCATTAGCTACAACACCACACATGGCATCCCTTAGCCTCAGCATGGTCTTAATAATTAAATGTGAAGCAGGCATGAACTCAGGTTAGGATAAGCCTTATTTTTCTTAATAAGAACTTGCAGCAAGAGCTGCAATGCCTGAAGCACGGAATCGATCATAGGTCGGGGCAGCTGACACTGCGCGGAATTACAAAACGTGGGCAGAGATGGATTTGAAAGCAGTGGGGAAAAAGGCTGATGGTTCATGGCAGGCTTGGTAAGGGTACACTCAGTGATCTCTTCTCGACTTTCTCTTGCAGCACCCTGTGGCGGTCAGTACACAGGCTCAGATGGCGTGGTCCTTTCTCCAAATTACCCCCAGAATTACACCAGTGGACAAGTCTGCTTGTACTTCATCGTTGTGCCAAAGGACTACGGTATATTTTTGTCAGATTTTCAGACACCTCAAAATCTGTTTTACTGGCTCTTGTTTGGGTTTGTTTAGATGAAGCAGTAGAATAAGTGCATATGTAAATAAATAAAAGGGAGATTGGAAACTATTTAGTGGCACTGTTGCATGCTACTTATACTTCGTTGTGGTCAGTAAAGATTTTTCTAAATTTCTAAATTATCAAAAATGAGGAAAAGCACAAAACTAACAAAAAAATATAGTCTTGTTATTCTCCTTCCAGTTCCTGCACTGTATCCAGTTGTGCAGAGTTGAGAAATCAGCAAAAAATAAATTATGCTGCTTAATGCTAGCAGAGAGTACAAAATGTATTTGCTATAAACACATACTAACTGAGTAAAGTTTATTTGTTGACGTTATTTTGTCCTGTAATTTCCCCATGACCTGTGTGTGGTACACTTTTAAATGAATACAGTGCAATTACAGATCACAGGAAACCACCTTTTAGCTGAGGGAGAGCCTGCTGGTAGATGCAGTTCTGACAGCTCCAAATCTGTGTTTCGGTAACCCGCTCAATGAGTTCATGTTCTGCAACTATTTGCTCATGCAGTCTGTCTACTGAATTGCGACCTGAATGTGCGTTAAAGCTGGGCCCATTTCAATGGAGCATCGTGCTTTTTATAGACTCCAATGCCACTTCATTTTGGTCAGAGGTTGGATAAAAGAACGATGGACATTCTAGGAACTTTTGAGTCAGCTAGCTCGATGGGTATTAGTGTTGGTTAACATATTTTCTTATTTGAAGGGAATTTAATGCTCCTTAAAACCACTTGCACTGACAGCCCGGTCAGGCTCTAAATTCTGTTATTTGGTGCAGCTTCGCAGTGCTTTACATCGATCTAGCTCTAGTCAGTCCCTATGGCCTTTTCAGTTGTTTATGATTTCCTTTGCTAAGATTATTGCAAGGTGCAAAATAAGGATACTGTGTTCAGGCTTCAGTTAAAAGCTCCTTTCACTCGAATTGCCCTTCAGGCTGTATGGATCTAGGTTATGTCCAAGTTCCCGGGTTTAACTGATGAAATAGAACATTGTTCTCTTACACTTTACACTTTTTAACCTGCTTTACTCTGGCTGATCTTGATATTGTCTTAAGAAACAAAATACCTAGTGGGCTAGACAGGCTTGATCTGCAAGTGTGAATTCTGCCTACGGTAGGATGACAGCTAAATTAGCTTCTCTTCTCCACCCGCTACCTTTCAATAGCTTCATTAAAAACAACCAGAAAACCATTAGTAGCAAATGTTATGCATTTCCCTTCTCTTTCACTTCTCTGATTCTGTGGACAGCAGGCGTCAGGGTGTGCTATCGTCACTTTTTCAGTGTTCCGAGCATCAAAGCTGTGCTGGAGACCTGAATGTGCAGGAAACAAATGTTGTAGCTCAGTGGATGATGAATTTCACAGCAAGAGACCTCTCAGCTTGCAAATCTGCAACTGGGCACTTACAACTTAAAAATGTGAAGCTAGGGGAGGAGATGGGGGGAGAAAGGCAGATTTGGGAGAGGAATAAAAGCATTTATTGTATTCTGAAAAATAAAGATAAATAAACGAAGAATTTTTGCACTAGTTTATTAAAAGAAGAAAACACCTTAATCCCTTATTATTTTTTTCTCCCTTTTTATAAATTCTGCTTGCTCCTAAAGTGCATTTGCAATGTATGCAGTGAGACCCAGAGCACTGAATGGCTTACTTATTAGCAGTCTCTGTAGACAGCCCTAGGAGTGACTGTGTATAAAATAGTGAGTGTGCTCTCTCCCTAGCAGTGGTCCTCCCTGACCAGAGAGGCTCAATCTAGGAATTAGGTTCTTCAGAAGAGGGACTGTTATTTTGTTCAGGTTTTGTACAATACCTAACCCAACAAGAGCCCAGTTCACAACAGAGGTTCAATACAAATAATAAATAATAATTATCTGTTGGTGAAATTACATACCTTGTGTTATGTAGGCAGGCAAACAGGATGATTCATAAAACAATTCTTTTTGGCCTATGAATCAGTGTTAGAGCCTACTGGCAAGTGAACATGGGGGAGGCTGGTTGCTGCTTCTGCTGTGCCGACTTTGTGGATAAATAAAGGGCTCCCATCTTCCAGGGCTGTCAGTCAGGCCCTTTTTATCCTTGCCAAGCTCCTGAAATAAAAGAAGCTGAAATGTCTCAGTGCCAGGCCTTGGCAGTGCGTGGGCTGCAGCACTGCTCACCGCACTGCCCACCCTGATGGCCTCTCCTTCTCTTTGCAGTGGTCTTCGGGCAGTTTGCCTTCTTCCAGACGGCACTCAACGATGTCATTGAAGTCCACGATGGCCCCAACCAGCATTCCCGGCTCCTCAGCTCCCTCTCAGGCTCTCATACAGGTAAGGGACCTGTCCCTGTTGCTACTGGAAAAAGTAAGGTAAAAAACACACTCTGCTATTTAACACCTTGCTCAGTGCAAAACAGTTTTGGGTGCAAGCCTTAGAGAGGCTTCAGCAAGCCACTTGCATAGCTAATGCTGTATTCTCTCTCCTCTGTTTTTCTTCTTTCTCTTCACCTAGGTGAATCACTCCCATTAGCTACCACCAACCAGATTCTCATCAAATTTAGTTCCAAGGGTCAGTCTACGGCCAAAGGTTTTCATTTCGTCTACCAAGGTGAGTATGGTTGTGTTCTGGAGATGTCTTTCAACTGGTGTTAGGAGATAATAGTCAAAAGTACATCTTGAAATGTTGTGGACAGCATTAAAAGCTTTCAACATCTGTGGGTCATTGCACTCTCTCTCTCTCTGAACAGGAAATACCAAAGGAGATTAAGATTATTATTTTGATAGCAAGGGACTTGCAGGTTTCTTTGGTTCCTGTAGGTACTAAATGTTCAGACCTTCCACTTTCACTCAGCCCTCAACCCTCACACATCTCAGGATTAGTATCAGAAGTATCTCATTGAGTCATGCCCTGAGTACGCAGTGAATTCTTGGGATTTATACCCAAGCAGGTTTTCCCACTGGCATTTTTGCACATTTCTCAGTGTAAGCAGCTGAGCACTTGTCTAGCAGCTCTGCACAATCCTTCCTCTCTGCATGTCATAGGCTTAGGTCTCCTGCTGTCATACTTTGGCCCCTTGATCTTTCTGGTAACAGCTTGCATTGCATTGGGCGAGTCCCACTTAGAGATTTTAAAGTAGTAAACAGAAAGTGATGTGCAGACTAGGGGGAAAACAGAAGGGTTTTTCTCACCCACATGCTTTGTGTAGTTGTGGCTCAGTCAAACTTTGACGTGTACTGTGAAAGGCAGCAGGGGTACCCTGTACCTTCTCTGGGGGTGAAGTAAGGCATGTTTGGGATTTCATAGCGTACTGAGATCAATTCTCTTTAAAATTCTGCCTAATTATTGTAAAACAATTAATTCTGATAGTAATTGTTAAAGATTTCACCAAAACAAGGATTTTTATGAAATCAGAAAAGATTACCTCCTCCTTCCTGCACACTCTTCAGTGACTGCTGCAGTAGTAAAAGGAAGAGGCATGCCTATTTTTGACTCGTCTTGCCAGGATCTAATGGCATTTACTGTCATTTTTGTACAAATGAGTTCTGTCTCTCCCAAAGCCTCCCCCACCCAGCCATACAGATGTATCGCAGGTTCCCCTGAGGTGAAGGCATCGGAAGCCTGAAGCAGCACGTTGAAAGCAGCTTCAACTGGAGAGTGGAGCTGAAGGGTCAAGCACACATTTGAGATCATTTTGGTGGTTTGGAGAGAGGCCAAGCACATGCTCATCAGCCACAAATGGCTGCACTGGGGCTATGTGAGCAGTGGCACAGATCCATGAATATTCTGGCTATCTTGGATGTGGCCAAAGTAGAGCATTGTCATGAGTGGACCTTTTCTGCCTCTCTGTTCCCCTCCCAAGGCCACTGACATGTTTCACAGCTCAGCCTCTCACTTTCCCCTTTCCTAGGCTGTCCACGTACCAGTAGGAGAGCCATCGCGTGTGTGGCTTCTGGAGGAGTCAAAGGCACCATGGGTTAAATAAAAGCATAGCATGATTTGACATTCATCTGCTGAATCAAATGATAATCAAACAAACAATATAGCTAATGTGCTCATCATCGCTACATTTTCCCCCATCCCAGCAACTCAGGCATTAAACACTAATAAATTGTAAAGCAACTCCGAGAAAAATATGAATTATTTTTTTTCCTCAGCGATGACACTTCTTTGACTTGTATTTCCCCTCACTTATCTGTCAGGCTGTTTCTTTCTTTAGCTGTTGTTTCCAGGACTGAACAGGAATGCAGGCAATTTCAACAGTTGGTGATGCAGCATCCTAACTTAAATTCCCCTTTTCTTTCTCTTCCCTCTCCTGACATGAAGAAGATTGTTTAAAATTGTCATCTTTTGTAGTAAAGAGGCCAAGTGAGCTGAGAAACCTTATAGTGCTTTCCGCTGAGGCTCTAGCATTATAGGCAAGCCAATTTTCAGAAAGTCATTGCTGAATGCCTCGGTTTCCCTATGTAGGAATGACCTTTCTGATGTGGTGGTAAGCTTTTTGAAGGCATACAATCTCCTGTTTAGAAAAACCCACGGTTCTGTGATGTCCTAGCTGCTTTTATTTCAAGCAACACTTGAATTGACAGAAGTTTGAGAGAATTGCTATTGCTTTTTCTTCTCGCCGGTCATGTTTGGACTCAGCCACTCTCTGGGGTCTAGTGTAATCAGGTGTGTGTGTTATTTTTACTTTTACTGGATCTTTAACATGACGAGGGAAAAGTAACTTCATTCGGTACCAGTGTCCTGCCTAGCTGCAGAGCCTGCCCACTCTCGTCCTGTCCATGGGCTTCACCGTGCCCTGGCACAGTTCGTGCTGTGCAAGTGCAGAACCAAAAGCTGGCCCTGTCCTCACAGAGCTTATGGCCACAGCACCTGCAACCTGTGTTTTCCTCCTGTATTGATGAGTGCTTACGATCCGGACACTTAAGTTTCCCAAAGGTACACTTTAACAATTTTTTTTTTCTTATGTTTTGTCTTTTTTTTTTTTTCTTTGCACCCTCATCTGCTGGTTTCTCCCGCAAGCTGTTCCTCGGACCAGTGCCACCCAGTGCAGCTCAGTCCCGGAGCCTCGCTACGGCCGGCGGCTGGGCAGCGACTTCGCGGTGGGGGCCGTGGTGCGCTTCGAGTGCAGCGCTGGCTACGCGCTGCAGGGCGCCCGCAGCATCGAGTGCCTCACCATGCCCGGCGCGCTGGCACAGTGGAACGTTTCTGTGCCCACCTGTGTGGGTAGGTGACAAATGGCAATACAGTTCAGCAAAATAAAAATAAATGATGATGTTTCACAGAATCGCAGAGTTGTAGGGGTTGGAAGGGACCTCAAGAGATCGTCGGGTCCAACCCCCCTGCTGAAGCAGGTTCCCTAGAGCAGGTTGCCCAGGTAGGCATCCAGACAGGCCTTGAATATCTCCAGAGAAGGAGACTTTGGGATGGTTAAAACAAAACCCAAGAAACATTTTTTTCCTCGTACATCCAAAAGCCAGGCCTGTTTGTGAACAAACAGCAAACCCCAAATGTTAGGGAAGGAGCCTCTTGGTCCAATACTTGGTTTTGACATTGGGGACAGCAACTAGTATAAACAAAATCCGTCTGAAAACTGCTTTCACCTTCTTTGGAGGAGAGCAGGCCTAAAGAATGAGTCCCTTGGGCTGATGTGCTCAGTGCTCCCCCCAGTTAAGGCCTGCTTGCTGCCCGTGATAGAAGCTATATGAGAGAGTTATTGAAAAGAGATTATCCCTGCAAATCATATCTTGCAATCATGAGCCAGTTCTGCTTGCTTTTTTGTCAACAGACAGATATTTCAAGGAGAATGTTCTAGCATAAAGCCAAGGCCTTTCATGTTCAAGTGTTTCTTTGCTTATTCCAGTGCCATGTGGTGGAAATTTGACTGAACGCAAAGGCACCATCCTCTCCCCGGGCTTTCCTGAGCCGTACCTGAATAGCCTCAACTGTGTGTGGAAGATAACAGTCCCCGAAGGAGCAGGAATACAGGTACAGCGTTAGCAGCTGTCGCTGCAGCATGATGGAGAGAGGAGAAAACACAGCATCTAGTGCACTTAAAGAGGCTGCACATTACGGAGTTGAGATGGGTAGAATGTGTAATTCTCTGGAATCAGCCATTCGTTGACACTGCAGCTGCCATGAGTGCGTAATATTTCAATGGATTTTTGCCTCCTGGAGGCACTCTCTATGGGAAATAAGCGGAGCCATGTGGCTGTTCTGGTGTAACAAAATAATTGTGATATTTTGGGCATATATCTTTATACTGCTTAATTATGCGATGTTGAAAGCACTGTAAGCTATACCGAGGAAGAGTTGCTTGCTTGGAGTGCCTGTGTGGATTTGTTATGCCAGCAGAGTTGCAGCAGTATGATTATACAATTACAGCTTTGCTGCTCATTGTCTCCAGGTAAACGCGCTCTCTCCAGGCTTTTTGTGGTCCTTATCATTTCTCTGCAGAAATAGTCCTGCCAGCTTGAGGATGTGGAGAATTAAGCCCAGCATCAGCGACCAAACCTTAGATAACGCTCCCATTCAGCACGTGCACGCCTCGCCCTGCACCATGCGCTGCGCTGACACCAATTGATGCAGAGGAGATGGATTCTTTAATAGATCCATTCTTCCACACGCCTCATTAACAGAGGGTTTCTTTCTTCTTTACACCACTTTGTCTGCAAGGGCTTTGTTCGTTAAGTGCTTTTATTTCTCCATCCTGTGTTTGGCTAATAGGCCTGTAGGTGGGTTCCTCCCTCTCTGCAGGGCTCGCAGCTGTTGGCACACAGCAGTTGGGTTTCTCTCAACAGTTTTCTTGAAACGTCAGCTCTGTGTTGCTGGCTTCCAGTTCTGCTCCCCCATGGGGGGGTTCTTACTGGTGTCACCATCGTAACTCAGATCTGAACCTGGGCATGAGGTGGCCAGGCTGATGGGAGCAATGCTGGGGCCCTGGGGACTGCATGGGCACCTGGCAAAACAGCACCAGCATGGAATACCTCGTGCCCTTCACTGGGCTTGCGCTGTATCCAGTCCAGAAGTCTTCTTTCCCGTGTGTTTTTGAAGCCATTTAGCACAGTGTTTTCAAAAGCCTCAGAGCTTGTTGTCAATTTGTTCCTGCTCATCTGAAATTTCAGCCGTTGTGCAAACCCCCAGATGGCAGGAGGATCCTTTTAGCTCAGCCCAGCACCTTAGCAGTTGAGGCAGTTTGCAAGTTGCTCAGGACTCCTGGGATCAGGAGGTGATAATTCACTTAATTTTTAAAGTGATGTAAATAGATGTCTGTATTTTGCACTGCTGTGTTCTGAATTCAAACCCTTGCTGCTAGTTTCTCAGCCTGTGGAGCTGTTTTTGCATATGTCTGCTGAGCTTAGAGGAAAGCAGGTATTACAGCAGGCTGCTAAAAGCATGTCTTTATTCCTAAGTACTTGTTTCTCACATCTTTGCTTGTGCAGATGCAGTTCTCACATGTAAAAGTGGAGAACGTAATGTCAAAGAAGTGTTTTAAAGGCTCTCCCACCCCTGCTACATGTGATCTCTTGCAAGAGAAAGAGATATTTCAGAGTGTAACACAGAGAGCAAGCAGAGAACAACAAAAAGGGTGTCCTGTGGGTGAGCTTTAACATCATCAAAGCCTGAAGTTCACGTTCCAGTTCTAGAGTGGAGAGGTTTTGGTGAAGGACTGGACCATGGGAAGCAGGCAGGGCACGAGGGGACATTCTCCCTTTGCAGCAAACCCCATCTGGCACTTCCAGTGCAAGTCTTTAGTGGGGAGAGAGGTGTAACAAGAGCTGCTGGCCCCCGGGAAGTAAAGCACAGTGGAGATGGGGGCAGCCCAGAGGCCAGGTGATGGCCGTGGAGCCGGACCCACCGTGTGCCTGCAGCCTGGCCAGGCACAGCCACAAACCCTGGCCCACCACGATCAGCTCACCCTGCACGCAGCGTCCCTGGTCACCCGCTGCCATGTGCAGCATGCTCCGAGTTATTAAATACTAATTTAAGCATCAGTTTACCCTCATTTTGTACAACAATTAAAGGTTAAACAGCTGTAAATCAGAGGAGGAGGTGAAATTAAAGCTTTCTTAGTAGCAGCGAGTCACTAGCAAGATTTTTATGTAATCAGTGTACGAGCTAGCACTTCTGCCATGAATTATTCATTCCTCTAGCAAACCTTCCTGAGTGAATTAATTTATATACATGGCAGTAAATAGATGCAGATCCCTTGTGAATCCACATGTCAGACTAGAATTAGGTCCTTAAAAATGTTTATTCCGTTAAGTTGGGTACATGGGGGGGATAAATAATTTAAAAAATGTAAGAGCAAACAAAACTCACGTTCTCAGTCCACGTCCTCCTTCAATAACGTAAATCACAATAGGGGTGTAATTACGGAGGCTGAAAGATATTGATGTGGTCGGTGTGATCAGTAATGGTGCTGCAGGGGTCACTGCAATTTCTGCTAGTTGAACTTTTCCTTTTTTGGGAAAAAAATGAAAACTTTGCAGGAACTTTATAGCCTGCTTTATTATACGGAATAAATAAAGGAGGAAAAAGGTTAAAATGGCAGAAATAATGGGCTTTTTTTTTTTGTGTGTGTGTGTGTGTGTGTATGTGTGTTTTATATTCAGCAGGACAAAAGCAAGTTAGATATTTGGAGTAACTGTGTAAATACAGCATAAGAACATAAGGAAATAAGGGTGGGTTTCACTGAATTTCCAGAGGGAAGAGGGGAGGGTGTGTGTACACGTGTGAGCTCGCAGCCCAGATCTGCGGTGCATTGAAGTCCCTTTCAAAGTGTTCAGTCCAGCAAGCGTGTCCTGCTGAGCTCTGTGCTTTGGGGAGTAGCTCTATTGAATTCAACGGGACCACTGCACATCAGAAGCATTAGGCTTAGTAGGAAATCTTCATCCAAAGAGACCACGAAGTGTTGAGGTCCTCTAATAAGCAGATGTGTGAAGTCTGGAAGTAAAAAGACATCTACCTGCCAGAATTACCAAAGCTGCAGCTTTCTCCCCAAACCCACCAGCAGGCAGCAGTGGCCAGTGCCACATGTGAGGAAATGAAGCCTTTTGTTTGGGGCCAAGTTGTACAAGCCATTTATGCTCCTGTCTTGTCTTTTAAAAGCCTTTTTTTTTTTTTTTTTTTAAGGTTGTTGGCACAGAAAGTTTGAGTGTTTGAAACCTTTATCGAGAACTTGCAGATTTTTTTTTCCATCTCTTTCTGTTATCACTTCAGATACAGGTGATCAGTTTTGTCACTGAGCAGAACTGGGATTCCTTGGAAGTGTTTGATGGAGGAGATAACACAGCCACCATGCTGGGAAGCTTCTCTGGTACGTGTTCAGCATCGTGTTCAGTGAAAACCATCAGTGCAAACTTCATTCCTATTAACACCGACTGGACTTCAGCACGTACATAAAGTTAAGCATATGCTTAAGAGCTTGAAAACTTGGAATAGATTTAAGCATGTGCTTAAAGGGAATTATATGCTCTATTGAACCGGGAATTTGACTGTTGCCTGCAGAAAGCATTGATAGAGATCCTTAGAAGCAAGGCTTGGTTTGTGTGTTTTTGGGGTGGGATACTGCAGAAATCAGCTGCTTCAAAGAAATAGAGATGAGGCTAGATACCAGCCTATAAAAGCCGTGGATGAGGCTTGACTTGCAAGCTGGTGACCTTGGAGAGGTTTGTCAATCTTTCCATTGGTGTACACATGCTGGAAATCACCAGCATTTTCAAGCTCTTGCAGCAGCAGTGAGGTGTGTGTAGCTCTCTGTTATGAAAACCTTCTCTAAGCTTTTCTTTACTATTTTCACCCTTGCTGGAAAACATCGTACTGCAGGAGAGTCTTTTCTCTGCTCAGACCACTGCACAGGCAGGTTAACCTGACCTGGTTGATTGGCACCAAAACGGAATCAGGTCTACAAAAGAACTCTTCTCCTGCCCAACACAGGGGAATGGAGCTTCTGGCAGAGCGGAGAGTACCAAGCAGCCCAAAAGCATTGTGAAGCTTTCAAATAGCAGAGCCACTTGCAAAACGATGGCACCGATTCTTTCTCATTGAAAGAACGTGGAATCAAAGTGCTTTGAGGCTGGTAAGGACAATCATGCATAAAGACTGTCAGACTGCTCCCAGCGTTGGATTTCGGGTAGAACCGCTTTGACCGCTGCTGCAACAGCTTCTAGGAAACGAGGCAGGAGAAGGAATCTGGACCTAGCAGGGGACCTGAGCTCCACCCACACAGTTTCTGTTCACCAGTTCCCTTCTCGGTGCTTTTAGTAGGTCTGGTCTGTGAATGGCAAAACTTCACATGATGAAATTCATCATTATACTTTGAAAAGGCCATTGCAGAGAGGCCTTGGGTATTTCTCAATTGGCCTCATTAGAACCTGATCAAAACCAGCAGAGCTTGTTAAGTTAAAGGACTTTCTGTTCTCAGCCTCTTCTGCAGCAAATCTCCAAGGATATGGAGGAGGAAAAAAGAATCCTCTTCAGTGTCTTTGTGCACCTCTTGTTTTCCCAGGAACTACAGTGCCTGCGTTGCTGAACAGCACTTCAAACCAGCTCTATCTGCATTTCTATTCGGATATCAGCGTCTCTGCTGCTGGCTTTCACCTGGAATACAAAAGTAAGAGCAATGCAGCCTTGATCTCTCAGTTCCTCTGGGCAATGGGGAAGTGGTTACAGAGCTGTTGCCTCATAGAAGTGGAAGCTGCATATCGTGGGAAGGGGCAGTGAGCTTTAGGGCCCCCACACATATGTGGTTCCCTGTCCTCAAGTTGCAGAGAGGCAGGGAGTATAAATGGAGAAGAGCTGCAGCAGAGGAGATGCAGGGTCACAGAGTGACCCGCACCTTGCTGCTGATGCACTTGGCAGTGCTGTTTGGTTTCTGTCTTGTAGTACAGCAGGAGCTGTGGAAGCCAAAGTATTAAAAATTCATGGGGAGTTGGCCTGCTCAACACAGTGCTGTAATCTTAGCTCACGAAGTGTCTAAAATGATGCTTGCCAGAGACTGGGAGGAACTGCCTGTTCTTTGCAGTCCTTCCTAGGCATTCGATATTGGTCATTGCTGGAGGCAGCATACAGGACTAGGCAGATCTTCATAGGATAATTCAGGCTTCAGGAGACCTCAGGAGGTAATCTCATCTAACCTCCTGCTGAAAGCAGGGTCAGCTATGAGATAAAACTAGATTACTTGCATCTTTATGCAGTCTGTTTTGGAAAAACTCCAAGAATGGAGACTGCACAAACACCCCGGGCTGCCTTTCATCACAGGATAAGCGCTGCAGCCCCTGGCCATCCTGGTCCTCCTCCTGCTGAGCTTGCTCCACTTTATTGATCTTTTTCTTGCATTGTAGGGAGCAAAACTGGCACAATATTTGAGGTGCTGTCTGATGGGTGCTATGCAGAGGGGAGGTAATCACCCCCCCTCCATCTGCAGGCTCTGCTCCTGTCCTATGGGTGAGGACAATGTCAGCTGCCTCTGCTACCAGGGCATCATTCTGAGCTGCAGCAGTTATTGCTGGAGATGTTGCCTGCTGCTGATGCCCACTGCTGCATGGAATTACCCTTCTTAACCTGCATCTGCATTGTCCTGACTCCTCTGTGTTGGACAGTTCGGTGGGTTCATGTGTAAGGGATTATGCCAACGTCCCAGCAGAAAGGCAACACTTTGCTTCCAGCAGGTCTAAGGCAAGGCTGCATGCATTCTTGCAGATCCTGACCTGAGATCATCATTGATACATGGAAACAATATTTTTTTTAAAAGATCATCGTTGATAGGAGAACAAATCTGATTGAAATTGGAAGACATGGCAAATAAAGTCTCCATGGAAAGGTCTGCTAGGTTTGGATTTAGATGCTAAAAATTCATTTTCAACCCAGTTCTGTGGTTTGATTCCCCCTGTTGGAGCAGATGTCCATTCAGGAAAGGTGTGCTGTAGCCAAGTCACCGTGGGTCACAGTGATGGTAGCTGTTATCTCTTGGCTGGCTGAATTATTTACATGCAGTCCAGCAGCAGCACAGACAGCATGCAGGCAAGCAGGTGCAGAATGGCAGCCCTCAGCTCTATTCAGCGCATCGAAATCGAATGTTTAGCTAGCAGGCAGGAAAGCAAGCAGGCTCGTGCACTCGCAGGGTACTGTACACGGGTGTGATGGGGCCAGGAGCTAGGTTGGTCTGTGTGCAGCTCTCAGAGGACTGGTTAACGTGTGCTGGTGGTCTGGCTCTGTTCCTGCCTTGGTAGCAGTGATGCTGAGCTGAGGAGCGATGTGCTGGAACTGCTATCTGTGTTCCTGCAATCTTCCTTGGGGCAATGCAAACATAATTGTTTCTTGCTGGACACCGGCTCTCCCAATTGCTTCTGATCACAAATCTTGTGTACGTCTCCTAAGCCAACAAATGTTCTGTTTATTTTTTCCAAAGCGGCAAATAGATTTGAAAGTGCATTTCATTTTGTAAAACATCTCCAGAAACAGCATAGCTGCTTGACTGCAGGGACTGCCTGTGCTTTTAGAGGGCCAGCTAGTACTGAGCTTTCCAGGTTTTGGTGTGTTTGCAGATGGAAACTTTGCATATTAATGGCTCGAGCAAAATTACGGCAACCAAGAGGGTTTGGGAGGGAGAGTGTGATCCAGAGCACTCCCTGGGAGCTTGGGAAGTGTGTGTTACAGAAATCCTCTTGCTGCAACCTTTTCTTCCCCACTACTGTTTCAATCGATAAGCTCTTTGAGGATTGCATTACCCTGGTGCAACAATCAGGTTCAGGTTTTCTTGAGGCTTGGGATTGCCAGGTTTGTTTGGTTTCTTTGCTGAGAAAATTAATAGGTGTTGATTTTCAGGGCAGCTGGAAATAATACCATTTTTGCTTTGCTCATCCAGCTGGCATTTCATGGCTCTGGTCCCCAGTTTTACCCTTTGTTCAGTTAGAGATTCGGCAAAGGAGTTTTGAGAGATGGGCTGAAACACCAGTTTATTTTCTCCCTTACTGTACTCCTCAAGCAAAGCTCTTATCTCTACACACTTACGAGTCAAAGCAGAGCAAGAAGAATTTAGGACTGAGTGAAATTCAGTGGCCACTGATCTGAAGGGAAGCTATTTCAAGCTGCTTTCTGGCTCTCTGAAGGTCAGGCATTTCAGCCGTGTGCAGGGAGGGATTGCACATTTTCTTGCTGGGAAGCACGACTTGGATTTCCGAAGCAGAGTCGCCATCTCCTCTCTGGTTTCTTTTCTTCATCTGCTTTCGGCTCAGCCTCCAGACTGAGTCTAAGCAGAGCACGAGCCCTTGCAGAGATGCAGGAGGTTATCTGGTGTTGGCAGCTGCTAGCAGAGAGCGAGGGAGGCGCTGGCAGGCAGCAGAGCCGTGGTGGCGAGGAGGTGACTGCAGGCGCCTGCCTTCCTTTTATCTCCTTTTGGTGTTGCAGAAGGATGAGGGGGTGGCATGCACGGAAAGGAGAGCCCATCACCTGGCACGTGGCTGCTGGGACTGTTAATTGGGCTTGCAGCAGTTGTTAATTGGGCTTCCCGGTTGTAATTGTAGCTCAGATGGAAACGGGATTGAATGGAATTTTTGTGGGCTGTTGTACAGGCTCTGTCAAAGTCTGGCCTCGTGTGCTGCTGCTTGTATCACATGGTGAATTCATTCTGCAGATGAGCAGAGGGAGAGGAGGGCAGGAGAATGAAACTGGGCAGCTTCTGCCCAGGAAGGCACCAATTGCATGCAACAGACACAGCGCATCCTTTATATTGTAAGCATGGCTCAAAACAGAGTTCAGCCAGCAAGGGACAGCACGGATAATTCCCTCTTGCATCCTCTCCAGTCTTCACTGGATGTGAACTAGGGGTCCTGGACATACCCTACAGCCCAGGGAATACCATGGGATACATCTGGGCTATCTTGGTGGGGAACCCAAGGGCCTCGGGACTTTCCCACACCGTGTCCGTGGTGGAGGTTGGTGGTCATCAGGGGGCTGGGGTGAAGTGAAGGTGTGCACTTCATTCCTTCTACCTTCAGGCTGTACTCAGCCCTGCTCCCTGCAGCACTCACTGCTCTTACCCACACTCTTCCCTTCCAGCCGTCGGTCTGTCCAGCTGCCCCGAGCCCCCCGTTCCTGGGAACGGCCTCAAGATCGGGGAGCGCTATTTAGTGAACGACGTCGTCTCCTTCCAGTGCGAACCAGGCTACGCCCTCCAGGTACTGAGGACTGCTTTTTTTCTGACAAAAAGGATGACAACAAACATTTGGGAAAGAGAGAGACCCTCAAACTTTGTCTTTTTCTCTCCCTCAGGGACACTCTCACATTTCGTGCATGCCGGGCACTGTGCGGCGCTGGAATTACCCCCCTCCACTTTGCATTGGTAGGACTCTTTTTCTTTCTTATCTGGCTGGTATTTATAACACCTTTCTAAAAACCTGTTTAAATTGGCTGCTGATGAAATGGGGAGAAGTTCATTGCCCAGACAGAGCCAGTTATGCTTTTACAGCAGGACCTCTGGGAGCTTTCCTCACTTTCCCCATTTCCTGATGCGCCCCAGTTTTCAGCCTGGTCTCCTGTCCCTATCGTATAAAGGGGCTTTAAAAGTGGCTGTATAAACTAGAGCATGCTGGTGATTTTATCTTGATGGTTGCAGGGCAGCCCAGCAGCCAGGAGCACAGTACACTAAGTTTTATCTCAGATGGATCCCTTTGGCTGAGGGCTGCTGGAGGTGCAGGGCAAACAGGAGCTCTGTGAAGGTCTGAGTCAGAGAAATGCAGGTTTGTTCTGTAGGGGAGACAGAGCATGGGAAAGGCTTCATTTGCTGCAAGGGGAAATTTCAGCAGTCATCCCTGTGGGCCAACCAGATTGCTTTGTTTTAATTGTTTAAAATGTAGATAAAATATTACATTTAAAATATAAAAAAATGGTTTCCTCAACAAAAATTCATTCTAAAAGGAAAGAAAACCTGAGGCTTCTTGATACTGGAAGCAGGTAGTCTTTATGGGTTGAGGTTTTTTCTTCCCATCTGAAGCAAAGATCTGCAGACTGGTTTGTTGTTGTTTTTTGTTTGTTTTTAAATGCATCTTGATATCATTGAAACTGCATCTTTTATTGTTCTCTTCCCAATATCTCCAAACTGCACCTCCTGGTGCCTCGCTGTCCTCACCTCGGTGCCTAACAGGTCCTGTGTGACCAGGAAGAGCCAGGTCACTTGTCAAGACAGCCATTTGCCTGTGACAGCCTCTGAGGACGAGGGCTGAGCCTGCTGAGCATCTCAGGCCTTAGGAGAATAGGGCTGGGCAGCTGATTTCCTCGGTGGCAGAAGCAAGCCCCAGAAGAAGAGACAACAGAGGTGAAGGGAACTTGTTGGAGTTTTTGGATTATTTTCAAGCAGTATTTTGCTTTTAGCAAATCTAGATGTTTAATATTCATATTGCACATTTTACAGCTTTGAGAGAGACATTTATGCATTTAATAGCTTTAGTTAACAGTTATTTCAGGCTCCTGCTGTTCTAGCTTACATCATTTTGCTTTAAAGTAATTATAAGAGCTAACAGCTCCTCGTCTGATGATCTGCAGGCCAGCAATAAGTACAGAGACAGTTAGAGCAGAATGTCTGAGCTAAAGGACTCGTGCCCATGGGAGCTGCTCTAAAAGAAACCAGAAGCCCTTCAGATCAGCATCAGGGTAGGAGACTCCAGCAGGGAGGAGGAGGATCCCAATATTGCACCGAGGGTCAACAACTATCTGAGCAGCTGCCAGTTTGGAGTTTTGTTTTTTCTTCTTTTGATCAGCATCAGTCATTCAGATCAGTAGGATTTTGCCTGGCCAGGCTGCATCTGCTCGGCACTGTCACAGCGTGTAAACACGGGTGCAATTTAATTCGGGTTGTCTGCTTTTGGGCAGTCACGACTAAGTGCAGCGGGACAAACGCCCGTCCACCTGTCTGTTCCTATCTCTTAGCCTGCATCACACTTGACTGAAAAAGGTCATCCAGCTTCAGAGACGCATAGCCACGTCTCTGCAGCCAAGTGCAGATCATCGTGAGTGATCAGCATCTTTGTGGGAGCTCTGGGGATGCAGCAGCACCTTGTGCAGGCGGTGCTGAGGCTTGTTGTCCTGAGCTAATTACTCACCAATTTGTCTGAACACTGCCCAGACCCCCAGTGGCTGCCAATCAGCCACCCAGGAACGCAGGCTTCATCGTTCCCCTGCTCAGAGGACTTTTTGCTTGCCTGGCATTGTGCTGGTTTTCTTTCTGTCCACTTCATCCAGATGCTTGACTCCTAAATAATTCAGAAGCAGTACTACTAAAGAGCCATTAAGGGGAAGAAGAAAGAACTTCTGGGAAAAGCCTCGTTAGTAGCAAGTGCACACATAATGAGATACTGGACAAAGGGAATCCATACCTCTGCTGTCAGACTGTTTTAGGAGAGCACCTGGGTGTATTCTGTTGGATGGTGTTACCGTAACAAGGTAGAGGTCATCCAGATAAGCCTGAGAAGATGCTATCTATGCTTAAATTTCATGTGATGCTTTTTGTAAACATATTTTGTGCTGTCATCTGTGGACTGCTTCTTGGTAGGGAATTTACTTCAGTCAGTGTGCAAACACGCTGTGCTATATTTATCGGTAATTGCCTGGAGATTGACAAGTATAGCAGTCAAGGTAGGTCAGTTAACCAGAGAAAGCAGAGGTAACTGGAGTCAAAATAAGATCACTCTGGGTCTCCACAACAATTTTCGCGGTGGTTAAAAATTCAAACAAGCGCAGTGTGCATGATGTGCACTGTTATGGTGTCTACGAAGGCAGCAGACCATCCATCTTGCAGCTTAAATCTGTCTCTCCCACTGCGATCACCAGCACGGTATCTCTGGGTCGAGGCTTTTATCTTGAGGACAGGAGAAAGGCGCATGCATTAGTAATGCAGCCATTCAGTGCCTGGAAAATCTGTGCTAGCTCCTTAGCAGTCTGTCCTTTTTTTCCTCTTCTTAGGTTTTTTATGTCTTTAATTCCCATATTGCTGGCTGCCTGTGGCCATACAGAGACCTGCAAGTGGTCCTGACCATTAACACTGTTGGTTTTACAGCCCAATGTGGAGGAACAGCAGAAGAGATGGAAGGAGTGCTCCTGAGCCCAGGGTTCCCAGGAAACTACCCCAGCAATCTGGACTGCACCTGGAGGATATTGCTGCCAGTGGGGTTTGGTGAGACAGTGGGTTTGGGGTTGGTGCTATCATAAAAGAGACAAGAGGAAGATACCAACCCTGTTCAGTAGTGCTTGGCCAATGCTGGATGCTCTGCTGGCCAAGATGAGTTACAGAAATTGGTGTTTGACATCCTGATCCCACTTTCCATTAAAGGTGCATTTGTATGGTGCTATGCAATGATTGACACTTTTTCAAAAGGTGGTTACAGGTCACCGTGGAGTGTAACAGCTTGATATAGATTTGTACGTATGCCTCTGAATTAGCCATAACACCCTCCCGTAGCGTACTTGTGTACCTCCCCATCTTGAACTACTCATGTTTGTAATAGCCTAAAAATATCACCAGCTGTTCCTCCCTTTATAAACGTGAAAGGTGACCAAAGCTTTTGTCAGGCTACATCCTACATGAGGTAGATTGCATGCAGTCATCATCACGTTAGAAATTAGGATCTCCCCAACCATTAGTAAGAGAGATTTGCACACCTCCAGCTCAGCTGCTCTCCAGGCCAGCCCCAGCAGGGTGCCTGATTGCCAGGCGCTGGAAGTATTGCATGCTTAGAAGAAGTGCTGATGCTGGACTTCTTGAATTAACTTTCCTCCTCCAGGTGTAGCTGCATGGCTGCTGTGAGCTGCTGAGGAAGGGAAACTCCAGCTCAGCCTCCTGCCAGCTGTGCTGGCTGGATGCAGTATGGCAAGAAGGGGGTTGGTGTAGCTCTGTGTTTGCCTGCATAATTTCTGTGGTGTCAGGCAGAGGGAGAGGAGAGCACAGATCTCCAACAACCTGAATACACAGCATTAATAGCCTGATCTTGTCTGAAACTAGAAGGACAAGGCACCCTCTACCTCTGACACAGTAAATGTCCTCCTTCTGATTTACTAGGCTGTATTGGGCATCGCTGAGTGAGCAGTGCTGATGTGTTAAGGCCTGTGGATAGCTTTAGAGGTAAACTGTTGATTCTTCCTCCCCAGGTGCTCACATCCAGTTCCTAAACTTCTCCACCGAGCCAAACCACGACTTTGTTGAAATCCGCAATGGGCCATACGACACCAGTAACGTCATCGGGCGCTTCAGTGGCACCGAAATCCCGGGCTCCCTCCTGTCCACGTCTCATGAAACCACCGTGTATTTCCACAGCGACCACTCACAGAACAAACCAGGCTTCAAGCTGGAATACCAAGGTAGGGAGGCCACAGTGCTGGGACAATCCTGTCCCCAGGTGCTAGTGCTGAGGATGAGGGAGAGAGGGTGGGCTGCTATTCTGTTGAATTCATCCCACAAGGACTTAATCCAAATGAGTGGAAAGGTGTTACAAGAAGACCATGCATAATCCTTGTAACTGGGATCTGTTCGCCCTGACTTATGCCTACAGCAAATAACAAATGTTCCTAGAGTGCTTTGTGACAGTGAAATGCCTTTGAATTAATTCCAGCTAGATTCACTTAGATCTTGGCTCTGTCGCCTGTCATGTGCAACGAGAGGAGTCCTCAGCAGCTGAGTCTGCTCTGGAATTTTGCAGCTGCTTTTCAGTCTCAGCTGAAGTCCGGTTTGGGCACACCCAAACGCATCCCTTCCATCCTCAGCTGCAGCCTAACTTTGTGCTGAGGCAGGCTGCCGGAGGGAAATGAGCAAATGAGTAAATAGCTAAATAATAGAACAGTGGCTCTGGCATGGAAATATGGAGTGAAAGTAGAGAAAAAGCTGACTGGAGTCAAAATATGCGCTCAGTACAGTTTTTGGAAATGATGGGCAAATGGAGATGCTTAGGTTCTTGCCCAGCATGTGTCCTCAGACAGCTCCCCAGTTTTAATATGATGTCCTCTGAGCTGCAGCTGCTGCAGTCTCTGCAGCCAGCAGAGCAAGGCCCTGCAAGTGCCCCTCTTACTGGATTTGCTGCTCTTTGAGGTTGCTGGGCTGCCTTCGGGTCTTTACCGTGCTGAAAGAGGATGTGATCCTGCTTGATCCACAGCCCTACCTTGAATGGGCTCTCTGCAAAATCCTTTGGTCCTCTTTGTCCACCTGGGAATATGGGCAAAGGACACCAAGGGCAGATGGGGTGCTCCACACTGAAAATAAGCAGTGCAGGCTTCGCTCTGCAGGAGCTGGGAGCCAAACAGCCCAGCTTCTGTCTGGGAGAGAGATCTGAGGAGTGGGGAAGATGGAGCACGTGTCTCCAGCCATGTGCTGTAGCCAAGGACTGACAAAGGGCTGACTCCCCAGAAATAGCAATAAAAGCCGCTACTCATACTTAATTGAAAACATTAATTTTGCCTTGGCTGTCCTGTTCATGCACCATATAATTCATGCGCTGCTGCACAATTTCGGAAGGAATGTGCTCGGTGAGGCACTCTGGGTAATCTCATGGAAATTGCTATGCAAATGAGCTCCAGCAAGGCTGACCAGTAATTTGTAATGCCAGGTGGAACATGCTAACTGTTTGACTCGCATTCATCATCGGGATCGTCCACATTTTGTTGAAAAACAAGGCAGATTTCCCAATTAGAAGTGAAGTGCGGGGTAAACCTCTGCATGCAAACTCCAGAGGACCAGGGTGGGCCCAAGTGCTCATGTCTGAGGCTAGCACGAGGCAGCAGCAGGCTTGTCCCTCATCCTCCATGCAGATGTGTGCATGGTTCATTAAAGTTTTATCTCTTTCAATTAAGTCATTGTACAAGGGGGAAGTAGCCAAGCAGCATGATGAGTGTACTGTTCATGCTTCTGTGAGAAAATATAACTATGAAACATTCCACTTTATTTTTTTTTCCAGCCTACGAGCTGCAGGAATGCCCTGACCCTGAACCTTTTGCCAACGGCGTTGTAAGAGGAGCTGGTTACAACGTTGGCCAGTCCATTTCTTTTGAGTGTCTGCCTGGGTACCAGCTGATCGGGCACCCTGTCCTGACGTGTCAGCACGGCACCAACAGGAACTGGGATCACCCATTGCCCAGGTGTGAAGGTATGGCTTTGGGCTCACCCTGAGAGAAAAATTCTAGACTTCATTGATTTTCACATGCCCACATGTGCAGACTTCTTTGGGGAACACAGAAATTGTACTTCAAGACCTGTGGTGAGCTCCTCACAGATGTTTCCCAGAGAGCTCCTCTGCTCTCATGCATAGCAGCTATGACATTTGTTTTCTGTGCTTACAACAAACAAAAACCATTGTTGCTCTATTGGCCCTGTTAAACGACTGCTGATGCATTGTCAGGTTTACAGCTTGTAGAAATGACTCTTTCTGTTTTTCTTTGCACCTTTTACTTCCCCTCGTTTACCAGCCCACAGTTTCATGCTGACATTGAGCACGGTTAGAACAGTGTTTTATTGTCCTCGGTAAGGTTCTTGCCTTTTGCCAACTCAAACAACTATCAAAGTCAACGTTTTTATGATGAGCCAGTGTGCCTGAATAATCAGGTAGAGAAGAGAGGCTTTGATCAGCCCTGCTGTCTGTGAGCACAGCTTCTCCTGCTGGGCAGCAGTGCCCTTAGCACTCGCTGCCACGCTGGGTCCCTGGTAAAAGACCCTTGCAGCTCTGGGGACTCCTAGTGTGGGAAGACTGTGCCCCTGTCTTGTCTTCTTAGTGTGGTGATATTGGGAAAACAACTCAACAGTTCTTGTAGTCTTGAGCAATCTCTGTTTCTTGAAGACCAAGCGTGCTGGGAGGACCCTGCTGCCCAAAGGGGGTCAATCAATGTTGTAGCCATCGAAGCTCCAATGTCCAGGTTCTCTTTTCAAACCCCAAAAGGGCTGTTTCAGTCTTTTTATTCTTTGGACCAGTGGGCTGAGTGTTGTGTGGTTTACTTTAGAAAGGTTTCGTGTGAACCCTTAAGAAATTCAAGGTTGCTTATTGAAGATTTCCACTGCACTTCCCAGGAGCACTGACCTTTATCCCGGCCTCCCTACAGCACTTGGTCTGCAAGAGCTGTGTGCTGGGGAAAGAGAGGGAGGGCTGACGCTGTGCTGCTTTCAAGTCCTAAGTCCTTGAACTCTAGAGAATGCAAAGCATAAAGAACCGGATCCTCAGCTGCTCTTCAGTGGCTGCAGCAACGCAACAGAGATGTGCACGAGTTGAGAAATTGTTCGGCGCTCAGCACACTCGCTGAGTACCTGGTGTGCTGCTGGTAGGGCTCATGGGTGGGTGGCAGCAGGATTATGCTCTTATTTACCTCTGGCATCAGCTCTGCCAGCTAGAACCACGCAGTCCTTATTCCTTACTACTGTGTTTAAGTAGCTTCCTTGTTCAGCAGCACTCCTGACAGAACTGGGGTGAGGGGTTAGGTACACTTTGGGCCATTTGCTTTTTTTTTTCCCCTCTGTGTGCACATCCGCTGGGCTGTTAAGTGCTGCTGAAGTCAGTGCAGAACTTTCTAGCTGTTTCCAGAGATGCAGCCAAGCTGGGCGGCCCATTTTTGCATAGCAGCAAGCAGCGATGTCTCTCTGCCTTAGGCTAACCACCTCACCTTCCCCACATAGGTCACAGCTGAAAGCCCTTTTAATTAAAAGAGTTGTAATTCTAAAATAAATGCACGGAAGCTTGAGGTTTCCAGCAGCACCCCAGGGAGTTTTTCCAGCGATCAGCAGGCTGCCTGCTGCGCAGGGTGGAAAGGAGCTCAGCCCCCAAGGTTCCTTGGGTGTTTGTTTAGGAAAATGAGCCTGTGGATTTATATAAATACACATGCTTTTCTCAGCTTGACAGACCACATGAGTAGGCAGAGCAGAACTAGGCAGTAAATATTTGGAGCCTGGCTCTAGCTTCACATCTGGCACATCGAGTCGTGTCCAGAGTGGTGGAGGTCTGTGGGGCTACTCCTGTATGAGGAGGAGTGTGTGGTGCTGTATAGTGCTGTAGCACTGAGCCCGAATTAAAAACTTGTACTGGGAGGAAGAATGCAATAACCTAAGCCAAGGGTAATACAGCAGTGTAGCTTCTAAAATGGAGCTGGCTAAGGCAGATGACACTGCACTTACCCTGTGCACGTGCCTTTGGTTGTTGCAGGCTGTCAGCGATGTGCTGCAGACATTATCATTCACCTACACAACTGTGCCAGGGAGGTCCAGAGGCCGGTGCTTGTCCATGGGATTTCTGCACCCAGGGGCTTGCTGTGGCCCTCCTGCACTGCCATCAGCAGGATGTCATCTCTCTGTCTCTCTTTTTCCCTGCCCAGGCTGTTCCTAGTTACGTCTCTTCAGTTTGCAAGTTTTAGACCTGGAAGATACCTTGTGCAACAGAGCTGTCGTCTTGATTAATGAATTGGATGCTTCTGTTTTACAAATAAATCATCATTTCCCCCCTGCTTAGAAGCGATCTGTGAGCAGCCAGCTGCTCCGTGGTTCTGGTCCAGGCCACGCTGCATGAGCGGGTGAATAGATTTGCCCACTGGTGGGATCTGGTCAGGAGCTGTATCTTCCATGCATGGGTGCAAACAGCTGGTGGAGCCCAAAGACTTTTCCTAGGGTATAAGATGGAGTTTGTTTGTGCACCTGGCTATCGCATCTGTACAAAACACCCTGACAGTCTCCTTTCAGCTCAGGAGCACTTAACAAATTTATTCTAATGGAATTAAGTTGAAAAGGTTAGATGTAGTAGTGACAGATACGAATTATTCATGGCAAGGTCGGCTGAGGTTCTGGGGCTGGATGCACCTGTATTCAGAAGTGCTATCTTTTCATCCCTCTGCCCAAATGAAAAAAAAAAAAAAAAAAAAAAAAAAAGAGGAAAGGAAAATGGGAAATAGGAGATCTTTATGATTTACTGTTTTGGGGTATTTGTTAATTAGGTTTGTGTTTGTTTGATTACCTGCAGTGCCTTGTGGGGGCAACGTCACCACCCAGAACGGTACAGTTTACTCTCCTGGCTTCCCCAACCAGTACCCCAATTCCCAGGACTGCACTTGGCTCCTTACGGTGCCTGTGGGCTATGGGATCCATCTCAACTTCACTCTGCTGCAAACAGAGCCCTACAATGATTTCATCACGATTTGGTGAGTACAGCAGAGGCATGAGGACTGACCAGGGCTGCTACCAAGGCTTCATTTCTGCAAGAAATGGCAGATGCACAGAGCATCCCTTGCTGCATTGCGGGGATTCTTGAGCTTGTAGCACTAGATCAATAGCTGACTTTCAAAATATCTCAGTGTCCACTGTGCAAACAGAGCGAAACTTCTTCGGAAAACTGGCCCTAATTCTTCAAGTTCTGAGGTTAAAAATAAAGTTTGTGCTTGCAGTTATCTGTTGAGCTAGCACTGTGCTGCCAGAGGAGATCACCCTGTCATAAAGGAGTGGGGAGAGGGGATGGGGACCCAGGTCAACTCTCCAGGGATACAGTAATACAGATGAAGAAAAAGAAAGAGGATGAGGAGGAAGGAACAGAAAAAGAGTTTCTATGCATGCAGTGTAGGAGCTTGGTTGATGCCTAGGATGAAAGATACATAATAATGCTTTTTCTTGTGTTTCTGACCTACGATTTTAGGGATGGTCCACAGCAAACAGCCCCACAGCTTGGTGTGTTCACTGGCAACTCTGCTAAGAAGTCAGCCCAAAGCTCTTCCAACCAGGTCCTGATGAAATTCCACAGCGATGCAGCCAATGGGGGGATTTTTGCCATTTATTTCTATGGTCAGTATTGCTTCCTGAGCGTGCATTATACCTGCCTGTGGGATATGGAGGGGCGTGGATCAGTTGTGGTTTGTTGTGGGGAGGCCTAGTTCTAAGGAAGAGAATTTATGGAAAAAATATGCTTTTACCTGAAGTCTTCTGCGATGGGGTGTGGTTTTCACGGGTTTGAGATTGAAAGTCTCTTAGGCAGTCAAGTAAGTGCTGGCAAGTTGTCCCACGGACTGGGCAGACGTGGAAATCCATCTGTAACGTTGTGATAATTCAAGCACAGATCAAGTGCCTGCAAACTAACAGCCATGCCAATCCTGTGCCTCTCTCAAGGTGATGCTGTAAATACTGTCCTCTCCGTGGCAGATCCCATTATGGGATAGCTCCACTTTGCTTACTTAAAAATCTTCTCTGCAATTTTTGCTGGATACGGTATTGTCTTTCCAATGCCATGCTAAACCAATTAGATCATCCTGCTGTCCCATTTTAAATGACAACTGTGTTCCAGCTGAGAGGTGACTTTAATTCTCTGGGGAGGAAAATGATTTTGTAAATCCGTGAATTATTTGGGGATTCTTTGGTGTGAGTGCAGCTCACACCAGAGAGCAAGAGATGTTGGGTATAACATCAAAATGAGAGCATTTGCTTTCCACCACTAAACGAGAGCCCAATTTTAAATTGGATTAGCTAACAAGTTGCTACAGCAGTACTGGGATTTTGGAAAGTGCAAATGGAGACCTCCTCGTGCTTTGGTAATTTGCTTGCAGCAACTTCAACAAAGTCGAACATGAATTACACGATGAATCTGTGCAGAATGTTTTAGCTTACGCTCAGTTCCAAAAGGCGAGTATTATACAGATAGGCTGAATTTAAAGAATGCTTGCTAGGCTTCGGAGGGAATTGGTTTGCTGCTGCAAAACACTGTAAGATTTATATTACTAGACAATGGTGCGTATATAACAGTTATGCAAAAAAATATGGGTTAGGCAGTTTGGCTCAGGAATGAGCTGTACGTAAACACTGCTGCAGTTCAGTGAATGCTTCCTTCTGTAATATGAATTAGATACTGTCATTGCTGTGCTTACAGCCCATCAGCATATGTCACTGTTCTCTAGCCTTGATAGCCCTTCATAGTGAGGCTTTTTTAGCTGCTGGTTGATCTGGGGTCTGCAGCCATTCATGGGCACTCCAGGCAGGGGAGGTCTGGAGTTTGTGCTGGTAGGGATCAGCATGGCCAGCACTCGTTTCCAGCCCGTTAACCAGATGGGCACTCCAACAACTGCTTGGCCTTTTACTAAAGCAGCACTTATGGGTTTATTGGTCCCTTTATGCACGGGACTTCAGGATAAAGCCTAACCCCACAGATTTAACTGGTGGCGGTTGTTGCAGTGAGATTCTTCTCTTGGCTCTCATCCTGCGTGAAGTGCCTTGTACCCCAAAGAGCTGGGAGAAATATTCACAGGGATCAGGCAGTGCGGTCAGTTACATCTTTGGCTTTGCTCTTTGGGGTGTAACTGCAGGAAATGGTATTTCCTCGGGATCCGTAGCAGTGTATGCTTTAATATCTGCATATTGGCAGATCTAGGCCATGGGCATCCTCTTCCAGCTTTCAGTTGTCTCTCCCCATGTGGTGGAGATCAGCAGCACCCTGTCAGAGAACTGCTGCCCTTTTAAATGCCTGCAAAGAAATGTTTCCTTAGGGTGGAGGAAGGGAAACAAAGGAATGATGCAGAGAGCTTGAAGATTCAGTAGCATCCCTTGAAAAATGATGCTGTTGCACCCGTTATTTAATGGGTTAGTTCAGGTGCCAGCTCGAAGTGATGTGTGACTGCGATGGGAAGGGGTTTTATGGCACAGTAACTCAGGGGGTCCCAGAGTGGTTTCAAGGACAGGGCTCTTGTTTTGCCCCAGTAAGAACAAATGGAGGTTCTGTTTTAAGGAGCTTCACTCATGCTGTGTCACCCATATGCTGAAGCCACCTTAATCATACATTTATTGAAATATGGTCCATTAAGGAGAGGAAATTAATGCTGTAAGTGCTGGGTTATCTTTCTGTTTCAACAGATGCTGTCAAGCACTTTTTAAATAGTATTTAATCTAAATTTTTATTACTGGTTCCCCTTTCCCCCGCTGTCAAACATCTGTTTAAAAGATTGCCAGCCAGTGTGTCCCCTGCTGGGATGGCTCTTTGCTGTGGAACAGAAGGGTTCTCCCCCACTGCCCTATCTCCTGCTTTTCAGGCAGTTTTGAAAATTTTGGCCAATCTGGGCCTCCCCCACTCCACCCTTTTTTTTTTTTTTTTTTTTTTTTAAGTTAATATTCACAGAACCAATTTTTGCACCACACAGATGCTGATAACAACAGAGCTGGCACCTCCCTTTGCTCCCCCTGCTAGAGTTGAGCTCACTGTAGTAGTGTGTTTTTTCCTCCCCTTCACACACTTGGGATCATGCCCCCATCCCTTCCAGTAACCCAAAAACAGCTGCAATCCCCCCCCGGCCCTTTCCCACACCCTCCAAATGTCACATTTTTCCATGCAGCTTTTGGGGAAATACTCTTCTTCCCCACCTTAGGGGATAGGGGAATTGGGGTGAGAGGATGGGAGTCGACTTCTTTACATGTGTGTTTAAGCATTATCATAAGCCTCATTAAGGTTGCTGCCAGCTTTGCTGTTGTGTGAAGAGTTCAACATAGTGGAGTTAGTAAGAATTAATATTCAGTGGCAGCTTGAGCTCCAGTATCTTAAATTAAAGGGCTGATATAAATTTCAGAGGAAGTTATGCTTGTCCAGGGTCAGGTGCGGGGGGAGCAAAGATTCAGAGAAGTGCTGAGCAAATAGCAGAAAATGTCTTTCATTAATATTCATTTCGATCCCAGTACCATTTTTTTCAATTTAACCATGCTCACAGCTCTCGTGTGTTTATTTTCATAAGCAGCACAGTTCTCAAGCCTTATGCACCCATATACTCGTAAGCAGTACATTTGTTTTGCTCAGTGTTTGCTCATCTTTAATTTTTGATGGGAAATTTGGTATTTGCAGTGTATTTGGGCAGGTGCGTGAGTCATAGGAAATTTTCTGCTCCTCGACTAGAATCCTTGTTCCCATTTAGCCCCACGGTACTCCTGAAGAAACACCGAACTGGGTGAGAGTGCAGTGTCTGAGCTGCTTTGCTTTATGCGAGGCACTGACACGAACCTTGCCCAGGTCACTTTGTGAACTTTGAGCTACGTTCAGAATTTGCAGCTGAAACCATTTGCACTCCTGGGATTATTTGCAGATTAAATTAATGAATAATTCCAGGTTAAAAATAAATTATTGGGTATTTCATTCTGTGTTCAAGGACAGGCGGTGAAGATGAAATTCCCTGAATAATTATTGCAATTTACTTGATGCTGGAGCAGTCCTGCACACTTCTGTGATTGACCTAATTCTGCTGAGGGTCACAAAGATCTTCTCTCTTAGTGTTCCAAAAGACATGGCAGCACCCGTCACTCATCATTCAGTGTTCATCGAAACAGACTATCAGTGTCTGGGCACTGTACATCCCCAGAATGATGAAAATGTGTTTACTGTTAGATGTAAAAAACTGGAGAAAGCTGCACTGGGGCACAAACAACTGGAGCATCTCTCTAGGGTTTGGAAGGGGAAAGGGCTAGTTGCATTTTTGCCAATTCCTTCTGCTTGTTGAGAGAGGATTTGCTCTGATGTCTGGTGTGCTTGGCACTGAGACAGTCGTCCCCAGCTTAATTTACTGTTCTGCCTTTGCTGTCTTTCAGCCTACCAGCTCTTCAGATGTCAGCCTCCGACCATCGTTCCCAACGCAGAAGTCATCACCGAGAACGAAGAGTTTAACATAGGTAGCCTCCCGTGGTCCCCTTAGCCCTCCTTCCCTGCCTGTCCCCAGCCACTGGGAATACCTGGGGGAAGACACACAGACACACGTCATGTCCAGGGGATGGCACCCCAAATCTGGGGCTCCAGGAGACCTCTCCACCCATGTAATTGTGTGCTGTGGGGAGGCGTGCGTGACCCTGCTTAGCAGCTGACTCCACACGGAGTCAAATTGACCTCGTTGTCCCAAGACTTTTCCTCTTGGTCAGTGCAGAAGTGGTTTGTCTTTTGTGAAAGCCCAGAGCTTGCTTGGAAGTGCTCAGAGATCTTTTCCACAATACTAGTTTTTGGCCTTCATGCATTTCAGGTGTTTCAAACAATGTCTTGTGGAGAAGTTTAAAGGCCACTACTATTTTTTTTTTTTTTTTGAGAACCTTTCACCCATACCGACTGCCTTTTGTATTTTTGCTGCTTTTCACGGTTACATCCAAGTTGCGCCCGCGACCAGTGAAGTAGCTGTGATTTTTTTAAAAGCAGCTTTTCTCACCTGCCTGCTCTGAGGAAAGTCTTCACCCAAATAGCTAGCAAAAATCAAAACAGTCTCAGCGACGTGACAGTGGTTTATCACAAACGAGGCTGCAGCGTGCCTTTCCCTGACTTCTGTGTCTGCCCCGTCTGTGCCAGCGTGTAGCAAGCGGAGCTGGGGGCAGCGTGGCACGAGGAGCTGGTGGCACCCGAGCAGGCAGGGAAGTGGGTGGGATGGCCTGACCTGCATGTCCGTGAAATTCTCCAAAAACATCCAGAAATCCAAAGTGGAACATACACAGCCTGAGCCACACAGCCTGGAGGTAGCCTTGATGGCAGAAGCTGGATCAAGAGGTCCCTGCTGGCCGTGCTGCCCTCTCCTTGGGCCTTAATGAATTGATCCTTCTGCTCGGTCAAGATGTTTTCTGTTTCTGTCTGCAGGTGACATCGTGAGGTACCGATGTCTGCCTGGCTTTACGTTGATTGGAAATGAAATCCTGACCTGCAAGCTGGGCACCCATCTTCAGTTTGAAGGACCCCCACCCACCTGTGAAGGTAAAGCCTGGGGGCCCAGCAGGGCAGCTGGAGCTTTCTCCCCCACAGACTGCTGCAAAAGAGGCAGCAATGGATGGCAGCTGGGGGAAGTTTCATTGCACATACCACATCTTCAGACCTCTGGGGTCGCACTATTACAAAAGCACATAGCAGAGCCTGGTGTGGAGGGTAGCGAGGCACCTCTGTGCAGGGAAAGGCTCCTCTCCCTACCTGCCCTGCAGCACAGGCCCGTGCACCTTGGCTAGGCTCTGCAATAAGCAAACAGCAGTGAGAAATTCCCTGGGTGGCTTACTGCAGCAGCTCCATGATAAATAACAGGGAGAATTCCTCTCTCTGACAGCTCATGGGGGATTTGCAGGCTCTCTGCATGTGGGGGGGCTCTGCCTCTTGTTGGGTGCTCCCGAATTACGCCCCAAGGCATGAAGTCAGGAGGTGCTTTAAGCTCGTACTTGCTGAAGGGAGACTGAATGAAATCTTGCTGAGCAGAGGGCTGACACACCACACGTCTGGCTGCCTTTGCGAAGTCATTAAACAGCCACCCGGACGTCCTTACCGTGGGAGGGGGAGGAGGATTCTGCGCTGACAGCTTGCCAGAGACACACGAACAGCCAAAGCAGGGAAGAGCAGGCTGCAGATAAGTGTGCTCCTCCAGCGAGGTGATCCCACGAGGAACAGCTTCTCTATTAGTGCCACAGAATGTATTACATGGGAGAAAAATGAATGCCCCGAGCACACACTGCATTGTACACCTTGCTGCTGCTCAGGAGGGCTCCCAGAGATGTTTCTGTGCTGCCACGTTACCTTATTTATCCTTTGG
This sequence comes from Aythya ferina, assembly GCF_964211825.1. NCBI lineage: Eukaryota > Metazoa > Chordata > Aves > Anseriformes > Anatidae > Aythya > Aythya ferina. Next base: position 1,475,224 of record NC_140322.1, on the reverse strand, counting down.
ATTCCTGCTGGTACTTTTGTTCGCTCCAACCGTGATTATTTCATCTACTTCATTCCCTCCTATCTGAACATTTTTACCATATAATAGGATATTTTTCTGTAGCTTTATTCTCTGTGAAATAGCATGAACTGAAGGAGAGAAACGGAGGTCATTCAATTATTTACTGATGGTTGTTAGCCTGGGGGTAAAGGGACTGCTTAAATTACATCTGGCCACCAATTTACAGAGGTCAACAAATCACTGATGGGATTAAGGATTTGGAAAGAATACTCTGTTCTTTCTGGATAGTTCTGACTATTTTCTGTTAATACAAGTACAGCGTTTGCACCGAGTTTTAGAGACAATTATGGATAAATAAAGATCCCTTTCTTTTTATGCTTTCTGCTCACTTTGTGTGTCAGCCTCCTCCCCTGGGGCATTGTTGGCCTTTTTATTTTGGGTTTTCAGATGGGTTGTATATTTCCAGAATTCCACTGAATGGGCTCTAGTGATTAGAGAAAGGAGTTGGAGTTATGTCCTAGCTGACAACTCCGTGGGTGACCTGGGATAAGCCTCTAGTTCCATGATGCAAAGACAGTTGAAGGTTTTTGTTTGGGTAGTTGCTTTTTGCCCCTTCCTTTAAATTTGGTAATTGCTTGAATTTGCACAATAGGGCATGCTTCATTCAGAGCCTATTTCAGCATCTGGGGACTCTATGAACCACAAGGATCTTGGTGTCCAGGGAAAGGATGTGGGTGGGAGCTGTGCTCTATCTTGACTTGGCTCATGAAGATAGACCTTGGCCATAGTAAGTTGTGTTTCCTTCCTTACTTCACAAGAAAGACAGATTTTCTCTGCTCTCTCCTTCATGCTCCCTTCAGTGCCTTGCCCGATGAATGAGGTTCTGACAGACTCCACCGGTGTGATTCTCAGCCAGAGCTTCCTGGGAAGTTACCCCCACTTTCAGACCTGTTCTTGGGTGGTCAAGGTAGAGCCTGGATATAACATCTCCCTCACCATCGAGTACTTCCTCAGTGAGAAGCAATACGACGAGTTTGAAATCTTTGATGGTAAGAGATTCTCTAGTTTGACTTGCCTGGCAGCAGAGGTGTTAGTTGTTAATCTCTGTTCCCAGGGCATTGTGAGGAGAGTTTCCCACCACCACCTGTAATCTTCCACTGGACTTAAAGAAAGCTCCTCCTAAGTCTCATTGATTCTCTGAATAATATCAATAATTTGATTTTCAGATGTCTGTAAAGTAATTTTTCTCTGCTGAAGCTTCTGCGTTTACTGGAGCTAAAGGCATAGTGCCTGAAGCAGAAGCCTGGTCTTAGCCTGGTCTTACTGCAGTCAACAGGTTTTTGTTTGCTGTTGCTTTCCTGGGAGCCAGGTGTACTCTTTGGGGCTCATGTTCACAAAACGAGCACTAAGCATGAGCTGTCCTTCATGGACTCATGGTAAAGTGGAAGCTCTCACACTCTGATTTCAAAAGGCACCTGATTCTTCTTGCAGAAACACACCCTGGCACGTGAGGGTGTGAGTGACAATTTCTGTGTGTCAGCCTTGACTTTTATTCGTTCCCTTCCTCTTTCCTCACAGGTCCCTCTGGCCAGAGCCCTCTGCTCTTGTCACTGAGTGGGAACTACTCTGCTCCTCTGACTGTTACCAGCAGTGGGAACAAAGTCTATCTCCGTTGGTCCTCTGATCATGCCTACAACAGAAAAGGCTTCAAAATCCGCTACTTCGGTAAGCACCCAGCAGAGACTGCATGCCTCTGCCAGAAACGTGGTCATCTCCTCAGCTAAGGATCTCCACGAAATTGCTGCAGAGGGGCAGAGGCCATCTGTGGTGGCAGAAGGTGCCAAGGCCTGGGAGGGTACAAAATGCTGGCCTTGTTCTGAGGCCTCAGTGGGGACTGGTGAGGCTTGGGAAAGCGAGTTTATTTCCAGCAAAAAAAAACCTCACAGCTCTGGCTGGGCTTCCTCCATCACTGTTACAATTCAGAACCAAAAATACATAACCACAGACAACTTGGCCCTGGATGCATGAAACCATCCCATGCAATTCACAGAGAAGATTCCTGTTTTACAAAACCGTTGTATCTCTGGAATGATGAGGCCATTTTGAGATGTTTCAAGGTTACCATCACAAAACATAAAAACTTGTGTTAGGAGCTTCCTGGTGCCTGAGACACGACTGACATGTCACTGTGCTACAGCATTTGCAGCAAACTGTTTAAAACGCCTCATGTCCCGGTCAGGCATTCTGCCACAGCTCTCGGAGGAACAGGACCAGGGAGTCCTGGTTGCTCGTTCAGCACAAAACCACTGCCAGATACTGAATGCTTGCTGAGAATTCCTTAAAATGAATTACTATTTTTTGGAACTTAGCAAGCCTTAATTAATGAAAGTTATAAAACTGAGTTGAGAACTTGCCAGCATGTCATAAATAAGTAATGGCTTTGCTCAGTAAATGAATTAAGTAATATTTAATTATCAGAAATTACTCTTTATTTCTAGAGCTGAGTGAACCTTGGATAGTAGCTCTACACTCGTTTCCACTTTGACTTTGTATTTATCTATCACAAGTTCTGTTCCTTGCGCAGCCTTAGGTTATGGTAAGCACTGTGTAATCCCTGAGAATGGGAAGTGGATTTGTCTTGATAGAGCCCATCCAGTGATTTATTTATTTTTCCTCTGCCCTTCTCTCCAGCTCCGTACTGTAGCCTCCCGCAGCCACCAGCCCATGGGCTGATTCTCAGCCAGACGGGTCTGCACCCCGGCAGCACGGTTCGCTTCGGGTGTGACACAGGTTATCGTCTCGTCGGCCACAGCACCACCACCTGCTCCCAGCACCCCCAAGGCTACTTCCACTGGAACGAAGCAATCCCTCTGTGCCAAGGTGAGAGCAGACAGCAGTATCCTTACACGGACCCAGGGGTCCTGGGGAGAACTGAGTAAAATGCAGTAAAAATAACAAGCTATTGTAATTCCCTTAATTCCCTCTGAGATCAGGCTTTGAGCTGCATGTAGGCAGTGAGAGGTGGTCCTCTTATATCCAAGTCCTTGGGAACAGATGGGCAAAGAGTAGAGGGAGTTAACTGTTGAGGAGCAGAGGGTCATTGTCAAGCCTGGGGCAGGTGAGAGAAAATCCATCAGTGCAAAGGGTACCATTTCAGAAGAATTTGAATTCTCAGGAAAGCCATAACTTCTGTTAAGGTCAAGAGAAGCTGTTGTCTGGAAGAATCTGGAAAGGCTGGCAGAGATGTGGGTTCCACTGGGATTTAGTGGCTGGAATTTGCTTTATTATTTCTGGAAATCCACTCTTAGCTCTGTGTGGGATGAGATTTCTTGGGATTCAGATGGTGCCCAGTTTCTGTCGGCTTTATATAAGATTTAGGCATGTAGTTGTTCTTTCCACATCACCTCCTAATCAACCGTAATCGTTATGCCCTGTCACACAGCACGTGGCTCCTTGCAGGTGTGGGAGAGGAAGGGAGGCAGGGCAGCATGCACCGGGGGGTTGCTTTCACACCATTTTGTCTCTCTATGCGCACTTTCTGATTGCACCTTTTCCTCAATCCACCAATCATCCCAGCTCCTTTGTGTTGATAAAATGCCCATCTTTATTCAGATGAAGCCTTTCAGTGTCTTTGAACATTCATCCATGTTCCAAGGGAACTGAACACTGGGGATTAATATTACATTGACTTCCTTGGAAACTGGCCAGAGAACGGAGACGGCAGAGGCAAAATCTCGTTGCACTGTGTGCATTGTCACCCAGTCCAAACCCTAAGGAAAAGCAGGATTATTTAGTGTGGGGGTACCAAAGAGCCTTGAAAATTCCTTTCTGTCCTCCTGAATCACTTAGTGCCTCTTGGTGATCCATGGGCTGTGTGCAGTCCTGCCTCTGAAGGCTTGCTCTGTGATGTGGGTGCTTAAATCCATTCGGAGCCCTCTCAAGGTTGTATTTATTTAAAGGCAAGCGGAAAACAGTAAAGCAAGCCCCTGTCACCCAAACTGCGATGCATTTGGCAAGGGGGGGGGGTAGGAAAATGGGCACGAGCTCAGATAATGATTTAACCTCAGCGGTGAGGCAGGCTGGGGCTGCTGACACCAGCAGATGAACCGCACAGCAGGCCCGGCACGCGCCAGGGGCTGTCATGGCAACTGCGCCTCACGAAGCCCTCGCCCAGCGACAGGAATCTCTCCCCGATACACGCTGGGTCTTTTTATTTTAAGGCAAATAATGTAATCAGAAATCGGTACTAATGCTGCTAAGTGTTCACTGCCTCGGTGTGCTGGGGATGCCACCTGGGCCTCGGGTTCAGCTCTTTACTCCCACGGGGTGCTGTGGTGTGTGGGGAGCGGACTTGAAGCACAGAGGCAGGGATGGGGTGGATAGAGAGGATGTGTGAGGAGGATTGTACGTGGCTGAGGTAGCACCCGACAGCAGGAATTTAAAGCAGAAACAAGTCCCTGAGCACCAGTACCTTGGCCAGCATGGAAAGAATCAGAGCATACCTCTCCATTACCCCCCTGCCTGGACTGGAGCTGGGGGCACCTGCAGGATCGCTCGCCCCAGGCCCAGCTCCATGGGCTCCTTTCCATAACCCTTTGGGGAAAGTCACCTCCCCACTCTGTTTCCCCATGTTCACGTCCGGGATCTCAGTACTGGCCCATGGTCACCAAGTGCCTGGAGATGGACACAGAAGGCGAGGAGCAGCAGCGAGCCCGAGCCGTAGGAGAATTCATGGCAGAGCAGCTCCCCCCCCTGGCCTCGAGCTGCTGATAGCCAGGCCTGGCTCGGTTCTCCTTGCCCAGGTCAGCTGCATAAAATCCAGCACATCTCTTTTTTTCGCACTGTTCTCGAAGCCAACTGGCAACCTTTTGTTTTGGGCTGTACTCAATTTCTCCTTTCTGGTGGCTAGGACCGCATGGCAGAGATTTGGGAACTCGATCCACAACACAGCATAAATTGCTCACACAGTCAGCTGCGTCAGGAGGAGAGGAACTGGGGTCCCCGTAAACACATGGCCTAGTTAACAAATGACATTTCCCATAGCTCCCCTCTGCCAGCACATAATCCTCTTCCCCTTCCCGATCCCCTCTGAATAATCTTTACTACGTGCTCTGTCCTAGCTGACATTTATGGAAGCAGCAGAGAATATTCTGCAGGGAACAATCTTGCGTTGGCACAATGGGGGAGAACACAAGATGATCTAATATGCCTTTTCTGTCTCTGCTGCCTATTTTTAAGCTGCTTTGTTTTTGGAATCCCAGCTGCAGATTTGCTTTCATAGCCTCTGTCCCTTTTCCTAGCACATTTTCTTCCTGGAGACTGAGCTTTCATACCCCTGAACCCCCACAAGCACTCCTCTCTCCCCAGATCACGCTCTCAGTGGGTCTCTCCTGGCCAAATGTTGTTTTTGCTTTTCCCCAGGAACAGCTACTCTTTAATCTTTGTTTTCAGTGGATCGCATTGTCCATGATTTGAGCTTCAGAAATGGAGGAAGGTTATTGCCGCCCCAAAAATCAAGCCGGACTCTGTAAATAGGAAGTTACTCATGCTGCATTCTGCTCAGGGATGCCTGACTGCACGGAAAGGCAGGATCCTGCCATCAGGTGCAGCATGCAGCCCACTCGGTGCAGCAGTTTTCAGCCTAATGAGCTCTTCCTGACCAATACATCTTCACATTGCAGCCTGACCATCTGCAGGAGGAGAAGGTTACTTCTTTGTTGTTATTTCTGGTGGCCTAATGAACTTTTGAGTCAACTGCCTCTGGCCCACGAGCTCTGTATTATCGCTAACTATCTTTTGTATCAGGGCAAGGCTTATGCAATGGAAAATAAATAACCAAGCAGACTGCTTCAGAGGCAGGAGGTAGGACCAGCCTGTGGTAGTGATCCCTGCATCGTTAAGAAAAACAAAGGCAGCTCAGCTTCACTGGCCTGGAGCAAGGCTGGGCCCAGGCTCTCTTTGCTCCTGGTGTCCCTCCGTGTCAGTCTGTGTCTCCTGGCAGCAAACAGAGGTGATAGATTTTGGTGTGGTGTCAGGCTGGAGGCAAAGACTGTTCAGGCCTTGTGCCTCCTCGCTCTGTCTGTTCTGCCTAGGAAGACCGGCCCTGTCCTTGGGGTGGGTTGAAAAGGAGTGAGACGTTTCTTGCTGTCCTTACCAGGGTCTTGCTGAGTTCACATGCTCCCTTCTGACCTCTGAACAAAACTCTTGATGCCAGTGGAAGCTTCCTCATCATGACCTCTCTCTCCAGCTCCCAGGAGCAGAAGAGAGTTGAGCAGAGAGAAGGGAGAAGGCTTTGCTGGGGTCAGTGACAAGGAAAGGGGCTCACTCTCTAACCAGCCTCTCTGACTGGAAGCAGCATCAAAAAGTAATAATAAGAGAACTGCAGGATGGAAGTGAAAGGGTAGGACTTTCCAGGTCTCCTTTTGCCTTAGAACGAAATTGGTATTCAGCGTGGCTGCTTGTCTAGACACCCAGCCTTGTAGAGAGATTCACCAAGCTCCTTAGCTCGATGAAGTGACATACATGTGATTATCATTTCAACCAGGGATATGCCTGATCGTGCTAATACCAGCCTGCTGAATTACTCACACCTATTAGCAACACCAGCATCTGCAAGGTGCTGCGTAATTGTGCTCCAGGCTGGGGCTCTGGCCCACTCATGTAGTAGTAATGGGATAAAAATGGCTTGGACCATGAGTGGTGGAAAGCTCCAGTGGTTGTGCTGATGCTGTACTCAATAATTTTGGTCTCTCCTTTCAATGTTTGGTGGGGGTCCATGTTACCAGAACGTGACTTTTCTAATATTGCTGATTTTTTAACCTTTGTTTGTGCGCAGAGGGAATAACAGGAAGGTGAATGTGTGTCCAAGTATCAGCATGTGGCTCAGGAGGCATAGGCTCAGCTTCTGGTTCATGTATTAGCTGGGTGAGAGCAGCTCAGGCTACTCCAGGAAGGAATAGTTTTCCTTTTGAGCACTTCAAAAATGCATACAATTATTTGGGTTAGCTGTTGGCCTCTAAATCAGTGGCTGCTAGCAGGCTCTGCTCATCTCTGTGCCCTGCAGAGTTTGTTGGCAACCCCATGGGGGGATTTTCTTGCAGGGACAGCTTTACACGTCCCAGCCTTTGCCATTCTGTGCCTGTCCAGATGGGTTGGCTGTGGTCTCCAGCCCAAGCGAGATGGGCATCCCCCAGAGCCAAGCCTCAAAGAGAGGAATGGGAACCTGCGTGTTGGTTTTGGAGGCAAGTCTGGATTTGGCTTCCCAACTCCTCCAAATGCTGATGAAAACAGCACAAGTTCAAGTGACAGACTCCCAGTGCTGGTTTTCCTAGCAGTAGAGAAGAGGGCAATGGGGCTTGCGATGTCTCGTGAAACTCTTGGAGCATAAGTGAACATTATTCTGGTCTGCCTGTATCTGGCTGTTGCTTGCATTTCTGTGGCCTGGCTGGCCCCTTTCTGCCCTGTTTGGCCACAGAGTGAGGATCTCAGCAGGAGCAGGGCAGAGCTTCTCTGAAGAGCTGCTGTCTTGAGCAGCCGTTTGGCATTGTGCCTGTTTGAGTTTTCCCCCTGAATTTCCCCCTTACCTTCTCAGTCATAGTGCTAAATTTAGCCCTCCTTCTGGCACTACGTAATTATAGAATTTGCTGCCTTCTGTAATCCAGAAGTGCTGTTGGAAAAGGGATTCGGGTTGTCACTGCTGTGGGATGTAAATACAAAACATTATTGCTATCTAATCCTTTATCTCTGTGTGAAAACTTCTGAATACTGTGTTGATGCACTTTGTGTTACAGATGATAGAGAAAATATGAGCCAGCGTCTCTTCCAGCAGGTATCAGTATTCAGTGTTGGCTTTGCTGTTACCGCAGTGATGCAAAGGAGGTGAAAATCTGATCCTCTGTGAAAGCGGGCATTCATTGCAGCTCCTGGGGTTCAATGGGGTGCTGGAGCTTTTGCAAATAGGCGAGCTTTGTAGCTGGGGTTTCAGCTCACTTATCACAAATCCATGATCATATTGGAAGCTGACTGATTTCTCAGCTGTTTTTTTCCCTTCCTCCTTCCCAGCTCTTTCCTGCGGCGTTCCCAGAGCACCAAAGAACGGCGTGGTCTTTGGCAAGGAGTACACGGTGGGTACGAAAGCCGTGTACCAGTGCAACCAGGGCTTCCAGCTGCAGCCCGGGGAGGAGTCCAGCACCGAGTGCCTGCAGGCAGGGCAGTGGAGTAACAGCAACCAGCCCCCGCAGTGTGTGGGTGAGTGGTGGCATCCCGGGGCCATGCTGCAGGGAATTTGGGAAGCCCCTTCAGTAATATCTTCCTGCCTCATAGGTACAATATTTAGGACATCAAGTTTCTAATCCTGTGCAACTTGTGTGTGGTGTCCCCTCTCGTGGTGCCTTGTTTTCCCACCTGTACAATGGAGATGCTAATACTGGGCCCCTTGTTAAAAAGCCAACACGCTTGCTGAAATACCCCAAAGTACCCTAGAGTTAAACACCTCGTAATGCTTTGTCTCCTTTCTCTCCCCTGACTCACCACATTTGTCTGCTTTTAGCTGTCACCTGTCCCGACATCAACAGCATCGCAGTTGAGCACGGTCGGTGGCGGCTGACCTACGAGATCCAGTACCACTACAACGCCCAGCTCATGCTCATCTGTGACCCAGGCTACTACTACACAGGCCAGAGGGTCATCAGGTGCCAAGCCAACGGGAAGTGGAGCATAGGAGAACCGATGCCAACCTGTAAAAGTAAGAGCAGTGAAGCTGAGGAGCCGTGCTAGGGGCCACCAGCTGCATGGGATGTCATGCAGGGAATGTGCTTTCTGTTTGCCATTCGGCAGGTGTGCAAGCTCTGCTGTCTGCATGCAAGCACGTTGCAACCCTGGCTGCTCGTGGCAGTGTCTGAGAGCATGGCTGCAGAACTGCTGTGGTAGAAGAGAGTTTGGAGGCAGGGAGAGGTCATCTGTTGATCTGATTCTTGGCTTAATCTAAATGCTTCCGCAAGAACTCGAGCACATTAGCTCATCTGTTGCTGTCAGGTCCCAGCAGCTTCGCTGTCACTGGTGCCAGATGCTCTGAAGTTTGCTTTTAAGAAAGAAAATAAAAAATTCTGATTTAAGACCTAACCTCTTCCAACGTGATGCAAATGCCAAGTTTACGAGGGTAACAGTGTCACCTGTAAATCAAAAGCACCCTTGGCAAACAAGCAGTTCTCAGTCGTTCTGACACAACTGCCATGCCTTGGATCTTTTTTTTTTTTATCAAAGGTGGAGATTTTTCTCTCAAGAGTATGGATAGAGGCAGAAAAATTTCTCCTTCAGAATGGCAGCTTTCCCTTCCCTCCTGGCTCTCTTTGTTTCTAGAGATGCAACTGCCAGCTTCAGTGACAGATGTAGTTTTACCCCTGCTAGCTCTTCAGCCAGATCCAGGAGCGTGAGCCTGACCCCATTTTATTTCTTCAGCGTTATTGCCACATAAATTCAAATGACAGGAACTTGGCAATGCACTAAGGTCAGAAGAACCCAGTGTGAGTCTGTTTTCTTGCTGAGTGTGAAAGCTCCCAGAGGGTTTGCAGATCTTTAAGGTAGATAAAATAAAGAGCTGAACTTTGTGGCTGGAGCTGCATGTGCAGTGGCTCCTGGCCAAGCTCCAGCTGTACCTGCGGGAGTTGGATCCCTAGGCTTTCCACTGGGTGTCTTCTGAGGGTTTGATCTGGAGACTTCAGCCCTCTCCTGCAATTTGCTGTGCCAGAAAAAGCACAAAGGTCTCTGAGTGTCACCTTCTAGTTTGAAAGCACCCATTAATTTTGTGCAATTTTGTGGGTTTTCTGAAAGTCATTGCTTAATGGCTGTATCTGGCAATGGGTTAATAATACAAATATCCCCATATTAAAAACTTCCTGTGTGAAAAGCTTCTCTAATTTCTTCCTAGCCTGTCTTATCTTTATGACTTCACTCGTGTCCTGAAGCAGAATTTTTAGTAGTGCTTATATTTGTCGGCTCATGTAACATGACTGAATTGTTGTTCTGCATGTTTAATAATGTTCTGCACTATTTAATAATCTTTCCTACTCATTTTGGCTTTAATAATGACTTGTGGTGATAAGTGTCTGCACTTCTATAAAAAAAAAAAAAGACACAACAAAAGACAAAAACAAAACCAACTATCTCCCTGCCCATTCTCTCTTACTGTAATTTGGGATCTCTTTCAGTTATCTCTTGTGGAGATCTGCCAACTCCTCCCAATGGCAACAAGATCGGCACGCTGACCAGCTACGGTGCCACGGCCATCTTCTCATGTAATACTGGCTACACCCTGGTAGGATCCCGCGTGCGGGAGTGCATGGCCAATGGACTTTGGAGTGGAGCCGAAGTGAAATGTCTGGGTACGTGCGGAGCATCTGTGTTGTGGTGGTGAACGAGTCCTGGTGGTATTTCAGGAGAAAACAGGGATTTTGGATGTTGATTAAAGAAGGAACCCGAGTGAGGACTCAGTGCTGCTGAAACATTAGAGTGTTCAGTAAATAGAAAAAGGAAGCAGACTCGGATTGCGTACTGCTCAGTAGATGTGAGATGTTATGAGATTGGAGAGGAGAGCTTTAAAAATGATATGTTGTTTTTGCTGCTGCTCTGGTTTTATTTATTACTGCAGAGACTCAAACTCAGATCCAGCCAGACAGTCAGGTCGGTGTGTGATGACTTCAGGAGGGGCAGGCGAGAGCTCTCAGTGATTCTCCTTGTCTCCCTCCTGCAGCTGGGCACTGCGGTGTTCCCAGTCCCATCGTCAACGGGCAGATCAATGGGGAGAACTACAACTACCGTGGCAGTGTGGTTTATCAGTGCAACCCCGGCTTCCGCCTGATCGGGATGTCTGTGCGCATCTGCCAGCAGGACCACCGCTGGTCTGGGAAGACTCCTGTCTGTGTGCGTAAGTATGTGGTCAGATTTCTTTAGCCCTGGTTATGGGCAGAGGACAAGAGCACACTCAAGGGCCGTTGTTCAGTTTACAGAAAGAAAAAGTAATGTAAGCAGTGAAAAAACAGACTGGGGGGACCAGCCAGCCCTGGTTTTTGCTCAGCAAAGAAATGCTTGCCCCCCAAACTGTTGCTACAGAAGGGTGGATGGGAGGAGAGTTCAGCTTTATTCGTAGCTCTTTTAGCTGAAATATTCCTCATTTAAATGAGTGCTGTCAGGTTGGCAGCATCAGCTGAGTTCACTCTGACTCCCTCCCCGCTGTGCAAAGCTGGCCCTTCCCGTTCAGCCTAGCATGTTGCTGGCAGCTCTGGGTCCATACCGGGTCTCTCTATAACTGAGCAGCAATCTCTGGCACTGGTAATATATACTCAAAAGGCAGTTACAAAAATGGCACTGGGGAAGCTGGAGAAATGCAGTCAGGTTTCCAAAAGTGCCGTTGCTTGGAAGTGAGCCTGTTATTTCTCAGGATGGTCCAAAGATGAAACGGGTTCCAGTTGTCGTGCTGGGAACAAATCTGGAGTGGGAAGTCCTGTGGGCAACCACCCGTGTTTTGTGGAGGAGCAACTCGTGGGTTTTCAGGTTTCTATGCTCATTTTTTCTGCTTCCTTGCAGCATTTCACACCTGGGCTCAACAAGGTTGCGTGCCCAGAGTGAGTGCATAGTGTGCAAGCATCCCTGGGGGTTGTGTAGGCATGGCAGGAGCAGCAGCTCTGCAGTTTTGGCTGCTTTGCTTCTTGCCTCTGCTTTGTCAGTTCTACCTTTTTTGCTGGTTTTTGTGTGCTGAGTTTCTAATGGATGAGCTCAGTTGAAGGTGTGGTTTCTGAGGAGAGTTCATCAGGGTGTGGGGAGGTTAAAGGCAGGCATCGTCCCCGCCAAGCACACCGCTATTATCCCCTTCTTTGAGACCCATGCTCTGTGCCAGAGGAAAGTCAGCCTCTCTTTCTTCCTCTGATCCACATTCATGAGTCACCTTGCACAACCTGCTCATTTATCTTTCCAGTAAATAAGCTAATTAAGTAAGTCTCTAGAGCTCTAACTAAGGTGTTAATAAGTTTAAGCATCTTATCAGTGGACAGTGCATTCCATGCATTTCATATCATGATTCTCCAGGTGTTTACTTCCAACCTCTCATGTCTGGGTTAGGGTTTTATGTGCAGAGGCACAATAGTAACAGCAAGATAGGAAGTAAGGAATGACCTGCAAATCAATGAATATGCAGATTCCAGCCTAAAAATAAGGAACGGATTCGAGCTGTAATGGTTAGCAGGGGCTCCTAAAATTGGAGGTGTTCGTGTCTAGGATTCTGCATAAGGTTTTAGGAAAAGAATTATTGGGAAGGCCGTCCCTGGTTCTGTAGGCAGGTGTGAATTACTCCAGTGTCTGAGGATGCTCAGCTGAAAAAGTTTTAATTCACTTTTACCTGCCAAGTACATACACAGTAACCTTGGACCAGGAAATCATATTGATAGAGGTCTTCCCGCTGTCAGGCAGATTCATGAAAATGCAGGATTTTCTAAACATCCATTTTTGTGGATCATCTTGTTCCTTTCAGGAGGGACTAAACCCTTTAGAACAAAGCTCATCTGTATCTGTCTTCTGACTACTGAGCCATCCTGCCACTACTCGGCTCGTTCGTATGCAGTGCCTTTGCTCAGCCCTGCTTTGTGCTGGCTTCTGATTCTGGCACCTAAAAGCCTCCCAAGCTTTTGTGCAGAGACCTATAAAGGTGTCTCATGAAGAAGCTGGACTTGAAGTTATTACACTACATTAGGCCTTATGGATAACATAAATTTAATGTCATTAACGCAAACCACTCTTGAGCTCTGAAATTAGATGGATTGTGGCTTTATTGCTTCTGAATAAGCTCAGGGTACTGTGTGTTACCGCATTATAATTTCCTACCGTCCTGATATTTTCTCTTTAAACCTGCTGCAGTTGCTTGCTCTATGTGAACTGGTCTTTTTGATCCATGCCAACTGGAGGGAGTCTTTTTTTCTGGGAAAGATTCCATCATCTATTTCAAAACCTGCATAATTGTATTCAGAAGTACCTCGGAGAACCTGACATCTGCTTCCTGTAGCACCGAAATGCTGTCTTGCTTCATATTTTTTTAAACCTGTACCTGTCACCAGCTTGCATAAGGAATAAATTCCTGTCCCTGTGGTGTAGTCCAGCCCTGGCAGTCAAACGTGTTATGGATCTTTTGTGGGAATTTCATCTTCCCCTCCGGCTTCCAGTTTTGGCAGCCGTACAGCTAAACTGCTGGACTTTTACTGATGGACCATTACCCTGTTTCAGCATGACAATAATCAATATTGGTTTGTCTTCATCTGTCAGAAGATGTTGCATTCCTTAAGCAGCCAAAAAGCTTTTTATGGAGCATCCTGACATTTCTTTTGCTGTGCTCAAAGTGAAGGTCTCCAGGCTTCACTCGCACCAAGGGCTGTGTCCTCCCATCCAGACCTGCTTCTGACAAGGAGCCAGCAGGGTGGCCCAGGCAAAAGCACATTTAATCGTCAGCATTGCCAGCACTCAATGCTGCTCAGCTCCTGCTGCTCCAGTCCCTGCACCTTCCCTACCTGCAGCTGCCCTGGGGACTTGGCGTGACTCTGAGCAGGGCCCTTTAGCTCTGCGCCTCCTCGCTGGCCTGAGCTGACATCAGCCACGAGAAAAGGAACTACACAAAAATCCTCATTACAGGGATTTAGTTACAAAGGTTTTCCCCCTGAAGTTGTTCAGACTCGAGAAGGAAGATATAAGCTTTTTAGGCCACATGCTAGAAACCTGATTTTTCTCTTTTTTTTTTTTTTTTTCCTCTCTTTTTACTATCCCTCCAGGTGTAACTTTATACTGCAGTGAGCATACATCTGACTTACACCAGGGAGGGGGAGGAAAACATCAGGTTTCATGGCTGCGTGTGCAATGCCCAGGGTAATGTAAGGCAATAGATTAATAGCAGTAGCCAGGATTTTTGAAGAGGAGCTCTAGGGATTTACAGTATAAGTCAGTGAGATGCTGGCACTCAGCTGCTTAGAGAGGGGTTCAGAGAATTTCTTATGCCAGTAAAATGAACAAAGGTACCGTGTCCTCAGCTTGATTCAGTATTTCAGCAGAGCAGGCCACAGATCTTTGAAGTCAGTGTGGGTTTCAGAGTTGATGTGGGTTTTTTCCATGGTTGCCCTTCCTGTTTGGTTTTTATTTCTTTTCCCACCACTGGATAATCCACGTTCTTCCAGGCAGAGAAGTAACATCTCCGATTTCTGATTGTAGCCATCACCTGTGGCCACCCTGGCAACCCTGCCAATGGCTTGACCCAAGGGAGTCAGTTCAACCTGAATGATGTGGCCAAGTTTGTGTGCAACACGGGGTACCGCCTGGAAGGGGCATCGCAGTCCCAGTGCCTGGCCAACGGGCAGTGGAGCAGCAGCCTGCCCGCCTGCCGTGGTAAGTCATCTGCTGCCACCCCCTAGGTGGCTTGGACTTCATCCTCTGTGCACCTCCCTCGTTGTTACTCTGGGTTCCTGAAATCCAGCCCGACGCTGGCGTAAATTCATCTGTAAAACATCCTAGCTCCTCTGGAATGTGAGTGATGCTTGAACTCCAAGGGCCTGTTTAAATGTATCAAATCTGATTTTCCTTTGGGCTTCACTTAAAGCTCTTAATGGGCCCTGCCCAGCCTCTACATCCTCCAAGACATTGAATTATTTGCTGTAAGTGGGGAGTACAAAAGAAAATATCAAGCCAGACCTTTAGTAGAGGTCCTCCTGGTAACCCTAGACCAGTTTACTCAAAGCAAACTCTTTGGCCTTTGCTGCAATGCCCCTTTCCTTACAGGCTGCCCTACTTCCACTGGTATTAGCACTCCAGTTCACTTACCAAATTCCCTCCCCTCCCTGCACTCCCTTCATCTGTATTCCATTAATCCAGTATCTCTCTTGATACTGTTGCTGTGTTGGTCAAGAAATCAGCCCTTCCCTGATTTGGGACCAGAGAGGAAGGCTCTGCTGTTGAGCTCTGTGTGGCAGGACAGGAGCCTGCAGGATTGCCTCTCCTCTCTTTACTTTTAATAAAGACTTTTTCTATTTCTGCCCCCAAATAATCTTAAAAAAAAAAAAAAAAAAAAAAAAAAAAAAAAAACACCTGAACTGTGGAATATGTGATGAATATGTGATTTGCAGTTTCTTCCCCTTTTCCTGCTCATTTTTGAAGAATCCTTTGTTCTTTGTTACACCCTTTGTTTTGTATTTTTTTGTTGTTTGTTTGCAGTTATAAACTGTACTGACCCCGGGCACCTGGAAAACAGCATCCGTCAAGTGCAGCCAAGTGGTCCTCACAGATTCAGCTTTGGAACAACTGTCTCATATCAGTGCAGCCATGGATATTACTTATTGGGTACTCATGTACTGACCTGTCAGGGGGATGGCACTTGGGACCGTGCCCTCCCACAGTGTCTTTGTAAGTTCTCCAGAATAATACCCGTTTTGTCAGGGCATTGGGTCATACTCCACAAACCCACCACAGGTTTTTCTCCCGTGTAGTTCTCCTGTTGCTTAAGCTGAATGGTTATGTCAAAAGTCTGGATCCAAAGCCCTTTGTAATCCATGGGAACCTTTCCGTATGTTTCACTGGGCTCTGGATCCTGCCCACAAAAGGAAAATAAGTGATCAGAGGAGAGAAACCATATTAGACAAGGATCGTTTCCCTCTGCAGGGGAAGTCAGCTTCCTCTGAGTTTTACTGGTTCCGTGGGGCTCCAGCAGAAATAGTGCAGGTAGAGAGGAGAAGCCTGGCTTCTGCACCACAGGCTTTCACAGGAAGCAGCATCAATTAGCCTGACCAAGGACAGAGCATATTTAGCAGCAGCCAGGCATGGCTGAGTTTCCATACACCCACTCATCCCCGTGGCTTCGGAGGAGGGAAATGATGGTGTGGTGGTGAAATACTCACAGCCTTTATTCTGCTGCAAAGCAGGTGGTAAAGAGGATTTGCTTCTTGACTTGTTCTATATTTTTTTCTCCCTTCCTTAGAGTATCCTTGCCCTTTCTGACATTGCGGTTTGCAGAGAGAATTGGGAGGTTCAGAGCAACGATTTGGCTTAAGGGATATTTCCAATAGTATAGAAGACCTTATGTAGAAGGACACAAAATCTCTTGCTGGTCATGTGCTGTAGTAGTTATACCTAGTTTAGGAGCTCTCCAGACATTTTATGAAAGGTGTCAGTGGCGTTGCCCTCTGTCATGCCCTTGGCATTAGCAGCCAGGGGCTGCACCCAAAGAGCAGTGCAGGGATGACACCCACAAGTCTGAGTCTTGACACAGCATCTCAGGAGTCTCCTGGACATAAAAATCCAAAAAATCCTCCGCGAGGATGAGAAAGTGTTTAGTGCATTTAGTATTGCACATAGCCAAAAAAAAAAAAAACCAAACACCATCAGGACTGAGACCTGGGTTTTGTGAGTTTTGTGCTAGTATTTCCTTCTTGGACACTAAAGAAATTGGGATCTCTTGTCACCTAGCATAACGAATCAGTAAAGCAGTCAGAAAATGGATCTCCTTAAGTACAAAAATCAGCTGAGCTGTTCCAAAGCCACAACTGTTTCTTTTTTCTTTTTTTTTTTCTTGTATTATCCTTTGACACTTAAACACAAAAAGTAGTTTTCAGTACACTTTTCTTTGCTTTTGTTAGCAGCATGCCACCTTCTTGCGTTTACAGCACCTTGCACAGGCTGTGGGAATTGACAAGTGATAACCACGTGTTAACACAGCTGCAGGGACTCCAAGGCAGTAGTTTCCTCTAAAAGCTGGGAGCCTGATATTTCGGGCTTCTCCAGTCCGCAGCTGTTCAGCTCAGTGAAAGGAATCTCCTTTCTTCAAATGTTGAACATCCATTGACTTGGAGGATTTGTGGGCATTCTCAAAACTTTGGAAATTCCAGTCAGTTTTACAACTGATTCTCTGATTCGTGGCCTTAATAGTTTAAAACAAATATGAATAATAATATAAGAGATTCTTGCATGCCTTTGTTTTCTTTCTGTGTCAGCCTTAGGATGTGCTCAGGGCTGAAACCCATATCCCTTAAAGGTGTTTATAGGTGGGTATCTGGAATTACAATGGACTTTCTAAAACATAAGCCAAGAAGCTTGACAGGCTTGGGCTGAGAATTTTGTCTCATGCCTGTTTTTGAAGAGGAAGTAAAACAGAGCTGATCTCCTTCAAGGGGTGGGAGAGCAAACCCGGTAAGGAAAGTACATGGGAGCAGAGCCTAATGCATCAGAAGAAACAGTCTTCCTGCTGTGTACATAAATCCTTTAAAAACCTCAATACTGCCACAGGTTTTAAGCTTAGCTGAGTCTGCTGGAGTATCTGTTATTAAATTGTTAGTTACAGTGTGAGTTTAAGTATTAGCTATCAAACCCATTTCTTTGCAAAGCGTCCTTGGTTTTAGTCACAGCTCTGCACCAATATATTTCAACGCCCACATGCCCAAACATAAGCGTGCTCTCCTTTTTATTGAAACATACATCATGTTTTCTACCTAATGCCAGTATTTGTATTTTTAGACTCTAGTGGAGGGAGAGAACATATCCGTTACGGATGCTTTCCTTCAGAAACCAAACGATGCATGGTCTTTACGCTGAGGATCCTCATCCAAACCTCTCTAGTAGTCCCTAGATCTGTTGGTATATTTGTCAACACCCTCACTGTCTCCACTTTGATTGCCAAGCTAAAGCAAACCTATTAATTATTGTTAGTGGCGGTGATTGGTTTTTTGTGTTTTTTTTTTTTTTTTTTTTTTTTCCTACTAGTAATGGCTGAGTGAGCAGTGCTCCATATCCACCAGGATAATTTCCTCAGATGTGACACAGCATCGAGTAATCGATTACAGCTCTGTGTTGACAGGACGTGGCACTGCCGGGTGTGGATGAGGATGAGGGTGTGCGTGGAGATGCTCATGTTTAAGAAGGGATGGGTCCCCAAGGAACCTGCGAAGTGCCTGTCAGTGTCAGGAGCAGGCATTTACGCACAAACCCTTGGCAGTTGTTGCAGGAGCAGTGTGTGTCCCCCACAAGGACGCAGTACAAGGTGTGCTGTGCCATACCTGCACCCTGCCATGAGCCCATCACTGGGGCTGGGCACCACCATCTGGGGGGCTCAGACCACGCTGGGGCAGATGTGTGGGCTCTGAGCTGCCAAGAACCCAGGTAGCAACCTCAAACACACAGGGCTTTGCCATGTACCTGCTCTGTCTGCCTCTGAACGTGTCCCCCAGGCAGTTCCCTCGTGGCTGAAGCCGTTTCATCCATCTCTTGCAGTGGTCTCTTGCGGGCACCCAGGCTCTCCACCGCACGCCCAGATCTCAGGTGACAAGTACACCGTCGGCTCCGTGGTCCGGTACAGCTGCCTGGGGAAGCGGACTCTGATCGGCAACTCCACTCGCATGTGCCAGCTGGACGGGCGCTGGAGCGGCTCCCTGCCACACTGCTCAGGTGAGCTGTACTCAGGGCAGGAGGAGATGGCACAATCCTGTCCCTCGCAGCATAAAGAACACTGCTGCTCCTTGTCCTGCAAGGGGGCAGCCTGGCGGGCTGTGCTGAGCTGGAGAAATGTGTGTGTGCTACAGAGATTTTGGATCGTGGAATGCTGAAAATCACTGTCTCAGCTATCCAGTCTCCTGCAACTTGGATGATAAGCACTGGCAGAGAGTAAACCATGAAGCTTGCAAGAGGAGGAATAAATCACTGCAGCAAATGTTTGTGGCAGGAGGAGTGCTGCAGCCTGCTGGTTACGGTTTTCTCCATGCAGAGTCTGTGCAGGGTGAACGTGTCTTAGGAAAAATCAGGTCCCTGCATCCTAACTCCAGCATCTGACCCTTCTGTGCATGCGTTCCAGTAAAAGAGCACGTGTGGCCCCTTTCCAAGGCCTGACATCTGCTGTTATGGCACCATAGCTGTCCCAGGTCTCAGTACCTCAGCTGGGAGCAGTTTGGCCGCAGAATTCCCTCCTTGCTCCCATGCCAGTGAGAAAGGGTCTTGCATTGAAAACATCCTGATCAGTAAAAATGTCCCTGGTGAGACAGGTCAAAGTCGTGTGGGATACAAAGAGATATTCTTGCCAAGCCTTCCTGAAATCAGGGCATTGGGATCTCAGCTGATGGCCTCCACTGGAAGGGAAGATGCTGAATAATTGGCAGGATGCTGTACAAAGCCCTCTCCGTGCCATCCTGTCACTCATTCCTTGGAGAGCACAGATAGAGACAAAATAAGAACTTAGCTGGAGCAAAGCAGTTGGGACAAGTGTTAATTTTTAATTGTACCACTTAGATTTAGCAGCTGCACTTGACCAAATTTAACCTCTGCTTTGGAAGGGAAAAAGCAATGAGGCAGAGTCATCCTCATACTCAGAAGCCGTGTCTGCAGAGCAGAGTTCCTGATCTGTAGCTGCTTGGAAGGGTTTTCTGCTCTAATTCGTCCCTTTTTCCCCGTGCAGTTTTCACTGTCACTTCTGTCATCTTTTTGGGTGGATTTTGGGGATATTCAGCATTACTCTGACTAGTTCTTCCTGACATCTGCTGTGTGTGATTTTTCTGAACAACTTTGTGGAGGCAGCTTTAGACCAGTGCTGGCTGTGCCTGACGGGTCCTCCCTGACCCGGGGCCCAGTGAACGCCCAGTGCCTCAGAACCAGGATCTCCACCCAACAGCCTCGGGAAAGACCCCTCTTTTACCCCAAACTCAGGTGCTAAAATTACCAAAGCAGTGAAGAATGAAGCCTTTAGTCATGTTCCTCTATTTTACTGTAACAAGAACACAAAACTCTAGCCCAGGGCCTCATTCCCCAGTGCCTCCCCAGTGCAAGTCCTTGCTGGAAGCTGGAGCAGGAAGCGCAGAGGCCTGTGTCTTCTCTGCCTTTTGCTCAGGGGAGGTTTTTCAAGGCCCCTTTCCCAACTCAGGGTGGAGACTGGGAGCTCAGATTGTCTCTGTTGTGCACCAAAGATCCCTACTGTCTGATGGCAACTCCTGTGCAATGAAACAAAAGATTTTGATGTAAGTTGGTATGAAAGAAACTGTTGAGCCTGCAGCGTTCTCCCCCTTCTTTTTAAAAGCAAGCGCTTTTTCCAGGTGATGAATATGTTCATTATATTTTACATTGCACGTAACACTGCAAAGGTTGTACCTGCAGCAAAGCACAGAAGGCTCGGGAACTGGGAGCTTCATTGCTAGCTGCAGGAGTGGAGTAGTCTTTCCTGGCTTGGGGGTGGATGTGTTTACACAGATCATTAGCAGAGAAAGCCAAGAACAGGCATACATGGTGTGAGCCTGCATCAGGCAGTAAAGAGGTGGGCATTTCTCCAGCCTGCTTCAGCGAACCCCCACGAGGCATCTGCTGCAGCTGCTCCCTTCCTCCTGTCCCCCTAACTTAGAGCCAGCAGCACAAAGTGTTCACAACTTGTACAAGCGGATGGTTCTCAGCTGGATCCCTATCGCCTCCGTGCTCCAAACCCAACAGCTTCTTGTTCTGCAAATACAGTAGGGCTTGCTGAGGTGGCTTGGAGCATGTTGTAATTTCTGCTTGGAGGGAAACCATCCACATGACTGATGCTGGCAACCAAGCTGCTGTCTGCTGGAGCAGCTGCCACGGAAAGCAGCTGCAGCTGGTGAGGACTCCATCTTGAGATTCAGGAATTAGGGCCATATTTTGCAACCAGCTTAAAAACAATGTGCTCCCGAAGTCGGGGGACATTTCATGGGGAACTTTCCCTCTCTGCTGGAAGCCAGTCAGAGAGTTAAACTGAGTCAGCCACACGATCCAGATCTCTGTGCTTGTCCTCTGAAAGTGTGCTGTGCAGGGGGGACAAGGGTCAAGCCCCAGGGCTCACTTACCTGATGATATTGTGCTCTCTTCTTAACAGGAGGCAGCCAGGGCGTGTGCGGTGACCCTGGGATCCCGTCTCATGGCATTGGGCTGGGAGATAAGTTTGATGTAGACAGCATGGTCCGCTTCAGCTGCGAGCCTGGGTACACGCTCCGGGGTTCATCCGAGAGGACCTGCCAAGCCAACGGCTCCTGGAGCGGCACACAGCCCGAATGTGAAGGTACTTCTGCAACCCCACACCTCCTGTGCCACACCAATACTGCCTCAGGGTTGACCTCCCGGCCAGCCCAGCCCCTTGGTTTGGTTAGGAGGCCATTCAGGTTCTTGCCAACATCAGGACTGAGGTACAGAGCAGTTAGAGCCCTTGGGCACTGGTCCTCACTTTGTCGTCCTCCTGAGAGCATCGCTCACTGCAAGAATCACGGGGTGAATTTCTCGTTCTGCATCCCACACCCAACTAGGTGGTCCATTTTGGCTGCAGATCTGCAGGTCCGGTACCACTGATTAATTGTTGCTTTATCAAAGAAATGCATCAGAATGAGTAATGTGAATAGACTCAAACCGCTGTTAAAGCTGGCACTGGCACATGCAAGAGTCATTTACATTAAACACAAATGCAAAATGCAAATTATAATCCAGTAAGCATATTTTTGTATTTAAAAAAACCCAAACCCCTTATTTTCCTATTTGAAGGAATCAAGTGAGACCCCATAATCCAATGTAATAAACCCCCAGCCAGATTCTCTGAGCTGTGCTGCTTACTGCTACTGTTTTATAAAAGTGTTTAAAAATCAATTGGGGAAAGAACAAAAGCCAAAATGAGGCAGGATACCAAATGCAAGGAGACCTGGGCAAGTGCTTCTCTCCAGCTGATTTGAAAGCCAAAAGCTCAGAGACAGTTTGCAAATGAATTGGAAATTTATTCCAAATTGATGGAGCTCTTGATTGAAAAGACATTGAATCATGTTATTAATACACTCAGGTCTTGGTGTTTTTTTTCATTCTGTTTTTTTTTTTTTTTTTTTTTTTTCTCCTTTCAGTAGCTCTGTTCATTAATCTCAGGATAAATAACCCATCGGGTTCCAGAGGCACCAAAATAAGGATCCCTGGCAGATTTTTTCATACTTTATGAATAATAATAACATTAGGCCTATAATGTAGTCATTTAATGTTAAGTGCTGACGGGCCAATATAGGAAAGTAATTTACAGTGATGAGCAGTGAGCTATGTCTCTGTCATTTGTATGCACAGCAAGTTGCACGCGCTACGAGGTGTTCTTATGGCTGCACTTTGGAGTGTTATATGTAAGTTTATGGAACAGGTAGCTATAGGAGACGGAGGGGAGAGATTAATTTTGAGCAAATGAAAATGAGGGCTGAGTGCCCAGGCAGGTGCTTGGAAGGAGCAGGCATCTCTGCTGACGTGGAAAAGCTCCAGCGTGGCAGCGCAGCCACTCGGCACCTCAGCGGGGCATTAGCTGTGACTCAGCCACTTGTTCGCAGCTCTCAGCCACCAAATTGAGCAAAATCAAGCCTGATGGGGCTTCACAGGTCACCAGCGCTCACCTGCCCAGGGAATTCAATGCAAATTGCTCTCCAGATAAGCTGCAAAATGAGCGCAGAGGGTCTCGGTCCATTCAGCAGGAGGTGTGGGCCCACTGCAGATGAACACAAGCGCACAGACACCGTGCAAATCCTACCACGTAAGTAGAAGGAAGAGGAGAGGAGCTGTTATTTCCATTTCAGAGAGAGCAAGCTGCCGTAATAGGTTCAATTACAAAGCCTGCGCTTGTCTTTGAAGTCAAGGAGCTGATTGTTGGACTGGCAGTGGCTTCCTGCGTCAGGACCAGTACAGCCAGCTGGTCCATGGAGGGGATGTAAGTGTATGAGAGTGCTGGGCTTCACAAAGGATGACCTTCAAACTCATCAGCTTTCAGTCCTGCTACCTTTTACCAGCTAGAATATTTCCATAAAAACCAAAGGAGCAGGGAGGCAGGAAGAAGCCACAACTGATTTCTCCAAAATGTACAAATTATTTGAAATGAAATTAATTGGAGAGACTCCTCCTGGGACTCCTGCTTCAGCCTGTTTTACATTGCTCCAGCTTTGTTGTCCCGAGTAAGAGCAGCTTCCCTAGCTTTCTAAAAATGGCAGACCTCGTTTAACATCAATTTCCAGCAAGTTTGTAAGATATAAATGACATTTTAGATGTGTTTTTCCTTCTTTCTCCTCCTTCCTGATGCCCCATTTGTGCTCACGGAGTGGTGCAGGAGGGGGTTCACCAGTCGTACTCTGCTGCGTGCTCCCTCCTCCACTCAGAAGCCGAGCAGAAATTTGCTTTTATAATGTTTATTGTTTCACCAGTTGAATTAAAACTGCATCCAAAATGAGGTGGGGCCCTGGCTGCTCTTTGGCAGTTTCAGTAGACAGAAATGTGTTTATTTAATGTGATAATGCAGGGGGAAGGAACTGAGTTTTGTCTTATCCCAGTCTGACTAAGGAGGACATGCGAAGTGGCAGAACTGGGATTTGGCTTCAGGCTGCTTTTTCCTTTCTCTCTCTGCATAGTTAGGTGGAATGTGGGTTACTGGTTAAATTAAACAGCATGGAAATTACCAGCCCTGGAGCAAAGGCTGTGAGACTCCAAGGGCTCTCAGCTGTGTCTTATTCCAGCAGGAGGTTTTGCCTGATGTGTCAGACATCATTAGGGGAGTGTTTCAGCCGGTCGGTCAGGTGGCAGCAAAGCCCAAAAGAAGGATCGACGGTTATAAAGATTAGGGCAGTGGGGGACGTGCAAAGGACACTGTATTCACATGCCACCTCGAGCACAGTCAGATGTGCACTTGTGCTCTGTGAGAAGTCACCAGCCCTCAGCTTTTCCTCGCTGCAGGTTGTGAGCAGCAGGGCTCGCTGCTCCTTGCAGGAGGGTGCCCTTCTCCTGGCACTGGTGAAGGCGAGGAACTTGCCTTCATCCTGGAACTGATCCCCATTTTTTTCCTGCCACAGGGAAGAGTTTCTGATCCCTGGCAGTGGCAGAAGTTGGGACCTCTGTGCCATGCGCTTTGCCAGGGTGCCCAGCCAGGCTCATCCCTCTGCCAGCGTGCTGGGACTGCGTTGCATGGCTGGTGGCTCTCTGGGGGTTGTTTCTCTGGCTGCCTTCTGGCTCCCGGCTGATTTCACAGACAAATCTCACCACCAGCTCAAAGCATTTGTTTTTAGAGCACTCACCAGACGGCTTTTGCTGATTGTGATGCTCTGTCTCATCTTCCTTGTGGCGCAGGGCACTCTCCTTGTCTTTGGCAGAGATGCTGATGGCTTTTAGCAAGCCTTTCCATGGTGTTTGCTAAAAAGAACTTCACAGAAATAAATACAGGAACAAAATTTACTTTTGATAAAGAAACAAACCCAGAAACCCCAAGGTGGGGAGCTCTGTAATAACCCACAAATCCCAGAGATGTCTGAAATGTTTCCATAGCAGCACGGGGACCTTTCAGCAGTGCTCATGGTTGGCGCTGTGCGTGCGCCCCGTGGTGCTCTGCAGCCCAGCAGAAGTTTTGCTCGGTAGGGATGCTTTGTGTGGTTGGAGCCGACTGATAACCAGGGCTCCTGGGTCTTCTGCAGGGAGATGTGTGCTGCTCGGGTCTCAGCACACAGGGTCTGGGCTCCTGGGCTTGTCTGTCATAACTTCTGGAGCGTGGCAGAAACTGAGACTTGGGTGAGACGAGTGGCTGCCGGCGCCTCCTGTGCTCCTTGCAGCAGCTGAAAGTCAAACCTTCCTTGTCATATCAGTCATTTCAAGTTAGTGTCGTTTCCTGGAATATTTCCCTGGTAAAGAAGCAGCAACTGCAAGAAATCCCCATTGCAGCTGATTTTCAGCTTATTCTCTTGAATTTTGACTTAAAGATAATTGGGTTTGAGATTCTTCAGGAGACGTGAGTGGATATGACTATGGGACTTCCAGGGTATTTACGATTTATACTCTGTTAAAAACAGTGCAAAAACAGTTTTCTTTTGGGGTCTCATTCATTTTTCATCTCCAACTGAAGCCACAGGGAATTATTTACCCACTTACTGCTCACTTGAGTGATTGGATCCTACATATATATAATTTATGATTTTAAGTTTAAGGCTTTTCATCCTTACATTTACAGCTTCTTTTATATCTGCACCACGGAGGCTGCAGCTGATGTACACTGAGATTACCCAATTTCCATAAGTCTCCTTTTAGTCACAGAAGTAATATTTTGGGGTCATCTGTGCATGTTTGGCCACAGGCATCTGTGGAGGAGGCTGGACAGGAGAGAACAGCTGATGTATGGACCAGCAGTGAAACAGTAATTTCAAGCTTTTTCTGGGTTGATAGAATCTGACTTTTATCCCAGCATCTCTTGGAAATGAGACGCGGAGACACTGGCTGCATGAGAAATCCGTAACAAGAGAGCACCTCGGATGGCGTTGGTGCCATGCAGAGTTTCTGTGCGCACAGTCCAGAATGGTTATTAGTTTCCTCCTGTTAGACAGATATGCCTCCAACAAGCTCATATGTTAACAGGCTGTCAGCAAACTAAGCGACAAGGAAGAGGGAGACTTCTCTCCTTGCCTTGGTGGCTTCTGCTCGCTGCTTTCCTGCTGTGGCCCAAAGTTGTGTTTCCCACTGGAGAAGGGCTGGCAGTGGCATGTTGGGTGCACGTGCCAGGGGGGCTCACTTCGTGTGTGCCCAAACTGATGCTCTTGCAGAGACCATGGCACATTGCCAGGGAGGGGAAGGAGCAAGGGATTTCCTTGTCAAAGATCCAGGTAGCTTAAGCCTTTCCTTGATTCCTGTGATTTTCTTTTATGTCTTGTAATTTCAGAGTAAATGAGGGCTGGGTGCAATTACTGCAGGTGCTTATTTTATCCTGACAGGGCTTCATGCATCACCATCCACTCCAACGCCCTTTTACTGCTGTGGTGCATTAGACAAAAAATTGGGGTGCTGACAAACCTGTAATTGTCTTCCCACAACGTTCTCCCTCCCCCGAAGGCCTACCCGGAGATAACCAGGCAGTGGTGGTGCTGCAGGGGGAGGGCAGCAGGCTCCCTCGCTGCTTTCCTTCCTCTGAACTCTGCAAAGCTCTCGGCTAGAAGAAGACCTCGACATCAAGCAGAAAATAAAAAAGTTCTTCCTGCAGCCTGGAGGAGCAGCCAGGAGGCCTGGCTGTGGTTCTGAACTGTGGGATCCACCCAGCAGGAGAGGGGTCCAGGTGCTTCAGGACCGACTGCCTGCAGGGATGCTGCAGGACCCATTGGTCGGGGGGTACCCGGTGGCGGTGATGCTGTGGGACCGACGTGGCTGGCTGCCCACGGAATAGCCTGCTCTGTCCAATTTGATCCGGTGGCTTTGCGGCTAATCTGCCTTCTGTGTCAAACAGTCAGCTGCAGGATAACAGCCTTGTTTCTCATTTGCAGGGATTGCTTTTTTAACCTGGCCGTTTTGCTTTCTAGTTATATCCTGTGGAAACCCTGGGACCCCCAGCAACGCGAAGGTTATATTTAACGACGGCTTGGTCTTCTCCAGCTCCATTATCTACCAGTGCCGGGAAGGCTACTACTCCACAGGGGTGCTGAGCAGGCACTGCACCGTGAACGGGACGTGGACTGGGACCACTCCAGAGTGTACAGGTGGGTGCTGGGATGGGTTCCTGCACGATGAGCTCTGAATTGTGCTGGCCAGGCTCTGCGGGCAGATTGTCAGCGTGTTGAAGGCCGGCTGTGGATGCGCACACGAGTGCTCTGCGCTGAGAAATTCAGCTGAACTGCCTGCTGCCAGCACCAGTCACTGCGGCTGCAAGCTCTGTGACTGCCTAATGGAAAACTCTTGCTCTGGGTTTGTCTTTTTCCAGCTGGGTGAAGGGAGCTCCGTAATAACTTCCATGAGTAGATGTCAAATGTTCTGGAGGGGCTCTCGGGGGGCTCTCCGGAACGTGAGCGGTCCTGCCACCGGGAGCCACCACATGTGGGGGCAGAGCCCATGCCCAGAGGCCCTCGGTGAAGGCTCTGGGTCTCTCTGTGCCTCTCTCCAGCCTCCAGCAGGAGCACAGCTGACAGCAGATGTGGTTTTGCGTAAGAGCCAGTAACTAGGCTGAGGAGCTAGCCCAGATCTGACCCAGGTTTTATTTGATGTTTAACGTGTGCTAATATTTATTCTTGCAAGGCCTTAATGTGCCATTAACATCACTCCTCGCTCCACTGAGTAGAAGCAAAGTTTCCCCCACGTGTTACAGCCCAGCCTGCCCCAGCTAGCTAGCACAGCTCTCCAACTCCTCCGTGCTGCAAAAGCTCCCTTCTCTGTGACTAGTGGGCTACATCCTGCTCTGGAGAGTGTTCAGGACCACCAGGTTTCTAGGATCACAGCTCCAGAAGTATGAGACGAGGGACGGTGAGCCACAAGCACCTCTTTCTTTTTCTTTGGCAGTGATCAACTGCGGTGACCCCGGTGTCCCAGCCAACGGCATTAGGCTGGGTGGGGATTTTACCTACAATAAAACGGTGGTGTTCCAGTGCACGCCTGGCTACATGATGGAGTCAGACAGGGCATCCTCTCTAACATGCACAAAAGACCGGACCTGGAATGGCTCCAAACCTACCTGCAAGGGTAAGAGTAAATATGGGAGGTTTTAAGTTTTATGGGCCACCAAGTTTGTTTAGCCTGGGACATGAGGTATTAGGCACTAACTACTGCATAGTGCCTGGAGCCCACCTAGGGGTTTCTTGGTCCTATCATTCAGTCTGTCCCCTGTGTTTATAGCGCTTATTCAAATTACTCAACACCTGGCTATCTTTAGGTCTATCAGTCATCACATCATGCCCTAGGGAGGAGGGAATTGCCATTATTCCTAGGGTAGAAGAAGAAAAGTGAAGAACGGAGAGCTAAGTGACTTACTCGTCACAAAAACACAGATCAAACTTGAATGAAGCGTTCTGTTTTGCGGGCACACACTTTTGCCATCATCTTGAAGTCTGAAAAATGTTTCTTCCAACTCCTTTCATTATTTCTCCATTCTGAGATTGCCTCTCTAGTTCAGAGATAGGAAAGGGAAATAATAGAACAGTTGCAGGACAAGCTGGATCTCTTCTGCCAGTGTTTTACTCCCCCACCAAGAGTAGATAAGGCTTGTAGCAGCAGCTGTATACTTCTTTTGCAATCTGGAAAATTTACCTGTCATGATTCTGATAGAAATGCAGACCACGTAGAAACTTCCAAATATACTCCAGTTCCTTCAGAGGCTGTAAAGAGCAATTCTTACACTCCTCTTTCATTCTCACCACTGAGCTAATGTTGCAGGAATAATATAGAATGTGGCCAGAGCCTCATTTGGAGGCCAGGTTGATTTGCATGAGCTTAGCATCTTTCCCAATGCTCCCCTGAGCTGAAAATCAAAGCACTGCAAAAATGTCATATTAAAACACCCTAGAGTGAACGAAATACAGGCTGGTTATTGATTCAGCTGCTAATCTGAGATTCAGCCAGGTTTTCCAAAATCCATGAATCTTTCAGGGAGTCTTAGATGAGTTTTCACACTAAGTCAGGCTGGATTCTTACCTTCACTTGGAAGTGAACGCAGACTCAGAACTCTGACTTCAAGATTTGGGATTTGGCTAACTCCAAACTTCAAAGTAAAATCCTAGGGTTTACAACAGCATACACAGCTGGAAAAGTTTGTAACCCCCTCCCTACTAGACCAGTCCCAGGAGATGCTCTTTGAGAGCAGCATATAACTTTGATCCGACATGAATTTGCTTGTTAATGAAAATAACTATGCCGAGAAGTTGAGAGAACCGATTATGCCTTTGTTTTTCATTCAGCTATCATCTGTAAATCCCCGCAAGACATCCCCAACGGCAAAGTCGTGGGCTCGGATTTCAGCTGGGGCTCCAGCGTGAGCTACGCCTGCCTGGAAGGGTACCAGCTCTCCCTGCCTGCTGTGCTCACCTGCGAGGGGAACGGGACATGGAGTGGGGAAATTCCCCAGTGCTTCCGTGAGTACAGCTCTGTGTCTTCGTGTATGAGCTGGGAGGAGGGCTGGGCTTAAAGCCCAGGCGTTTGATGCCCTTTCTCCAACACCTCTGGTCTCCATACAACTGCTTTTAGTGACAACTTTGTCCAGCCTGGCAGTGTCACAGAGGGGCCATTTTCAGCATGCATGAAGTTAAATATCTGGACATAATCACTCAGCCCCTTTTAATGTAGGTGTGAGGTCCACTCTGCAATGGGTTTGAACCCCTCGCACGTTCCTGTCTGTGAGGCATCTTTAAAACTCCGGCTGCTTGTCTGCATGTCTCCTTAGAGACTGAGTTTTCTGAAGCCAGGGCTCCTGAAACGTTGCCATCCCTTGGCAAAGGGCACTGCGGTGTTGCAGCAGAATTTAGCAATGTTTTGTGAAGGCAGAGCTTTGGCTGGTTGGAAACCCATGTGCTTGATAAAATAGCTAATGCAAAAAATTAGTTAAGTGTCTCATAATGATAAAGGCAGATTTGAGTTTCTTTTCCTGGCTGAATGGCTGGCAGCTGCACAATAGCCATTTTCATATTAAATCATACAAAGCCCTCACTGTGTTCCTTGCACCTTTCCCTGGATCTTGTATAATTAGTGGGCTTTCTGTGTGACATGGAACCGCACAGCAATTTGACATCGTGCAATTAGAGATGCATTTTATAACTAAGCATGCTGCTAGGGGAAAAAAAAAAAAAAAGAAAAAAAAAAGAGAAAAAGAAAAGATGGGGAGAAGGTGGAAGTTAATTAGCAGCAGTTGGCAAAAAAAAAAAAAAAGAAAATTACAAGGAAAGTAGCCAGCAACGCCTCCTGCCACTAGTAATTCCCTAGTCAATCACCGAGTTTGATGGCAGTGAGTAGTAAGGTCCAGGCCATCAATAGACCCATCTTTAGCTTATTAACATTGCCTGCTCCTGAGGAGGCTCACTGCAATCTCCTGGTCTCTGCCTGCTGCAGCTGTGTTCTGCGGTGATCCTGGGATACCCGCTCAAGGCAGGAGGGAGGACAGAGGCTTCACATACCGCTCGTTCGTCTCCTTCTCCTGCTTGGCCCCCCTGGTTCTGGTGGGATCAGCCCGGAGGTTCTGTCAGTCCGATGGGACATGGAGCGGGACCCAGCCCAGCTGCATAGGTAAGGGGAGGCTCCTCTGTCTTGCAGCCTCAAGCAGAGTTGTCGTTTTGCATTTTTCTTTGTAGAAAAGCGTGGGGTTTTATTGTTCTTTCCCTTTCTGGGTTTGCAGAAATTAGCATTTTGTTTCCCTGAAAATTAGAGCGTTTTCCTTTTGTATGGAGATGATGCTTTTGTTTTGTGCTGACCGTACTAGCTGGTGGTAAACAACCCACCTCCTTGTCTTGAAGTTTGCTGCTTAGACTCGGTGCCTGGCCCCATCCTTCCTGCCCCTGCTGCTGGAGGTGGGCAGGCGGGAGGAAGGAAAGAGTTCCTCTGCACAGCTTCCAGATTCATGTTACCAACTTGGGCCTTGGGGTGTGAGGGCTGTGGGAGAGCCTGCAGAGGAAAGCAGCAGGCAGAGCCCCCAAAAGCTGGTGCTTTGGGGTCTCCAAGTTAACTTGTGGAGCTGGAGACAGTGGCTGTGCATCAGCGCAGCGCTGCACCTGCACTCATCCCCTGCACTGTGCTAATGCTGCTACTCCCCTGCCGACATCTAGGGTATTGGCTTTGCAGTCCTGTGCTCTGTGGTCTCCGTGCTGCTTCCAGGCTCCCTTAGGGGCCCCCAGCCCAACGCATCGCTCTGTGGAGATGCACGATATCGTTATCGGTAATGCGGCTGAAAATGCAACACAGCCACGAAATCAGCCGTAGGTCACCGTTGAGTGTGGCTGTTCTGTTCACAGAAACTGCAGCAAACCCCAGTTCTGCCCAAACGGTGCACATGAGAGCTCTTATGTTCTCTGTTGTGTCTGAATTATATCCAGAATGGCAGCATAGCAGCTCCTGTAATGTGAAGGTGATGTATACAGAGAACAAAATCCTACAAATTGCTTTGCTGAGCTGTAATGTTGGGATTCAGGTTGAAACCTCCAAACATTCTTCATGTGACTATTTTCTGGGGCTTCCAGAACCCTTGGAGACCTAAGGGATGTGTATAATCATAATTAGTCACAGCATTCTCCACCAATTTAAAACTCTGGCTCCAGTCTTGAGTTCCGGAGCTCCCGTGGTGCTGAGCTGCACGGGCTCTGTGCTGTGTGCCTTAGCTGCCTGCCAGAACACCATCATCACCACGTTGTCTGCCCCCAGCTGGGGCAGAAACAGAGCTCAGCCTGTTCTCCACTCTTCTCAATCATTCTGGCTTGTTAACTACATGTTAAATGTGTCGCAAGTTACATTTATGTAAAAATATTTGTGACCTGAGTGTCAAAGTCTTTTAGTTTCCTGCTGATGCCACCAGCAGCTTCTCACATAGACAGTTGCCTGCTGTTGTAAATTTTGGTTTTAGATGCTAGTATTGGGTTTCTCTCTAATGTTTCCTCACCTCCTTGCAATCCCTAATCAGGGATCCTGCCGTACATACATGGCACCCAGCCCTCCCGAGCCATGTGTGAAACTGCAGTGTTCAAACACAGCAAACAGCTCGCTGTGCTGCTGGTGAAATGTACCTCGAATTTGTCTCTTTAAAACAAACCACGGGAAGGGAAAGACGTGTCTACAAAACCCTGACCTGAAACGTCAGCTTCCAACACAGGCAGCCAAGCCCAAAGTGCTCTGTTTAGCCAGATCTCATCTAGTTTTGAGACACATTAGATGGTCAGCGCTGCCAGACCCCCAGATGCAGCCAAGAGACCGAGGCTCTGCCCTCTACCCTGTGCCATCCATCACCTTCTACCTCATCCAGACGATGGAGCTCTGTATTTGTTTTAAACACTGTGACTTATCTGGGGGCTTCTATGAAAACTGCATCAGTAATGAATGGCAAAAACTCAGCAAATTTGAATGATGGAAAATGAATTAGCTCGTGTGCTGCAGCCCCAGATGGGCTAAGTTTTGTACCTCTTGTTTTGTGACTCGCCACAGCTTCAAGGACCAGGGAGAACAGCAGGGTGTGCATAATGCTTCGGTGTGAAGAGGCCGATTAGTTAGACCGTAAGGAATAAAGGCATAAAAATAAATGACCAGGCTGTTAGGTACCGAAGTCATGCTCCATTTCCCTACAGCTGCAGCAAGAAACGACAGGCCACTTCTGCTCCCACTGTGTTTGTTGGGTTGTGGAGACTTTTCTTAGGGAGTTTATTTCTTGCCTTGCCCAATCCTGTTAATTGGAGTTTTTTGACTAAGTATAGAGAGGGGTTGGGCAGAGCAGGGAAGTGGGGGGAGAATTAAGGTCCTCCTCATAGCAATATCAAGTGTGTTGAATTAAAAAGGCTGGGAATCCAGGCCAGAATCGCATCTGAATGAGATTCCACGGTGCTCCAGGTCTCTGCTAACAGAGTTATCCCCTCGCTGGGGTACTGGAGCATCCCTGCAGGTGGGCATTGCAGCGTAGCTCAGTCTTGTGATCCCAAGGAGCAGGAGCTGCTGCCCAGCTGCCTTTCACCCCGAAACTCCAGTTTCCTTTGCTCTGTTTGGGATGCTGATAACAAAGTAATACATCTCCGCCTCGATCCCATTGATGTCCTGCTACTGTCGACACACTGGAAAAAAAAAAGGAGAGATAAATGCTAAAAGAGTAGCAGCGAGTATTCCTACTGAATTGTGTGTATTCATCTTCTGATAGATTGAGACCAAATGAGGCATAAAGAGAGATTATGTATCTGAGACGCATTAAAATTTCCAGCCCCCATCTATCACCACAAACTAGCCAGGTGCCGAGGTGAGCGTGCAAGGGATGGCTGAGCCTTGCCTGGAGGGATGAATGCACTGACCCAGGGTGCAGGGGAGGACAGGGCCATCGCTCCCTCGGAGCAGGGGATGGCCAGCAGGAAAGGAGGGCACGGCGCCAGGAGCCAGCCGCTTTGCTCGTGGAGTATAGAACAGGGGAAGAGAAGGGAAACGTTGCTGAGACAAGATTTATGTTCTTACATTTTCTCCTGGGTGATAGAGTGCCTCTGGTTAGGTTGTGTTGCAACCGTCAGGGATTTAAGGAACAAAAATATCCATGTATTTTTCCCTGTTGCCGTGTATTCCTTCCGTAGCAAAATATTTCGCTCGCATTGCAAAGGCACGGGATGGAGAGCATGGGAAGGCATGGGAAGAGCTCCAGCGTGGCTTTCACAAGAGCTCCTTTAAAACAATCCATTTCTTTTCTTTTAGACCCAAGCCTCACAACGTGTGCGGACCCCGGCGTGCCTCTCTTTGGGATGCAGAACAACTCCCAGGGCTACCAGGTACGGTCACAGCAGCGGGGTCCCCTCGGTGGTACTGGCTGTGGTCAGTCCATGGATTAATGTTTTGTCTGTGGGCAGGACGTCACGGCGTGCTCCGTTACACCTCAGTGCATTTGTAGGGGATTAGCTAGCAAGGCATTATTTATAATATTAATTACAGCGCTAATTAATAGTTATTAGCGTAATTAGTATTCACTTCAGAGGCGAAATTTCCATTCATTTTCAGACTAAATCCTGTAGGTGGTTTTCGTAATCCATGCAGTGTGAAATCAGCAGAAAGGAGAGAAAACAGCAGAGCAATTCCCTGGGGTGTTCCACCTCCAGCCTCCGCTGCCGGCCCCGTGGGCACCCATTGCCTGCTGCAACGGAGCCAGGGCTGGGGCAGGGATAGTTAATTCCACGCAGCCACCCCTGCCAGAATGGATCTGCCAGTTCTGCTGCTAATTAGTTATCTTAATCCTGAGTTTTAATGAATTAATTCTAGTATTTAATTAATCCTGAGACACCCTGAGCCTGATTTTTGCGAGGGTTGCTGGTCTGCGAGCTGTGCGCTGTAGCAGAGCCGCCTCATTGGGGTCGAGGTGGTGATGGAGAAGGGAAATTTGGGGAAATTTCACCCCAGCATAGTACAGCCTTCCTGGGGGGGGGACAGAGGAGATGTTCAAAGCCCTACGTGGGGATCGTTTGCCAGCGTATTTTGGTTTAAAAGCAAATCCCGCTGAAGTATTGGGGCTCACAGCCAAACTGCGTCACACTGCCACCTGCCTGAAGCAGGGGGTGATCTTTGCTACCTTGAAACCAAATACACAAAGGCAATAATCTGCAAAAAGTAGGCATACCTCAGGCACGTTGAGGAGTCAGTTTTCAGTTTTTGTGATCCTTTTTGCTGCTCACAGTCCAATTTGGCACTGACACTGTGGCTGAGCAATGTTTATCGATACTAGTCATTTTGAATGTCCCTTTTGGCAGACGTTTTAGCCATTTCTAAATACAATGCTAGCTCTGGTTGTTTTTACAAGATGTAGCAGCCTTCCTTATCACTGA
The DNA here is from genome assembly GCF_964211825.1 of Aythya ferina. Taxonomy (NCBI): domain Eukaryota; kingdom Metazoa; phylum Chordata; class Aves; order Anseriformes; family Anatidae; genus Aythya; species Aythya ferina. The sequence goes on along the minus strand of NC_140322.1, from coordinate 1,440,968 downwards.
ACAAAGTAACTCTCAGCACAGCTAAAGGCAGCAGGTTTCCAGGGGCTCTGAGGGACATCTTGGCACTGGATTCTGGCAGGGGGGTGAGTGCAGAAAGCGGGCAAATCATCTTTTCAGTGTACAGATGAAAATTATAGGAGTGCTTTTGTATTATAAGTGCATTGCAGTGGCAAGTTCGGTGTTTTGTCTCCTGTTGAAACAGGTGGGAAGCATCATTTTCTTCAAGTGCCAGAAGGGGTACCTGCTGCAGGGCTCAACCACCCGCACCTGCCTCCCCAACCTGACGTGGAGCGGCGTGCAGCCAGACTGCGTCCGTAAGTGTTGGGATGTTTTGTGCCTTTGACCGTACAGTTATATTTTTGTTGTGCTGTATCTCACCATGCAAATGGCTGGCGCTGAAGAGCTGGTGTCTTTTTGGGGAAGGCTCTGAAAAAACACATCCTTGAAGAAAAGGGGAGCCCGCATGATCACTTCTCTGCTGACATGATTATACCAGCAGCCACTTCTGGTTTCAGATAAGATTTTTGTTTAACTTGTTCCTTCCTCAGAGATGTAGTTTGAGGTGAGGCTTTGTGCTGTGCTTCTGAAACCACATTTGAGGGCCGAGATGTGAGCTCGCACTCCAGGGACGTGGTTAACATTTAGCCAGAAGGGTTCTCCAGCAAAGCAGTGTTTTTCTTCGTCTTTAATAATGTGTTGCTCTTTGTTTTAAGCTGTCCATCATCTTTTCCCTGCTACACCAGAAGGAATTTGAGTTAATGTATTTAAGCTGTAATATCCATCATGGCCTCTGTATCATAAGTACTACAAATCTTCTCCCTCTCTCTTGTGAGACGGTTTATTGGTGAGATATTTTTCAGTTAACAAACCCTGCAGGGACGCATGCTGCGAGCAGCCCAGGCTGGTAACCCCGCTGGGTGCCTGCCTTTCAAAACTCCTACAGGTAGCATCAGGGGAGAGGGGGCAGTTGTTTTGGAAGCTGCCTTTCCCCACTGCTCGCCTTGGTGAAGGGAACGTGACCCCAGATTCACAGGCTTCCCTCTGCTGAATTGGAAGATGGCAGGGATGCGGCAGCAGCTGTGACTGTAAGTGGGATTTTGCTCCTGGTGCTAGATGTGTTGAAACAGAAGTTATTTTTGACTTACTCGTGTCAGCGAGGGCTGCTGAGCTGTTGCTGTTAGGTTCTGTGAACAGCATTCACTGTCTGCAGCACAGGAGCGTGGAGTGGATGCAGTCACTGCTCGTGTGGTGCTGAGTTGCCGGCTCTGAGCAGGGCTACGGGCTCGGAGCTGGGGTCTCGGATGTAGCTTTATGGCTGTGCGAGTTCAGGTTGGTCTCTCAGCCTTTCCGAATTTTATTTTCCACCTTCTTTAAAACGAGGATGAAGATAATACCTCATGAAGGCTGCCGAGGATTTGTTTTCATTCATGAGCGGTTTGAGAGCGACGGAACAGGGAAATTTACAGCGTGGGTGAGAGCGAGCTTCCTGGCGCTGTGATGGATTAGCTGGGTGCCGTAACTTCTCAAGGAAAGTGGTGACACGTTTACTACAAGGCCTGATAGAGCAGCACACGCACACGCTCTCTCTGGTGGCAGGCAGTTGGACAAGCTCAGCTTAGGTTTCTGTAGGCCATCTCCTGGAAGTTATCGAGCAATTATAGGAATTTATGGCTATTGCACGCTTCTGAGGACTTGCTGTGTGATCCTATGAACAGGTAGATGCAAATTATTAGTAGGACACTGGTCCTGTGAAGAAAGGTTATGTAAAAACAGATCTGGAGTGCACCCCCTGGAGTCGTTGGCTTGACTTACTGGGCCCTGATGTCCTGTGAAGGCACGTTTTGGCCTGCAGATGTTTCTGGGACACATTGCTGGGATGAAAGCTGAAAGAGAGAAGGAAGGAGGCTGTTCAGTTTCTTTTCCCAGCCTTTCTGAGTGCAGCTACAAGGGAACCCCAAGAAGCTCAAACTCCTGCTCAGCTCTAAGAGGGTGAACTGAGTTTTCTTCTCTTCCATGTGTCAGGCACAAGGTCTTTAGCATCATTCGGTTTTGACTTTTTTTTCTTTAAAAGATGAGGGATAATGGTGCCTGATTTTTTTTTTAGTTCATGGAAGCTGGAACTGCGTGAAGGATCCCCTGAGAGCTTCAGCCAGGAAGAGCAATCTGGCCAGTGAAGCACAGGAAATGGTCTCATTAATTCATCAGGCTGGGAAAAATCCAGGCATGGCATTGTCTCCCTCAGTGATCAGAGAAAGCTTTTGCTGAAAAATGCTCTTCAAAGACATTTGCGTCCCTGCTGATCTCACTGGTGACACTCTTCTGCCTTTCTGGGTGGGGAATCTCACCTCTGGTTTTGTGCTTTTCAGCTCACCACTGTAAGCAGCCAGAAACCCCCTCCCACGCCAACGTCGGGGCTCTGGATTTGCCATCCCTGGGCTACACCTTGATCTATTCCTGTCAGAACGGGTACTATCTCACTGGAGGATCTGAGCATCGAACCTGCAAAGCAGATGGCAGCTGGACGGGAAAACCACCCATTTGCCTCGGTAAAAGCTCTGAGCAGCATGATGCCAGCTTGGCTTTTCCTTACATCTCTGCAGAGGGGAGCATTGCAGCCCAAGAGAAAACAGCTCTATTCTTGGAGCTACACTGGCTCTTTAGAGAGAGTCATGGGTTTGCGTGGCTGAGCTGGTTGCAGATACCACAGCTGCCACAGGGTCTTGCCGAGCTCCCAGGAGGGAAGCAGGGCAAAGATGGGGGGATTTCTGCCAGGTGGCTTGGACCTAGAAATATCTGCACGAGATGAACCTTGGTCTGTACCTTACCAACCTTTTATTTGCCCCAAAGCTAAAGTCTTAGGTCAGGAACATGTAGTCTTGAAATCCAGCTGCGTGGCTCTTGGGGAGCATGGTAGCTATCTCAGGGCACTGGTTTGGAGCAGGTGGCAAGGCAATTAATGATGGCAAGGACAGTAAATGAAAGCCTTGTGCTGATTCAGTCTGCAGCAGGTGGGCAGGAACCCATGCAAAGCCCCTGTAGGACGGTTAGCCCCATTATGTGTGCAAGCAACATCAGGTGAGGGCTGTCCTTTATGAGTACTGCCACAACAGAAAAAAAGTGTCTCAACAGTGTTGGATGCACCAATATTCATTGGTTTGGGGTTTGTCCCTCTCTTCCAGCTGACATCCGCCCCAGTGGAAGGCCGGTTGGCACCGCGCGGGACCCGCCGCTCGCCAAGGTGTCAGGTACGTGATGGGGCTGGCTCTCTGTGGCAAAGGGTGAGGTCCATCCCTTCCTACCCTGCCCCCAGAGCAGCCAAAAAAACATCTAAAACAGCAGAGCTGGTGAAAAAAGCCCACACGCCCCATCCTGTTCCTTCATGCTTGGCTGGAGAATGGACAGGAGCCTTGAGGGAGTCGAGCACCAACATCCACTGCACTCCCTGGAGAGTCAAGCCCTCTAGGATGTTTTACATCAGAGCTTTTTTAAAACTTTGGTGGATGTTGGGATTTTTTTTGTGTGTGTGTGTGCTAGCTTTTCCTAAGAATCCATTTTTAGGTTTTGTTTGTTTTTAAAATTTTCATGGCATTTTTTTTGTCAAAACAACAAAATTAAAGTCATCAGCTTGTTTGTTCTCCTCTCTTTGGCTTTGTACTCAGTGATGATAATACAGAGAGTGGGTGGGATTCGAGATATTTAAATACATATTTTTGAATTCGAGGAAAGAAAGAAATTCACTCTATTTTGATTTCTGAAAAATGGAAATAAGCAGCAATGCAATGCTCTTGTGTTTGTGTCCCCGTTTGCTGTGGTTTCTAGTGCCTGCTGACGTGTTCGCAAGAAATTCCCTTTGGAAAGGCTCCTATGAATACATGGGAAAGAAGCAGCCTGCGATGCTGTCTGTCACCAGCTTCGACCCTGTCACCAGTAAAGTCAATGCCACTTTAATAGACCACAGCGGCGTGGAGCTCCAGGTGTCTGGTAAGGGAGCCAACGTGGCCATTTGTAGGGATTTATACTCACAGTGTTGTCTCAGGGAAAGAGGCAGTGTGCTCAGCTACCTGAATGGTGTGTCCTATACCTGGGTTTGCTGTGACTCGAACTGAAAGGCAGCACAACCCAGTCCGTTTTCCATTCCCATAGGGCCGGAGTGGTGGATTTGTAGTGTAATACAAACAATTAAATGGCACAAGTGCCCTTGTCCCTGCCCTTGAAGGAGCGCTGTTACTGACCTGGCAATACAAGCTAAACATTAACAGCTGAGTCTCTTCCTGTGTGCAAAATGTCTTTAATATCCTGGGGGATGGGTGTGGGATTGTGGTTTTGTGGTGTGTTTCCTGGTGTATCCCACTGATGGATTTATAGGAGGAGTTGTTGTCCATTCTGAGATGATTTCTCTGCTCTGACAGGTAGCAAGTGAATTACTTCGAATTGTTGTTACAATCTCATGATTCAAAGTCACTTGTGTTCCAGGCATTTACAAGAAAGAAGACGTGCACCTGCTTCTCCAGGTTTATCAGATAATGGGGCCAGTGGAGATCTTTTTAAACAAGTTCAAAAATGATAAATGGGCTCTAGATGGACACGTAAGTGCATGGACACATCGTATACAAAGTCCACATGATTCATCCATCCCAATTCTATCATAACCCCAGCTTTCCTCTCACTGCAGCTGGTGAAATAACTCCCTTAGCTGGTAGCAATATGAGGCTGTTATCCTCCAGTGCCCTGCTTGCTTGAAGGGCACATAGGGCATTCTTCCAGCACATGAGATAATGTTACATGAGCAGTCAGCTCTTCCACACTCCCTTGTAGCTGTATTTTTTTCTTACTGCCCTCTGGTTATCTGTAAGTCTTCCAGATAGCACTAGAGGAGAAACCAACATGATTAATTCCATGTTAACGTTTTATATCTCTGTAACATCAAGTTAGAAGAGCTAATCTTTCCTTACAGAGTCAACTTCTCACCCCAATTTCTGTGTTGGGTAGCTTCCCATGCCCATAAGAGATCCACTGGAGCTTAGAAGAAGTGTGCATCTGATTGACCCATGGCCAGTCGTAGCTCAGGGTCATTGCTATCCCTGTTGAATCAGCAGCATGGTCTGTAGCTTATTGCAAACAAGATTTCCTCCACCCCCCTCCCCTCAAGATGTGAGAGTCTTAACAAGTTGTTGGGCAGTTAAACTTCCTTTAAAAATGCCACTTTTTTTTCTGGGGAATTGAATTAAATTAATGCTGTGCGTGAAGCTGAAAGAGGCTGACAAGATGGGTGCTGAAAACCCAGGGAAGTGTTGCAGAAATGTGTTAATCTCTGGTCTCATGTCATTGCAGGTCTCATCAGAGTCGTCAAGTGGCACGTTTGTGTACCAGGGCTTCGTGCGTGGCAAAGGGTTCGGGCAGTTTGGTCTTCAGAGACTGGGTAACCTTCCTCTAACACTTCCTCCCTTAATTGTCAAAGGCTAGATATTGGTGGTAGTGGAGGTTTTCAAGCAGGGAACAATCCTACTGCCCCTGGCAGTAGTTTTCAACCCTGCTGGGCCAGATTCCTCCAGTTGTTTTTGACCTATCAGGTTTCATGTAGCCCTTCCCAGTGAAGGCCCAGCCTGTCTCCCCTGTGCTTCTCCCCACCGTATATCATTTACAAGAGAGATGACAAAACCCAAACCAGCCACTGGGGTGGAGAAGTGGGTGCCCTCATGTCTCCATAGCCAAGGGAGACGGAGGTGGTTGCATCTGAAGCAGCTGCTGGTTTTTCAGTTTTGAGGCAGAGCCATCCACGCTGCACAGGAAGGAGGGAATCACAATTCCCTGAAAGTGTTTCCACCCTGCAAGCTGCTCTCTTCTCACCTCTGGTTCCTCCCTGCACAGTGGATGCAGCAGCTCTGCTCTAGCTGGTGTTCAAACACCTTAAACATTGGATATTCTGACAACGGAGACTAAACTCCCCTCCTCAACTTGGATAACACAAGATCTGGGGAAGACAAACAATACAACAAGAACATTTTTAACTTGGGAACTAAAATGAGGCATTTAAATAAACATGTTTCTGTTCAAAGACAGAAGGAGTTTGGAGGCACAAAAGAGCACCTGGGCACATTTTTTTCCCCATCTTGCCAGATGTCTGACCTAAGAGCCCAGGTCCCATTGCTGCCACAAAAAGCATCTCCATCGCACTTTCAGAAGTCACAGAGGCACTTGAGAGCTTAGACTACCCAAGGTCTAAGCCTCTAAATCTCTCTTAAAATGTGGCTTAAGCTCTTAGGCCTCTTAGCATTTTTGGAATCTAACCCTGGAGTCTTCTCACCTTTATGGAGAATTAGATGCTCATTATTGTGGCCTTTGGAAGTCTCTCTTAAAGCCTGGCTTTACGTATCCAAGCATGAGCGTTTCAGTAAGGTTAATCTGTTTACATCTATCTTTAATTGCACTCCTCAATAAATGATAATGCCTGAGCTAGGCTAGATCTCCAAACCTTTCTTCACGAAAGCCAGAAGCTTTTGATTACCTTTTACAGCAACACTTGTAACTTGTTCTGTCCTTGAAGAGGTAGCCTGTAAGTCAAGCAAACCCCATTTCCTGCAGCGGTGTTTTGAAATTTGGTTACCTTTGCTGTGTTTCAGACATCAGCATGATGGAAAATGATCCAGAATCAATAGGACACCATTTTGCATCAAACAGCAGTTCTGTGGCAGCTGCCATTCTTGTGCCTTTCATAGCCCTGATTATTGCAGGGTTCGTGCTTTATCTGTACAAACACAGGTAGGTTTCAGGAAAGATGCCAGTAAGTGAAACAAAATAATGGGGTTGACAGAAATATTTGTGAGCTTGACTTAAAAGCACTCCCCCTAGACCTGGTTTCTCATTTAGTGTAGAAAGTAAAAAAAAGTAATGGAGCAAGCATGCATGGAAGGACAAGGGTGTTAGGCGCGGAGAGTGCTGAGCGCTATTATGACCATCAATAAGATTTGTGGCAACATTAAGTAGGATAAGGCAAAGTAAATTTCATACTTCGGCTTTGCATATGTTGTAAATCACGAATTTCTCCTGATCAGTGCGTTGCTGTAGAAATGTTGTTGCACTTCAAAGCATTGTGTGGACTGGCTGCTCTACAGACGGAGCATGCTTAGGCCTATAGCAAAGCCCAGAGAGCTTCCTTTGCCACAGGTCTATAATAAGATTTGTTATAGATCCCTGCTGCCTTTCCCCCAGGTGTTTACCCTGTTCAAAAGCAGCTCTCTCCTTTCCACTGACTTTGCCAGTGCGGTTGTGCTGCCTACAGCAGGAGTAGCTGCGACCTCTCTGGATTTTCTCTCTGGCTTTCTGTAGGAGAAGACCAAAAGTCCCATTCAATGGCTATGCAGGCCATGAAAACACCAACGTCCGAGCAACATTTGAAAACCCTATGTATGACCGAAACCTGCAGCCCACGGACATCATGGCCAACGAGACGGAGTTCACAGTCAGCACTGTGTGCACAGCTGTATAGCACTCGTCCCCATGCGGTGAGTGGGCAGAAAGGGAGCACGAGAGGGAGTACAGAGGAAGGTAAACCAAGAGGGTTAAAAGTTTTACTGCACAGGGGCAGAGGAATAACTTGCCGTTGTAAACAAAATTCTGTGATTCTATGATTCTAAAAGCATCAAGCGGCCCTCACGGGCACTTCTAGCCTGGCAAGTTCTTAGTTTGAGATAGCAAAGCTTTACAGGCTTTCATTTCTGCTCATAAGAACCAACTGTTTCCTTCTCTCTCGCCCTTCCTTTCCCATTGTCCAGACTCCTCCGGGTTGGTATCTAGCGGATGATTGTGTTTCACCTCACTAGCCTCCATCCATTCCCTCCCATCTCCCTCCTCCCAACCGTGTTGAGGCTGTGGAGAAGCTGCTACACCTTGTTGGACTTTGTGTTAACTCCCGAGAGACTGCTGGGTTGTCCTCTGTCATCCTCGTCCTCCTTCTGCATCCTGCCGTGGATAACGGAGCCAACCAAAGGTCTGCTCCAGCACAGCTCCTCTCTCCCGTGCTCCCGGTGGGTTTCAGCCCGATGTCAAGGCCTGGGGAAGTGGAGGACCTGGGAAGTGAGGCGGTGGGATCGATACGCTGCAGGGAGCAGCGGGGTGTGTGGGGTCCCCTCCACTTTTGGGGGGAGCTTGGACAGGAAGGACGAACGCAGGTCGCACTGCACGAGGTGCTGCTTGGGGTTCATGGAAAATACCGGTACGGGAGAAGGTGAATACTTGATTTGTCTTTATCTGGTTGTATGGGTTGTTTGTTGGTTTGTCTAAACAGATGTTTTCAAATGGGACCTTTTCAAACTTTTCTTCCCTGTATTTAATTTTCCTTTGTACGTTCTTGTTGGGTTTCTTCTGCCCCCGTCTTCGTCATTGACACTGTCTCTTTGAACCTGAGGCTGCTTTCAGGGCTGATAAGAAAACTTCCCTCCACCTCTTTCCTTCTCCTGGTGACTGCCAATTTTAGCCATTCCCAAACACCCTAATAAGAAAACTGCTGACAGACACGAAGGGACAAAAACCTCTTTAAAAATAACTATAACAAATAACGGTGCCCCCACGCACACCAGTAGCATTCAGAAGCCTTTGCCCTTTCCATATTGATCCTCCAAATGGCAATGCAATAAGAGTTTTAATTTCTATCCAAAGCTCTTCCCTTTATTTCCCAGGAGCAGAAAGGTTGGTTTGGCTTTCGTGAGAACAGATAAGGCAGCTTGACATTTTTCCTCCCTTATAAACGAACGATGCTTTTGTGATGACACTTTCCTCCTCTAATAAAGAGGAGCGCTGCTCTTGTTGATTTAGGGGTTTAGTCTGTTTGGTTTGAGTCACAGTTTCTTACACCAGACAAGAGTCAACGAAGGCAACAGTGCCATTTTACCAAACTATGTCAAGCACCTCTCTGAAATACAGTTGACTTAGAGCAGTAAGTCAATGAAGCATCTTTTTCTTACAGAAAACTTGATGGGAGAATAATTAAAACAAAAGGGGTGGTGTTTACATCCATGCTTGCATTTAAACACTGGCTTTCCCCTACCTAACATCAGCTGAGGTTTTGTCTAATGAACACCACAGGGTAGTTTTTTTCTGTTTTGTTTATTTGTTTACTGTGTGTGTGTGTGTGTGTGCGTGTATATGTATAAATATATATTATTTTTTTTACTTCTGTCTCTTATTCAGCACTCTTAGAGTAAGCAGCGTTCTACAGCCTATTTGCTCACCAGCCAGCCTGCCAAAAAATGCCACCTTTGCTCCCCAAAGCATTGCAGAGGCACTCTGATTCATTCCTCAGAGGTGGGTGGAAGCACATGTGCGAGCCAGAGCCCTGATGCAACGCGGAGGAAAGTCAGGCGCTGCCGCACGGAGGTGGGTGCACACGTAGCTCAGGGCCAGTGCTGGACCTTGACAGAGCGAGTCCTGCAGCAAGCCACGCTGCCAGCTCGTGCCAAATATACAGGCAGAGGCAGTTGCAGCCCTCCATGGCTGTGGGACTATGTTCCTTCAGGTAGCCAGGACGGGCTGGCAGGGCGCCTGCCTCTCCCGGAGCATCTCCAGCTTGCAGGACACGGACCTCAGGGCAAGCTGAAGGGGAGGTAAGAAGAGGGGACCCCAAGTAGGCTGAGGCCAGGGCACATCTCCCCTGCAGTTCGTCTGCTTCAGTCGAGCTGCTGTGGTGAAGTCAGGAGCTGCCTCTCGCACACTGATGTAACCGAGATCAGGATATTCCCCAGGTTCCTGCTTCTGTGTGCAGAGAGAGAGCTGGTTCCTGACTTCACACCTGCTCTTCTGGCCCGTATTTGACTTCAAAGGCCCCTTCTACTCTAATTTTGTTATACTTTGTTCTACTCTAATGTTATACATGCCCTTGGCCAAACCTACAGCCTATTCTTCCCTGCCTTTGCCAAATCCCCATGCCACAGCAAAGAGACCAGGCTCCTTTGCATGGCAAATGAGAGAATCGCAGATCCTGAAACCAAACAAATTCTGAAGGCAGCACCCTTTTGTAGTCCCCTGTGCTCTGGTGCCATTGATGGCAACATCCTGACTCCTCTCTCAGTATCCACAACTCCAGCACCTTGCAGCATCCCCCAACAGCAGCAGCAGAGCTCGAACCTCACTGGGCTCCTGCCGCTGAGCTGCAGAAAATCCTCTCCCGGCTGCCAGCAGAGCCCAGCCCCTGCCACGCACCGAGCAGCTCAGGCAGAGGGGAGCGATGTACGCACACAACAGGTCCCACATTTGCTTTTCAGACCTTTCCAAATCCTACTCAATCAAAGTAATAGCAAAGAGAAGCTTGTGTCAAGGTGTGTAAAACGAGCCCGAGGTATTTTAACAGCAAGGTAGGGAGAATGGGAGCTGTACTTAAACGAGACTTGCTGCTTTCAGCCTATTATCTACCATTTTCTACTGTTGCCCAAGCAACAAAGGCAGTGGCGGGGGTCTTGTCCCATTTTTTTGCAAGCTGGCTGGGACCTGATACGTGACATTCTTCATTCTTGCGCCCAGAGGACTTGCATTATGTTTAAAAAAGAAAAGAAAAAAAAAAAAAAGAAAAAAAAGAAAGAAAAATTAAAGAAAAAAAAATCCCTCTTTTGTACAGAGATATATTTTTATGAAGCAAAAGTTTGTACAGTAAAGACACAATGTAAATGTTTTTTCATTATTGTAGTAAACAGTAGTGGAAGATCAGCTTTTTTTTGTAAATGTAATAAAATGTATAAATATGGTTTACATAAAAGTGTAAATATGTAATCTATACATACACTTGGCTTGTCTGCAATATATACAATTTAATTTATCTGTCTCTGTATATGAGGCTTTTCATTGTGTCCAGGCATACTTTACTGAATTTGAAAGCTATTTTAAATTTTTGAATTAAAATAAAATATAAATTTTTGCATTGCTTTTCTTACATTCCTCTGGTGCCTTTTTCATGAGCTGCCAAAGTTTTCTTCTAGGGTCCTCTGGATGCTGACCTGCACGCACACACGTGCCCATGCATGAGGACAGCAGGGATGCACCCATGGCCCCAGGGCTGGAGGCTGGGGGAAGCTCCTGACCTTTATGTCCTGGCCTCGTGCCACCGCCACTCAGAAGCACGTCCCGGCTCTCAGCAATGCACAGCAGCAGCAAAAAGCGGAGGACTCAGGCCAGACCTTGCCCCTTTCCCCATCAGCACCGCGGCACGCCTCTCCCTGCCCTGGGCAGACAGCCCCAATCTGGACACGGTCTGCGCTGCGCAGCCAGCAGCAGGCTTATCTGCAAGGAGCTGAACCAAACTGACATCTGTCTGCCAGCCCTTTTGGTGCCCTCCTCTCTTCTCACTTGCTCTGCACTAATGAGATGTGATGTTTTTCCAGCTGTGGTCTCATCCTCCCCTCCCTTGCCCCCCAGCAGGGAGCTGATGCTCGGTCTGCCGGGAGGGCTCGGGGAGCTCACGGGTCCTCCACCACAGCAGATCAGCAGAGCCCCTTTGAAAACAGGTACTTAAGATCCTCGAGGAAACAAACAAAACCCTTGAAACTGTGATTTATATCTCGACTTTACTACTGAAGGCGGGAGCACAGCTCCCCAAAGTGAGACTAACTGCTGTTAATGTCTCTTGATCCAGGCCTGGTGCTGAATTTGCATTGCTTCAAGTTGGAAATTAATTTGGCAGAGAATTTTCTAGTTGGAAAGGGACATTGAATATGTTGTTACGTGTCTGCTGTTGTGCTTTCTGAGCGTGTCTGAAGTTGATGAATTTTTCAGTGATAAATAGGCACGTTTTCATTTCTGGTTTCCCCGGTAGAGTTTGTCAACATGTTTTTGCTCTGACCCATATTCAGCCTGATCTCAGGGGTTCTTGCTCCAGTGGTTTGCTTTTCCTGATGGAGCATTGGAGGGCAACCTTGGGGTGCAAACCCTCAGGCCCCTGTCCCTTTCCAGTCCCTTGTCCCTTTCTTCTGGTCAAGACTCCAAATGAAGTATTTTGGAGCTTAGAAACTAAACGGGGCAGAACTTTAATCCCTTTGAGCCCTAGAGAAAGGTAGAGCCAGACAACAAATTAATCATTTAATTGCAGCAGTAAGCAGCCTGGAAGAAAGATCTCCATGCCCCTACCAAAATGGTGGAGTCCAGCAGTCCCTGGGACCACGTTAAAGAACTGCTCCTTGAGTTACAGCACCACGAACGTGAGACATCCCTGCTTTTCCTCTCCATCCACGCAGGTGGTGGTTCCTCCCCAGCCGCTGCTGTAGGGCCAGGTCGCAGCCTCAGCGTGGTGCAGGAAATAACGACTTGTCACTGCCCCATCCCAGAGCTCAGGGTTAATCCCTGGCTGTGTGCAGAATTGATTATTTTGCCTTTCCAGCAGGTTTTTATCAGGCCTATTCAGTGCTGCAGGCAGGAAGAAACAGGGCTGTGAGCAGAGCCCTGCTGGGTGGTGGGACAGCGGGGTCTGCGGAGCCCCCGGCTTCTGCAGGCTGCCTGTCAGCTCCGGTGGGTCTGCTCCAGGATGCCCCAATTTGCTTTAATTAGGTTGTGTTCTCTGCTGAACGCCTCCTCCCTCCCCCTCGCCGGTGACTGACTGCAATTAGCTTGTGTCTCAGCGCTGATTGACAAAATTTGTTTTATAAAAAGGGTGTTCCACGCTCTTTGATGTCCTGCTGCCTGCTCCTGCTCTGCCCACGCCGGCTTCGCTGATGCAAGTTTGCTGCTCTCTGTGGCTTTCCCGTTGCCTTTTATTTGTCTGATTTCTAAGCCAGACGCTTCGTCTTTCTTGTTTCATTCTCTTCTCAGCTGGCCTCGGCTGGTTTACCTGAAATGAGGTTGGCAGGAAGGCAGCGAGAGGTTTCAGCAGGCAGCACGCTGGGCCGCGTGTTGGCCAGCGCCAGAGCTGGGCACAGCCTGGCCAAGGCCCAGTGAACCTCAGACATTTTTTTACTTTGAATTCTGGGGCGACAGCACTGTTCCTGTTTGATTTAGGAGGACACGGATGGAGGAAGGATTGTCAGCACCTTTGGGAGGTCTCTGGTCACCCTTCTGGTTCATGAGGGCACCATTTTGGCTGGGGTCCTGCAGCCAGGCCATGTCACGGGGCAAGGCCACCTGGCCCCTGCTGCAGGCCCAGCTGGGGACTTTGTGCTCTTAAGATAGACATTGTAGTGCTTCAGTTTTATGCCATTGCCCACTTTTGGCACTGTAATCTTCTGCAAAGGGATTTAGTGTACTTAAAGTATGTCCCCCAGGGCACCGGCAGACTGTCAGTGTATGAACAAGGCCTGTGGGCTGCCCTGGGTCCCATAGCACTGAGCATGGTGTGAAGATGTGGTAGAGATGGTTTTGGGAGCAGGGTTTGCAAGTCCAAACCCAGCTCGTGTAGAGGGAAACAGACGCTGGAGAGGAGAAAACCTGCCCCATTGGGTCAGCCAGCGCTGTGTCTCCAGGTCTGAGGATGCTGCTACGATGTTCAGCTGTGCCGAATCAGCCAGGCATGAAGGAAGCAACAGACAGAGAACAGGTGAGGAAAACCAAATCACAAAATGGGAGAGGCCTGTGGAGCTCACCTGTCTCTCAGGGCTCCCCAAACCTCCACAGAGTCCCCTTAGAAATCAATAAATAACATTAAGCTGTGCTGGCACATCTGACCCCTTCCAGCAGGTTCTAATTTAGCCAGCAGAATAAGCATTTACAGAGCTAATTAACAGCAATTTATATCAGCATTTTGTAAATGACTGATTAACTCGTGGGGGTGCCCCATACATACAGTCCACCCACGGCTGCAGTTCCCTTTGCTTTTCAACAGAACTTAGGCTGGCGAAAGGAAACACCCCGCTAATTGCTTGAATTAGATGAAGCAGCCACCCTGCCTCATCTAGTCCAGCTGGGACCCACTCAGGGAGCTCAGGATGTTTTTTGTTTTAACCCCACATGCTGCTGGCTCCCAGATTGCACAGACCCTGCTCGGTGGGACTTTGCCAAGCCGGTGCTGGCCGACCCTGTTGTGCTTAAAGCCATGCAGTGTCTGGGGTCTGTGTTTTGGGGTGCAGACGTGATGCAATTGCACATGAGGATGAGGAGGGCAGGTGGCTCTGGGCAGGGTAAGTTCTTCCTCCTCACACCCCATCTGCACCAGGGGGATGTGGTGGGGAGGAAGGAGGCAGCAGCAGCGGCCGTGCAGCTGTCCAAGCGAATTACGGCCATGCAGCGGCTGCGCTGGTTCCGCTCTACAGCACTCGACAGAGCACCTGGAAATTCATTCGTCACTGGAGGAGAAACGAAGAAACCAAGTGAGGTGAGTAATGAAATGCTGGAATAATTAACCACGGAGGGAGGGGAGCGGGGCACGGCTCCGTGTGCCAGCTGCCAGGGCTGCAGCCACCCAGGAGGCGTTCGCTGGGAGCGGGGACGTGTGTGCAGGGGTTGTGCTGGGCCCGGGGCTCTGCCTGTTGCCTCATCCTGCAGTTTCTCAGATGGGAAGGATAAAATGTCATGACCGCACACCTGGGAGAGAAACGGAAATCCCTGATTTACCTGATAAACCCCTTACATCAATTAGCTGGGTAGTTTGGGGGTCCAAAGTGGGACCCTGCAGCTGAGGTTTCTCCCTGTGCAAAGCCCTCGCTCTGACCCTGTACACGGCTCATGGATGCTTGGGCTCCAGGCCTGATCTGTCCTTGTAGGACCAGGAGAGAGGAAAAAGGTTGTGTGGGTAGTAGCTGCCTAATGGCCACTTATGCATGAAAGAAACTGCAGCCCTGATGTTGCCTAATTACTCAGTTAACATCAGTTTAGATTGTTCCAGTTTTTCTCATCAATTTTTAAATTCCATTATAAGGCTCCCACTTTGTACATTGCTCTTTGCAGCCTTGCTCGCCCTGTCTCTAACAAACGAGAAACTTAAACCTATTCCGTAAAAAGTAAAACCGACAAACAGCAGGAAAGAGGTGATGTCAGAAACATGAGGGTGCAGCCAGGCTCCCTCATTCATTTTGGGCACGCTGAAGGATGGAGGAGGTGACTTCAATGGACTGTGTGGGCACCCAGGCCAGGTGAAAGCAGTGCTGAGTGTCACAACCCCAGCAAAAAGTGCTTGAGCACCACTGTGCTGGGTCAGTGGAGCTGGTGATCCGCTGCTGCCACCTCTCCCAGGGCAGCTGCAGCTCGCCGTGCCCAGCCCTGCCCAAAAAGCACCCGTGGCCTCTCCATCAGGCATTGGGAGAGCTAAGTGGTAATTCACAGGGAATAATTTACAGCAGATTTCCCTCCCCTTCTCTTTGAAGAGAGTATCTAGCAGCAGGTTGCAATTTTGCTTAATTCCTTCCTTATTGAAAGGAGTTGACAAATATATTTGTCATGATCAGGTCTGGCGCTCTGCTAGATTTCATTAGTGGCTCTGCATTAACGAAGTGCTCTGTGCTGTTCATCGGCTGCTGTTTCCATGCCCTTACTGGATTGCTGTAAAACCCCTTGCAAATTTTTGTGGGGGAGGATCCTTTGAAACCCTCAGCCTGGGTAAAACTTCAGTATTCTCAGAAAGCAAATGAGACGATGACCAAATGCCCTCTATCCTCTGCTGTGGGATGTGGTTATCCAGCCACACACACACAGTTTGTGGGTTCAGGCACCCAGGAGCCATACGCTGCCATCCCTAATACAGCACGTTTGGAAAACGTTCAGTAAACCCACCTTGGTTCTTCCTAGGAGTCAAAGTGAGTTAATTTCTGTTTTCATCCTAATTCAAATGGCAGTTCCTGAAAATACATGCTAAGACCAGGATCATAAAATATCATGTGTAGAGAAACAGTGATCAGGTTTGATGCTTGACCCACTGCTGCGTTCAGCCTGGCACACCGAGGTGCCTGGTGGAAACGCACGCGGGCTGTGCTCGCCTCCGCTCCACCTGGTGACTGGGCACCACCAGATGCCCCTCTGCTGCTGGTCTGCTTCCCAACCATCTCTGCCTGAGCAGCACCGTGAAAAATAAACACCAGGAATTCCCCCCTCGCTAGGTTTGTCCTGCAGGTGGGGGTGCTGCCACCCCCCTTTTTGGGGTGGTTGTTGTGTCTGAGCCTTTGCTTCCCCGCTCCATCCCCACCCGAGGGCTCTGTTGCAAGTCCCTTAGCTCAACTTTACTCATGGCATCATCACAGCTGGATGTCCTACAGGAAAATACTCAGCCGCCTTCTTTGGCTCGTTTCCTAAAGGTTGGAAACAATTGGTGTTCCTGGCACCGTGACAGCGATAAAGTAATAATCGTGAAAGGGCTTTCTGAGACAGGGAACAGTCCTGGGACTGCAACAAGAGAGCTGGTGATCACATCGGAGCAGGAGGACGGCCGCCACAAATCAGCTTCTCTCATCCTTACACCTCCTCGCAGGGTGTCGAGGTGCCCTCAGCTGTCAGCGATGCCTGAAACCTGGAGACGTTTCTGCGCTGTGGTCTGAAGGTCAGCCAAGCGTTTTAACTCCTCCAGCAGTGGTGGGAGCTGCGTGCTTCAGCATCCCTGGACGTCTCATCTCTCCGTTACAGCTTGCTCTGGCTAGACTAGGGAAAATGGAGCGTGGATCTTACACTCCTGATGACTTTTTTCAGTTTTCTGGCTGTTTTCGCAGGCCCAGCTGTGGCTCCTGCAGGGCACTGCTCTACCAGGCACCCGTCCTGCTCCGCGCTCCCCTCCCAGCTAGGCAGGCGTGTTCCCCTCTGCATCTCCAGCTTTTCTCTGTGCTCACAGGGTGCTGCCACCCTGCTCTGGGTGCCGCTGCTGCCAACCATCCTCCTCCCCTGGGCAGCATCCCCTCGCCACGCTGCGTCTCCAAGCGCTGAGGCTCAGCTGCAGGATGGGGGCGATGGCATTTGTCTGCCTCACCGTGTGTGTGAGAAGGAATTCATTAAAAATTTCCACTGAGGAAGGATTTCCTCTTCCTAGCAGACACTAACAGGGCTGAGAACTGCGTGCAGGCTCTCCACCACCTTTGCTCTTGCCTGCAGGATCTGAACCATGGGAGCTCACCACACACGGCCACTGCAGGGCTGTGCTTCAGCAGAGGATGGACAACGATGGCTCTGCAGCCCTTTTCCTGCTGTCGCCAGCATCTCCTGCCCATTCCCCCTTCCCTGGAGGAAAACACAGAGCCCAGCACCATGGTATGACCCGGGGTGGAGCTGTGAAAACCTTAGAAGAGGTTGCTGTAGGAAAACCTGCTGCAATGAGCTTTTGAAGCCATATTTTGGGGTCAGTTAAGGTCCCTTAAAAAAGGTACTGGGGCCATTTGGGAAGTTGGAGAAGCGAGGAGCATGAAGGATCTGCCAAAGGGTGTGCAGAGAGCTGCTAGCAAAGCCAGAAGTGGTTCCTGGCACTTGAGCTGCTCTGTATTATGCTGCAGCTCCCCGAGCTTCACCGGGGCCTTGGGATAAACACTTGGTTTTATCTCCTTGGAAGATGCCAAGATTATACGAATTCCTCGCATCCTCATCCGAACAGATGAGTGATACGAAATCCATCACAGGGGGCTGTTAGATGAGCAGCAACCACAGTAAGCCTGCACTTAAATGAAAAACCCAAGTATGACATATTTTTGTATTATTTAACTGATTTTTTGCATCTTGAAGGGAGGAAGTGAGCGAGCGAGTCGGAGGGAGGAGGGCGCAGCAGCCGGGGTGCCTTTTCTCTTCAGAAATGTTCCACGCACTAAAAGGAGAATTTATAGTTCAGCGCTAGGGGGGAAAATGCATTATTCATTTTCCAGACTTTGGAAGACAAAAAAAAAAAAAAAAAAAAAAGAGAGGTGGCATTTCATTTGTACTTACACCGTGACTTGCAGACGAGGCCCTCTTGCAGAAATCAGCCCTGGGGTTTGTCCTGCTTGCTCCAACCAGGCTGGGTACCTCCAGGTACCTCGGCTTCCTGCCCTGGTTGGGCACTTTAGGCTGATCTTTGGCAGCTTTTGTGTTTGACCCCAGAGAAGATCGCAGTTCGGCAGTGGGCAGAGCAATCCTGGAGGGATGCCTCAGCCAGCCCTGGCAAGGCTGCGTCCCAATTAGTCAGGTAGGTGCAAAGTGCTAGGATTTAAGATGCCGTGTGACAGCAAAGTGCCATTACCGTGTAAAAGAAGCTGTTTTAGTTATTCCAGTAAGGAGAAAATTATTCCCCCTGTAGACAGGTGGGATAATTAATCATTATCATCTTCCCATTAGATTTAATATTCCAGGGCTGCACGTGCACCCTGGTTAGGGACTGCAGCCTTCATCAGCCCAGCTCTGACAGCAGCACTGCTCAAAGGCTTTGAACAGCCTCCTCTTGGAGCTGCTTTATTCCCATCTGTGGCTGCCGGTTAATTGGGTTAATTGTGGGGGTTTCATCCAGACCCAGCTGCAGAGAGGGCCGGGAGCATCGCACCGCAGTCCTGATGATTTTTTCTCAAATTACTCGCTTCTCGTTCCTTCTCTGCTGCCATCCCAATTTGGGGTACCTGCTCACCTCTGCTCAGTGCTGGGCTGGGAGCAGAGCCAAGGGAAATCTGTTTCTTGTAGCTGGCACCAATATTGGTCTTTGGGTAATTGCTGGCAAATGAGCTTGCCTAAACAGACTGGAGATTTTTTTTCTTCATTTCTAGAAGGTGAAAACACCAGCATGCAGCGAGAGAATTGGGCTTCTATTGACCCTAACACCTCAATCCTGCTCTCTAAATGCGACATCAATAGCAGGAGCTCTGCAAAACTTTTCACAAAGTCAGCTTTTGTTTTTTAGGATGCCTCCAGGTCTGCCCAGCCCCATCTGGCTTCTGCCACCCCGGAGACCCTCACTGCTCTCCTGGGACCCCAAAAGCTCCCCGGAGAGAGCTGGGTGCAGCCCGTTCAGGACAGCCACGGTCCAGCTGTGCTGAACGGGGCCGTGGGTTTGGCCAAGTCTCTCCCTGAGGGCTTCCAGGTTTTTCCCCTTAGAGGAGGCAGGTTGGCTGAGCTGAAGATGTGCTTTAGTTTCACCTCTTCATCAAGCTGCTTTATATGCTTATTACCGTATTTACACATCCTTCCCCCCACACTCCACTCTAGCCCTAATTTTCAACTGTTAATCAGGCAAAGCACTGCGGCACGCTCTTCTGTAATTAAAGAATTAAAGCCATACCTGAAGAATGCAGATGTGATGGCAAAATTAAATTATTTAAATAAAGCCAGCCCATTAATTATGCATGTCCCTCAATCTTTCATCTCCTGATAAGCTCCAGCAGCTTTTGGAAGTGGAGGGGGAAAGAAAAGTTGAGAAGTCTGAGTGAATTAATGCAGCACGGGGAGCCTGGGCTGGGGCACTGGGAAATGCAGCTGGTTAAATGCAGTTTGCAGCGGGGGCAGAGCTCTTCTTGTGCACACCCAGACCGGCACCTGCTGGCTCTGGCACGAGGGATGTGGGCAGCTGGAGGTGACCGAAGCCTCTGGCCTCGGCTCCTGCAGGCTGCAGCAGAAAACAGCACTGGGTGAGCACAGCTGCTGGAGACGGGGCTGAAATAAAGGAGGGGACAGCCGTGGGTCTGATCAGACAACTGGAAAGCCAGCGAGAGGTGGTGGTGGACAAATAGGCAGAAATTTTTCTTGTTCCCAGATATCTTCTCCTGGCCCGGGTCTCCAGGCAGTGGTCCTGGAGAGCCTGAGGGTGGCTTTGGTCCATGGACGGACTTAAGGCACCTGGTCCTGCGAGCAGCAAGCTCCCTCCTGGGTCCAGAAATGGGCAGCCTGATGCAGACGGTGGCTCTCAGCCCAGAGTGAGCCTACAAAAGTGTCTGAACAGTAATGAACAGACTTCACCCACAGCAGGTTTCCCACCGAGGTGCTGCCACCAGCCCCTCCGAGCTCGTGTGCTGCCCTGCGGCTGCTGCAGCACCGTCATGTCCCGAGTTGAGGGGAAGGAAGCATTCAACACCTGACTTCTGCTCTTAGGGAACTGCAGAGGACACAATAACAGCCTCTTTCCTGCAGTTTACAGTGAGCTGGAGGACAATTCAGTGCTTCCCTCTGTAGATGAACAGGACACATTGTGCATTAGAGGATCCCGTTTAGAGAAGCCCGTTCCTTCTTGCCCCATGCGCTCTGGAAGTTCTCTCTCCCTGTCCCAGGTCATAACCCAGGAGCCACCAATGAATCTTAGCTGATGAGAAAAAACAGCAGGGGAAACTACTGGAATTCTTGCTTACTGCGTTTCATATTAATTAGTGCTAATTATACCCTGTTATTAAGAGTGAGAAATCTGGCAAGGGAAATATTGCAGCTGAGATTGCAGATAGCACTATAGGAAGCGCTGGCACTTGAGAGTCAAAATTAGGCAGCGCAAAATAATTATTTTGGCTGGCTCTGAGAGGGGCTGAGCAGCCTGGATGGAGGAATCCCACCCAGGCCCTTCCCCAGCGTGGAACCAGGCACGGGACATCTCGTAGGGGGTGGCAGCCCCTGGTCACATCCCCCTTCTGACCCAGTTACCACCTTGTACTGGTCCAAGAGGCTTCTGGGGCATTAAGATGTTATTCCACAGGGTATTTTTTTTATATATTCACATCTGGTGCAGCCAGAGGAGTATCTCACCGGTTACAAGAGCTGGACCAGCAGAGCACAAAGCTCTTTTTTTTCTCTGTGCTGTTGTGCTTGGCTCCCCTCCCTCTGCTTGCTAACTGCATCCTTATTCATGTGCTGGCTAGCGCCCTGCCAACACAGTGGCCTCCAATAAATATGTCAATAACAATCTGAAATCATCAGGTCGTGATGCCCTTGGACTGGCTTTATTGAGTGAGATGATTTGAAATATTTATATGTGATGGCTGCGCTGGTAGAAAAAGAGTAATAGAACGGAAGGAGGCTATTAATGTTTGACAAACAGATTTACTTGGATGTAATCAAATTTCAGCATATGCTTGGGGGGGGAAAATCAACAATGTTAACGAATTGCAGTGCCGGCATGCTTTGCTGTAGCCAGCCCATAACTGAGTTCTGTAGCAGTTACTGCTGAAAGATAACATTTATAGCTAACACGTTTTGCTTACAAAATTAAGTGATGCCTTTTTTTTCTTTTCTTTTTTTTCTTTTTCTCATTTTGATAATGGACACAATAATTCTCTCTGCTTTGGCCACCAGGACAGTGAGTGCTTCTAACATGTAGTCCCTGGGCCCATGCAGACAGCCCTGCCGTTGGATAACAAGCACCCACTGCCACAATTTCCCCCATTAGGTTAAAAACTTTTTAGGTTTCTGGCAAAGATCAGCCCTGGGCTGTGAGGAATGACTGCAAAACCCCTTGTGACTGGGCTGCCGTGTTCAGGAAGTTTTTAGGAAGCCCTCACGGGTTTTTCTCCAGGCTGAAACTCTGCCTCCTTCCCTGCAGAACAGTGTTGGGTACCGAAATATTGCTTTGAGTTCTGCTGTGGGTGCACTGAGCAGCACACTGGGCTTGTTTTTACATATAGAGAAATTGCATGTGAGTGGCCGTTCTCAGGAAGGTGTTGTTAAACTTCTGGTTTTGGAGAATTGTCTCCTGGTGACCTGTTTGTTTCACCAGCTTTAGTAATGAAGGGATGCCGGGCTTTTTTGGAGGGTATGAACAAAAGGAAAAGAAGAAAGGGTGCTGGGGAGAGAAGGGAGAGCCTCGACTCTGGGCAGCTCCCAGGGGTGAGGAGGACATGGGAGAGGACACAGAGGCTAGAGGTGGGCAAGATGCTGGCCTTGTGTTTTATACCAGCACCAAGGAGCAGCCCCCCTGCCTCCCAAATGGGTGCCTGCACCAGGACGGGACCCACAGACGGACTCAATCCAGCCAGGGCAAATCCCAGAGTGATCCCTGGTGGTTTGGGGGCAGCAGCTCACTGTCCCTGAGCAAATCGTCCTCTGAGCCATGCCCCGGCCTCACCTGGCTCCACTTGCCCTTCTCAATCATTTAGGGCAGGTGGCAATGCAGAGGAATTATTTAAGCGGTGGCTCTCTTCCCTTCTGCCTTGTAATATCCATCTTATTTTCTGTTTCCATGTGTTATTCATAAAGCTTTTCATGTCATCTTGTTTGCCAGCTGACGGGGAAGCCTGTGGAGGCAGGCAGGTTTGTTCTGCATAAAAGGCCATAAATAATCTGAAAACTGCCAAGCAGTGGCACATTTCAGGGACTTGTGCTTAATACTGGGAGGCTTCCCGCAGCATCACCCCATATCGCAGCTACGGGCAGCTAACTCTGGGGTCTTTTCCACTGCACCAGCTCACTTTCCCCTCTGTTACTTCCCTCTGCGAATTAAGGGATGGGGACAGTGATGCTCTAATAACATCCCAGCATCTCGCCGATTGCCCCTCTGGGTGAGGTTTGTTTCTGATCAGAGGCATTGGCCTAAAAAGCCCTTGGAGGGGTGAGCAGGAGCTGTGCGGGGCTCGGTGAATTCCTCCTGCTGTCATCCAGCTGTACAGAGCTCTTCAAAATAGGAACTAACACGAGCCCTTTGATCTACTGGTGAAAGAGTCCTGCAGTTTAGCTCCTGACAAGAAAATATAATTTGTTTCTGGTGCAGAAAAGCTGTTATCCCATGCAGGAGCAAGGCAGAAAAACCCCAGTGAGGGCTGGTGAGGACAGCCCCTGCCGGGGGACCTGGGCCAGGAGCGTGACAGTGGCACAGGGAAGGACCAGGAGGGGATGGGGGGAGGAGGAATTCCTGGAGGCATCCTTAGGAGGAAAGCTGGCTTTATTTTATGTGGACAGCTCTGATCGGGAGTTTTGGAGGAGGCACACCGAGCAGCAAACAGGGCTTTATGTTAAATCCCTCGTTCTTTCCTCCTGTTGGCAAAAACAGACAGAACTTCATTTTCGGGCAATTACCCCGAGCTGAGAACAATAAATAACTCCTGGAGTTATTTATGAGAAGGAGGGGTGGAGGAATAACTACACCACATGTATGCTAGCCCTGGGAAGCCAGCCGGGCAGGCGGACACGCAGAATCCCCACCACTGCTGGCAGATTTACGGAGCGCACCGAGATATACGGGGGGTCTGCAGCTGGGCTGGGCACAACAATAAATCAGGCAAAACCAACAACCCGCTCATTCCCGGCTCCCTCGTGGCAGGTTGCCGTAGGTGTCTATTAAAAAAAATAAATAATTTAAATTGAGGAACGGTTGAACTCCTTTGCAGGATAACGACAAAGAAATAGGTGTGTTAATATGCGAAATGAAATAACAAAATAGAAGTTTCTTGCAAAGGAGAACACCTATTTCTACTCGGGTAGTTTAATGAGAATTTTACCCTTGACTTCATCCAAATGAGATGCAAATCACCGTTGTATTAAGCGATCATAATTTAACGCTCACAAATAGGTTTTGCAGCTTTATGTTTTAGGCCAAGGCACGGCTCTGTCCCCATATCCCCTTAGGAGCTGTGTCCTGCAGGCTCGGCTGCGAGCAGCAGTCCACAAACCTCACGGACAGGTCACGTCCTTACTCTAGAGGAGGATTTGGCCAAGTGGGATTTCTTGGGTCAGCATTTGGTGACCCCACCACGGTGCGATGGGGAGGTGTCGGTGGCTGTTGAGGGACCAGCAACTGATCCTTGGTGCAGCCCTGCATGTGGCTCGGAGCCGAGCACGGGTTTCTTTTGGCCGTGCCCATTCCCATGGAAAGCAGAAGGACGAGAGGGAGCGAGCATGGGGGCTGCCACATGGGACATCGGTCCCAGACACTGCAGTCTCAGCACTGTGCTGCTTCCCGGGGTGTCCCCGGCACACCGTGAGGTCTCCAAGCCCCTCGGTGGTGTTGGTGGCAGAGGTGGGGCTGTCACCACGAATGCTGGGGCTGCTGCAGGTTCCTCAGGTTGAAGAGGCAGCTGAATGCATTAGCGCTGCAGCTGCCTCCACCCCTCGGTAATTCCCTTTCTCGTCCCCCGCTGCCGCGTGCCTTAATGCTCATTACGTTCCCCGAGCAGCCCAGAAATGCCTCAGCCCATCTCTTTCACAGCAGTGTAATTAGGACAAATGCTTTCTGCTCCTACAGCTGCCAAAGGACCTGGTAGCTGTTACGGTTCCTTACCAGGCTCATCCCGGCAGCTTCTCCTCAGGGATGCGATGTGGGGAGAGGAGCCGGTCCCTGCCCAAGGGCTGACATCCCCCCTAAATCCTCACTAATGGGAAAAATAGGGGCTGTGGGGTCGTGCTGTCCCCATGCAGCCAGCACAAGGGGGGGACAGAGGCTTCTCTGTGGCCAATGTCCATGACATCCCCCCGTGACCATCACCCGGGCATCAGGGCATGTACGTGGCTTTCTGTGGGGTCACCTCCGTGCTGGTGTGTAGATGCTGGTGAAAATCAGGGCCTGGGGGATTTAACGAGCAGGTTAAATTAACCCACACTGCTGTGGGGGGGCTGGAGGCAGCGCCCGCTGCCCCGTTCCCTGCTTAGAAGTGGAATTGCCAAATAAATCCCAACTTCATGCTCAGGGAGTTAATCACTTGAGCTCACCCTCTTATCTGCAGTTCATAGGGGTGTGCGTGCACGTATCCCTACGTGCTTTCAAAGGGAAAATAATTATCGCAGAGATAAAGCTTTCATTATTTTTAATAGCATCAGGTCCACCTGTTGAGTTATTACAGTAATAAAAACTAATTAGATCCCCGGTGATACGTTCCCCCTGTGCACGCTGCCCTCCTACCTTATCGATTGTTATTATAGGAACACAGAACTGTATATCAGGTCATTGGTAATAATGGCTGAGCCCTTTCCACAGGCGTATAAAACAACACACATATTTTAATATAAATAACTGTTCACTCTTATTTAAAAATCTGAAAGGGAAAGCCTTGATTTATTTGGCAGCTGTAGCTGTTCGTCGAGGTTCAGCTGCACACACGAGCTTCTTCCTCGCGCCTCTCGGTCTTGCTGCACAGTCTGTGTCAAAGGAAAGCAAACCCAAATGCAGGTTTTTAGAGTATCAAAGCCTTTCTGTTCAGACTTTTGAAGTTTGACTTTAGTTGTTCAGTCTGAGTTTTATTTTTTTTCATTTACGGGCACTCTTCAGCGTGACTTTGGTTTGCTTTCAGTTCTAGAAAAACGCTTTCATCCCAAACAAACTCATTAATTTGAGCTTCAAAAAAAAAAGTTCCATTTATTCTCCCCTGCTCTCTAATTTTTTAAGCATCATTTTATTTTACATTTCTTTTAAAAATACTTCCAGATTTGAGAGCACCAAAAAAAATCAATTATTCACCTCGCCCGGTTTGTAACGCGCATTCACGGCTGATAAACGCAGGCGCTGGTGCCTGCCAAGCACGACTGCCAAAGCAAATTTGCTGTTGTAGTAGGGCACAGGCATGGGGAAAAGGGTTTGGTAACACGTCACTTGCGTGGGTCTGCAGCAAGAAGGTTTCAACATCCATGGGTAACCGGTGCTAACAGAACGGCTGCTGCATGCACAGAGACGGAGATCTCCCCCTGTGAGTGTGTAAGGCGCTTTAAACCACCAGCAGGACATAATTACCCTAACGAGACTTTGGGCCAAGACCTAAGGAACCTTCCAGCACTGTCAAGACGAGCGAGGTGATCAGTCCCAGCTTAAAATCCTGACTTCTTGGTATCTCTGAGAGTGAGCCCCGCTCATTGAGGGTGCTGCTGTCTGTCTGATCAGTGTGTCGTTTGTGTCCAGCTGTGTTCGTGCCATTATTTTGGCTTTGCTTGAAGGAAAAACCCGAGCAGCTTTCCTGGGCTGACCTCGGAGAGCAGAACGGGACGTGGGCTCCATCCTGCTCCCCCTGCCCATTTTTGCTGCGTGCTCAGGTTTGGGTTTAATTCATCTTTAGCACCCAGGCCAGCCCCACCAGCAAGGACACCCAGCAGGTTTTTTGCTCCCGTCCCTGGGCATCAAAAATCTGAAAAGCCCGTTTTAATGAGAAGCTGCTCCTTTCTGCTGCAGGAGGCTGGGACTTTAATTATCCCGTAGCACTACACTGACAAGCCACCCGGCCTCGGCAGACCTGGGTGATAATTAGACCTGTTGGCTCTCCGGCGGAGGAGAACAGTAATTTTTGCGTGCAGTGCTTCTGCGCATCCTCTAAGGAAAGCACAATCATTCAGAAACTGGAAGTTTGACAGGATGCCAGCTTTAATACACCCGTTGAAATGTTTTCCTGTCAGCGGCGGTACAGCCACATGTCCATCACCAGAGTTTTCCTCTAGGAACTTTTTCTTTTTTTTGGCGAAGAAGAAACAGCCGGGAATTACCTCGCTTCGTTCGGTTTTGGAGTTTTCTGCCTTTGGTTTGGGCTTGGATTTCCTTAAAGAGAGACGTCAAGCAGAGAAGAGAAGAGATGCTTCAGAGTCCCTGCTGTGATAGATGCCCTCGTTAGGGCAAACGAACTTGGGCACCCTTTGCCACTGCCTGCAGCGGTGGGGAGGTGGGCGAGCCTGGCGCACGTCACCGTTCATTGAAGGAGCAGGGGGAGCCTGGGCTGGGTTCTCCCACCTCAAAAGGGACTTGAGTCGAAATCCCAGCATCATTTTGTGCCAATTCCCAGACCACGAGCTGGGGGCTGTGAGCACAAAGCAGCGGGGGTGGCGCTGGCCCTGGGAGCAGCCTGGTGGCCACCTCGTGCCAGCCCCGGTGCCACGCACGAGGAGAGAGCCTGCGACTCCGGGCTCTGGGATTCCCTCCAGGAAGGGACAGGGGATCGATTTCGCACCGACTGGCCTGATTTTATCAGAGCATCTCTCTCTTCTTCTTGGTTTCCATTTCTCTTGCTGCTCCCATGCTCACAAGGTCTGTGCTGTGCATCCCACACCTGCGTGCTGGGTGCTGCTCTCCTCCCCTCCGAAGGCAGCAGCTGGGTACAGGTACTGGGGGGCTCAGGATGCCAAATTCAGGCAGGGCTGGGCTGCACGGGCACACCGGGGCTCCAGGCACTCGCTGCTCCTGCAAACCTCAGCGCCACATTTCAGCACCAGCCTGCTGCAACGCCAGCTGCCTCGCAAGAGCATCATCAGGATTAATTTATGTTTACACAAAGCCCGGCAGTCCCAGGTGATAAAGCAGCAGGTGACGGCGAAGAAATGACTTGAAGACAAAATCACCACTCGGTTTTTATAAGCAGCGTTTCCCTGTATTGCCCAGGGACTCGGGAGCACCATGAGCAGCAGGCGATGGCTGCAGTTACCTCCCCAAAACAATTTTCCTGCTAACAGAAAGGCAAAAAAACTCCTTTCAGCACCCGCAGCCAAGCTGTGCAGGGCTCCCCATGTGCTGCTCGCGCCTCTCTGGGGACGAGCACTGGAGGTGTAGGATGCTGGCCTGCAGTAATTCTTTCCAAAACAAAGAATTCAAAAAAAAAAAAAAAAAAAATCCCAAACAATTGCTACAAAACAGGCATTATGCAAATACAGCAGTTACCAAGACGAAACCTGTGTGCGTAATGAAGAACAGGAGAAGGGAAAAGTCATTTGAAAATAGCGGGCGAGTTAATTGCCTGCATCTTTCTTTCTTTTTATTTTTTTTGTCTTATTTTTTTTCTCCTACTTGAATTGAAGGAAAAAAAAAGAAAGGGGACTGGCAGAGCTGGAGGATGGAGGTGGTTGCTGGGTGATGCTGCTGGGTGCTGCTGGGCCGGGGTCCTGAGCAGGGGGTCTTCACCCTTGCAGCAGATTTGCTCATTATTTGGTATATATTTGTTTTCAAAGGTTCATTCAGGAAATGAGACAAAGAGTCCTTAAGATTGATGCACTTCATAGTGAGACTCCACTGCATCTGTTCAGCCCTGGCTGGTGATATTCAGCTTTCTTTCATTTTAATGGAGGTGCAGGCTCCTGGACAGTAAATGTGAGCTCACCAACAATAATATTTATTTTCTTAGCTAGGGTACATGGCCTTTATAAAAGTAATTCACCTACAGCGAGAGGTGTGCAGGCTACAGGGTAGAAACCAGCAATGTGACGGCTTCTGCCATCCCATTATCTGAGCCTGGTCTCCTCTTTGTCATCCCAAAACGACAAGTGCAGGATGAGAAGTGGGCACTGTTGCCGCGTAGCCGCAGGCTGTTTGTCCAAGCTATCTGTTGAATGCTTATAAATAACAAAGCTATTTGCATAAATAATTCATGTGCACACACAGCAACTGGGAGGAGGGAAGGGAAGAGGCTGCGAGCGCTGCACCGCGGTGCTGCCCTGTGCCCAGCTGGGAGCCCAGAGGGGGCACCGGGGCTGAACCACCCCCCTGGGGACACCCCAGCAGCTCTCTCCCTGTAGTCCTGGTGCAGAGGGTCAGCTTGGGTTCCCCCATTAATCCCAGGGGATTTTTTTAATGTGCCTTTAATCAGGATGAGCTAATTGAATGGGGCTTTATGTACGCTCCTTGACTTGCTAGCACTTCGTTTTGCTCTCCTGGCTCCAGAGCCTGCAGCACTCCCCTCCTGCCAGGTGCTCACAAGTGCAGGAAAGGACATGGACAGAGCAGGGAAGGGTTTAACCAGGACCACGCCAGCATCCTGGGCAGAGAGGAATCCCTCTCCTTGGGCACAGGCACGTAAATAGCAGCTCAGCCCCATCATGAAGTTGTCCTGTTGGCTCTTTCTCAGCCATGACGTTTGGGATTCATTTTCCTCATCTAAGCCCATCTCCCTGATGCTCACAGAGGTGCTTTCAACCCACTCCTTAGCTCTGCTGCTGCTGCAGGCTGCTCATTTCCATCCAGCCAGATCATTTTGGGGCACGGGGCGAGCGGTGTTCTCCAGCGAAGCCTCTCCGGGTTGTTTTCCTGCCTTCTGCTCCCTGACTCCTTCATTTACATTTATGTCACCTGCTGCCTTCGCTGCTCTGCTGCATGGTTACGCTTCTGCTGTGGCCTGGGAGCCCCGATTCAAACCCGGCATGGGTCTGGAAGAGGAGGAGGAGGAGCTGGAGGGGGAGGAAGAGGCAGCGTGGGCTGTGCAGGAGCTGCGAGGGAGGATTTCAGAGAGCATTTTATGGCGGCCACTAAAAGTAAATGTGCCAGTGCCCTCCCTGGGAAAGAAACCATAAAAAGAAACAGCAGAATAGCAGATTTTTTTTCCTGTTTCATTTTCTACCAGGGCCGTGGGAATCAATTATTTAATGTGTATGGGGTGAGGAGCCGGGCACCGCAGGGACCACGCTGACCTGAAGCTCAAACGGCCGATGTTGGATGAGGACAGGACCCCCATGTCCCACAGCCACGAGCCACTGCCCAGTGTGACCAGTGTGACAGAAGCCCACCTGAGTGGAGCACAGAGCAGCCACTTCTGGGAAAAATGACAAAAAAAAAAAAAAAAAAAAGACAAGGAGAGCAGCGAGGCGGCTTTAGAAAGAAGCCGGCAGGCTCGGCAGCAGAGGTCTCTGGAAAACCTTTGCATATCTAATCAGTCGCGGTTCAGAGTCCGGCCATGCAGCCATCAAAAGCGCCCACAGTTTTGCTTTTTAATGAGAGATTTTCATACATTAACACTTCATTAAGTCCGTAGCTAAGTCATTTTCAGGTCAATTTAAAACACGAACGCCGCCTGGCCCGGACTCTCGCCTGCTTCTTAAGACACCCGCTGGCAGCCCCCTGCATCCCCCTCTGCCCCCGCCAGCTGTCACAGCAGGAGCAGAGCTGCAGGATTTGGGATGGTTTGGGGTTCGGGGTGGGCTCATGGCTCTGCACCTCCCCAGCCCCATAAATGCTGGGGGCTGCCCTGTACACCACAGGAGCTCGGGGCCCTCCCTGCCTTCACAAAATGCTTTCTCAGCACTCTCGATTTGGGGCTGTGGGTTGGGGGGCCCTACAAAGTGGGTGAAGGACAGCTGAAGACTTCACCATGAGCATCCCACGGGACCCCATGGGATGACCCAGGTGCCGTGCGTCAGCCCACAGCTGCGTTTTGCTGCTTGCTTATAAGGGCGCTGCGAAGATCCATGCCCTGCTGTCAACGTCTGGCTCGCTCCTAACATTCATGAGATGTTTTTAATTAGAAATTTTTATTTTAAAATAAATCCCCCAAAGCTGAAACTATTCAGAAGACTACCGTCTGCCATCCTGAAGTGATACAAGCTGCAGTCATAACAAGGCAGGGAAACCTCCCTGAGCAATGAGTGTGTGTACAGCAATGTACATGCAGGAAAGCAGAAGAGTGAACCTGTGGCTGCTCCCAGCTGTGATTTACTACCACGTCTTTTATAAATTAAATATAGCTGTATGTTAGCTCTTCAGCATAAAGATGGAGAGATAGGGGTGGGCACAGACAGGGGCAAGCTGCGTCCAAGAATTACTCTCAGGAAATATCGCTCCATTTGCCCTTTTAAACAGCCATTTCAGCTTATTACAGAGCATATTGCTGTGGCTTCTTAGAAATCCTTCACCTATGCAGCAATCCTTGGCCTCTCCCTCCCATTAAAGGATTGCAGTGCACATCAGCAGTGTTATTAAATTAAGCCTCAAAAATTGGAGGGGCGTGTTGGCACCTTTCAGAGGGAGATAAGGTTGGCAGAAGGTTAAGTGGCAGAGGCAGGGCATCCTTCCCCGGGATGGACAGCCCAAGGAGCACCTCACGTTTCTTAGGTCCAATTTGTTTTTTTTTCATCCCCTGTCATCACCTCCTTCCAAACGGTTTGGCTAATTGGAGGTGGAGGGAGCAGACAGAGCTCAGCCCTAGCCATCGTGAGCTGGGGCTGCAGCAGGAGAAGCCCTGATCCACCCCTGGTGGCATCTCGGATGAGATGTGTCCCCTCTGCCCCAGCTAGGAATGGGCAATCCCCAATCACAATCCTTCACAGTCCTTCAGTCTCATCAGTGCAGGGCCAGAAAACCTGATGGTCTCCCCGTGACAGCTCGTCTCCATGGCTTTTTGTTGCAGAAGGGATGGTGACAAATAAGTCTGTAATATTCCTGGCCCCTGCCCTCTCCTGCTGCCTTGACACCCAACAAGCATGGCACCGTCATGGCTAGAAATGTAATTTAGGTGATGGATGGGCTCTGCTCAATTCCTGTAATATCCTCATGAAATTTTTAAGCAGTGCACGTTACCTTGTTATAAATAGCTGCCTGGCTGGGGCACCCCGTGCACTGCAGGGGACAAACGTGAAATGCTGGAGGGGGCAGCAGCATGGCAGGGAAAACAACCCTTCCTTTAGGGAGATGGGACAAAAACTGTGCTGGGGCAGGCCTTGCACGTTTTTGGGAAGAGGCACACGACACGGTGCAGTCCTGCGTGGTGCTGGCACGCGAGGCGAGGTGAGGGCTCCTGGGTCTGCAGCCTGCTGCAGAAGGCAAATCCACCATTAAGCAGCTTTGCAGCATTAGCGAGGCTAATTCTTTTACCGGGCTGGAGCGTTTTATTTCGATACCGCAAAGAAGGTCTAATACCATCTCAGCAACTTCGGCAGGCACAGCCCGTGGCCCAAACCCAGCCTCAGAGCAATAATTTCCTAGGGGTACTGAGCTCCAGCTCACACGAGGGGCAGCGAGAGCCTTCCTCACCCCGACGATGCCCCAAGGCTGGAGGTCAGGCAGTGTTTATGGCCCCGGCAGTCAGCCCTTCTCTTGGCCTGCTGGTGGCAATGGCAGAGCTGTCTCGGGAGAGCATTAGCCGGGGTGATGGATTTGGGCTGTCATTAGTGCTTCAGTTCCTGCTCCTCTGCTGCCCGCTGCACGGGGAAATGGAGACAGCCATGCACGTACTGGGACCCGCGCTGTGACCGTGCACAGATGCACACACAAACTGTGTTTCAGCCTCTGCTTCCCCTGGCCAGCAGTTTCTACCCACTGCTGTGAATCTGATGGCAATGAGTGGCTCTAAATAGATTTGTCCGCAGGACGCCTGCTCGGCTCATCCAGGGCTCGTCCTGAAACGCCAGCCAGCCTTCCCAGGTCGTTCTCTGCGATTTTCCAGCTGCAGAGAAGAAGCAGGCAGGAAATTATTCGGCAGCATATTGGGGATAGATGTTGTGGGCAGAGAAAGGGACGGAGATGCGATCGGTTCCCCACGCCGCTGAGGCACGTGGAGGTGTTTGCTGGGCTCGGCTGGATGCCTGAGCAGAGGACGGCTCCCCAGAGCAGAGCGTTTGACAGATACTAAAAGAAAAGTCAAATCCCTTCGATTTTTAAATGTCAGGGTCCTGATCCCGTAATGCTGTCTGCATCGTGTCCCTGTGTCCTCTGCCTGATGGTGCCAAGGTGTAGCCGGCCCGTGGGAAAGATGCCAGCCTAGCAGGGATGTGAAGTACAGAGAGGGATTTGTCAAAGGTACCCTGGAAATTTCCCTTCCCTTCCCACAAGCATCAAGCCATTGCTGCCTGCAGCAGCTCCGCTGAAGATTTAGCCCCCAATATTTCCTCCGAGTTGCTCA
Organism: Aythya ferina; assembly: GCF_964211825.1. Lineage (NCBI taxonomy): Eukaryota > Metazoa > Chordata > Aves > Anseriformes > Anatidae > Aythya > Aythya ferina. The sequence goes on along the minus strand of NC_140322.1, from coordinate 1,408,659 downwards.
ATCTGCTCTCGCTGCCCATAATCTCCGTGCTCATTACTCCAGCCTGGCTCTGCCACCGCAGCAGAGAGCTGAGAGGTGACGGAGGAGCAGGCTTAGGGGGTTGCTGGCTGCAGCTGGCACGTTTAAGCAGATTGTTCTGGCCGGATTTGCTTTTCAAAGCCTCGGAAGTTCGGCGGGGTTGTTACGTTTAACTGCCCCCCATGCGCACTGAATTGTTTCTGGCCAGCTGAAAACCTTTTGCTACACAAAGTAATCTTCTGCTAGGGAAGCTTTTGCTGGGCGAAGCATGGCTCGTTGGTAAAATCAAGCCAATGGGATTGTAGGTATTGATTTTTTCCTACATCTACCACTATTTGAGTGCCTAGAAAACATTCCTGTAGCAAATGATAGTCACTTTGGGACAGCCTTGTAATTGTGGGAGCTCAGCAGACACTTTCCCTGAATGCAGCCTAGTTGTCCCACCAGCAAATTTGTCAGAGATTGAAAGCAGCTGTTTAAAACCTGTGTGTACACACCACAAAACAGCCCAGCAGCCAGGCAGCAGCCTGCCCTCTGTTAGAGGCCGTGCGGGTCACGAGCTGAAAAGCATTTTCTTCCCCATGGCTTTTGGACAAGGGGTAGGAAGCACAGCCAGCCCGTGATGACAACAAAATAACGTCCAAAAACCCTGCTGGGTACTGATGCTGTGCCCTGGGTGTGGATTTCTTAGGAAACCCCTCAGTGTTGGGCCATCCACAGCTCCCCTGGCTCGTCCTCTGCCAGGATCAGCCCCTTGCAGCATCTGCCGAGGTTCCACGTCTGGAGCTCATTAGCTCCAGCAGGCATAAGGAGACCCAATCAACATTATTTAATTTATAAACAGGAAGCAGCTGGCCCCTTCTTTGCATATGGAGCTAATTTTAAAAGACATTAACCCACCCTGGGGTGGGAGCCAGCACAGGTTGGGCAGTGACCAGCCAAGTGCTCCGAGGGGGTTATAAAGCAGAGGGTGCTCTCAGGGTGGCTGTTTCCACTCCTTAAAACCATCTCTGTGTTGCTGTGCTGGTTTGGAGAGACCCTTTGGGTAAGAATCCCTGGCGTGGGGACCTCTGGCTTTTTGGGGAAGATGGGCAGGGAGGTTTGAGGGGGGGTCAGAGGGGTTGTGCCTGTCCTAGTGCTGTCCTGTGGTGACCTCCAGCAGGGCACTGCTGTTTTGGGACCCATCCATTGCTGTCCCCAGTGATTTGCCCTCTATCTCAGAGCCATCACAGGCTTTGCTGGCTCCTTCAGCTCTCCAGCCCACGTCCTGCCAAGCAGAAGGGCAGCAGGATGAGCCGGACAGGGTTTGCCAGTACACGTTACAGCTGCCCTGGAAGGGCGAAAATCCAGCTTGCCCTTGCCTGGTGCACACTTTGGCACCACAGCTGACGTTTCCTTCCATTTGGGAGCCGTTTTGTGCTGTTCCCAGCCCCAAACCTGTCTGCTGAGCCCACCTGCAGGAGGGATGGGGCTGTCAGCATCCCCCGTGCTGCTTGGGCCAGGCACCTGCTGGAGGAGGCTGGGGCTGCTCAGCCCCCCGATGGAAAGCCAACAAATCCCAGGCGATGGGGAAGGAGAGGTGCACAGAGGAGGAGGCTGGGGGTGGCTTTTTGCCTCCAAAAAGGAGGATCTTTTATTGCTGCCGTGCTGCAGCTCAGCTGGAAGCACCTCGGTGCCTGGCTTCCCGTACTCCGCACTCCCAGCAGAGAGAGAAACTGGCTTCATCACGGCTTACACACACCACTCGCAGACGTTGGGCTGCTTTGAGACACCTGAAGGCTATTTCGGTCTCAAGATGAGCTTTAGCAGCTCCTGGACTGTCCTCCCTACTGCTCCTACTGCACCGGCTGCTTTTGAGACCGGTGAGATGGGGGCTGGATCCCGGGCAGGGAAAGCAGGCAGCGTGCCGGGGATGCGATTAACATTCAGGAGCTCAGGCAGCAGACACGGAGCTCGGGTTATTCCTAACAGATAAACACCATCTGCGCCCTTTGAGCAGGGCAGGTTGCGATGCCTGCTCCCAGGAGCCAGTGGTGCCCTTGAAATCTGCCCCCGGATGGGTGATGCTGGGCTGCTGAAAGCCCTGCTGGGGGGAGCAGGACCAGGGGATGGAGCTGAGAGCCCCTTGCCCCTGGGAATGCTGTCACTGGTATGGGGGTACTGGGCCATGCTGGGCTCTGGCTGCACCCTCAGCACTGGTGTCGCAGGGGATGCTCAGGCTTAGCTGGAAGGCTTTGGTAAAGGTGCCCAAAAAAGTAATTTTTACATCCCACCTGAGGTATTCTTTCAGCTTCCCAAAAGGCTTTTTTTTCCTTATTTTTCCCCTCCAAAAAAGGCGAAGGAAAGGAGAAAAATACAGGAAACAGCGGACAGAGCAACTTTTTCCACCTCTTCCCCATTTATCACCCTGAAGATTAAAGCTTGTGGATGCCTTAGCCTACATTCAAATGCCAGGATCTATTTTTTTTATTTTTTTTTCCTCTAACCTAGTTACTTCCCCATCAATGCAGCCTGCCCTGGAGGTGTTAGAGCTGCAGTGAGCGGCACCGCAGCCTGCCAAGTCCCAGCTCAGCCGTGGGGATCCAGTAGCCCCGGGGCCGGGCTGAGATGGAGCCTTGTGCACGGAGAGGTGCAGGAATTAATGCCCAAGAGGGGTGGAATATTTCATTAGGAAGTCTGGAGAAAAATGAAACGTAAAAATCTGCAGAAATGAGGAGATACAGCTGGGGAGGAGAAAGACCGAGGAGCAGATGGAGGTGGTGTGACCCCGTGGCCGGCTCCGTCTCCATCCTCTGCTGGTGTGGGAGCATCACATCCCCAGATTTTCCTCCCAGGGCCCTGGCAGGACCAGGGGTCTCTCCCTTGTGCTCCCCTTACATCAGAGGGCCACGGGGAGGTGTTGGTTGTAGTCCAGGAGCAAGGCATTCAGCCCCAGACAGCTCTATTCCTCACCTTAATTAAATTAGGGCTCTTTATAAAGTAATAACCAACTTTCTTCCCGGTCACTCATCATTTATTCATGCAGCGCTCATTATTTTTGAAATCCCTTTGCTTCTCCCACCTCCCCCCCCAAAAGGTGCTCATCTTTAAGTCTTAATTATCGGCCAAAGCCCAGATCCTGGCGAGTGTTTCATTCCTCAGAGCGAGGCCGTTTGAACTCTGCCATCGCCGCCTTCAGAGGCATCAGCCTTGCACCGAACCTGCTCCATCACCATTAGCATACGTGGTAATTTATACGGCGGTTTTAATTGAGTGCTCAGACCTCGGGGTCACGTATGGAAATTAAACAATACGAGGAGAAGCTCCAGTCACTTCGGGGGCTGCGAGCGTGCACGTAGACGCCCACATGAGCGCGGAGACCTGGGGAGCAGAAGGAGGATGCTGATGGTGTGAGGAAGGAGCTGAGAGGTCCCTGCTGCCCATGATGGGGTGGAGGAGATGGAAGCACCCCAGGAAAATGCAGGGAAACTGAGGCAAGCTCACTGGTGGCTGCTGTGTTTTGCCCTGCAGATCCCTGTCTTGGTTTGTTTTCCCTGGTTGGCACCGTTCTGGGAAATGTGAAAATAATAATAACCATTAAATGCTATAATACGCTGTGATCCGATGACTCATGGGTTAATTCTCACTCAAAACCAGACATTTATTCCCGGGATGTAAAACATTTTAACAATATTAGTCGTGAAAAAGGAATGGGGGCTCTTTTGTCAGGATTGTGTTTTTTAAGTTCCATTAATTCTTTGTTCAATTGATGCATATTCAAAATGGTATAAGTGGGGCCCTCACTGTTTCAATTAGCATTAATGCACAATTATTTTTCTCCATATTTATGCTGCTCTTGCAGGGCACGGTTTTTGGTTGTTGTTGTTGCTGGGCTTTTTTAACATTTGTATGTTAATTCAGCGTTTAAAAGATCTTCTCCCCAAACTGCTCGCGTGGTGATAAAGTAGAATGAGAGGGCGAGAGATTTGTGGCTAAAACACCAGAGGAAGAAAAGGCTGTCTGTCAAAGCAGGAGCTAAATCCTGGCTTTTACCAGACCGTAGGATATAATTGCATCTAAGGTGGAGATCTCAAAAATTTATTCATCCCTGTTTGGCAGGATCTGGCACCGAACAACCTGGGGGTGCCAGGGGTTGGGGTGTGGGTCCAGCCCCCAGCTCCTTGCTGTTCCCTGCCTGCTGCTGGAGCAGCTCCGTGCACGCGGGAGGGGAGAGCTCGAGGTTTGGGCAACCCGAGATGAAATTGGGGCAGCTCTCCTCGCACGGTGACTTTTTTTTTTTTTTTGCCTGGAGGAGCTGCTAAATTTTGCAGCGCTGGTCGTCACCTCCTGCCCACGCAGCGGGGCGAGAGCGAGAGGAGGCAGCAAGCTTTCCCCATCCCTCGTCATTAGAGATGCGCAAGCCTCAATTTTTAAATACTTCTTTTTGTCATCAAGTGTTTGTGTGTTTTTTTTTTTTCCTTTTTGAAGGAAAATCTTTCTCCGTTGGCCTTTCACAGCACCCAGTTTGAAGCTGTGCCCCCACAGTGCCAGGGTTCAGAGGAGGAAACATCCCCCAGCCCCTCAGGACACAGCCAGGATCCGGCACAGAGCAAGGGGCTGGTGCAGGACCCAGTGTGGTTTGTGATGATGCTGCGTGGGCTTGTGGTGCTGCTGAACGTCCTCCCATTCCCTTCCCAGCAGCTCTGCTTAGCAGCTGCTAAAGAAACCTTATTCCAAGGCTAGAGAACAGGCTCTTTTCCTCAGGGCTCCGGGGAGCCACGCAGGCAAACTGCTGATCCATCTTCCCCGGCCATTTGGCAGTGAGCTGGCTGGGAAGGAGCAGAGCTGAGCCCCACCAATGCTCCTGAGTGGTGTTTTAGAAGGGAAATATTTCCAGCACACCCCCGGTGAGGGCGGTGAACCTGCTGCCCCATCCCCTGAGGGGTTGTAGGGTTTCCCTGCAGGAGAGGCTGTCGCTAGTAGGGCTGCAGCCACAGGGGAGCTGCTGCTGGCATCCCAAAATCATGTGCTGCTCCTTGGCAGTGCAGCCAGGAGGGCACGGAGGGTTTGGCTGTGACCCTGGGGATGTTACACCTGGGCGAGTGATGGAGATGTCCCCACGGAAAGGGCCAAGTGGCTGGTTCAGGTCCTCACTTCTCCTTTTTGCTCCACCACCCTTTTCCCTGGGATCCCTGCACCCATCCGTGTGATGCTGCTTAATGCTCCCAACACAGGGGCCAAAGCTGCTGTAGGATTCCCTGAGCTGAGCCAAAAAGAGGAAGCCAGGAAGCCCTCCCTTTCCCACTCGGGTCCATAAATCCTGCAGTGGTGCTGAGCCTCTTGAGCCAAAAGCTGGTGGCTGGGAAAGCCCAGCTCAGGTGCATGTGGCTGAAATAACAGCCCAGGGCACCCTGTGCTCAACTCCAGCTTGTGTCCTTCACCCCACGAGCATGCAGAAACTCAGAGGGCAGCAAATATCATTTCCAGGTGTCTTTTCCTAGCACAAAATTACACTTTTCTGGCAGGGGAGCAAGCAGGACAATGCTGCAGGTAATGCCTGCCCAAGCTAACCAGGGCAGCACCAGCTCAGGGTTGTGGCCCAGGGTAAAAACAGGGCCAGGATCACCTCAGGTAGGAGGAGATCTGCTCAGATCCACTGCAGGAACACAGAGCCCTGGTCCTGCACGTGGCTGCAGGCCAAGACCTTGCCCAGCATCAGGCAGGGTCCCTCCATCCGACACGTTGATGGAGGATTTAGGACTTAATTTCCCATTAAATACATACAAGCTAAAAAGGGCTGAGGGGATTTCTAATGCCAAAGAATGTCTGCGATAGTGAGACGTGCAGTCAGGGGCAGGGATATTTATAGATTCATTTAGTTTGGCTCCCTTTAAGCATTTCGGAGACATTCCTCTGTGCACTGCGAGTTGGTTTCTGTCAAAAGCCACAAGCTCGAGCAGTCAGGAGAGCAGGGCTGGGGCACACACTGGGGACACCCAGACTGTGCTGGGGGGGGCCATCGAGGTGCTGCACCCCTGCTAGGGTGCGGTGCTGGGACCTCAGGGACCCTCCTGGGGCAGGGATGCAGGAAGGGGCTGGCTGCAGGGCAGCTGGGTGATATTAAGCTCAGGGGATATTATTTAAAGTGCAGTGCGTGAGCCAGGGCTGAAAGGAGCCCCGAGACAGACCCAGGGGTGTAAACCCAGAGGTTTTCATCCCAACCACCCAGCCCTGCAGTGTTTGCCCTCTAAAGCTGATTTTCCCAACAGGGCACAAGTGATCCTGGGAGCCAGCGATGGTTTTTACCACTCTGGGCAAGCAGCAGGAGCTGCGGCTTCAGTGCTGAAGAATTTGAGGTTCAAGCCTCGTCCTTAGCTCATCAAATTCCCTCATGAAGAAAACATTTAAATATTGGGACCCTGTTGATGCAGGCTGCCAGGGAGGTGTGCACGAGTGCTTCCCTGTTCCCTAATCTGTCATAATGAGCATCAGCAGCTCAGCATTATTTTCATGCACCTTGCAATGGGATTGGGAGTAAAATGCACCCAGGGCTGAGCATGGGCAGCACTGGGGATGCTGTGCATGGTCAAGTCGCTGGCCCAGCACTGAGGAAGACACAGCTTAACTTGAAAGCAAGCAAGAAAATAAGGATTTTAGGTATTAGGTGGCAATCTCTGATTAATGATTTGAAAATGCCACAGCAGCGCGTTCCCATGGTTCTGAACTTTGCCAAACGTCTCCCGTCGCTCGGGACAGATCCTAACGGAAAGGTCTCACGTTCCTAATTTCATAGTTCAGTGTATTAGAAAATAGGAGGAGGGCTTGTAAGGAGAAGGAAATGCTTTAAAGCACCTCACGGCTGAGCAGTAAAAACCAGACACCCATTTCTCACGAGCTCAGTGCTCAGCGTGGTATCGCTGAAGGGGTCAGGAGGTTCCTGGCCCCCAGGGAAGGGCAGCGTGCCCCAGGGGCTGCCGATGCCCCCATTTTGGGCACCTCCACATCAGTCGTCTGCAGGCTCCTGCCTGTTGCTCCCGAGAGCAGAGGTGCTGGGACAACCCTGTCCCCGTACCCTAACCCAGAGAAATTTGGGGTCATTTCGGTCGAGGCGAGAGGCTGGAAGGAGGCTGGAGACCCCGAGGAGGATGCGAGCAAACCCCTCCGGGTGAAGGAAGGGAGAAGCTGCTCTGGCATCGCCCCCAGCCCCAGGGGGGCAGCGGGCAGCCCTAAAAACCCCTTGGGGTACGGGGAGCCTCGCCCTGAAGGCTGCGGAGCGGGGAGCGGGGAGCGGCCGCAGCCTCGTCGGCGGAGCTCGGCCCCCCCCTAGCGTCGGCGTGGGGATGGGCAGGGCCGGGGCCGTCCTCCCCCACCGCCCCCAGCCCCAAAGCTGCGGGGTGCGAGGTTCTGCCCTGCGGTGGGGAGCTGGGAGGGATGGGGGCGAGCTGGAGAGGAGATGCGAGGCGCAGGTACCCCGGGCATCCCCTCCATCCCTCGGCCAGGGAGCCCCCAGCAGCTCTGTGGGGTTGGGGGCAAAGCCTCCAGCCTCCCCAGCTTCCACCCTCCAGCTTCCAGCCTCCAGCCTCCCCAAAATCCATCTTCTCCAGCCTGCCCAACCTCCAGTCTCCAGCCTCCCCAGCCTCCCCAACCTCCAGGCTCCAGTCTCCAGCCACCCCAGTCTCCAGCCCCCATCCTTCCCAGCCTCCATCCCAGGTCTCTGCAGCCTGCAGCAGGGTGCCGGGTACCTGCCCTAACCAAAACCCACCATCTGGCCATGTCCTGCCAAAACACCAGAGCAGACGTGAGCCAGCAGAGCAAATTCACACCAGCTCAGCACACAGCATCATGTAGCCACTGCAGGTTCTTTATCTGGCACTGGGAGCCCTGAAGCTGGATTTACAGGGCCATGAAACCCCTGTGCCTGCTCTCTAGAGATAGGGAAGAAGTTTATCCCAGGAGGAGCAGAGCGCCTTTCAATCCATCTCTATGGGAGGATGGGTTTTAATGGAAAGCATTGTGCTGCTCCTGTCCCGTAACGCTATTGACACGGTCTCTTTAGATTTTGGCTCGCCTTACCTCCACCAACACAGCAGACGCAGGCACTACGAGCAGTCTGCACCACTATTTATGTACATGCAAATCCCCTCACGTTGAGGCAAACCGAGAAAATCCGTCTCCATCTTGATCCAAATCCCTAGAAAAAAAAATAAAAATGATCCTTCTGCGTCCCGCTGTCCCCCTAAGCACCTTTGTTGGGCTCTCGTGCATCTGAAATACGGACCCTGTGGCCGAGACATCCAGGATTTAATGCAATGGAGGCAGTAAAGAAAGAAAGAAACAGGGCAGAGGGCAGGAAGTTAATGCAAAACGTTATTGTTTCTCATGGTACCAAGGAAAAAATATTGACCTGAAATAAGCAAGAGAGCTACTGAGCTGGGCTGGGGAGAAAAACGGCTGAGCAGTGGGCAGAAATCCCCAGGGGATGCAGGACTGGGTGCCAGGGAGGTGTAAAGGAGGAGAAGCTTGTAAAGGGTGTAAAGGAGCCTGGCTTTGGCTTTCCTAACACCTCGTGCCTGTAATTCTGATCACCAAAATGAATCCTGTGCAGTGCCCCCGGGGATTCGTTGCGCCCCAGCACAGCCTTGAGCATAGCCGGGGGTTGTGCCGTGCCCCCCCAGGGCACCCGGGTGCGGTTGCAACCAGACCCAGAGAAAGCAGAAATGAGAAAATCAGATCTGATTGAAACTCCGGGGAGAATCTAGGCCACTCATGCAGAATTAATCCATCAGGAAAAACAAGGCTGAGGCGTCCCTGGCGTTAATGAGGGAACCCACCGGAGCGGCCAACACGCCGGGAGCTCCGCAGCAGCCACGAGGCAGGGCCCAGCCCCGGCTGCTGCAGGAGAGGAACTGTCTGCAGGAGGCCCTGGTGCCTGCATTGCTCAGCAACCAGCAGGATGGCAAGCACCAGGCTGGGACAAGAGGGCTCCAGCTTCGAGATTTGGTTTTTCCCAGGGTATTTCAAGGCTGCTTTGGGTCCCGCTACTGCTGCATCTTGCTTTAACAAGTGGGGAGCTCCGACAGAGAACAGGGGCAGGAGGTTCAGTGGGCATCAGCAGGGGCTTTCTTGCCAGGGTAAAGCCTCAGGCTTTTCACCCCAAGCAGAGGACACCGTGTTTCTTGGTGCTTTCAGAGCTGCTGCTGCAGAGAGAGAAAGAAAAGGGGAATTGCTGGCACTATTTGCAGCTTGAGCGGTTTTTCTCTCGCAAATCATAATTACCCTCATTAAATCCATCTCCACAGGAATGGAGACACAGGATTAATAATACACATGGAAAGATTCGAGTGCAGATTCAGGGCCTCGTAAACCCCTGACAATGGCAGGGCCCTGATGCGAGAGAGGATTAGGGTTGTCAGCAGAGCGCGGAACAGCCTCTAAGAGGACTCCGACAGCCCCACGTCCTGCCACGAGGAAGAGCAGCAAAGCCGCTGCCTACGGACGGAGCCGCTCGTTCTGCTTCCTAATCCCACCATTGTGCAGGAAATCTGGGGGCAGCCGTGTGCCTTTTGTGAGGATCCGTGGGGATGGACCTCTGCTGGGATGTGTCCCGGTCCCCAGCACCCATCTGGCAACCCCCAGGGCTGCCAGCCCGAGGTACCCCAAGAATAATTTCACCCCGTTATTGCTGCACCCCTCTTGCTGGACCTTCAGGAAAACTGTGCCCATCACAGCCTGCAAAGCACCTGCAGATATTTCGATGGATGTTTCCTAAGCCCCAGCAAAGAGGTCTCTAGCAGCCTCCTGACACACTCCTAACAGGCAGTAATTCCATTTTTAACCTGCCATCAAATCCTTTGGCTCAGGCAGCAGCTTGAGGTGTGGCTGGGAGGAGCCTTTGAGGCACCAAAAATCTGTGTTTTGAGCTCTTTGTGGCCACTGCTCGCAGCGTTGTGTGGTGGTGACCCTCCCTCGGCCAGCACCCTGCCGATAGCTGCTGGGATCTGGCTGTGCGTGGCATGGGGACACATTCTGGGTGGCACTGGGGGACCTGCACCTCACCACGACCCTCGGTGCACCCCAACTTAGCCAGGTTTCTGCATGGAAAGCCCCCCGGTGGGTGCAGGGGGTGGCACGGATGCCCCTTGGAGCGGTGGCTGGGCAGGATGCGGGCAAGGCCTTTGGGGTTTAGTTTCAGAAATGAGTTTCTTTCGGAAAACATACCCGGGGAAATGAAAGCTGACATGACCTTGATGGAATTATTAAGGGTATTGATCGGGCTGGGAGCTCAGCGCTGCTAATTCCATCAATAAGAAATATGATATTGCACCAGTCGGGCCCGATGATTGATGGCTTGGCTGTGGGTTTAATAACCCCTGGCCCCTCTACAGCAGCTCTCTGGATACACCTTGGTGTATCGCAAGGTGTCCTGGAAACACAAATGGATGGGGCACCTCAAAGGGAGAGCCCGGACCCGGTGTTGGTGGAAGGGGCAGGAGCCAAACCATGGGGCTGCACAGACACCAGGCCCAGCAGCACTAAAACGCCTCTTTTGCTGGTTATAAGCTGGTGATGAGTGAGAATTGTTCCCTTTTAATGAAAAAATCCTCTTTGTTGGTGGGATTCATGGTTGTGCCCATTGCATTGATTGCTGGAGCAAAGCTGGCACGTGGCCCTGAGTCCTCTGCAGGAGCGGTGCCACCGACGTCCCTGCAGGAGGTTTTGCTGGGGACAGACTGCAAAGACCCAAATCTGATTCTGCCAAGTGCCTGCATTAAATCTGAGGCCCAGGTATGAGATGGAGGTGGAACCCCAACCACATCTCACCCTCAATTTGGTCACCCCACATTTCCAGGTGCTGCAGGAGCTCTCACCGTCACCCCATGGGGAGCTCTGGGGACAAAGCAGGGCAGGGGCTGGGCAGTGCCCCAGGGGCAGTGCTGGTCCCTTGGGGGCAGCGTTGGTCCCTTGGGGGCAGCCCCTCTGTGCTGAGACCTTCACGGGTGCCACGAGCTCGGGATTTGTGCACAGGAACAAAAACCAGGCGGTGCTTCCCCCAGCGCAGCCGAAATCACCTGGAGGCACAACACGGCGCTGGTGGCGGAGAGAAATGAGAAACGTGGAGCTGTAATTAACTCCTGCAAAGAGACATTTGGGTTTCATTCCAGGCTCCGATCCGGCGGGTGCCTGAGCATGACAGGCACCAGTGGAATCGCCCGGCACCTCGTTTATTCCAGGCGCGGAGTCGCGGCGCGCCGCTTGTTGTATCGATTCGCTGGTGTTGAACACGACTCTATAAACAACAAATCTGCTGGGGATTTCCTCTCCTTTTCCTGCAAGACAGGGGAAAAAAAAAAAAAATGGGTTGGGAGGGAGGGGAAGAGAAAGGAAGGGAAGGAGCAGGCGCCTCTCGGGCAGCACAGAAAAGGCATTTTCAGCAGGCCGTAAAAATGGATTTGACGCCAGGCTGCTTGCTGACGGGAGCAAGTTATTACAATAGAAATCATCGTTTAGGAGCAATGTTTGCTCCTCTTGGGGAACCGGGGGCCAGAGCTGGGCTGGTGCTCAGCAGGGCTGCTCCTCCTATGAGCCTGGCCCCATCCTGCCCTGCCAGCCGGGGCTGTTTCCCTTTTTTCTCTGCTTTTTTCCATTTCCACCTGCCCGTGTGCTCCTGCCCTGAGCTATGCGGGAGGGCAGCAGACCCATTCCCAGTGTTATTTCCCCTTTTTCCTGCCTTGGGGTTGCTGGTACACGGAGTTTATTTATGTCATGCAATGAGGGAGGGTGGCAAATCTGTGCTGCAGGGAGAGGATGAGGATGCACCAAGGGATAAAACAGCAGCTGGGGTGACCAAGGGGGAAGGGTGGCTGTCCCCCAAACCAGGCAAGCTGTGGGATTTTTAGAAAGCAGGCAGGGAACAGCCCAGCCTGAAAGAAATTACAGGGCTGACAGCTCCCATTCAGCACCTGCCCAGGTGGGTGCTCCCCCACCACCCACCTGGGGCTTTTCTGGTATAAATGCACCCGTCCGAGCAGCCCCAGCTTTTTGGGGGCAGATCCCAGCTAATGGAGCCTGCACCAAGGAATTCCTTTGGTTTTTCTGTTTAAAAGCTGTGTGAGCCTGGGACGTGCTGGCTGCAGGGAGATGCAGTCCTCTGGGGAGGAGCAGGTACTGAATGGTGGGGAAGGGAGGTGGGGAAGGGCTGTGAGCAGGAGGGATGGGGAGGGAGGGCCAGGAGCCTGCTTGCCTGGCCTTGGCTGGTTGCTCAGCCCCGGCTGGAGGAGCAGGGCTTTGTGCTGTGACACCAAGAAGTGCTGATTTCTCCTCCGAGAGGCGAACGAGGTCAAGAATTAATCCTGCTAATGAGATGTCAGGACTGCTTTGTGTGTCCTTGTCAGCCGGGCAGGGTGACAGTGTGTGAGAGGTGCCGAGGGGACCCTGAGGCAGAAAGTTGCTGGGTTTTTTGTTCTTTTTTGTTTTTTTCCTGGAAGGAGACTGAGCTCCCTGCAGCACCGTGCTGCCAGCGAGGGCAGCTGGGGGCATGGGCAGGACCCTGAGCGTGGGGCTCATCCTGCTGGGACCTGGTGCCCTCCCAGGCACCCTGTGCCACCAAATATATTTGGGATTTTCCTCTCTTATTAAGAGAGATGCTGGGAGGAAGCTGGTGCCCTCTGCTTGTGAGCTGATGGAGATGAATTTAGCACAGCAAGGAGAGGAGCGAGGCTCTGATCCTGACCCTGCTCCCCCTTGGCTGAGGGGTGCAAGGGCTGGGGGTGCTGAGCGTGTCTGTGGGCACTTTGAGCAGCCTGGATTTGGGGTGGGAGCTGAGGGCCCTGCTTTGTGGGGGTGTCCAGCGGCTCCAGCCCCCGCCGGGCTCCATCCTTTTTGGTCGCTTTCCACCCGCGCGAAGCAATTAAGTTCATAAGGCATCAGACAATCAGCCAGCAGCCCACAAGACGTGGTGTTTAATCATGTACTAATGGCATGTTCTTGGCAATAATTACAAGATAACAGTGTTTGCAGGCTGTAATCAGAACAATTCTAGTAATTAAATCAGCCTTTTGTCAGCGCGTCCCTGCCCCTCTGCCGTGTGGCAGAGCAGCCTTCGGACCCCTTCCTGCAGGAGCTGAGCACCCTCGGGGTCACCGCTGCCGTGCCAGGGCTGGCACCACGAGCTGAGACTGGAGAACTGGGGGCTGCGGGCCCCAAAACCCCCTCGAGGGCTCAGGGGCTATGGGATCACGTCCTGGGGAGTGCTGCCACCAAACTGCTCTGGGATGGGTGCTGAGCCGGGGCAGGATTTCACCCTGAGCACCCTACACCTCACCCAGCCTGACTTCCCTCACCCACACTCCTCTAATTTGGCCTTTAATAAGATTTTTCCAGCCTCGTTATACTGACCAGGCTCACTGTTATATTTAAATGAAAGGGTTATTAACAAAGGTAATTCCCTGAGACCCTGTATCGGCTCTTCCCTCGTCTTGGAAGAGTCTGGTCGCTTTTTGGGTACAGCCAGTTTCCAAATTTTGGCCTTTCCTTGGAAAAACAGGATCAGCTCAGCTCCTCTGGCCACCTGTGAGTACATCAGGCACCTGCTTGTCCCTGCCCACAGCACAGCAGGCAGTGGGATGGGGCTGGTTCCTTGCAGAAAGGTTGATTTCCAAAACCTGCTGTGCTCCTGTGTCCCTGTTGTCCCAGCTGTGCGCACTGCTTCTGGCCACACAGCACAGCCAGCACCTTAAAAAGTTTCCTTTTTTTTTTTTTTTTTTTTTTTTTTTTTAAGAACAAAAATAAGGAGTTCTTTGGCTCCTCCAATAATTAACTTAGTTCTCAGCTGTTAGTTCACATACCCGAAGCCCTCTATTTAATATTCTAATTTGTGGTTAATCATTTATCAAGAGAGAACAAATGGTGATTAGCTCGTCTCTACCTCCCCGAGGGTGCGGGAGGCAATTTGGGCTAATCAATGCATCGGCTGGCACGGGGAAACTTTTATCTCATTGCCCTGAGTTATTCAGGTGGCAGCTCTGCCCCTGTGCCACAGGAACGTCCCTGGGATGGGGTACGGGGCCTGTGCCTCTGGGTGCTGGGGGTTTTCTCTTCCCCTGGTGTGTGCAGGGCTTTGGGAAGGGCCAGGAGCTGCTTCCCTGCCTCCCTGTGAGGGGTGTGCGTGGCTAAATGCAAGCTGCAGCAATCAGAGGTCCCCAAATTACTCCAAAAATCAGGCTCCCTCTTCCTTTTAAATAAGAAGGGAAGAGAAGGAAAGCTGCAGCTTTTGGGGAGGGCTGCTGTGGCCCTGCAGGGACCTGCCTTGAGTCCTTCCACTTCACCCCATCTACCTAAAGCAGCTTTTTTCCAGCTCAGCAAATCCATCTGGTGGGTAGAAACCCCCCCCTGGGTGGTGCTCCCCCAGCTGTGAAGGGGTCTGGGTGCTCAAACCAGGGCTTTTTCCCCTCTGGCCACTGCTTTCAGCTGGGTTTGGAGGAGGCTGGAGCAGCTTCACCCCAGGGTGCTGGCTCTGGGAGGAGAATTGGGTGAGCCTGAAGCCAAAATGCACGGTGAGCCCCGCACCTTCACACCTCTGGAGCTGCACCTACAGGCTTGGGAGCAGCTTTTGGAGCGCAGGAGATGATTTTTTTTGATGAGCCCCAGTGTAAGACCCAGCCTGTTTCTGCTCCTTCAGGATGCGACAAACTCAGCGGCTGATGCTTGGATGCCCCCAGATCCCACCCACCTCCTCGCTCCGTCTCGGGCACGACCCCTGGGGGGCTCAGCAGCCCCCTCCCAGCCTCCTGCAGCCCCCCCGGGGGGGTGGCTCCGAGCCCCATCCCCACCGGGCAGAGCCGCGGCCGGGGCGTTGCGCAGGCAGGCGGCTCCCTCTGGCGGCTCGGGGCCGGCCGGTGCCTCTCCGTTGGAGCCCCCCCGAGCCCGATGTCCCCCCCAGGGGCTCGGTCACCTCGGGGGGAAGCTCCCCGGGACCGTCCCGAAGCGATTTGGGGAGCCCGAGGGGGGACCGGTGCTTGGCACCCCGCACGCAGTGGTCGGGGATCGTTTGGGGCTGGGGGCTCCGCGGTTGCTTGGTTTTCCCAGTAGCCCGTTTTCCAGCTCCCAGTTCCACCCCAGTATCCGATCTGGTCGTTACTGGGTGAATATTTACGAGGGCTCTGAGGGAGAGGCAGATTCGGAGCGCGTTTTGGATGGAAGCGGGGTCTGGCCCCCGGTTGAAATGCAGCTGCCTTAATTTCCTGATTAAATTCCAGCTTGCGAATAAAACATTTGCAATTCCCTTCCAATTAGGAAAAAAAAAAAAAAAAGTCCCCTTAAAGTTAGCTGATTGCAAGCTGCTGCCTCGCCACTGAACCTGCAAAGGGCCTGGGGAAGGGAGCACGGGGCATTGTTGTGGGGACAGGCAGGAGCCATATGGGAAACACCCTGCTTGTAGGGCCGGGTGTGTGTGGGGATGGAGAGCACCCGGCGCTGGCTCTGCCTGGGTTTGGAGCTGCCAAAATCCCAAATCAGCCCCCCCAGGGGATGTGCACCCAGGTGTGGATGAGCCGTGGCCCCGTTTGCCCGTGGTGCTGGGATGATGCCCCCACGGGACTGCGGCACCCCGGGGTTTGTTCCCTTGCCAAGCCGAACGTGCTCTGCTAATCAATAAATTGATTTTGGTTTATCCTGCGAAGCGAAACCCCGTGGCTCCCGCTGCTTTCATCCTTCCTGCTGTCGATGGCAATAACGAGGGAGCCACCCGGGGATCTGGGGACAGCTGCGGGCTCCTCCTGAGCTGTTAGGGGATCGATGCCCTCCTCGGTGCTGCTAATAGCGGGCTGGGGAAGGGCTCGGTGCTGTTTGGGGGTGTCCGACCCGTTTCTGGTGGCTTTGCTCAGCCCCGTGGAGCTGCTGATCACGAGAGATCAAGGGGGACAAATTGCTGTGCACGTTTGCAGAGGTGCAAGAAGGGGAAAAAGGAGCAGCCCTCACATAAGAAACTGATGGAGAGGCTGAAATTGTCCCCAGGGGAGGGAAAAAGCAATGGAGATGCCCAAGGAAGAGCCTTGAGGGGAGAGAAAAGCAAGCCTCGCACCACATCCCCCCCACACACACACACACCCAGCACAGACTTGTTTTGATTCAAGGAAATCAACGCATTGTCTCAGTTCATTAACAATCCATCTCGGTTTTATTGTCCAGTTCTTAAAAAGTTGGCGATTTTTCTATTCATAGTTATAAAATAATCCTATTTTACACAGATTTACAGCTGCCTGAGCCCGGCAGTGGACAAGGCTGGCTCCGGCACATCTTAAATAGTCAAACCACAATTTCTGCTTTTTAATTAAAAAAAAAATAAAAATAAAAAGGAAGACAAGGGGAATCAGCACCAACCCCTCCCCTCCAGCCCCAAACAGGACATACCAGAGCGAGAGGGTTTGTATAAAAGTCGATTTATTTCTTTGGGATGGGCACAGGGAGGGGCAGAGGGGCCGGGGGCGAGCCCCAGCACCAAGGACGGGCACGGGGGCGATGTCCCTTTGTTCCTCACCCCGACCCCAGCTGCTGGAGGGGGGGGGATCTGCCCCCAACCGGGGATCCCCCCGACCCTACACCCTCCCTCCTACGGGCTCCCCACTTTGTGCAGCCCTCGGGGCCGGGATGGCGCGGAGGTGGCTTCCTAGGGGGTTGCAGTTTTCGGACCCTGGGTCCCCTCAGTACAGGGGTCCCTTGACAGCCCCCGGCTCCGTCAGGCGTGCCGAGGCGTAGGCAGAGGCTCCGAGGCAGGCAGCTGGCTCACAGAAACCCGGTAACCCCGTGGGGCCGGGTAAACCCGGGCGGCCAGCATCTCCTGGGGCTCCTGGGGGGCCCCGCTCCCCGTCCTTGCCATCCAGAGCGTGGCCGGGGATGCCGGGGAGACCTGCGAGGGGAGCGTGGCCGTGAGGTGGGGGGCTCAGCTCCAGCTCCCGGCACCTTTGGTGTGCAGCAGGGCATGGGACGTGCTGCCCCCACAGCTGGCAATGCCATAGGGCAGGATTTGTGGGATTAATCTTCCCAGGTTTGCAGGCATGGGCTAAAAGTGCCTGGTTTTATCCATTGCTTAGGACTGGGGGTGCCCCGTGCACCCCCAGGGGCTTACCTGGGATCCCTGGGGGTCCCGGCATCCCTGGGTGTCCGCGGCCGATGTCTCCCCGCTCACCTTTCTCTCCACGCTTTCCTGTGGGGGGAAGAAAAAAAAACAAAAAAAAAGGGAAGGGAAGGCTGGAGCTGCAGCAGGAAGCATGGGGATGCTGGAGGGGGTCTATGGGGTGGGGGGGCTCAGTATGGGTTCGTGGGGAAATAGGGGAGTGGGAGGCAGGGTGAGCCCCCAGGGAGGTTTCTGCGCCCTACTGCTGCTGAGGGCTGCGCAGCATGGGGTGGGCACGGCTCTGTTTTGGGGATGCAAAGGGGAAAATACAGCTATGACCCCTGCCCGAATTGGGGTGGGGAGGGGAAAACGCATCCTGCACCCAGCTGAGAGCTTCCACATCACTGAAAACCTCACCCCAAAGAACTCGGCAGGTGGGTGAGCCTGCCCCTTTTGGATTATTTCAGAACCTCCTCTGCTTTTTTACCCCGACAGAGCCCCCCCCCTGCCCACACCACCCTTTTGCTCACCCCCCTGCCACCCACCACCTACCTTTGGGGCCGATGTTGCCGATCTGCCCGGCGGCCCCCAGGATGCCGGGGACACCTCGAGGTCCCATGGGGCCGTGTGGGCCTTGCTCCCCAGGTGGACCTGGGGGTCCGGGTGGTCCGGGGGGGCCCATGGCACCGGCTCCCCCCAGGGCAGCTCTCTTGGCGCTCACGGCCACCTCGGCCAGCTGCTCTGTAGGGCAGAGAGGGGTCGGTGTGGGATGGGACGTGGTGTGGGGTCCTGCTAATGGGGTGTGCGTGCACCGGGTGCCCTTTGCCCCCCCCCCTCACCTTGCAGCATCTTCAGCACCACGTCGACGATGTGCTGGTCCCCAGCGTCCCGGCCCTACGGGCAGCAAGAGGAGGGGTGAACCATGAGGGGGCATCACACCAGAGCCAGCCCTGTCCTGCTCCCCCAGCCCAAAGCACCTCCGTGTGCCCTCATCCCCTTCCTGACCCCTTTTTTCCCCGTTCAGCCCCCATAGAGGTGCTCCAGCCTCGTGCCAAGCCGGCCCTACAACCTGCTCACCACCTTCGAGCTGCAGGAAACTAAAATTGGGCTTATAGGGGAAAAACTCTGTTCTGGGAAACAAGGGAAAAGGCTGCAAAAGTGCGCCTTGGACCTAAATCTGCTGATTTTATGTACGGGGGGGGAAAAAAGAGCTGAGCTGTTCTGTTCTGGAAAGGGGGGCTCCCGAGTCCAGCTCAGCGAGCTGCAATGTGGGGCTTATTCTGAAATAATCAGCTCAGCTCCAGCTGCCTGGAGGAAGCAGTCAATGAGGGAGGGTCAGAAAATGACCGAGACGCCACCGACGTCCCCAAATCACCTCCTGGGTGGGCGCAGGAGGTGCGGGGTGGCCGTGGGCTTTTTGGGGTGTGTCTTTTTTTTTTTTTGGGGTACTCACCGCTACGCCCCGCTGGCCGGGCATCCCCGGCACGCCGCGCTCCCCGACGAGTCCTCGGGGGCCAGGAGGACCCGGGTAGCCCCGCACACCCGGTGCGCCCGCGTCCCCCGAGGGGCCGGGGAAGCCGAGCTCGCCCTGGACACCTTGCTGCGAGGGGATGGAGAGGGTCAGGGGTGCTGAGCTGGGCGTGCGTGGGGTTAAGGGTCACCGCCGGGTCCACGGAGGACGATGGGCTCGGGGTGAGGGTCCCTTGGGGATGCTCAGCAGCGGGGTGCGGGGCTCTGCTCGCCCCCCAGCAGCCGCTCACTCACCTGCCCCTTTGGTCCCGGCTCCCCCGATTCACCCTGGGGGACAGAGGATGCAAGATTATGGGGAAGCAGCACGCATTTAGGCAGTGCTCTGCGGGGGGGGCGCACGCACAGCCCCCCAAGAGCTGACCCCACACCCCCCCCAAGGGTCGCTCCTGCCCCCTACCTTCTCGCCCTTCACCCCCGCGAGGCCGTGAACGCCGGGGTCACCCTAAAGCAAAGACAAGAAAGCTGTGAGACCCCCACCAGCACTGAATCCCCCCCCCCCTCCTGCTGCTCCTCCACGCCGGGGGGATACTCACGATGCCACCTTTGGGGCCGGTTTTCCCTGGGGAGCCCTGGAGGAAGGAGAAAAGGGGGTGAGCTGAGGGGTGGGTGCGCCCCACGAACACCAAGTGGCTGCTAAAAGCCCCCCCCCGGCCCCAAATCCCTGCCCTGCAGCCATCACCTTGTCTCCTTTGACTCCTGGCAAGCCTTGGGGTCCTGGGATTCCTGGTGGCCCCTGCTCACCCTTGGGCCCCTGGAAATTGAGGTAAGAGAAGGCAAAAAAAAGGGAAATGAATGGCACAAACCCTGGGGAGCGTCCTCTGCCCCCAGCTGAGCATCAGCTCCACCACCCCAACCCAAACCCCACAGCTGTGGGGTCACAGGGCAGGACGGGGGGAGGACAAAGCCCCCGCTCCACCCTCGTGAGCCAGGGGGGTTCTGCAGGGAAGGGGCTCCGTCCCCATAAGAACAAAGCTCACTTTGGGGCCGTTTCCCACCCTATAAAAACCCCCAAAAAGGGGCCAAGCGCTCACCCCGCCGGCTGTCCCGCTCGGGCAGGGCAGGGAGGAAATTCCTGCCCCCCCCAGGGGGCTGCTAATCCCAGCACTATTCCCCCTGCTGGGTAATCCCTCACCCTGCTGGGATCAAAGCCGCGGCTCCAGCCTTGCCCCCCCCTATAACCATGTCCCCCCCCCGTGTGCTCACCGCTCTGCCCTGCTCCCCGGGGGCACCCACGAGGCCACGCTCACCCCGGTCACCCTACAAAGAGAATAAGGTCAGGGGCAGTGCCCGGCACAACCGCAGCCCCCCCCCCCCCCAAGTGCCCCCCACTCACCTTTGGCCCGGGGACACCCTGCGGTCCCTGTTCGCCCCGGGGGCCAGGTTCACCCTAAAGAGGAAAAACACCCAAATTAGGGGCATCGGTGCTGTTGGGTGCTGCTGGCTGGTGCCATCGTGCGCCCTTCATCCTTGGCAGGGGGGTGCACGGCCCCCTCCAGGTGCCCCCCCAGCCTCGGAGGGGCGGCTGCCGGCTGCAGAGCCTGGCCACGGAGGGGTTGGAGCCAGGGCTGGGGTCCCAGGGGGGTGCGATGGGGGTGCTGAGATGCATCCCGTGGGCTGCAGAGGGGTTTGTGAGAGCAAAAAAAAGGGGGAAAACACGGCCCCGTGCTGCTGGGGGGGGTTATTTGGGGTTTCTACTCACCAGCTGCCCCGGGGCGCCGGTGATGCCTGGCTGGCCCCGAGCACCCACTTCGCCCTGAGGACAGACAGAGGCGCTCAGCATTGGGTCCCTGTCCCCCCCCCAAGGGATGCAGGAGGGGGACACGGGAGGGGGACGGGGCTGTGGGCTCAGCCCCACACCCACCTTATCTCCCGGGCCACCTTTGCTTCCCGGCTGGCCCGGCAAACCCTGCGGAAACACGGCAGGATCAGACCCCACGCACCCCATCCTTAGGGGGTGAGGTCCCCGTAGGGTGCTGGCCCCGCACCCAGCACCCCCCAACCCCCTTTTTTGGGGGGGGTTTCCCCTACTCACAGCCTGTCCCCGGTGTCCCGGAGGCCCTGGGCGGCCGGGCTGTCCTGCACTGCCCTGCGGGGAGGAAGAGGATGTCACCACCACGGCACCACGGTGGGACACGAGGAGCCCCATCCTCGATCCCACAAGGGCCAGGAACCCAAGCCGCTCGCCGTTCCCAGTATTTCCAGTGGTTATATACTGGGAGGAGGAGGAGCAGAGGGTGCTGGTTCCCCCTGCAGCCCCCCGCAGCCCCTCACCTTCACGCCGGGGATGCCCGGGGTCCCGTCCTTGCCATCGATGCCCGGGAGACCCTGCAAAAAAAGGGGATGGGGGGGCTCGGTCTGACACCCCCAAAGGGCCAGGAAAGGAGGGGAAGGAGCCCAGCAGCCCCGCGTGCCCCCCTCCGGGCCGGGGTGCAAGGACACGAGGTGGCCCTGTGGGGACAAAGGGGGGACACCGAGAGGCTGCTCCTGGCTCGGGGCACTGCCAAAGGTACTCACGTTCTCCCCCTTGGGGCCGATGTCTCCTTGGGGTCCCCTGATCCCGCGGCCACCCTACAGTGGGAGAGAGCAGGGGGGGGGAATTGATGGGCACGGAGAGGGAGGGGGTGCCCGGAGAGCCCCCTCTCCGCACCAGGGAGTGGTGCCAGGCTGGGGAAACGGGGACATTTGGGTTGCCCGTGGGCCACCTACCAGCTCTCCCTTCTCGCCCGGCTCCCCCGGAGGTCCTCTGGGGCCTTCCCTGCCCTACAGGGGGGATAATAGGGCTGAGCAGGGGGGCACGGTGCCACCCAGCCACCCGCAGCCGGGGCGAAGCGAGGGGGCACTCACCGGCCGCCCGGCCGCACCGATGGTCCCCACCATCCCCTTGTAGCCAGCAGGACCCTGCAAAGAGAGCACGGAGGGGGGATTCCTCCCAGCCCAGCTCCGACCCCATTAACAGCACCTCCAGAGGCCGAACAGCGGTGCTGGGGGTGCTCCTGGCGAGCAGCCCCCAGCCCCTGCCCTGCCTCCCCCCCCCCGGCGCTTACCGTCTCGCCCTTGGGTCCTGCCATCCCCGGGTAGCCCCTCTGGCCCTGTGGTCCCTGGGGGGGAGGAAAAAAAAAAAATTTGGGCTCAGCTGGAAGTTGCCCAGGTACCAGCCAGCAGCACCTGGAGGGGGGGGCACAATTAAAGCAGAATCTGATGAGGGAAATTGGCCACTTTTGCCAAACTCGAGGCGTTTTCGCCCTAATTCCGCCGGAGCCCAGCAGGCTCCTTTCCAGCTGTCGCTCCAATCACAGCAGCGGCCCCAAAACGGGGCTGCCCCCCCCCAAAAAAAAAAAAAAAAAAAAAAAAAAGCTCAGGGCTTCAAAGCAGGTTTGCCCTTTGCTGCAGCGGGGGGGGGGGGGGTCGGGGGGCTCAGCCCGGTAATTGCTCTGCATCTTCAAAGAGCTCCGTGGGGATCCCGGCTTAATCCCCGCGTCCCCGCAGCGAGCTGGGCACCGCAGCCCCATTTGGGTTGGGGTGGGCTGGGGGGGGGGCTCAGAGGGAACGGGGGATTTGTCCCAGGTCATCCAGTCAGCTTTTGGGACCCCCCAGGGGTGGCAGCTCCATCGCTGGGAGGATGGGGGTGAGGGGATGGTGGCTGTGCCCCGGTTCCAGGGGTTGGTGTAGGGACACGACACCACGTGCCCCGAGTTTGGGGGCACAAACCGGTCCCCCCCCCATCCCCTACACAGCCCCGAGCACCCCAGAAGAGCAGCAAAGAGAAATAAATACGGTACTGGAGGGCCTGGGATGCCTTGCTCTCCGGAGACGCCGACGTCACCCTTGGGACCCTGGGGAAGGGATGGGGAGAAGAGGGGTGAGAGGCAGGGTGACGCGTCCTGGGGGGCTGGGACCCCTCCCTTGGGGCCTGGAAGGGGATGGGGTGGGATGGGATGGGGATGGGATTGAAGTGGGAATGGGATTGGGATGGGATGGGATGGGATGGGATGGGATGGGATGGGATGGGATGGGATGGGATTGAAGTGGGAACGGGATTGGGATGGGATGGGATGGGGATGGTTTGGGGATGGGGATGGGAATGGGGATGGGATGGGGATGGGCAAAATGGGGATGGGATTGAAATGGGGATGGAAATGGGGATGGGGATGGGATTGAAATGGGGATGGGATGGAGCCAGGTTCCCCAGGGCGCACAGAGCCCCATCCTCCATGGGAAGATCACCCCCCACCCTCCTCCTCCTCCTCCCAGCCTTCATCTCCCTCCTCTCCTACCTTCTCCCCCACCTTCCCCCTTTCTCTCCCCACCGCCCTCACCCCCAGCTCCCCAAATCACCCACCCCAGTCCCTACTGGGATGCCGGGCACTGGCTCAGCCCCACTCACCTGCCTGCCCTGCTGGCCGGGCTCTCCCAGGGCACCGGGACGACCTCTGTGTCCCTAAAGGCGAGGAGGAGGAGGAGGAGGAGGAGGAGGAGGAGGAGGAGGAGGAGGAAGAGGTGAGCTCCCCGGAGCCACCCTGCCCACCACGTCCCCCCCCCAGCAGCAATGCCCCCGGGGCTCAGCACCCCACGGCCGGCTCCGTGCGTGCGCATCGCTTCAGGGCCAGTCCCTGGCTGCACCCCGCTGGCTCCAGGGCTTCCTCACCTTCAGTCCCTGCAGTCCTTGGGGGCCCTTGGGACCCGGCGGGCAGTTGGTCGGGCACTGAAAAAAAAAGAAAAAAAGAAAAAAAAAAAAGAAAAAAAAAAGAAAAAGCACACGTTGGGCTGGGGAGGAGCCGTGCGCGGGCGCTGCTGCCCGAAGGATGAGCTCACGTGTGTAAAGTCAAGGCTGGGAGATGCAGGAGCCCACTGCCCCCAGCATCGCTGCATTTTGGGCCCCTGCTCCCCCCCCAGGCACCAAATTCCTGATGAATTTTGGGCCCGTGCAGCGGATGCTCTCCCAGCTGCCGTTAAGCCGTGAAAGCCTGCTGAAGGGGGCGAGGTGGTGGCAGCTCTCACCAAGAAATCAGCGCTGCCCTCCAGTCCTTGGATGTGTCCCGGGGGGCCCTGCGGGGAAGGAAGGAGACCGTCAGCACCCATGGGAGCAGATATTGGGGATGGAGCACCCAGGAGGGAGGTTGGTGCCCGTGGAGCTGCAGCACAGGCTGGATACTCACGGGTTTTCCTGGGGGGCCTGGGGGACCCCGCGGGCCGTCGGGTCCTGGGTCACCCTAGGAAAGAACCCCGAGGAGAGGGGATTTATTTGGGACTGGGTGGGCAGCAGGAACTGCCAGAGCTGGCACGGAGAGGGGAGACGAAGCGCCAGGGACCCCAGCTGTCACACTGGGAACGGGGGCACCCCTGGCTGGGAACTGGGGGGCTGATGGTGCAGGGGGACCTGGCTGCGGGTGCTGAGCCCGTTCCGGCTGTAGGGGATGCTCACGCACATTATGGGGTCTCCCATGTTTACCCCAGGTGTCCCCAAAGTGCTGAGATGGGTTTAGGGAGGGCTCCTGCCCCGCACTCCCTTCCAGCCCCCTCACCTTGGGTCCCAGCGCTCCGATCTCCCCGGGGAGTCCAACCTGGCCTGGAAGCCCCTTAAGGAGAAGAGAGACATTCAGCGTGTATGATGGGGAGCCCCAAAACCCCGTTTTGGCAGTGCTGAGGTCTGAGCTCTGGCAGCACCCCCCCAAACCGGGGGCCTGGCCGACCGCCCCGACCCAAGCACAGCACTTACAGGCGGTCCTGGCAGCGAGGGGCCCTGCAACAAGAAGAGACACGGTGAGCCCAAATCTGCTGCCCCCCCCCCAAACCCGACAGCAGCCCTGCTCCGTGCGGGGTGCATTGCAGGGGGGGTCAGGGTTTTGTCCCTGCTCTGTTCCAGCCCCTTTTGTGGGTGCTGGAGGTAGGAGCGGGCGCATCACGCGCGGTGCCCAGGGGACACGCGGATACTCACGGGGAGCCCCGGTGGCCCTGGGAGTCCGGGCTGGCCCTGCCAGGACAGAAGGGAAGACGTGAGGGGTCTGGCCCACCCTGCCAAGCCCTGCTGCTGCTGTGACAACTGCTAAATCCCCCCCCCAGCATCCCGTCCCCATGCCCTGGCACTGCCCCGTTCCATCGCCCCGCTCCTGCACCCGCGCGTCCCCTCCACGGTGCTGGGATGGCCCCAACCTGGTCGGGGCCCCACTCGCTGCAGGAGGGGGCAAATGGGGGCCCTGGCGTGATGCTCCCCACCCTTACCTTCAGTCCTGGCCCCCCCATGGGTCCTGGCTCCCCTTTTGCTCCCGTGAGACCCTGCAAGAGGACAGAGAGAGCAGGAGGTCACTGCCACTGCGCCCGCCCCGAGTCCTTCTCCAGCATCCCGTGTTTTTCTGGGGTTGTTCCCATGGCGGGGGGCTGAGGGTGGGGATTTCTCTTTGCCACTCGGCCACGAACACGTCCCAAAACAAATTGGGGCTGCTGCCTGTGACGAAGCCGGGTGGCACAGGGGAGCTGGGGCAGCACCACCGCAGGCAGCACCACCACGGTTACCCTGGGGCAATAACGCATGCCTGCGGTGACGTTGCCACCCTTATTTATTTCTGAGGAATAAATAAACCCCAAAAGGGTTTACAAATTGACATCCAGAGACCCTAAAGAGTTTGGGTTTCCCACTGGTAAGCAGGTGGAGGTCTGATGCTGGCAGACGTGGATGTGCTCACTGGGGAGGGGGGCACCAAACCCATCGCGCACCCCGCGTACCCCACTGCAGGGCCGGGGCTCCAGCCCCTCTCCCCAGCTGTGGCAGCCCCCTTTCTGCAGGGAAGGGGACAACGGGGACGTGGGGGTGCCACCGGGGGGGCTCCTACTGAGCTGTGAGATTTGTGGATGGAAGAAATGAGCCCGGGACGGGCGCTGTGGTTGAGGAGGAGGAAACGTGTCCCGGAGCCTCTCCGTGCATCCCGAGAAAAGGGTGCCAGGGCTTTACGCTGCACGAGGCTTCTCCACGTGGTGTTTTAGGGGAGCCAGCACCGATCCTGGCCAGCAGATCGCCCCCAGCACCCCCATCCTGCAGCCCCCCCCCCCCCCCACGGGACCCCAGGCGCTTGCGGTGGTGCCGTGGGACGAGGGCTGGGTACTCACGTCGATGCCCGGCTTCCCTGGGGGCCCATCGGGACCGGGGGCTCCGGGCTCCCCCTTGGCACCCTGGAGAAGAAAAAGGCCACGGTGAGAATTAGAAAAGGCTCCTCCAGGAGGGGAGAGACAACCAGGGGGCTTGGGGGGGACACACGGGTACTCACCGGAGAGCCGGGGGCTCCGGGAGAGCCTTTGTCACCCTGGGGAAAAGGAGGAAGGTTGCCAATGGGGTCTGTCACCCTACAGAGCTGGGCCCCGCAGAGGGGGGTGCTCGGGACCAGCTCTGCGCCTCCCAAACCCGGTGCAAGGCTCCCGGGGCCAGGATGGGGATGGAGGTGAGAAAAGAGAGGGCTTTGGTGCGGTTGTAGGGTATAAATAGCACTAAAAAAAACACCACCCAGGGCCGGGGTGGAGCTCGGGGAGGGAGAAAGGGCCCTGGGAGGCTCACAGATCTCCCCTCTGTTCAGGCTCCCACCCCACAGCCCCTGGGAGGCTCCAGGACCCTCGGCCCCTTGCCACAGCCCTCGGGCACCCCGCCTGGGGGTCCTGCTGCCCCTAATCCCCCTCCTCACCGGGCAGGACCCATCCTTGGAGCCACAAGCACCATGGACCAAAAGCTCCAAAAAAAAAACCCATTTCAGGCCCCGTTTCCCAAGCAGGCTCCAGCCTGCTGTCCCCAAGCTGTCCCCAGGTGCCAGCTCCCGCTGCCACCAGCGCTGCCCAGAGCCACGGGGATGCTCCAGGGAGGGTCCGGGGGGGCCCCACAGCCCAGCCCTGGAACAGAGCAGAGCAGGAACCCGTCGGCACCACAGCCCCTGCCTCGGCCGAGCCTCTGCCCCGGCACAAAGTCCCCTTTGTGCCGCAGTCCCGTCCCCCCCCCGCCGCCCGCACTCACGTCAATGCCATCCGCTCCCGGCACTCCTGGCGGACCGGGGGGACCTCGCGGGCCGGGCTCTCCTGGTGGCCCTCGCTACGGGGAAAAGGGAGGGGGAGAAGGGTCAGGAAGGAGAAGACAGACCCCTGGAGATGTTTGGGGTCGGGGGCTGCGTGGGGTGAGGGTTTTGCCACCAGCTTGCACCGGGGACGCTTCGCCGGAGGGAAAAGCAAGCACCCCCGTGGCACCCGCACTCCTGTCACCACCTGGGCCATGTCGGTGCCAGCCTGTGCCCAAAGCAAAAAGCAGAGATGGAGACATTTGGGGAATGGGGAAATCCCCCCGAAAAGGGGTTTTAGGTGCCCGAAGCCCGGCGTGAAAGGGGAACGCTGAGCTCCCAGCACCGGGGCTGGCTGGCTGCCCGGCGAGCGCGCTCGCGGTGTCGCGGCGCAACAAAAGCCCCATTCAGCCCGTGCCGAGGGAGCCCCCGAGCAGCCCGGCCTCCAGCTTTGAGGTTTTCAGGGCAGCAGCTCCGCAAAGAAAGCTCTGTGACCCCAACGGGGAGCGGGTTTTGGTGGCGGAGCCCGAGCCCGTGGTGTTCCTGGAGAGGATAAACGGGAGCGGCGGCGGCGGCCGCCGGGTCTGGCACACAGCGGGGTTGCCGCAGCCCTCGAGGTTCATTTATTTTAAAAGATTGTGCGGGGATGGGACGTCCAGCTGGTTTTTTTTTCACAAAATCGAGGGCTCCCTGGCTTCGCCGTGGAATTAAATCCTGAATTTGGGGCCGGGAGGGAGAGCGAGCCCCCGGTGAATGGCACCTTTGTGCGCCCCGAACCGTTTCCAAAAGCTCCCCCGTCCCAAAAGCTCCCCCGTCCCATCCCAGCTGCTGCCCGGAGCTCCCCGGGCACAGGAGGCAGGCAGAATTTCCCCAAATTCTTCCCAAAAGGCAGGGAGAATTTTTCCCAAAGCTTCCCCTCCCGATTTCCAAACGGGACTGGGGGGGGGCCCCGAGGGCTCCCCTCCACTCCGTGCCCCCAAAGGGACCCGCGCAGCACCCGCTCCGAGGGGCGCGACCCCATCACATCTCCCCAATTTTTTATCCTCCTGCCTCTGGGTGAGTTTGCCCCCCCCCCACCACCAAGACCCCCACCCTCAGCACCCCTCTCCCCTCAGACAGCCCCCGCGGAGCCCTTCAGTGGGGCTGAGCCCCCCCCCCGGAGCCCCCTCAGCCTGGCTCCGCAGCGCGTCCCGGCAAAGCAGAAGCGAACCCCAAAATTTGGGATGCTGGGGGGGGGAACCCCCACCCCTCCTATCCCCAGGGGATGTCCGAAAGGGTCCCGAACACGTCCCCAAATCTGAGCGGTGAAACCCAGCCCCGTCCCCATCCCAGAGAGCTGGGGGGGGCTTTGGGCACGGGGTTGGGGGTCCCAATTGGGGCGCACCGGGGGGGCACGGGGATGGTCCCCTGGCACCCCCCACACCCCAATACAGCTCTGGGGGGGCTCGGGGAGGGGGGGGGGGACACAACTCACGAGCTGGGCCAGGCAGAGGCAGGCGTGGAGGAGCAGGGAGAGCCCAAAGCTGCGGCCGGCCATGGTGGGGGGGCGGCCGGCACCGAGCGGTGGGGGCTTCGGTGGGGGCTTCGGGGAGCTGAGTGCGGCTGCTGGAGGGCTCGGAGGGACGGGGAGGAGGAGGAGGAGGAGGAGGAGGAAGAAGAGGAGGAGGAGGAGGAGGAAGAGGAGGAGGAGGGAGGGGGTTATTAATATGCAGCCCCCCCCCGCAGGTGAGCGTGCTGCTATTTGGGGCTGCGCAGGGTGGCACAAAGGGGGCTTTGATGCACGCCAGGGGCTGGGAGGTTGTGGAGGGGGGGGGTTGTGGGGGGGACAGAGGGGGGCTGATGTGACTGCCCCCCCCCCCCTTTTGCCATGTGAGCCCCCCCCCCGTGCATCACCGGTCCCCAGTAAGCCCCCAGTATGGTGCTGGGAGGGGACTGGGAGGGAACCCCTTGGGTACATGGGGGGGGGGTCCCATCCCCCTGCCAGCCACCCCCCCCCCGGCTTTGCCATCCCCAGGAGGCTCGGGGATGATTCATCTCTGCCAGATCGCCTTCCTCCCCTCCTCCTCCTCCTCCTCCCCCTCCTCCTGATTCACCAGCGGGGTGCTCGGCCCCCCCCCCCCCCCGAAGGGCACCCTGGAAGCCCTGCGCCACCCCAAGACCCCCCCCCCAAATTACTGCACGGCACCATTCCGGCACCCCCTGCGCCCCCAGCCCCCCCGATCCCCCCCAGCCAACCCCCCCCGAGTCCCTTTGAACCCCCAAGACCCCCCCGATCCCCCAGCCAAACAGCCCCCCCACCACCACCCCTGCACCCCTCCAAGCCCCCCCAGCCCCCCCCCAGGCCCCCAGCCCCCCCCCAGCCAACCCCCCCCATACCCCACGCCCCCCCCAAGCCCCCCTGATCCCCCAGCCAACCCCCCCCAAATCCTCCCCAGGCCCCCAGCCCCCCCATCCAACCCCCCCAGCCCCCCCAAGCCCCCCAGCTCCCCCCAAACCAACCCCCCCCACCTCCCCTGCACCCCCCCACCCCCAGCCAAACCCCTCCCTGGCCCCCCCCAAGCCCCTCCCGGCCCCCCAAACCTCCCCCACCCCCCCCACACCCCCTCAACCCCCCCCAAGACCCCCCCACCCCCCACGCCCCCCCCCACAACCCCCGCACCCCCTCCCCCCGCCCCCATTCACTCCCCCTCCCCTTCCCACCCCGTCACGTGACCCTCCCCATTCATGCCTCCCCCCTCCCCTCCTCCCCGCTTCCCCTCCTCCCTCCCATTGGCTCCCGTGGGGCCGTGCCTCCCCTCAACCAATCAGCGCCGGGCACGGGCCTAGGGGGCGGGGACTCAGGAGGCGTTAAAGCGCGCGCTGCCCCCTCATTGGCTCCTCCCTCCTTACGCCCCGCCCGCTACCGGCTGACCGGAAGCAGGAAGCGGCGGGGGCTCCGGCGGCGGCGGCGCCGTGACCCGCGGGCGGGCAGCGGCGGCGGCGGCCGCGCCATGACGGGGAAATCGGTGCGGGACGTGGAGCGCTACCAGGCCGTGCTGGCCGGGCTGCTGCTGGACGAGGCCAACAAGTTCTGCGCCGACTGCCAGGCCAAAGGTAACCGGCGTGGAGGGGGGGGGCTGGGAACGGTAACGGGAGCGGTAACGGGGAGGGGGAGGGGCGGGGGGGGATTTGGGGGGGGGATTTGGGGGGTTGAAGGGGGTTTGGGGGGGGTTGGGGGGGCTTAGAGGGGGGTTGAGGGGGGTTTTGGGGGGGTTTGGGGGGGTGGTGACCCGGTGGGGGGGTGAATAGGGGGTGTATTGGGGGGGTTTAGGTAAAGGTAATAAAAAACTAAAGTGAAAAAAAGGTTAAAAAGCACGAATTTGGTTGTAGAGCGCAGCCTGAGGCCCTGGCATGGGAGCTCGGTGGTCTCTGGTATCAGGGGGAGGAGGCCCGGAGGGTGGGCACGGGGTGGTGGTGGATGTGGGGGGGTGAATGGGGGGTGTATTGGGGGGGGTTAGGTAAAGGTAATAAAAAGTTAAAGTAAAAAAAAAAGGAAAAAAAGCACAAATTTGGTTGTAGAGCGCTGCCTGAGGTCCTGGGATGGGAGCTCGGTGGTCTCCGGTATCGAGGGGGGAGGAAGCCCAGAATGTGGGCACGGGGTGGTGGTGGATGTGGGGGGGTTGAGGGGGCTGGGGGTGGCCCTGGGGAGGTCACAGGGGGGTCGCCTGGTCGAGGTTCCTCCCCCCGGTGCTGGGGGCAGCCGGGGGTGTTGGTGCCCCAGGAGGCAGGGGGGTGGCACAGCCCCCACTCATCCCCCTGTGATGCTGGAGCCTTCCTGTGGCTCCCTGCTGGGACAGCAGAGCGTTTCCCATAGTAAAAGGGCTAAGGGTAGGGCTGTTTTTTATTTAAAATCCTGTTTTAATGAGTTTTTTCTCGTGGTTTGGAGATTGGGAGTTGGGGATTATGTCCCAACAGCCCCAATAAATGAGCTCTAGGAGCTGGGTCTCGGTGTCCAGCAGTGCCCGGGGGCTGCAGCGTGACCTCTGAGAGCTGCCAGCTCCCCCTGAACTGCCTGAAAATGGGGCTGCTCTGCATATAAATATAAAATATATTAAAAAATAACAAATAAAAATATAGGCTGCTCCTATAAGGGGCTCTCAGAAGCCCAGAAAGCGCTGCCCTCGTAGCAGCAGCTCGGTCTGGCAGCCCCTCACACCTCCACCTGGCTCTGCCCGACCCCGCAGGCAGGGAGCTGAGTGTAAAAGCCTGCGAGTTTCTTATCTCCTGGCTCCTAATGCCAGCACCAAGGGCACAAATAGCTGTCTTATCTCAAGGCAGGGCAGCGTTCTCATCACGGTTCCTGGTTACTCGTCGCGTTGCTGTTCTGTAGCTGCTCCTGTTGACGGCGTGTCCTGGAGATGCAGCCTCCCTGGCACTAATTCTTAAGTCACAGCGCACGGTTAAGCCTCACCCCCGAAGCCTTAAGCTGCTTGTGCCTGGGGAAACACCTGAGACCTGTCTGGAGGAGTGGGCTGCTGTTGTGCTCAGGCCTGCCTGGTGAAATAATGATCCACGATCCTAATGAGGCTCGTGGAGATGTGAGATCTCAGTCTGGAGAGCTCCTGGCCACAGCAGGGTAGGCTCAGCGAGCTCTCCAGCCAGGTGCCAGCCAAGCAACATGTTTTGTGCTTCTGTTGTGGCTTGCAGTGGCAAGGCAGGCCTGAATTTCATGCTCGCTGCTGCTGCAAGGAACTGCAGAGCTCCTTTCGGCATGGGAACGAGCACAGTGTGCTTGTGCAGAGTGAGGAGCACATCTCGTTTGATCTACGGCTTAATAACTACAACTCCGTGCAGGTCTGCACTGAGGAGACCACGTGGCACTTGCTGCCTCCAGATGGTTTTCCTCAACGTTTCCAGTGCTACCTGGAAGCGTGGCAGTGCTTCTGTGCAGCCGGCTGCTTTATGGCTTTGGGTGAGCTCTGAGCGGGATGTGCATTTTTGGAGATCCTGAGGCCCAAAATCATCATCTTCCCTGCAGAAGTTGAACTTTTTTTCACGTGCGAGGCGTTGCAGCGCGCTTCGAGCGGGCTTTGTGTCCTTGCTGAGCTGCAGATGTTGGTGCTGCGGCCCCGTGTTGGGAGCAGGCGTCCGCCAAGGTCACCGCTGGATCTGGGTCGCTTCGTTAGCGGTGCTGGGGGGTGGCTGGAGGCAGGTGGCACTCCTTGCCTGCTCCTCCAGACAGCTCGTGTTCAAGGTCATCAGGATCTCGGGGCAAGTCTCAACAAAGCTGAGGGCAGAGGAAGAGCCTGGTGGCTCCCCCAGCCCCTCTGAAGGCAGTGCTACAATAAAACACTGACTTTTGACTCTTTTTTTTGTGCCCAGCTTACCGGATCCGTGGTGTTTTGCTGCTTGAGCTGCGCCTTTCCAAGCTAGCATGACACATAAGCAGAGACTGTTCAGATGCCACCCACACTTCCATTATGCCTGTTCCCAATGACCTAACTGCTTGCTGGGTTTCCGTGCTGTATTTCTTCTATCTGCAGAACTAAATGAGGTTTCGGTACATGCAGGTGTCAGCTGCAGGAGCTGCGTGTACCCACCTGATCTCGTACCTCCACAGCGGCCTCAGCATCAGTCCGAGCCCTTCTCCCCTCGTGTGTTTGGGATTTGAGTGGCTTCCTCAGCACACAGGACTCCTTCCAAGGCTTTGCTTCTGCACAGCTGTGCTGTAGGAGCCACACAGTAAGAGTGAAAGGAGAAGTGTGAGCACAGCGGCTTCCCTCGGGGCTTCACACAGCTGCCCATGGCCAGGGCTAAGTTGTTGGAGGCCAAAAAAAAAAAGGGACAGGGAAACTGGGAAAACAAGCTCAGGGTGGGTTGCTTCTGCAACAACAACAGTGTGCAGTGCTTTGAGGCTCTTGTTTTGGAGGAAGTGGGTGAGATCTCTGCCCTGCTGCTTCCTCTTTCCATTGTGGGGCTTCTGTCAGTGTTATCTGTGGGTAAAGTGGGCAGGCTGATCAGAGAATGGACAGGTGAGTGTGACCTGTGCTGAAAAAAAGGCCTGGCTAGAGTGCTTTCTGGCAGCTGAGCTTGTGTGAAAGCTTCAGTGTACATGAGAAGGGACTTCCAGTGCTTGGACAAACCAGGCTTGATCTCGGTGGCAGCCTTTAGGACATCGTCTGGCAATGCTGGGCACAAACAAAACATTTATCCTTGCAAGTGCTATCAAAGGTATTCACATGATGCTATCAGGATACTAACTGTGATTATCAAAGCAGTGTTTCTGCGTGGAGTCCTGGCACCACCTGTGATGGCACAGCTGTAACTACCTCAGGACTACCCAGTGTGGCTAAGGTGGAAGGCTGGAGGGACTGAATCATCATAATCCTCTTTATTTGAAGGTCTTGGCTGCTGTGTGCATTGCTGGAGTGCAATCCTTAAAAGAGAAACGAGCTGTTGGTGAGTGGGATCCTTTCTCTTGGTGCATTTCTTTGTGGCAGGGACACTTCTGAGAGCAGTGGTGGTTCCATGTATGTAGGATGTCAGGGCTGCCAGGCACTGACGGTCTGTCAGAAGCCAGGCTACCCAACACCAGAGTGAGCCCGGAGGCTGGGGCTGTGACGCAGGTGCAGGAGGGATGTGGTGTAATCAGGAAAATTGGTCCTGACCTCAGATGTCTTCCAGTAAGTGGAAACAGTCCTGTGTTGAGTAATACTTGAATTAACTGGAGTCTTCTCTGTGTTTCTGACTTTATAGCTCTGTGCAACATGCAGCTAATTCTGTTTGATTTTCTCCTTCTCCCAAACTGTTCCCCTCTGCTCTCCCAGTCCTGTCTATCCAACAGGCTCCTTGGATCCAGTTTCATTGGAACCAGAACCAATTCCTCCAGGGAGCACCAGCGAGGACTGCTCTAGCTGTTCATCACTTAAGGTTGCCCTGTGCTCCTCCTGGTTTGTCTGACTCTCCCCTCTGTCCCTTGTGTCTTGTGAGAGCTGCTGTGCCAAAATCAACCCCTTCTTGTAACCTGAGTGGTTTGCTGGAAAGCTGTTTGCTCCTGAACACAACCTGAACCCTGATCTAATTCCTCAAGTAGCTCTTTCTGAAAGAGGGGCGGAACTTGGCAATTACCTGTGAGGAGGTCGTTAAGTGCTGGATGGGGTAGGAAGTGGCTGGCAAACAGGAAGAGTAGGATAAGAAGCTTGTGGCTACTGCAGGTATGCTTCAGGAAGGGTGACCTCCAGTAAAATGGGGGTTAGTCATATTGCAGGTGGTTTAATCCAGCCAAATGAGTGCTAATATGAAGCACGTTGCTAATAGTCAACACAAAATCTGCTGTGACTCAAATCCTCCATCGGCAGAGGAAAGCTATTGAATCACAGGTGACTTCTCAGTGAAAGAAACGTGAAGAGTAACCTAAATGCTTGTCTAAAACAAGTATGTGATGAAAAATCACTGTGGGGAAAACGGAGCAGTGGATAGTGCTGCATGCTGTTTGCCTGCAGTCAGCTTCAAAATCAGCTGTAGGTCTAAAGCTGCTCAGCTTGCTTTAGAAAATCTTGAGTTAGGAGAAGCTCACTTAATGGAAGCTTGCCCGAAGGGGTGCATATATCTTTGTGTGTATGCTCAATTTAATTCTTAGCTGTGGTCCTAATATTCTGCTGTTATCTTAACAAGTGCTGCTGCTTTTGCAGTGTTCTACCACAGAACACTGGCCTGAGAAGATGAAATGAGCTTTGCCCACGAGATTTACTTTATCCTTCAGTGATCTTTGTCCTGGGGGGTCTGAGCGGTGCTGCCCTGGTGTGGGACCCTGCCTGCGAGGGAACCCAGCTCCAACTGGGAGCCTGACCCCTGTGCTCACCTGCGTGAGGTAGGTTGCTGGAACTTCCCATCCAAGCTGCCCACCTGGCAAAAAAGCATCCTCCTTTCGAGAGGGACTTACACTGGAATTGGCTTCTGATTAATAAAGAGTTACTCGAAGAGATCCTTTCAGAAAAGAGATGCAGAGCTGAGTCACAGAGATGCAAGTCTCTCCATCTGACAGAAATAGATAACAAAGATAATCCTCCGAGTAGAGGGCATCTTGGCAAACCGTGTCTATTTTAATGCTGTTGTTGTTCTCTCCCAGCTATATCGACCCATCTGTGGAGAGCCAAAGTGTGCTGAGTGGCTGCTACAGCAAAGGGTGTAAATTAAGGGCCCGAAAATGCCATGTGATCCTCCAGTCATAGCTGCAACTTCAGTGGAAGTTTGTTCCTATAGTAACTGCCAGATGAATTATATAAGGTAGCAAACACTCAGGAGCTTGTGCCAGCCTCTCCAGAAAATGCCTCTGGTTTAAAGGTAACTCATCCTCCAAAATGCAAGCAGGCTATCAAAACAAGCTAGAGAAGCAAGAATAGCTGTTGGCTCCTTCAGGTTGGTGTGGAATAGTGATTATTTCATGTGTCCCAGGGAATCTAGGACAGAAAAGCTTGAGTTTCTGAGAGAGACTGCATTGAATCAGAGCTTCCTTTGACTGTGGAGCTGGATTTGCCTGTGCTGTTGGGCCTTTCAGTGCCCTGGTAAACTGCTCACCTCTGCTATTGTCAAACTGTACATTTCCATGCTGGCCAGATTATGCCTTTTCATCATGAATATCAAGTCTTTTTTGGTGATGGATAGTGAAGAGGAGTTCATTTCCAGAACAGGTCTGTTTTGTAGCAAAAAGTGGCCCAGAAGCTGACTGCTGTGTCAGGAGCTACAGTAAGGGCTTTGACTCCAGATCTACAAACTCAAAAATCTAAATTCAAATCTAAATATCAAAAATTAAAAAAAAAAAAAAAAATTACAGCTGCATGAGCAGACTTGATGGTAGAAAAATTCAAAGCTGAAATGCCTGAAAGACAGGGCTTGTTTACAACCTTTTTTTTTTTTTTTTTTTAGCATTTCACTGTGATTCAAGCCTCCTTGAAATAAAGCTGTTGCTTTTGCACTAGCAACTCCTAGGCTGACCTGTGTGTGGCGTTGGCCAGACCCCAGTGACCAGCCTTTTATTATCAAATCTCAGGAACTCTTAAGTCCTCTTCTTTGTTGCCCATCTCTGTTAGGACTCCTGTGCTAACCTCAGAAAATACGGGGTTCCGTGGGACTGATTTTATATATTGTTAGGTGGTGTTGCTGTCAATGTTGGTAATGTTAACCAGTTGTCTGGCATAGTCTTAGTATAGCATCTGCTTGAAATTGTTGCTTTCATGGTTTATCTACCGAAGCAATAAACATCCCTTCCTTAAAACAGCAGGAAGGACCCACCCTGCTGTTCGCAGCATCCATTTCAATTTCCTCTGCTTTGCTCTGCATCTGTATCGTCGCAGCACCTCTTCAGAGAGCAAGATGGTAACAACGATAAGACTTGGGTTGAAAGCTTCTTCTGCAGTCTTACCACTGCTCATTGTTAGATCTGGTGTTCTGGGAACAACAGGTCAAATTCTGTGTGACTGCCTTCAAAGCCACCAGGCCCTGGGACAGTAGGCATTTCGGGTAAACTGCAGAGGCTTCATAACCTGCCCTGGAGAGAACTGAGCCAGCAGCAGTCTGCTTGATCTGAGTTGGCCAGTAACGTGCCTGTTGTAAACACTGTGGTTTGGGGAAACAGTATATGGCTGCTGATAACATAAAGAAGAATTTAAAGGCGAAGCTCCAAGCTGTTGTCTGCAGCAATGTTCTCAACCACTGTAGATGCCTCTGGCTCTTCTTTTTGCATGCAAAGAATGGCTGAGGCTCGTAGGTACTGCAGCAGTCCTTCATTTGGAAAAACAAACACCAAAAAAACTGCTAACTTGCATGCATTAATAGCTACCTGGCATAATCAAGAGATCTTGAAGTTAAGTTTAACTGTCCTTTTCACTTGCCAGCAGGGTTTACCTTGTTTTCCCCCAGATAATCTGAACACTTGACTGCAGAACAGATGTCTACAGTCGAGAGGAGAGGAAGCTGTTTTGTAACATGGCTTTTGTCATAGCTTCTCTATGAATGGAATGAATTTCAGTAAGTCATTAAGCAATCTCTTTCCAGAATAAGGAAACCACAAGTCAAAGGAAGCTCTTGGATACTTGGCTATTTCCTCATTTGGCACTGCAAAAAGTTGGGCTTTTTTGCTCTCATCAACTTTGACTCGATGAGAAATTTCCAAGTGCTGGTGAAGGCTCGTAGGAGAGGATGTGGATGTCATCTCACTGGGACTACACCTCTCCAAGGAGCATTTCCCACATCCCCTTTCCCTGTGTGTGCAGAGGGGGTGGTTGGACCTCAACACATGTAGTAGTGTTAGCTGGGATCAATGGGCCTGGCAGGCACACTTCCCAGTTACAGCTGGGCTTTTGCTGGATCGCCTGCGAGTCAAATGATTGTTTGCACTAAGAATATTTCATTAGGCTTTGAATAGCTGTGTCCTCTCCTTCCTGCCTGTGAAAGCATCTATTTTTCCCTGACCCCCTTCCCCCCCCCTTCTCAAAGGAGCAGTGGCTTTGCAGCCAATTTCTGTTTTATTTTTAAATGCCTTCTGGAGGGTTATTACTGAAGAAACTTGCACAAGTAGCTTGAGCCAAAATGTAATGTCTGAATAAAGGATGAGGAGTGAATCCCCTTGGGATTCCTCGATTAAAAGCACTCCAGGGTGTGAACTTTCAGCAAGTGGCTACAGCGTGGTGTGTGCTAGCCAGGCTGGGCTTGGGTTTTAAAGGGAATTGCGAGCCTTTTCACCAAGGGCAGATCATTCAGACAGCCCTTGTCCGCATTAATGATTCAGTCGTGGGTGCTAACTTAAGCTGGTATGGGCTGCCTGGTATGCAGTGTTTATTTTGACATGCTGGGATATAAAACAGGCCATGAAACCAGCGCATGGAGGCACTGACTGGGCAGCAGGGTTTCTTGCATGTAGCTCTCTAGTCCGTTCTGGATACGGGTGCATCCCCCTTTAGAAATGCCCTGTCAGGCATTCAGTGCAGCTTTCTTAAATGACAGAGCTGACTGGGATCTCTCTGCAACCAGTCCAAGGCCAGGAATATGCATGGAAGTGGTCTCATCTAGCCTTAATATTGTGCTGGATCTGAGTGCGTAGCCAAGCTCTTGAATCTGCTTTGATTAATATCCAATTCTTCTTGAAAACTGCCTTTCCCCTTAATCTCTTGTTCATCTGCAAATGGCATTCTCCAGGAAGCATTTTGCATATCTGAGGCACTGCGCAGGGGCATGAGATGATTAATCAGAACCGAGCAAGTGATGCCCAGCTCCAGTTAGTGCCAAGGAACTTGCTTTGCTTTCTATGGATGTTAAAATTCGGTATAATACTGAAAGGAGCAAGTGCAGCACCAGGCGTGCGTGTCTGATGCCGGTTGGCATTGCAGCAAACTTCAGTTTTGCATATGGAAAGTGAGTTTTCATTCGGGCCTCCAGCTCTAGAGCCATCTGGTAGCTGTGCGGATGCCAGCCTGAAGGGAACTATTTTTATGATGCTAGTGAGTGTGTTCATGCAAGGACCGATTTCTTTCATGTTTCTTTCTACTGGTTTAATAAGCCAAACGCTTCTGTGAGCTGTGCCTTAAAACCTTTGGTCTATAAGCTCCATTTTTGTGATTCCTCCAACCTGGAGGGCACAAAGCTGTGGTGTCCTGGGCCCTCATGAGCGTCCGAAGGCCTCAGGGGGAGATGAGGCCTCTGGTGGCTCCAGAAGTGCTGGTGGGGTTTTCTCACGTGGCTTACTGATCTAAAAGGCGTTTTTCTCTGAGAAATTGTGCCTTTGTGCTTTTACAAATGTGTTCTGCCTCCTCTGTCAGTGCCCAGTTGCTGTAACTGCTGTGCAGTTTTCAGCTCAGTTTAGTTTCGGGAAGTTGAGTGCTGTAACATATGACTGAACTCGCTTCTGTAAATACCTTCACCTGGGGCTTTCTGCAAGTCAGTCACCTTGAAAATAGCATGTGAAACCGTGGGGAAATGACTGCACAAAAATCTCCCCTGCCTGATCTCTCTGGGCACTTCCTCATGCGATTTCTAGAGCGACTCCTTTGCTGTGGCCTCGAGGGGGAAGTGGGAGCCTTGTTTACAGCAGCACTGAGGCCGGCCTCCCCCTCGCCCTTGAGACAAAACACAGTAAAAAGCAGTAAAAACATTGTTTTGGCTTTAAGGTCTGGGGCACTAAGTAGTGAAGCTGAAGGTCTGGTAAAGGTATGTGTGAGGCCGGGCTGGTGCCCCTAATCTGGGCCTTGGGGCTTCACCCATTGCTCCCTCAGCAGCCTGGCCAGCAGCAGCCATCTTGTGTGGGGTACCCCTGCCTCCAGCAACAGTCCCGTAACCTTCCCTTGGGGTAATTGGGGTAATTTCAACCAGCATGGAGCTATCTGGGCTCTGATAGCTGGGCAGACTTCATTTGCCTCGTTGCTACTGCTTGCTCTGCTCATCACTGATTATTCAGGAGCTCCCCTCGCCTGTTGCGTGCGGTCTCGCTGTGTCAACCTTCTGCTGCTGCCTCTTCTGCAGCTGCTTATCTTAAAGCAGCTTTTTATTTTTCACTCCAGAGGGGTGTAGCTGGGTCTTGTTCCTCTTTGAGAGACCTCAGGCAGCTTTTTCAGAGCTGTCCGAGTACCTGCTGCATGCTCCCATGTTGTGAGCAGACCGCTCAGCGTGTGGGGTCACCGCCTTCCTCCTGGCTCAGGCCACAGGAACAGCCCCACACTGCCAAAATTCTGACCTCTTCTGCTTTGTCGGTCTGAAGTCCTCCTCACGGCACTTCTTGGCACTGCAAGTACTGCTGGAACAGCCCTCGTGGAGGGAACCGCCTTTTGTTGTGTAATATCTGCATTTGCCACCAAGTGCTAGCTGCTGGGAGGCTTTCAGAAATCCTCTGTTTTAATGTCCGCTAGCGTAATGGAGCTGCTTTTACACCGGTGTCTCCCAGAGCTGGCACCTAGCAGAGCTGGCCAGCTGTTATCCCAGCCCTCAGCCCTTGCTGTTTCAGGTCCTGCATCGCAGCTGGGGTGACACCAAGGCAGGATGGGTGTCACAGCACCACTGAGTCACCCATCCTGTGTCACAGGGTGGGAGGCTGCAGGGGCTTGAACTAGCCCATGTGACGATCTTGAGCTGATTACTATAACCCCGATGCAGTATCTAGCTGGCTATTAATCCTTTTAGTCCTATAAAAGCTAAATATATCTGGAGTTTAAATCTAACCTTGAATCTCATGCTTAATCCTGCCATCAGTCTCTCATATTATAGCTTTCAGGAGCAGTTCGGATGAGACAGGGTCTGGCTGGGAGAGAATGCTACCGGATAAATCAAATGGAGGATCAGAGTTCCTGCCTTTACCTTGGTGGGTTACAAGCATAATGTTGAGCAAACTACAGACATTTATTTCCATGCTTTTCTTTGACTGGCATGCTGAGGTGATGCTAATAGGATGGGCTTCTCCTTTTATTTAATCACTTCTAGACTTGGGTAGATGCAAGACATTAAGGTGCAGTCAGGAAGGTGCTTCTATAAGGTGTTCACCAAGAGCTGTTCCTACGCAAGGAAATGACTTTGATCAGCAGCATTAAACCAGTGCCTTTCCAAAGGACCACTTCTAGTGAAAAAGCAGAAATAAATGTTGGGCCAGGCCAGAAAACTTGGGAAAGCTTTTTCAAAAAATGAATAAAATAAGGTAGCTGCAAGAAATTCTTCTGGGGGAAGTTAGAGGTTGCATGCCTCTGCCCTGGAAGGAACCGTGAGCCAGTGATTGCCTTATTAGTGTTAAATCCCTCAGGATGCTCTGATTTGCCCAGTAAATTGGAGTTAAGTTTAACTTTCCTGGATATGCTAGATGGCTGTTAAATGCAGTGCTGCTTTTCTCGGGCTTTGAAATTACACTTTCCCCCTCTTTCTCCTCCCACTTCTGTATCATTTGCTTTGAGGATTGCTATTTTAACTATGGCAAGGAAAGGCAGCATAACTCATCTGCAGTAATGCCTGTAGTCCCTCTGGAAGTACTTGGTAGATTTGCTGTGCTAGTCAGGTACCTCAGTGAGGAAGCTTGACTTGGAGCAGCACTTTTTATCCTGTAGCAATAAAAGTGCACCTCATGCTCCTGGACGGGTGGAGGGAAATGGGGAGCTCTTCATGTATCTGCTCTGCTTAAAACTGTTCTGCTCCAGGGCTGGAGGCTGGTGGTTCTTCTTCAGGATGTGGCTTTGCTGTAGGTACCATCAGCCACAATAATACCCAGCTGCGACTTAACCACGCAGATGGCAGCTCCAGCCTGGTTATCTCATATTTAAACCTGCTTGTCTCGCACTGCAGAGGACTGCTTCCAAAGCTGGTCTTCAGTGGGTTTCAGGGGCTGGGGGCTGTGAGCAGTGGGAGTGCCTGTGCTGGGCTGCAGAGCCCCTCATCCCCCCCTGATGTGCTTCAGCCTTCCTCCAGAGAACTGTTTGCAGTGAGTAAAACAGCTCGTTAATCTTTCCCTCGTCGTTCTCTTCCCTGGCATGATCTCCCTTCCACACCTCAGAGCTCTCCTGCCTGTCTGAAAGCCGCATGCAAAGTGAGTCTGATTAGAGCTGTAGAAACTGGGGAGTGAACTGTTCCCAGGTCCTGGGCCAGGATCTGGCCTGGGGGTCAGAGCACCGGGCTTCGTGCTGCTCTCCTCACTCATCTGCTTCTTCCTGCACAAGGCCAACAGAAGACTTGATGCAAATCACAAGTTTCGTGCTGCTTTTCCTAGAGCAGCAGTGGATATTGTGGAGCTGGCTCTCAGGTAACCCTATCACAGTGGAAAGGTTCTCTGTTGTTAAAGCAGGAGCAGCCCTATTTTGCTGTGACTGTTTAAGCAAGGGGAAATTGAGGTTTGTGGTCTTGAGTGGTTTGAATGCTTATTTTATTCCCTCTTCCCCTTGGAGTTATTTGTGCAGAGCTTTCAACATGGAGGAGGGAGGTAATAAAATACTGGTTCTAACTACAGTCACTGGGAGATGATTTTTAAACATTCTGCTGCTAATTCAAACTTCTAGCCTGGACTCCTCAGTCCCAGTTCACTTGGTGCAGTTTCTCAGTTGCTCAAGGTAACCGCGGATTGACTGGCTGGCATGAAACACTTTTATCTCTTTGCAGGGCCACGATGGGCATCCTGGAATATTGGTGTGTTCATCTGTATTCGTTGCGCTGGGATCCACAGGAACCTAGGAGTTCATATATCCAGGGTAAAATCCGTCAATCTTGACCAGTGGACACAAGAACAGATACAGGTAATGCAGGTGAAATGAAGGGATTGTTGTAGTAGTGGGGGTTTGTGAGCTGGGGGGAGTCTCAGAGACCAAAGAGGTGGGAAGTGAAGCAAAAAGATAATCGGGATGAGTTCTTTTGAATTGCAGTGCATGCAAGAGATGGGGAATGGAAAAGCAAATCGTCTTTATGAAGCCTTCCTGCCGGAGAACTTCAGGCGACCTCAAACAGATCAGTATCCTTTCTTCCTTTGCTGCTTGGGAAACATGGAGAGCGTTCACCTTGTTGCTTAGTAGCTGCCCTTGTTGCACAGGAGGCTTAACTTCATGTGCCTAGGCATCAGCTGTGAGAAAAAGTGCCTGGCTAGGCACCCTCTGACATTGCTTCAGCCACAGGCAGCTTGCTTCCAAAACAAAGTGGAAGAGAGCTGGAAGGATTGTTTCTGAGCTGTGAAGGTGGAGAACTGGAAGCTGAGTGTTACTAGCCAAGGTGTTGTGTGAGATGCACTTCAGGGCCTGTGGCAAATAGGAGGCTTGAGCATTTAAGATCCTTAGTGGAGACAGCTGGAAAGATCCAACACTTCTGAAAATGAAGCTGTAATTTTCTACTACATCTATTAAATAAGGGTTTCTAGCCA
This sequence comes from Aythya ferina, assembly GCF_964211825.1. Lineage (NCBI taxonomy): Eukaryota > Metazoa > Chordata > Aves > Anseriformes > Anatidae > Aythya > Aythya ferina. Next base: position 1,366,151 of record NC_140322.1, on the reverse strand, counting down.
GGTAGTGCAAGGGGCTTTACAGATGTGAACCTAAAAGGAGCATCTCTTCTTAGTTTTAGTCGTAAGCTGGTGGTTGAGGTGGTCCTGTATGCATCAGATCCATTTATCTGACCACTGTGCCTTGTGCTGATGACACGTGTGCTCTTGAGTGATGTTCAAAGTAAATACACATCAAAGAAAAAAGCACGGTAGGAATTAAGCCCTGATCTAGTGTACCTTTTATAGCACTGTCATGCTTTGAATAGTCCAAAGGAGCAAAAATTGAGCAGCTAAAGTAGTTGGATCCAAGGCTAAATTATTTTAAAGTTACTGCTGGAAATGCTCTTTAGGCAGTCATTAATTTAGTTACAGCTTGTACCTTGTATCCGTGTGTTAAACAAAGCTATGCAAATCTTCTGCTCTTGAATCATTTGTCTTTAACAAGCTTCTTGCAGAGCTGTGGAGGGCTTCATTCGTGATAAGTATGAAAAGAAGAAATACATGGACCGAAGTATTGACATCAACGCATTTAGGGTTAGTTCCTAATCACTTCTACGAAGGCTTGAGTGCTTGTTAAGTGTGGGTCTGTCTCATGAGTAAGCAGTGAGTGTATGAAAACAGACAGGCTTAAATTTCCTGTATTAGTGACTAATTTCTACAAGGCTGATCGGATTCAGTCGTTCTGTAGAGAATAATTTAAGTTGGAAGGGACCTCTGAAGGTCAGAGCACGACTGATTTCTAATGTAGGTCTTCAGCTGTATATCTGTGCTGTTGGATGGGTAGCTTGCTAGGAGCTTGAAATGAGCAAAGATTGAGGCTTTTTGGGTTAGTAACAGCACACAAAGATCTATCGTTCTTACTGCGTGATGTGAGCTTTGACCTCATGTCAGTGCTTTTCTTTACAGAAAGAGAAGGATGACAAATGGAAAAAGAGTAATGAGCCAGTATCAGAAAGAAAACTGGAACCTATCATCTTTGAGAAGGTGAAAATGGTAAGACCAGAAGCCATGGCCATCGATAAATTGTAAAGACTTCTCTTGAGCAGGACGGAGGCATTCCAGCTTCATATGGAAGCATTTTTTCAGGCCTCAGTCATAGCAGTGGATGCATTGAGTCACACTAATGGTAGTAGCTTGTTTTCCACTGCTCAGACAGATACTGAGCAGATGTGCTCTGCCTTGCAGTGCAGAGCAGATTGGAATCCAGCTACTCCCTGCTTAGCTTTCTAACTTGAGCTGTTATTTTTCCTAGTTTAGAGCATGCTTAAATTTGTCGATGGGTTCCGATATAACAGGACAGTAAAACAACTGTAGAATACTTGCTCTGTATTTCTGTTCACTTTCAAAGCACTTATGTCCACTGGGAAAAGGATTTTTAAGGGGTTTAATCTCTCATTAAAGCCTCTGATATATCAGAGTAAAAACAAGACTTGAACAAGACTTCTGGTGTTCTTTCCCTAGCCTCAAAAGAAAGAAGAGACACAGCAGTCTAGAAAGAGTTCTCCTAAGTCTTCTGAACCAGTAATGGACTTGCTAGGACTTGGTAAGAGCCTCTCCAGCATTATTGCACTTGTTAAATTGCCCCCATGTTCTGTCTTTGGTCTTGTGAATTTGGTGAACTCTGAGTACTTTATTTCCCTCTCTGGTCACTGCAGCAGAAACATCTCTTTTCCTTTTTGCTGGCGCAGTGGCTGTAGTGTTACAGGAGCACTTAATGGTCTCCAGACACCATGTGGCTCCTGGCTACTCTGAGGTTAATGGGACAGATATGGCACAGCGTGCTTCCTTGGTCCTAAGCCAGTTCCTTCCCTTCACCAGAAGGGAGAGTGAAGAGCTGGCAGTGTGCTGGCTGAAGTAGGTTACAGGTCAGGTCACTGGGTTGAGTGGCATATGTGCAAACTGCTTCATTGGCAAGGAGGCTGCCCCTCAGCCTGAGGCCATCTGCGTGCCCGTCCATCACAGCTTTCTCTCTCCCAGATGCTCCCGTGACAAGCACCCTTACAAATGGCAGGCCGAGCAGCTTAGAGAAGGATCTTGATCTTTTTGCATCGGTGGCATCGAACTCTGACTCCAGGAAGGTAAGCAGGGAGCATCGGTGTTTGCCAAAGAGATGCTTGAGTGAGGAGACTGTGATCTCCACCTTCCCACATTGATCTCCACCTTCCTGCAGTGCTGAAGGCAGCTGATGTATTTGTGTTGTCTCTTTCTCAGGTCACTGGTTCTATGCCAACCTCTGGAAGTGCTGGCTCTGTTCCTGAAAACCTGAACCTCTTCCCCGAGCCAGGAGGCAAAGGGGATGAAGTGGGGAAGAAGCAGCTCTCTAAAGACTCTATCCTCTCCCTGTACGGCTCTCAAACACCTCAGCTGCCCGCGCAAGGTACCAGATCTCAGAATAGAGCAGCACACTAATTCAGAGTGGGTGGGGGTGTCCTGATAGCTGACAAGCAGGGATGTGGGAGTGTAGGTGGTCCTTGAGAGCTGGCGAGGAGCATAACGAGCTGCGTAGCCTGGATGTCACGGCCGAGCGAGCGTTGCGGCAGGCTTTGATTTGAAGGTCAGCGTTTCAGCCCCAAGAGTGAGCGCGATAACACTCCTCCCCTTTTGTTTTATTCCTCCTTTTTTCAGGAGCAATGTTCATGGCCCCGGCTCAGATGGCGTACCCCCCAGCAGCTTACACGGGCTTCCCAGGAGTGGCTCCTTCCAGCAGCATGATGGGAGGCATGATGGCCCCCTCGGTGGGCATGATGGCCCAGCCTGGGGCTGCGGGGATGGTGACCCCCATGGCCATCCCTGCCGGGTACGTGGGCAACGTGCAGGCGGCTGTCATCGGTGTCCCCAACGGGATGATGGCTGCGCAGCAGGCTGGCTACGTGGCTGGCATGGCAGCGGTTCCCCAGCCTGTCTACGGTGTGCAGCCAGCTCAGCAGCTTCAGTGGAACATCACTCAGGTGAGGGGGGATCTGCTGCTGACCTGAGGGTGGATGAAAGGCAGGGGAGGCACAGGCAGGAAGCTCCCTGTCCCTTGTGCTCTCAGCCTGTCTCCTGAGGTTGGGTGAGGCATGCTGGTGCTGCAGGCAGGGATCAAAAAGCAGTAACAGTGGTCTCAAGGTTCATGGTGGAGACCAAAAATCAGTGTAACATCAGCTGAAAGGAGAAATTCCTCAGCTTGATAGATGGGCACACACCTGGGAAATTGCTAGGTAGTGATCCTTGTTTTTATGGGGATAAATGGGAAACAAAACCTTGACTCTCCCTTCATGTAAACATTTGAGGAGAGATGGGGCTAAATAGCAGGTTTGTAGACAAAACTAGTGTCCTGTATAGAAATCAGAGCTTCCTGTGAGCTGAGTGATAGAGGTTTGTGTTCATGCCATAGCATCAGGCTGCATCTGTGTTCTGTGCCTTGAGCTGAAGGAGCTGGGCTGGGGACTCGCAGGCTGATTTGAGGTATAGCAGGGGTGCTATAAAACCCTGTTGTGAATCAGGAGTGCTACTAGCACTAGTACCAGCTGATTCATCTTCCTCTAAGAGGCTGCTTAGCATGGCAAAGGAAGGTCAGATAAGAGCACACACCATGTTTCGGCAGTGCCTCGGATTCTATAATAAGATGAAAGGTGTGTGAGTGGAGTTTGCTTTTGTAAGTCTAACTTGGGGTTGACTGTAGAGGACTTTAACCTTTAGGATATCCTTAAATGAAGCTTTATTGCCTTGTCTGAGTCTGTTCACTGTAACTTTTTACGAGGATTCGCTTAAGACTAATGTGTTGGGGAGGAAGAGTTTTACTGTAGCTGACTGCCGTGGGCTGGCACGTTTTCCCTGGCATAGCCCTGACTTTCTTCTCTTCTCCCCTCTGCAGATGACCCAGCAGATGGCTGGGATGAACTTCTATGGAGCTAATGGTATGATGGGCTATGGACAGTCGATGGGTGGAGGAGGTGCCCAGGGAAGCAATCAGTCCCTCAGCACTCAGATGTGGAAATGATCCCGTGCGTTGTGACCATTTTTGCCTTCTGTTCTGTTCTTCAAAACTGCTCCATGAGACATTCAGGGTTTTTCTTTCTGGCTGGCTGCCCAGCCCGAACCTCTTTCCATAACTGAGACCCATCTCTGCCTTTTCACTGTCAGACACGGTGAAACCTCAGTGACCAGAACATGAGCTCCCCTGTATTTAGCACAGTCAATGCACACTTCTGGGGTGGACCCCCCTCCTTGCACAAACCTCCACTAATGCTTCTGGGTAGCACTTAATGTCCTGGGGTCTTAGCAGAGGTGTGACTGAGGAACGTGGGAAATCTGTACTTATAATAATACTGCCTGTAATTTCAGGCCTTTTAAGAACCACTTAAACTCTAGTATTAGTAGGGGTTTTGGTTAGCAGAGGGGTGGAAACCCTGTTTGGTGCTGAGGAACTGGATTTTAACCCAAGCCCGGGGCAAGCAAGCCTTGCTACCTCTTCCCTCGAGCAGCGTTCTCTGGAGCTGAGGCCTTGCTGTGCTTGGCTCGCCAACCCTCATTGGAACCAAAGTCATTTTGAAGACCCCTCTCCCTCCCCCCATGAGCAAGCAGGATTCTCGCACAGTGTGGGGGCAAGCTGTTTGGAATGTGAAACTTGCACTTCAGAGTGGCTTTTCTGTCTAATCTGTGGTATCGATGTATTTAACTTTTAACGAACTAACTGAGAGTTAACTTATCAAGGGCTGAGAGCCCGCTGCAAGTTTTCTTACACTTTTAAAATGACTATGACATCCTAATTTATACTTTTTTCATATATTTTTTTTTTTGTTCCTGTGTAACCCCGGTACCCCTTCCCAGCTAGCTTTAGACATTTTAATCTAGGCATAAAAAGTGGGTGGGTCAGATTTCTTTCCTCATCTTCAGTAGAACACAACTGCTTAAACTCATCAGCGTGAGCAAGAAGTCAGACTTCTGCGGTCTCCTCTCTCCTGTGTATATGTAAATTCCCAAATAAAATATTGCAGTGAAACCTCAGCTGACTTGTCTTGTTTTTCAAACAGCCCGACAGATTGTGCTGAATGCTGCTCTCCCTGGTGCGAGTTGTTCACTTCAGGTGTCGGATGGAAGGCTCCCAGTCCCAAATCGGACGAGCTCCATCTGCTTTGTAGCAGGGCTGCGTCCCAAATGTCAGGCAAGAACGGTGTTTGCCTGAAAGCTGAGGCTGCCTGCAAAGAACCAGGCTCAGCAGGGGCGAAATCAGGTCAGTTGACAGCTTTATATACAACAGAAACCTGCAGCGCAGGGGTGCGGGTGGATGCAGCATTCCTGCAGCTGGGAGGAATGGGAGAACTGCAGCTCCACGCTGATGTTCAATAAAAGCTGACCGAGGTCTATTCAAAAGGTACACTGTAAGCTTTCAGAAAGAGGGTTGGGGGGATTTTGGGTCACACAAAGACAGGAAGGCCAGTTTTCCTAGGGCTGTGGGTGCCTGTGTGCAGCTGCAGGAGAGAGTTTGAATTGTGTGAGCTTTGAGCTGATGTTACTCCACTTGCATATTAATTATGGTGCCTATTAATTATGGTATTTCTTTCCTCCAGCAAAAACTGTTCTTTTCAGGTGGGAATGAAGTCTGATCCCTCAGAAAAGAGGGTTTCATCCTTTAACATCTCTGTTTTGGGGGAGAGGGTTGGCTCTAAGCTACACAGGGTTTGCGGCTGGACGCTTTGTGAAGCTCAACTCAAGGCCAGAAGTTGTTTTCAAGCTGGCTTTAATCATCTTCACTTGCTGCCCCAGTACTGTACATGCAGGTACAAGCCAATGAAAATGTGAATACTTCAGTTTGTTCCTCCTTGGGAAAACTGGCTAAGAATATTTTACAAAATAGCGTGCACCCTCACAGCCATCAGTCCTGCTGCATATAAACCACAAAAATACAAGAGTTTTACATTAAGAAAGACCACGCACATATAAAACATTACATAACACAAGTATAAAATTGCCATTTGCTTTTTTTTTTTTTTGTTTTAAATCTATAACCATTCTCAAGTATCCATCACAAGCCCATCCCCTTGTCTGGAATACGGAACCGGGGCGTAGAGAAGCCCCTGGTTCACCCCTCGGTGGCATTTATTTCAAGGTGGAGTTGTTAAACTTATGAATCTGTCATCAAAGCAAAGTTTACTACAAAATGGAGTGGATTAGTGAAGGCAGCCAGATCTGTTCACTAATGCAATTACATCCTGACTTCCAAAAGTGAAAAGCTACCCAGGGTGAGTACTGTGAGTTCTGCACCTACCTCTCCTTTGCCTCTTAGGTCCCGGTACGGAGACCCGCGGCTGCCGCGCAGAGGGGGAGATGTCTGCTACCTGCTCTGTCTGAGGTTGGAAGCTAAGCTCGTAGTAGCAATTAACCCGTGGCTAATGGTGTTCTGACAGCTCTCCAGTCTGATCCATCTCTCTTGGTTTGGGTAATTCTTCCCAATGCAGTTTGTTGGGTACTTGAGGAGTGAAAAATGGGAAGTAGCGTAGGTTTGTGTAGGTGTATGGTTGGATGCACCCTGGTCAGGATGCTCCTCTTAGCCTTTTGAAGCAAGCTACCTGGAGAGAAAAGGCTCTGGTTAGCAGTGGCTGGCTGAGAAGTCTCGGGTGCATCTCATTGCCTCGTACCTTTAATGACCTTTAACGATCTTGGACCCTTCTGTGTGAATTCTTTGTTGGTGCACCTTGCTAACTGCTCTGCTGTCCTACTTTGTATGGGGCCAACAAAGTTAGAAAGGCGTAGGCTGTGTGTAAGAGGTTTAAGGTACAGGCAAAATCCTTCACGTCTTGTAGTTTGGAAATAGAAATTGAATTTTTCTCAGAGAATGAACGCTTCAGTTCAGGTGCTTCTAAAAACTTGGTGCTTTTTGTGTGCTTAAGTGGGTTTGGTTTTGTTTGTTTTTTTTTCCTGTTGCTGCTAGTGATCAGATTCAAGGATAAACTGCAGTTCAACCTTGGAGCTGCTACTTTAATTTGTTATTAAGCTGGATGTATACGCTTGTTTTTATATTTGAGGTATAAACTTCTGAGATCAATGACAGATTCTTGAGTCCTGGACAAACTTCTAAACGGCCCAGGTGCTTGCTCATTTAAATTTTGAGGTGGGGAATAGGACAACATGATGGGGAAGATTTAGTTCTAACTGCACGAAAAGATCAAGCCCTTTAAGAAAACAAGGCCACCAACTTCAAAGTGCTAACGTTCACCAGGCATCCGCTGCCAGGGGCCCTGGCCACTTGCTTCGAGGAGGGGAGCGCTGCTGCCCCCAGACCCGACAGCAGGCACAGCTTCGTGGCTCTCACTGCATGTATCAGGGCAAAGATCCCTTTTTTTTTTTGGCCAGCACCAGGTTCCAGCAGCTCTACAGATGGCAATCGCTATGCAATGCCTTTCTTCACCCTTTTTTGTCTGCTCCTGAGGCTTTTTCTCCAGGAAAAAGCCTCCAGAGGGAGGTGAGGACGCTGTCCTCAGCTCCTTGCATCTGAGCTGCTCACCTCGTTGCTGGCCCTTTTTTGGGGAGGTGCAGGACTGGAATGCCCTTGTGTCAGGCTAAGGAGTAGCCTTTGGGCGCTGTTTATCCACCTGCTTTTTAACAGGAGAGACGACGAGGTGCCTGCTGCCCTGCCACACCATCCCTCCCTCCAGAGAAGCGCCCTGGCTCCTGGCCCCGCTGCCCTCCAGCTCAGCCGTCAGTAGTGCAAGTGCTCAACGAAGCAGGGGCCGGAGCCAGCATGGGAGCAGGTGGTAAAAGCACACCCAAAACAATTGCTCTTCATTGCACAATTACAACAACAAAAAAAAATAACCTGAATGTGATAGAGTGCACTAAGCTCTGGTTCTTAAAGAGGGAAAAGGAGGAGAAAAGAAAAAAAAAGGAGAAAAGAATCAAATGAGGTATACCGATAATCAGCGCTCCAGCCAGGCTGTGCCCGGGGCAGACGATCGGGGGTTTAACAGTGTGGCGGTTATTCAGACAGCGAGACAAACACTTAGGCCCTTTACTGTACATTTTCTGCCTTTTTAAAAACCTAAATCCTCAGGAAATATGGACGAGCTCAGCTAAGGTGACCGCCTAGGCGGGGCGTTATCACAGCCGCTCCCTCCGTCTGTTCTGCGTAACCCCTCGGTTCCAGAAGGTGCTCCTTGCAGATGGTTCGTTTTCCACAGGCAGCCGTTTCTGCAGCCTTTTTAGCTCCTGAACACCTCTCGCACCTCTAACCACCAGCCCGTGGGGGTGCTCCCCATGCCTGTGAACACGGTGTAGGAGGAAGACTTCCAGTTGAAACAGCTCCGCTAAAGGAACAGTGGAAGGGGCCGTCATGCCTTTGGCACGTCATGGGATGCGAACCTTGCTTTTGTAGAAGGTAATTTTAGAAATCTGTTTAGAGGCATGAAAACCTAAAGGAAAGCAGAGCGAGCTCTTAATATAATATCTGTTTCCAGCCCTGATGCAAAACACTTTCAGGCTTCGGACTCGGGCACCGAGAAGCACGGTGCCTGAGCGCTGTTCCTTGACCTTTAAAGTGCAGTTATTTTCCAAATCAGTAACCAAACGCACACACTGAAGGGAGTTTACAGATGTGCATCGTCCAAGCGTTTCACATCAATCTGGGAAGGAGTGTCTGAGTCTCAACTGGAAGAAAATAGGTGGGCTCTTTTCCCCTTAAATCATCACCAGGGCTGTTTTATAACGGGCCTTGGAGCAGTAAAGCCCCTTACATCGCACGCTGCTGCTAGGGATTTCCAAGCCAACTGAAACAAGCACAGGTTTTTAAGCACGTTAACCTCACGCACACAAATACGAGACTCGGAGCGAAGCGTGGTGCTGCCGAGAGCAGTCTCGTAAGGAGCTGAGCAGGAATAATTCCCTATCAGCAGGGGCAGCCCTGGCCCTGCTCCTGCAGGAGTTTCTGGCCTCCTGCTTGCAGCCCAGTGCTAGGCTTTAACTGCTTCTGCAGGAAAGGTTTTAAGGGGTGGGAAAGGTGGCCGTGGAGGGGATGCTTCCCACCACCTCTGTTGCTTTGTGGCATTTTCCAAAGCCACCTGATGGGGTTGGTTACTGCGGGTAAGCTCACTGGTTCTGTATCTCACTGGGTTTCGGGACAGCTCTGTGCCCAAGCATCCTTTCAACGTGCTGTGGAGCTGATGAAACAGGAGCTAATTTCTGACTGTGCCCAAAAGCCTGGCCCGGTGCCCTAGGAAATGTTCAGGCGCTCAATTTTGGCAAATGAAGCCCATCCCTGGCTGGTTGAAAATCCAGAGACAGCTTAGGCATGAAATCCCGTGGTGTTTTCTGTGCTTTGCTGCATGGCTGCAACTGACTTGAGAGGATATAGGGGTTGTTTAAGCATCGGTTCAAGGCTATTTTGGCAAAATCCACCCTTGTTACTGAACTAGGGCGCCTTGATTCCGACACCAGGGTAAGCTGCCCCATCAGCTGTGCTATAGAAAGATCATCTGTGTCTCAGGTGGGTGCTGCTGCGAGTGCTGGGTGTAAAACAGCCTGCAAAGCTCGCTTGGTTTGACATTAATAACTTTTTTTTTTTTCTAGGGGAAAATATCTGCAAAGTAGAACGGCCTGAATTTCCTTTCTGGGTGGAGGAAGGAGATGGAACAATCTAAAGCACGATGCCTGGTTAGTGCAGCCACCTCTTGCCAATCGGATAGCACACCAAAAATGCCCTCTGCAAGGAAACGTTCCCCCAGAAAAAACCTGAGTCCTCGTGGTTTTCCTGGTGCCTCGTGTAGAAAGCAGCGGGGTAACTTGGCTGTTCTGCTCTCGTTTGAGGGGGGGGATGCACGGCTCATGCAGGCAGAAATGAGAAGGAGCTGACGCTGCAATGTAAACGTGGGTAAACACTTGGGTTGCTTCCCCCTCTGTCGTTTCTCCATGCCAGCGTGAGGTGGTCGTGACCCAGAGGCTTCCCCAAAAAGCGAGCACCAGCTCCCTGCGGGGACCGGGCACGCGGTGCTGAGAGCGAAGTTAAGGTTTTGATGGGTTTCGGTGTCTGGTGGTAATGGCAAGTGCTTGAAGTGGCTGGCACGGTGGCTGCACCTCGAGGAATCGCCCCCACGAGCCCCTTGCCTTGCAGCAGACAGGAATCCATCCCCAAGGGAGAATCGGGGAGCGGTTTGTTCTGATCCTGGCTGTGCCGTTATCCTCCAAGGCGTTATCAATTCCTTAGTGATAAAAAGGAAGCCAAAATATTTGGGTTTTCCATGCTCCCTGGAGCACCCGGCCGTGCCTTTCAGGCGCTCCGTCTGGGTGCTGGGTTCTCCGAGTGCCGGCCGTGGTTGGTTTTTGGGGCTGGCGCAGAACCAGGGGAGCTTTTGCTGGACCTCAGCACCCGCTGGGGGTGCGCACCCACTGGCTCTGTGCTCCCTCAGCTGCTTTTCTGGATCTCAGCAGCAGCACTGTGCTGCCTGGGGGTAGAAATAGGGCTCCAAAACTCACTGGAGAACCACAGAGCTGGGGATGCATCCGAACTGGCAAGCAGAAAACCCCCGCAGAGCTTTGCCCATGCTGCTGTCCCCATTCCCTGTGCTTGTGGTTAGTGTCCCACTGCTGAGAGGCGGGCTCCTCCTTCTTTTCTTCTGCTAAAATTGAGCTGGTAAAGCAAAAAGAGTTAGTTCCAAGGAGGAAGGCCTCCTTTAAACCCCTTGTTTATGCCTGCTCCAGCGAGCCGGGCATCGAGCTTGCCCCCTCAAACCGCAGGAGCCCCTGGCTTGTGCCACGTCCCCGTGCCAGGCGAGGGCTCAGTGCTTGACCGGGGGGGCCCTGGGGTCTCGAAGCATCCCTTTGCCACCCCCAGCCTGCCCTCAGAGGCGTGCAGCAGTTGTGGTTTGGTAAAGATCTGAGATACATGACAGCAGCTGGAGTTCCTTGACATGACGATGCTGGAAGCGGGGTGTGGGGTTTCGCTGCCCCCCCCCGGGTCTGTTTTGTGAGGGGACAGCTTCGATGCAACAGTCTTTTCCTTCGGGTTTGGTTTTGTTCCTTCGTGGCAACGGGTTCGAGCTGGTTCGTCCTTCCCAGCATCGCCGGGAGAACTGCAGGTTGTTCTTGTTGTGCTCTGTGCAGTGTGAAATCCTCTGCTTTGCCAACAAATCGTTGTTAAAAATAAAAAAATAAAAAAAAATCCCAACTGTGCTGTTGGTTGGTTTGTGTTAAAGACTGAAGGCCAGAGCCATCTGGGCAGTAGAAATTCCCCATTAACCTTTTGTCCTCTTCCAGTCTCAAGACTGCTCGTGTTTTGGTGTGTTGTGGTTTGCTGCTCTTTTCCCTCTCTTTTGGAACCTGACCCTTCAGGACAGTCATTGTGTGAAGTGTATCTTACGAAGAAACCAGAGTTTCTAGTGGTGTCTCCCCTGAGTAGTTTCAGCAAATTTCATTAGGCACCTTCAAAAAAAGCTTCCGTAATTCTCGGTTTTGCTACAAGAACTGGTCCCTCGGGGGAACCAAAATGCTGCTTTAAAAACAAACAAACAAAACATACAAAGAAAAAACAAAAAAACAAAACAAAGAAAAAAAAACGACACTCATCCTGAAAATGAACTCAAAGCATCGAGTCCTTTTGTTCGTAACCTCTCAGTCCCCCTAATTCCAGATCAGCAGAAGACGCCGTTGAGATGTTCCCCTGTAGCGTGCCCAGGAGCCGGGACCCCCCGGCACCCCCCTGGAGGTGTGAGGAGGAGGAGGGCGGCGGAGGAGGAAGGCAGGGGCTGGAAGGCAGCGGCTCAGCCAGCATCACCCCGTCCCTGCTTCCTCGGGGCTCCCGCACCCACCTCGGGCAGCTCAGAGTCGATGTTTTGGGGCTCGCCGTGGCCACGCGGGACGGCGGCGAGCGGTGAAACACGAGGACAAGCCCAGCCCGTGCTTGGTGGGGTGGCGCGCGCCCTTGTCCGTGCTCTGTCCCTTTGGCAATGTCACTGTCACAGGCTGAACGCTACCAAAATTTAAAAAAAAATAATAAAAATAAAAATGGTCACCGGAACGGCTTGCTCAGCGTCGCAGGGTTTGTGTCAGAAAACGAACAAACGGGCAGTGTCTGGCAGATGTATCCGTCAGCGCCGAGTCTCAGATATTGCAGTGAGTGTGTTGTTAGCACGTGGCAAGCTACATAATCGAAGATGCTACATTCCTTGAAGAAAAAAAACAAAAAACAGTAGTGCTGAGTTGGATTTTTTTTTTTTCTGAGTTTCTTTCCTTGAAAAGCTCCCTTTTCCTCGGAGGCAAGGAAAATGAAATTGGAGGAGAAGAAGTCGAGGCGTCATGCTACTTCTTGCAGTGGCGCTGGATGAGCGGGACCGGGCTGCTGTGGCCGAGAGGAGCACGGCATGGTGCCCATCCTCCCCGGGGGGCTATGGGGGGGCTGCGGCTCCCCCCCCAAGGGCCTTTGCTGCCCCCCACCTCGATGCCCACGGCCCCCGCTCCCTGCGCGCTGGGGCGCTCGCTCGGGGAGGAGCGTGCCGAGAGCAGGTTTGCTTCGGGAAGGAGATTTAAGAAACCAAAAACCAAAAAAAAAAAAAAAAGGAAAAAAAACAACAAAAAAAAAGAGGATGGGATATTTACAGCCATCCACTGACAGTTTTGGTAGGTCAGGACGTCTCCTTCCCCGCCTGGCCTCTGGCTCCGAGCTGCCGCTACGGGCAGGAGGGGCTGGTGGAGCTCTCCAGGGACGACTGGGAGAGGCGGCGCGCCAGGGGCCCGATGCTGGAGTCGGCCAGCGAGGAGGTGGGGAAGAGTTTGTACCAGCCCGTCACCACGCTGGAGAGGTCGAGCTCCTCCAAGACGATCTGCGCCATCCCCATGAAGCACTTGTGGTCCATGCGCCCGTAGTCACCCCACACGATCACCTGCGGGGCAGAGATGGCGTTAGCGGGGCCGCCCTTAGGGTCCGGGGTCGGGATGGGGACGCCGGGTGCGTGCGCCCTGCCCGGAGGCTGCCCCAGGACATCACCTGCAGGACTTTGCCCTGGGGGCTCTCCTCGAAGAGCAGGGCCTGCTGGAAGGACGGGTCGCAGGTCTTCTTCACCGCCTTGGTCTTCTTCTTGGCCAGGCAGACGCCGTTCTCCAGCAGGTAAACCTTCACGTAGGTGGCTGCGGTGGGAAGGGGGGAGAAGCGCTGGCTCGGAGCCCCCCCGGCACGGCGCTGGCACCGTCCCCGTCCCTCCCCAGCCACCTACCAGGGATGGATTTGGAGCCCAGCTTCGGGGTGAGGCCCCTGGCCTGGATCACCTCCACCTCCAGCTGCCCACTGCGGTCGGCCATGCCCACGTGGACGTCGCCTGGCCGGGGGAAGGGACGCGCTCAGCACCCTCCCCGTGCCCATCTCCCACGGGGACAAGCTGCAGCCCGGGGCTGGGACGGTCCCTGCTGCCTGTCCCCAGCCGTGGGGGGCAGTGCTGGTGCCCCCCAAATCCTCAGCAGCGCCCTGAGCATCCCCCCGACAGGATTTGAAGAAGGACAAAGCCAAAGAGCTGGGTGTGAGTGGCTAAAAGGGACCGGGGACGGCCACCTCCTGCCCAATTCCTCGTTGGGGCAGGGGCACGGAGCTGCTGCCCGGGGGTCTCACCAGGGTCCTGCCCTGCAGCAGCACGAGGAGGGAACACGAAGGGGCACCCGTGAGCTGGCCGTGGTGGCGGTGCTGCTCTCCCACTTACGCTGTCCTGCTCGTACGTACGCGTCTCCCGCGGCCGCCGCGTCCCCGGCGCTCGCTGCCTTGTGGCCCCAGGGAGAGGGGGGACGGGGAAGGGGCGTGCTGATGTCCCAGCGGGGTTTAATGGCAAGGAGACGAACCTGGATGTTCTCAAAACACACTCAGCATTTCAACAGCAGGTCAGGCTCGGCCCGGGGCTGCACGAGGAGCCGGGGAGGGGAAGGAGGTGATGGCGCAGGGCTCCGGTGTGCTATGGTCACTGCCGGGCATCACGGTGACCCCCTGGGGACAGCCCAAAGGGGTCCAACTGCCCCCTTCCCTTCCCCCCTGCCCCACCAGGAATGGGGCAGGGGGCTGGTGGGACCGGGTCATGGAACTGCAGGGTCCCCCCGTCCCCAGGCAGGACACGGGGCAGGCACCTGGGGGTGCCCTGGGAGCAGTGGGGGTGCTGGCACTGGCCAGAAACAGCAGCAGGACGGGGGTGGCTGCAAGCCATGCACGGCCCCAGCACGTTCCTAGCAGCGAGGGGAGCTGCCAGGAGGGATCCCGGGGCTGGTGCACGTGTGGCACCCTCAGCATCCCCTTGCCCCAGCCCCGGGTGCAGCACAGACCCCCCCCAAATCCCCCCAGCACTCACCCATCGGGGGGGTGGCCAGCGTCTGCCGCCCCACCAGCTGCCCCGGCCCCAGCCCGTCGAGGAAGTCACTGAACTGGCTCTCGGCGCCCAGCCGCGTGGTGGGGAAGATGAACCTGTGTGGGACGGAGCAGAGCGCTGCCACGGAGCCCCACCGTGTGCAGGGCACGCGCCCCAAAGGCCACAAGGTCCCCTCGCCACCCCAGGCCGTGTGCCCGGTCCTTACGTGCCGTCGGAGCTGTTGCTGTTGGTGCTGCCGTCGGTGGACTCGCGGCTGCCTTGCCGGGTGACCCTGGTCCTCATCTCCACCGCGATGCCGGTCTCGGTGCTCCGCCGGATGTTGCTGCGCAGCTTTTTGGGGCCTCCCTCTGCAAGCAGAGATGTGGGGTGAGCACGGGGAGCCAGCGATGGTGGCAGGAGCGTGGCCTGAGCAGCCCCCGGGCACCACCAGCAAGCACCAGTCCCACAGCATGGCCAGCACGGGGGGGTCAGGTTTCACTTCTGCTCATTTAGGGCTGCCCCACAGGAGCTCTGCACACTCGGGTGCAGAGCGGGGCGGAGATTTGGGCACCTCTCGTGCAGCGTTTGCCCGTGGATGTGTTCAGCCAAGCGCTGCCGCGATGCTCCCCGGCGCTGCCAAAAGCTGCCGGGCACTGGGCCAGCCCCGGCCCAATTCCAGCACCCAGCCCCAGGACGAGGGGAGCGCTGAGCTCCCACCCCGACCCCAACACCGGTCCCTGCTCTGGTGTTCCTCCAGCTGTGGGACCGGCGCAGCCCCCCTGGTCCCCTCCCTGGTGCCACAAGGCTGGTCCCCAAAACCCCTGAGTGCCTGCAGTGGAGTGGGCAGGACGCTGTGGTCACTGCTGTCGGTTTTTATATCAATCCAACTGTCTCGGGTCTTTTAAGGTGATGGGGGAAGGCTGGGGGCAGTGGCCAAGGACTGGCAAATGCTACTTAAGCACAAAGGCTGGCACGGGGCTTGTTTCTGGAGCTGTGCTCGGAGAGGGATTGAGCTCTGCTGGCTGGGGAGGTGCAGCCCTGCTGGCCCCAGGTGGGCTCCTGCTGGCCACTGGCACGCCTGGCTGGGCTTCTGGGGCTGATTCCAGCCCTCCCGTAACACCTCGGGTGTGCAGGGCCAGAGGGCTCCCAATTACCTCCTCTCCTGAATCACGAAATGCCAACGTGAGCCAGAACAGAAAGTGGTAACCAGAGGAAAAGCCTGCACCAAAACGTGCCTTTTGCTTCCCCTGCCTGTTGAAAATTTAAGCATTTCCCACGCCCAGAGCACCTGACGAGTCCTTTCTGTGACTTACCCCCTCCCTGCCAGCCCACCCTGAGCTCCAGCTCAGGTCTCCAAACCCCCTCAGCACCTGGGGGAGCACGGCTGAGCCGGGAGGCATTCACGACGGGCTTTTTTTTGGGGGTATTTTCACCAGAAACGTTACAAATCCCGGGGCAGCGGGGCGCACACCCCCCCCCAGCTCACCGCTCTGGTTGAGCTGCAGCGTGCTCTTGCTCCACTGCGCCAGCCCCACGATGGCCACCATCTTAGCACCCAGGCTGGAGCGGCGCTTCTTGCTGGCCATGATGCTGACGGAGTCGGCGCTGCCCCGGGCGCTTTTCTCCAGGCTGTACATCTCGCCGCTGATGCTGGAGCTGCGGACGACATTCCTGGCGGCGGAGGAGCCGGCGTCCCCGTTGAACATGGTCGGACGCTGCCTCAGCTCGCCGGCTGGGATCAGCTGCAAGGAAAGGGGGATAAAAAGGGGAGAGAGAGGGGGGTGGGGGGGTTGAAAGCAGGGGGTGGCATCGCCAGGAACGTCGCCGTGCCCCCCCTGCGGAAGCCCCAGCTGGGAGGAAAGGAGCCCTCCGAGGCGTTTCCACGAGGGAATTCAGGTGCTGGGGCTGTTTGTCCCCACCCCAGCCCTGCACCCCCTGATGGCCAGGGCCAAAAGGGTGCCCTAGGGTTCGGCGATGGCCCCATCCACCCCTCCTGGGGGTGCCCAGGGGAAAAAGCACCCGGTCAAGCCCCCCCCCCGCCCCCCACCACCACCTCCTTCACCAAAAGGCAGCTGCAGCATCGCTGCGTGCTGCTCCGCCCCGAGATGGCTGCCTGCCACGGGGCCGGCCCCAAAAACCACACCGGGGGGCTGCCGGCACCCACAAAAAGCCCTGGCAGCAAGGGGGGGGTGCCTGGGGAGCCCCCCCACAGCCACACCGGGGTGTCACCGGCTGCAGAGGCTGCGGGGAGGCTGCCCCCACCCCGAACCAGCCCTCACCTCCTTTTCCTTTCCCTTCCCTTCCTTCCCCATGAATATTTAAGCTCTTTTGGGACGGGAGCATCCATCTTCCAGGGCGAGGGGAATTATTAACCGCGGGCCAAGCGGAGCCACTTGACGGTAAGGCGCGAAGGCAGCGCCTGGGGAAAGATTTCTCTTTCGGGACAGCACGAGTGGGGAGGCTGAGCTGGGGCTGGGCACGGGGCTGCCCCCGTATCAGCCACGCGGCTCCCGGCATCGCCTGAACCCGGGGAGTTACGGGTTTTGGAGGGGGAAAGTGCAGGGTTAGTCCCTGCGCCCTGCCTCAGTTTCCCCACCTGCCCGGGGCTGAGACAAAACCCCAAAGGGCTTGGCCAGGCCTTTCCCCGCAGGTCTGTGGGGGAGCAGAGCCACGGCACAACGGGGCCATGGAGTAATGGGGCCGTGGAGTAACGGGGCCACGCTGCTCCACGGCCAGGAGGGCACCGAGGGCTCCTGAGGCCGTTTTTCCCCCCAGCACCCAGCTCTGGTGGCAGCAAACGAGCTGATGAGAGCACCACGCTAACGAGACCGCTGCCAGCACAGCCCCCGGGAGGAAAACCCACTGCGAACGGAGAGGAAGGCGCGCTCCTCAGCCCGCGGGAAGGATTTGCTTAAAATCCTGCCCTAAAATTTCCCCCCGATCTGCTTAGGGCTCCTGCGGGGAGTGGGGCCGTGGGGTGAGCGGCTCTTGGTGCTGAGATGAGCTTGGCTGGAGCCCGGAGCACCCCGGAGCCAGCAGCCACCACCGAGCCAGCCCCAGCACCCCAAAAGCATCCCCCAGCACCCCAAAAGCATCCCCCAGTGTCCCCAGAGCATCCCCGGCTGCAGGAGGCTCCCCTTCTCCCACCCTCCATGCTTCATTCCTTCTGTCCACACTCCAGCAGCAGCTCAGCCCCGTGCAAGCCCCTTCCCCACGCCGCACAGAGCCCCCAGCCCCAAGCTGGGGGGGGGGGCAGAGCCCGCAGCCCCCCCTCCAGCCCCTTACCGCCGGCCTCGCGCCACGCCACCACCGCCGGCAGCGCCCCAGAGGCCGAGCCCCATCCTCCCCGCGGGCTGGGCTCAACGCCGAGCCCCCCAGGGATGACACAAGGGGCTGGGGGGGTCCGGGGGGAGATGTCACAACCCCAAAATCCCCCCCCCCGAAACCCGCAGCTCGCCGGAGCCGATGCGCAACGCGCAGGAGAAGCGCGATGGCCGGGAGCGCGGCTCCCCTCCCGCATCTCCATCACCAACACAGCCCCCCCCTAAAAAAAAAAAAACCAACCCCACCCTACAGGCACGGGAAAACAGCGGCCCCCTTACCGCCCGGTGCAGGTGGGGGCACCCCGCTGTGTGTCTGTGTCCCCCCCTCCCCGGCCCCGCTGCGGACGGAGGGTGCCAGCCCGGTGAAATCCTGCAAGGTTTGTGGCGGCGGGGCTGTGCCCGCGCTGCTTCAGCATCTCCATGGTTACCCAGCTGACCCAGTTCTCCCAGCCCCGAGCCCAGTACGAGCCCAGTATGAGCCCAGTATCAGCCCAGTACCGCGGGCATCGCCACACCAAGAGGGTGGGGGGGTGCAGGGGGTGCCCCACAGCCCCTATGGGGTCCCCACTGGATGATGCTGGAAGTGGGAAAAGGGGGAGCGGGGATAAGGGGTCACGGGTATTTGGGGTGGCCACCCAGCCCTGTACAGGGGGGACCCCAACCACCCCGTTAGGTGATTAACAATAACGGCACTAATTGCAAGAAGGGAGCGTTGACAGAAAAAAGGGGGATGTTGACAAAGGCTGGGGGGGGGGGAGGAGCCGGGTGGTGCCCCCCGCAAAGGTGAGGAAGGGTCCCTGATGGGGGCGGAGGAGGTAAAGGAGCACCTGGTAAGGTGCCCGATTTGTTGGGAAGGGCACAGAGGGGGCTTGGGGCCTCTATGGGGTGTCCCCAGGGGGTGTCCCCAATAATGGGGGGCTCCCCGTGAGGCACGGCACCCCACAGGGAACAGGAACCCCAAAATTCAAGGAGGGGGCCGCGTGCACCCCACTGGCGGGATGAGTGGAGCTTAGAGGAAAGAGTCCTCCCCCAGAGGCAAGGTTTGATCCCAAACAAAGCTTTTTTCCCTTTTTTTTTCCCTGCTTCTCCTTAAAACCGAGTTCAAGCTCAGTCCTGCACGTGCCAAACTCAAGGGGCTGCCCGGGGGGGGGGCACCGGGACCATTTGGGGAGCCCAGGAAAGGGCCCAGCTGCTGCGGGACCGAGGCTGGGTGAGGATGAGGATGAAGACGAGGATGAGGATGAGGAGCTCCTGCTGGGGATGATGCCCCGGGGGTCCTGGGGGGCTGAGGGAGGTCCTGGGGGAGAGGAGCAGCCCCTCCCCGGGTGGGGTGAGCACCTCGGGGTGCCCCCCAGACTGGGCTCTGCTCCCCCAGCTCAGGGACACCCCCAGGAGGGGTGGATGGGGGCACAGCACCCTCACGCCCCCACTTTGTAGGGTTGGGAGCGGGGGGGGGCACCCCATTACCCCCAGGCTGAGCCCCCCGGAGATGCCAGGACCCCGGGGACGGTGCCCTGCCCGTGCTGTCCCTGTCCCCGTGTGACGTTGGGGGGGTGAAATCAGCTCTGTGCCGAATCCCACCGTTACCCAGGGCAACAGCAGGGATCAAAAAGGGCTGTGGGGGGGGGGCAGCCAGGGGGGAGCCACCCCACAGACCCCCAACGCTGCGGGTCCCTCGGCGCTGACCCCAAATCCTCACCCTTTAGGGGTGCTGCCGCTTATGGGGTCCCCATCCCCGGCTATGAGTGGGGGGGGGGGGGGCAGGAGCACGTTTCGCACGTTTCTCCCCATGGGTGGGGTCTCCCATGGGTGCTGATGGGTCTGGGAGGAGCGGGGGGGCACAAAGTGTGGGGCTGGGGGCTATGGGGTGGGCAGCCCCTCCCTGCCTGCCCGGTGCGGGGCTCCGCAATGCAGCTCGCGCGGCGAATCCCATCAATATTTCATGGAGCTGCTTCCTCCAGGGGCAGGGCTGCGAGCAGGCAGCTCTGGCTGCTGCTGCTGCCCCCCCCCAAGCAGCTCCTTCCCCCCCCCCCTCCCCTTTTTTTCCCCCTCCCGCCCCGTTAGCAGACAGCGCTGAGCCTTTTGGGGCTGCGCCTTTCGGGGCCGCGAGGACCCCTGGGGTCCGAACCCAAATTCGGAGTTTTTTGGGATGGTTTTTTTTGTTCCCGCTCGCAGCAGAGGCGCCAGATCCAACAGTTGGGCCCCCCCCGAGCAGCCCCACAGATCCAAGACGAGTGCCCCAAACCCACCGGGGGCGGGGGGGTCCAGGAGTTTGGCTGCCCCCCACTGCCCCCCCTCCAGCTCCGTGTCCAGCAGTGAGCGTGGCCCCATGGCAGTTTCTTTTTTAAGGTGAAAACAACAAAAAAAAAAGGGCTCAGCTCACCCTAACGAGCCTCACAGGAGCCTTCCTCCACCACCCTGCGGCTGAATTTGGGGTATTTTGGGGGGACGAGGGGCACGGGGGGGCTCCTGGGCACCTGCTGCGACCCCCCCGTGGTTGGGCACAGAACACCCGAAGTGCCTCGAAATGGATGCGAGGGGATGGTGCCGTGCAGCCCAGGCCCTAAAAAGCAGTAGGATCGGTGTTTTCACACCCTGGAGCCCGTGGGAATCAAGGGGCAGCAAGGGATGGGGTTTTGGGGGGGCTGCGGGGGTCCCCCCCCCAGCTTGGGGGGCGTGAGGATGGCCGAGACACCGCGGTTCATCCCCTAAATGCAT
Source organism: Aythya ferina (assembly GCF_964211825.1). Taxonomy (NCBI): domain Eukaryota; kingdom Metazoa; phylum Chordata; class Aves; order Anseriformes; family Anatidae; genus Aythya; species Aythya ferina. Next base: position 1,345,846 of record NC_140322.1, on the reverse strand, counting down.
CAAAAAGGCTCCGAGGAGGGCCTGGAGAAAAGGGAGGGGGAGCCCTGAGTTTGGGGGAGACCTGAGGGGGGAGCAGGGAGCGGTGCGGGGGCACCGTGGGCACGTGGGGGTGGGCACTGACCCCGTTGGCCCCCCCCAAAATGCAGCGAGGCCCCCCCAGAAACGCCGCATCCTGGAGGTGCACCGGGAGAGGGCCGGGACGGGGCCCCTCGTGCCGTGCTCGGTGACCCCACGGGACCCCCGCAGAGTGGGGGTCACCCCTTGGGACCCCCCCCACATCCCCGGGGCCACCCACGGGGGGGTCTCCAGATCCACCGAGCGGGACGGACAGACGGATGGACGGACGGACGGACGGACGGATGGAGCACAACCAAGAGGTGAGAGGCGAGCGCCGGCGTCCCATGGGGCTTGGGATCGGGACGGGGCCACAAGGGGATGCCCTGAGCCCCCCCCCCCCAGGATGGACGGACGGACAGACGGACGGACGGACCCCCCACCTCGCCCGGTCCCTACCCCCGTGTCCCCCCCGGCGGGGCCCAGGCGTGCACGGGACGGGGTTGACGTCAACGGGCTTTCAGCGGGGATGATGGATGGCACGGGAAAGCGCTCCCGGTCCCGAGCCGCTGCTTGGGAATCGCCCCCCCTACAACACCCCAAAAGCCCTGGGGGGGGTGTGTGTGGGGTGGGGGGTCCCGGTGCACGACCCCCGGTGCCCCCCCGGTGCTGGCAGCACACCCGCAGCCCCGCTCTTTGGGCACGGGGATGCTTTTAGGGTGCCCCCTGTCCCCGTTTGGGGCAGGGGGCTGCAAACCGGGGGGGTGGGGGGACCGGGGGCACCTCCCGGGGCTGCCCCTAAGGGTTGGGCCCCCCCTCCCCGTGTGCCCCCCACCTCGCCGTGCCCCCCCCCGAGGCTCCCGGGGCTCCCGTCCCGTTCCTCCCGGGCACGACGGCATCCCCCGGGTCGCCGCCGTGGGGGGATGCGGGGCTGCAGGTGCGGCCCCATTGACCCCAAAAGGAACCGGGACGCCCCCGGTGCGCCCCCCCCTCCCCGACCCCTCCCCGCTGCCGCCGCGGGCACTCACCGCCACCGCCGCCGCTGCCGCCGCCCGTGCCCGCTCCTCCCCTCGGCCCCGGCGGGCTGCTGGGAGCGGCGGGCGGGGGAGCCCCGGGCTCGGCCCCGATGGTTTAGGGCCGGGGGAGCCCCCCGGGAGATGCCCCCCGTCCCGTTAGGGTTTCCCCTTCCCACCCCCCCCCCCCCAGAGATGAGCCTCGGAGCCGTCGGTGGGAGCCGGGAGCTGCCCCCCCCCCCCGCTGCCGTCCAGCCCTGCGGCAGCCCGATCCTAAAAGCCACCAGTGGGATCCTAAAGCCACCAGCTGGACCCCAAAAGCCCCCAACGGGACCCTAAAGCCATCAGCTGGACCCTAAAAGCCCCCAACAGGATCCTAAAGCCATCAGCTGGACCCTAAAAGTCCCCAACGGGACCCTACAGCTGTCAGCTGAACCCCAAGAACCATCAGCTGGACCCCAAATGTCCCCAATGGGACCCTACAGCCATCAGCCAGACCCTATGAGCCCCCAGCATGACCCTACAAGCATCAGCCAGACCTCAAGAGCCCCCAGCGGGACCCTACAGCCGTCAGCTGGACCCTAGGAGCCCCCAACAGGATCCTACAGCCCCCAACGGAACCCTAAAACCATCAGCCAGACCTCAAGAGCCCCCAGCTGGACCCTACAGCCAACAACCAGAGCCCCCTGGAGCTGCCGGCTGGACCCCAAGAGCCCCCACCCAGAGCCTGAGCCCATCGGTTGGCCCCCAGGAGCTGCCCCTTCCCCATCACCCCGATCCCAAGAACCACCCCAAGACCTCAGGAGCCACCGGCTGCACCTTGCTTTGGGATCCCCAGACCCCAAAACCCCCAGCTGGACCCCAGAGCCACCGGCCAGGCCCTGCTCCCCCCAGCTGGACCCCCGGGAGCTGCCCTCGGGTCCTGCTCCCCCCCGAGGAGCCTCCAGCCGGACCCGGAGCTGCCACCCCATGGGTGCTGCTCCCCCAAAACCCCCCAAATCCGATCCCAACCCCACAAGCTGCCCGCTGGGACGTCCCCACTCGCCGTCGGTGCCCCCAACCCACAGACAGGGGCTGTGGTGGCAGTGCCACGAGGCTGTGAGGCCGTGAGGGGGCCACGGGGCTTTGCTTTGTGCCCGAACACGGCTCTTTTGGGGGAACGGGGACACCGCCACGTGTCCCCAAAAGGAGACTGAAAATCTGAGGGCAGAGGCGGCCCCGGTGCCCGCGCTGCCCTTGGACTCACCTTGGCGCCTCGCTGTCCTCACGGCAAATTCCTCCCCTGCTCTGGCTGCGCCCCGCGGCTGGCATGGCAGCCACGTGCCACCAGGGAAGCCTCCTTCGCCCGCTTTAACTCTGTCCCTCCCCAAAATAACGCCACGCTCGGCCTTCCCCGGGCTCCCCACCTCACCCTGCGGGGTCACGGGGCTGTGGCAGGCACCAAATCCCCGTCCCTCGTGGGCAAAACCCCTACAAACGTCCCCGTGCCGGGCGCAGGGGGTGATTTGGGATTTGGAGGGTGGAAGGGTGCAACGGGCGAGTGTGGGTACGGGGAGGATGGGGGAGAAAAGCCCCTCGGGGTGCTGGATGGAACGTGGGGACGCGGCGGGTCCCGGTGCCGTGCGGGGAGAGCCGGGCGAGGAGCAGGAATAGCTGAAAGAACTAAATATGGAAACGTGGCTAAAACAGAGCCGGGGTAGGGAGCCGGTTTCCTAACAGAATTCAAAGCGTATAAACAAACGCGGGGAGGGAGAGAGGTTGTCTGGAAGGGGGGCCTTTATGAGTAATATTTAGAAAAAACCAGCTGAAAATACCTCCGCAGGAAAGGCCAGTCCATCAAACGAGGCTGCAGCGTGCTGGGGCCGGCGGCGCTTCTGGGAACGGATCCTTTCCGGGGAAGAGATAGCGACAGCACGTGCCTGGCTGGTGGAAAGCTGCTCCCGTCTCCCTCCTGCAGCTGGTTGGTGTGGTTTTTTTTTCTTGCCTGCCACGTTTCGGTGATAAAGCACGATGAATAAAATATCAGGCACCGCGGCGTGGTCGCTACGAAGCTCCCTCGCCGCCCCTCTGGGTTTTTTTCTCCTCCTGGCAGGTCGCCCCGGGCCCCTCAGCCAGCTGCCACCAAGGCCTCGGCTTGGGGCATCCTCGCCACTTCCTCCTTTAGGTTTTGGGGTGGTTTTGGGGAAAAGGGGGCTGTTTAAAGCCATTTTTCCTGTGGAGGTGGTGCAGGAGGATTCACGGGGCTCGGCTTTGCGGTGCTTGGAGGAACTGAGCTGGATCCCAGCTCCCTGCAGAGCCAGGTCAGGGCCGGGCTGGGCGGCTCGGCTCCTTTGCAGCTCGTCAGGTTTTACAGATTTCATAACTCCAGGTTGGGTTTTATTTATTTTGTGAATGAATTCTGCAAAAACCCGCGAAATGTGGCTGGGCAGGTGCCTGCTCTGTACCCCTGGCAGCAGCGTGTCCCGTTAGCTGCTCTGCTCCGGGCTGCACGGCGTGCTCAGGTGGGGAAAAAAGGTGCTGGGGGCACTGAGGGAACTCGGGATTTGAGCTTCCCCAGCTGCCGTGACTCACGGTCCTTGTGTTGGGGGTGGCAGCGGGTCCCTCCCCTCTCCTGGTGTCCCCAGGAGAGCAGCAGCCGAGCAGCTCCGTCCTGTTGCTCAATCTGGTGGTTTTCCTTTCAACGCCCCAGGTTGCTGCAGGTCCTCCAAAAGATGCGTGGCCGAGGGCAGGGCGACTGAAACGTAATTAAACGAAATCTGATTAGATAGCAAACGTTATCTATTGGACAAGATCTGGCCCTAAAAAGCTGCCTTCCAGCCCGATTTACAAGGCAGGGTGTCCGTGTCCAGGCATAATTTACATCCAGATTTTAATTTTCTGCTCTTTTCTTTGCTGGGGGGTGGCTGCCCCGGAGCAGCAGCTGGTTTGGGGTGCCTCGAGGCCTGCTGTGTGGGGTGGGACGGCAGAGGGCTGCCTGGGGAAGGGCCGGGCTGCAGCCCCTGCTCTCAGCTTTATGATTTTTCCCATTTCTGAGGTGTCAAAAGGGTCAAAAACCCTTCCAAAACCTGCCCGGGGGGTGTGCTACAGCTCCTCTGGGTCCTGCTGGCGCAGGAAGAATTGGCTGAGCAGGTAGCAGATGGCGCTAAGTGTGAAATCAGCAAACCACAAAAAAAAAAATAAAATAAAAAATTATGCAAGCACCAATAAAACCGAGAGCAGAAAAAAGCTTTTTTTTTTTTTTTTTTGGCTGCTCCGCGTTTCGGGCGGGCTGACACAGGGAGCTCTGTGTCTGCAGATGGCTGCACGCCTCGGGGAAGCCGGGGCTGCTCCGCACAACGCGGGCATTGCTGCCCCGAGAGAGCAGGTGGGGGGAGGAAACGGGGGCAGCACGGCCCCACAAAACATCAGGGGGAGCCACAAAACATCAGGGGAACCCACAAAAAGTCAGGGGGGAAAAGGGGTGGGTGGGGAGGAACCCCGCAGAAGGCACAGCTGGCTGGTTGGGCAGCTGCGCCTGGCAGCAGAGCCAGCGGCAGTTCTGGCTAATTGATTTATAAATGAGTCATTGCGACGAGGGGAGCGCCGCAGCCAAAGGAGATTTCGCCGAGAACTCGTGAGAACGGGGAGGGGAAGAAAAACAAGCCGGTGGCAAGCGCGGTATTTCCCTTGGCTGCTGCGCCTCGCCAGCGCCCTGAGATCATGAAGTCGCAGGATTTTCACTAAAACTGCAGGAATTCGCTGCAAAACGTCTCCCTCTTCAGCGTCAGCCCGCGGGGCAGCCTGGCTTTGAAACCAGCACGTGTGGCCGCAGGGATCTGTCCCGATTCCTGCAATTGGGGCAAATGAGCAACGGATCCCGGGGTCCTGCCCGTGTGGGGGGCAGGCGGGAGGGCCCCGGTGTGTGGGGCGAGCTGCTGTACCGGAGCCCGGTTGTGGTACCCCCCTGAAGGTGCTGGAGCCGCACAGGACGGGGCCCAGGCACGCGACTGGGTTATCTCTGTCGCGATACACCCGTCGCGACTCGGCGTGGAGCCGTTCCCTCACAGGGAAGCCGCCGCCGCCCCTCAGCCACCTCACAGCGGCGGCCCCCTCAGGGCCCGGGGGCACCGGGGCAGCGCGCTGCCGTCACGGGGGGAACCGGGGGCAGCCCGGGGATAACGGGGGGCTACCGAGGAGCCCCCACAGGGCCCGGCGGGGCCTCCCCGGGCCTCACGGGACGGGGCCTGAGGGGACCGAGCGCGGCCTAGGCCCGGTGCAGGCCCAACCGCCGCCGCCTCCGCCGCCTCAGCGCGAACTCTCGCGAGACCTCGGCGCGGGTCACGCGCCTGCGCGCTGCGCCGGCGCAAGGGGGGAAGGGGCGGGGCGCCCTCCCGAGCCGCCTCACGGCGCCGCCGCCATCTTGGTCCGCGGCCGCTGGGCGCTCGCCGGGCTCCCGCCGCCCCCCCCCCCTCCCTCCTCCCCTTCCCCTCCCCTCCGGGTCCTCTCCCGTTGCCAGCCGGGCGCGGGGGGCAGCGCGGGCTCCTCCCAGCCCGAGCGGAGGCTTCGCGGCGCTCGTTGGGGCCGGTGAGTGGCGGGGCCGAGGGGCGGGGGGGAGGCGGCGGCGGCGGCCGGCGGAGGGGGCGCGGGGCGGGGGCGGCCCTCAGGGGCTCCCCCCTCCCCCTCCATCCCCGCCCCCCACCCCGGGCTGCTGGGTTCCGATTGGCCGCGCCGCGCCGCTCCGCGCCCGCTGATTGGCTGGCGGCGGGGGTGGAGGCGGGAGAGGGGAGCCGGGCGCTGATTGGGTGCCGCGGGGGAGCGGGGCGGTGATTGGCTGCTGAGCGCGCGCGCGCGCGCGCGGGGCGGGAGGGGGCAGGAAGCCGGGGCTGGGGGCGGCGGGGGGGGGGAACGGGAGGGGCGGGGGGGGGGGAGGAGGCACCAAGAGGGGGGCGGCGCGGTGTTTTGGGCCCTTTCCGGGGCTTTTTGGGGCTTTTTCTACCCCGGAAGCCTCTGGGGGGGTCTCTAAGGGGGAGAGGCCGAAGCCCGGTAACGGTCCGGGGCCTCCCGGTACGTGGTGGGGGGGGGGGGTGAGGGGCCTGCAGGCCGCGGGCAGGGCCTGAGGGCGGCCCCGGTGACGGGAGCGGGGCGGGGGCTGCTCGGGGTCCGGCCCCGTTCCCTTCCCGTTCCCTCCGGGGCCCTGCCAGGCCTCGCGGTGCTCCCGGGGGAAAGGAGCGAGGGTCCCGGCGCCCTCCCAGCGCTGCCTCTCCTCGGTTGAAGCCCCCCCCCGCGCCTGCCGTGTCCCGGTGCCGGCCTGGCGGTGCTCGGATACATCCCGGTGTAACTCCGCCGCCCTCGGGCAGCCTCCCGCTGCTTGTGCTGCCCTCGCTTGGGGCACCGGCGGCTGCCCGTGACCTTGGGCTGCCCAGCACAGCACGGGGAGGATTTGGGGGAGCTCGGGGCGCCGAGCTGCTTGCCCCCAGTGAGGAAGGGGGAGGCCAAGGGGGCAGCCAGCCCCTAGGCAGATGCGTGACCTTGAGCTGGGCTCTGGCCCTGCGGTGCCGGCCGGTTCCCCGAGGGCTTCGTGCCCCCGGGAGGTGACCCCTGGTCGGTGGCGGGGTTCTTGTGGCACCCCGGTGACGCCCGGTGCCAGCCCCTGATGGTGCGGGATCCATCGCCTCCCCGTAGCCTCGTGGTGGGATGCTTGCCGTGGGATTGGGGCAGTGCCGGAGCTCAGCTGTGCACCGTGATTCCAGAAATTAAATAATAATAATAATTAATAACAAAACAACAATAATAATAGCAATAATTATAATCCAGCAGTAGTATTGGTCCCCATGGCTGGGCCCGTGTGCTGCTGGGGGGCTGCGGGGCAGCCCTGGTGAGGCAGGGACCAGCCTGGGCATCACCTTTTAATTTGTTTTATTTTATTTTATTTATTTTTTATATTTTAGTTTCTTTTAACATAACTTTTATATTTTATTTTCTTTTATTTTTATATCTTATACTCATATTTTACAATTTTAATACATTATATTTCATCTATCTATATACATTATGTTCCATTTATTATATTTATTTCATTTTATTTTATTTTTTATTTTATTTATTTTTATTCCCCCCCCACCCCCAGCCCTGACCCCGCGCCCCAGGACGCGCCGCTGGAAGGGGCGGGGGGGAGGAGCAACCCCCCTTGAGCGACAGCTGCGCGGACCAATCGGCGGCCTCGCTCCGCCCCCTCCGCGTGCCCGACCGGGCGCTGGGTGGCCAATGGGAGCCGGGGGGCGTGGCCTCGGCGCCGAGGGGCCGCGGGCGGGCTCTGCTCTGACCCCTGCGCCGCCTCTCAAGGTAACTTGCAAACAGGAAGCGGGCGGCCGGGCTGCTCCGCCGCCGGCAGCCAATAGGAACGCGGGGCCGCGGCTCCCCCCGCTGCTCTCAGCCAATGGGAGCGAGCTGGGCGGGCCCAGCAGGGTAGGCTGAGCGGCTGCTCTTAAAGGGCCAGGCGGCCGCCGGTGCGGCGGGGACGCGGAGCGGCGGCGGGCAGGGGTCAGCTGAAAGACAAAGCCATGGCGGGCCCCGCCGCCACCCCCCGCGCCTCAGCGCCGCCGTTTCCAGCACGGAGGCCGAGCCCTGAGCCTCCCGCGGCCCGGTAAGGCCAACACGGGGCGGCGGCGGCGGGGTTGAGGCCTTGGGGGGGGGGCAGCGGGGCCCGGGGCTGAGCCCCCGGTGAGGCCCGGGGGGGGATGGGGGAGGGGCTGGGCCGCGCCCGGTAACGGGAGGGGATGGGGGAGGGGATGGGGGGGGGCAGCGCCTTCCCCGGTGGCACCGCTTGGACGTGGGGGGGGCTCCCCCGGTAGTGCCCGGCCTCACGGAGCCGGCCCCGGTCCAACCGGAGCACCCCCGGTATGGGGGGGGTATGGGGGGGTGGGGGTGCCCCCCATAGGGCCCGCAGCCCCCGCTGAAGGTCACCGGGTGCCGCAGATCGGGGGGGGGGGGGTGGAAAGCGGCTCCTCTCCCCCCCCACACCCCCCTCCCGGGCCCTGCCGGTGGGCACCGGGGCTTCACCGGCAGCCCCCGAGCTCCCCCCGAGGCTCCGAGGGCCGGGAGGGGGCAGCTCCAGGCCGGCTCTCGGCAGCACCGGTGACCTTGAGGCTGCCCGGCGGCACGGCTCCGGGGGGGGAAGGACAAAGTTTGCTGGCGGCACTTTGGCCCAGAATTAATAAATAATAAATAAAATTAAAAAATAAAGGTGGGAAACGGGGGCTGAGCACCGGGGCACCGGGGGCACAGGGGGTGGATGCAGGTGGGATTGGGGTGGGATTGATGCCGGGGGATGGGGCACGGGGCTGGGGGGTGCTGGGGGTCTTTGCCATCCTAATCTATGCTGCAGGTACTCGCAGCCCTGTGTTTGGCCCTTTTCTGCCCCAAATCTGCTGCCTGTTGGCCTTAAAACTGCTGCTTTAGGACCTGAAGGTGCTGGCGTTGCTCAGCACCTTTCCGTAGGGTGAGTAGAGGAGCGAGCAGGGGGCTGCCCCTCGGGGCTGGCCCCAACCCGGAGCTGTCCCTGAGCCGTGGCAGCCTCCGGGTGTTGTTTCAGTGCCTCGATCCCAGTTCAGACCAGCAGGAAATGTCCCCTTGTCACGGTGCCTGGTGCTGGTTTCAGATCCGAGAAGGGGCAGAGTGAAGGGGTGGAGTGGAAGCCGTCCCAGTAAGCACTGGGAGCACTGGGGGGGTTCTCCAGGACGCCCCAATAGCACTCAGATCCTCAGCAGGGCAGCGGGCGGAGGTGCAGGGTGTGCTGCGGGGATGGAGCTCATTGTTTGGAGATGTTTCAAGGCATTTTTCCTTGAAATTGGGGTGCGTTGAGCTGCTGCCTGCCTTCGAGGGGTAGCAGAAGGTGAGAGAACGTGTGGAGGCCTTGATGTAAATAAGAAATCCTGCAGAAGTCCTCGTTACAGCCCATATTAACCTTATTTCAGTGCCAGAGCTTGCAAAAGGCCATCCAGGTGTAAGGGAAGGTGCTGCCTGGTCATCAGAGGTGAGGAGCAGCAGGAAAGCCACAAAGCTTGGAAAGGGATTTGGTGTGCAAGTGGGAGGAAGGTGGTGCCCTCAGCCCCTTCAGCCAGAGCCCGGTTCCTTCTTAATTTGGTTTTTAATCAGGCCAGGGGCTTGTGTTTCCTATCGTGGTGACATCTGCCTTCCAGCAGCGTGGGCACGCGAAGCAGTTTCCTAATTCCAGGGCACATCAGGCTGCCCGTGTCGTAAGGGAATTAAATTTGCCTGATTGGTCGCTTCAACTCTTCCCTTACCGTTTTGGTTTAAAAAAAAGGACAATTTACCGTGTGCCTCCTAGTCTCAAAAAATGTAGTGACTGCTACGAGGGGCACTGGCTGCAGGATCAACCTTCAGGATCGCTGCCAGAGCTCCCCAGGAGCTCCAGGAAGTGTTTTTTTTTGTTGTGTGTTTGTCTTTTTTCTTCTCAAAAAAAAAAAAAGAAAATAATTCTATGTGCTGAGCTCTCATTCAGGGGATTTTCTTCCGCCGCCTCCGGCTTGCTGTCGCGTTCGGTCACTTCCTGGTGGATGGAAGTGGGTCACTTTGAGTCGGCTCCTTCGTTGACTGAAGGTGACCCCAAAGATTTGCATGTTTATAGCCCAGGATGGGGTGAAAACAAGCAGGCCTGCTTGCTCCATCCTGTCTGCCCGCTGAGCGCTGTGGGCTGTGCTCACTGGGGCCAGATTTGCAGATCCTGGGTGGCAGAAATCTCGTGTCTGTGTCTACATCGATAATTATTTTAATTTTGCAACATGCCTTGTGATATTTTAAGTTATAAAACCGAGTAAAGAGGGAAATAGGAACACGGAGCATCCCAATGACCCTACAGCCCCTGAAAGCCATACATTCACTTCGTTTTCTACCAGGACTAACGAGGTTCCCAGAAGATGTGCCTGCTAACAGCTGGCCCAGCCTCTCGCTGCTCTAAATCCATCCCAGGCTTCTGTGAACGTCTCACGTTTGTCATTCATCTTTTGTAGGTTGCATCCACTGCTGTAGCTGCCGTGGTGCGGTTTTAATTGTGCTTCCTGACTTGCCCTCTTCCCTCTCCAGCAGCACGGCGGTGGCTGAGGCTAAAAATGCAGCAGAAGAGCACAGAAACATGCTCAACTTGTGGCATAACCTTGCCCGAGGTGTGCTGCGGTGTCAAGTGATCACCCTCTGGTCCAGCTGCTGCCCCGTGAGCACCCCGTTCAGCTTCCTCAGCCACCGAAGCTGTGAGGGTATTGAAGGGATGAGAAAACGCGAGGGCACTCAGGAGGGCTTGCTGCACAGAAGCTCGTAATTTCATGCAGAATTCTTTATAAATCATTCAGAATATTCCAGGACTGCGGCTTAACAGCAAGCTCCAGGGCTGTCTGATCCATCCACGCTCACCGGGCGTGCTCCTGGTGCTGCCAAGCCGTGGAAGAAACGTGTGAGTGATGCGATCAGAACTTCAGTTGCCTAAAATACGAGCAAATTCCCCCAAAATCCAGGTGAGACCCCGCTGATAGTACCCAAAATGCTGCTCAAGAGCAGCTTTTGGGAGCCTTTGGTGTCCGGCTGTTGGCGGACACCGAGCAGGAGCCCCCCAAAGCTGGAAGCAGGCACTGGGTTACAAAATAAAGGGGAGCAAATAAAGATGTCCCAGGAGCAAGAGAAGCATCGTGAGGTGCGTGGCTTGTAAATTCTTCCAACCATACGAGGCAGCAAGGCGATTTTGTGCCGGGTTCCTTGAGGTCAGAGGCTCTGGAGCCAGGTACCCGAGCTGCAGCTTTGTCCCTGTGTGTGCCACCTGCCTTGTTGTGTGAAGCAGACTCGCCGAACTTGAACGCTCCTCACTTAAAAGAGCTTTTCCATTTCTGCTGGCTGCTTAATTTAGGAGCTGAAGAGCCAGCAGGGTTCATCGTAGACACTTGTTATTATTTGTCTGGGAATTTTCTCCCTTTGCTGCTTGCTCCATGCCTGCCAAAACTGCGCTGCAAACAGCAGCTCTTTAATAATGTTTAACTGTTGAAATACCAAATATCAAGTGTGACCCTTGTGCTCCTTCAGTCAAAGAAGAAAGGAAAGTAAAATAACCAGTGCAAACAGCAATCCAGATTATTTTGTTTGCTTTAACTTTTAAAAGAAAACCAGTCCAGCGCTGGTTTTTATGTGGTGGTTTAATCTTCGCAGCCTGGCTTTTTGGCTTGGAGGCCGGCTCACAATTTGTAGTGTGGTTTCTGTGCCATGCCATCCTGCTCGTGGCTTTCTCCTACGAGCCTCGGGTGTATTTATGTGCAGGCACAAAACCCTGCCCAGCATTAAAAATAGTCTGCGCGTGGCTTCAGCCTTTCTGTGCGCGGTTTAATGAGGACTGCTGCTGGACGGGGGGCTTTGAGCGGGGCTGTTCGGCACTCGGTGCACTGCAAATAGAAACCTCGGGTGTTATAAATTGGGTACAATTCCTGGGATTTTTATTCTCCTGAAAGGGCAAAGCTAACTGACAATGACCTGCCCGAGATTCTCATCCCATTGTGTGCCTGCTGCGTTGAGGTACGGAGCTCACCACATTTTCTCCAGGTGCTGTAGGATATTCCCTCGTCCTGTGTCCCCGAAGCGGTTTGCAGCAGCAGTTCTCGTTCCTGCCAAGCCTGCCCAGGCAGCACCACGTCCAGGAGGAGATTTGGGCTCGGTTTTGTCTTCGTGCAGCTCTCTGCAAGATCCAGGCTGTAATTCCACATTGCACTCAGTGTCAGAGAGGTTATCAGGGCAATTTCTGCTCTGCATGAGCAAAATCAGGTTGGTTCCTCACACCTGCTGCCTCCCACGGGGAGGAGCACGAGGTGCTGGGGTGGCAGCAGCAAAAACCCCAAATCCCAGCGGTGCTGCTGCTGGTGGCAGGTGGGCAGTGGGTGGCCCCCAGCAGGTTTGGCCCCGCTGCGGTTAAGGGGCCGTGTGTTGGAGCTGGCCACCCAGGCCCCCCTCGCCTTGGCCTCGCAGCTCCTTTGGGCTGAAATCAAACGCTGTGCCTGGGAGGGATGAGACCAGAAGTAACGTGTTGGAGGCATCGGGGAGGCAATGTTCAAACGGTGCTTTGAAGATAAAATGCACGCTGCTAAGTGCTCCGAGAAGAAAGGGCTGGAAGACACCCGAAGAGGTCATCCTGTTCATGCTTCTGCCCCGAGGCAAGACCAACCCGACCGGAGCCCTTCCTGACTTGTTTGTGCAACCTTCTCTTAAAGACCTTAGGCGAGAAGCACTCGGTGCCCTCCGCAGGTAATTTAGGCTGGGATTTAACTCTCCTGACCACCAGGGAAATGTAGAAACGTGCACCTCGTCCAGCGCCCTGGAATCATCCTCCCCGCAGCCAGGAGCAGCAATTTGGGGTGCCAGCAGTGTGTGATGCTGCAGGAGGGAAAGGTTGAAATAAAACTGAGGAATTGCAGCAGCTTCGTGTGATGGCGAGCTGGAAGGAAGCGTTTGGATTTTAAATTGGGTTGGTTTTGCAGAAAGCCTCTTGGGTTTGCTTTGGAAATTTGGAAGTTTGTGTTTTCATCCAGAGTGCGGCTTCAGAACCTTGTAGGTTTGTGAGCGTGACCTTGTCCCGCTACCTGAAAAGCTGCCTTGGATATTTAGGTGTCTTACAGGAATGGAAAAGAGTTCCCCTATCTTTGGGGTGAATGATTTTGGCCCATGTTTGAGCATTAGCTTTATTTGTGATTTGTTACCTGTGCGTGATGGTGTTAGTTCTGACGCTGCAGTGACAGCATCACCGTGGCTGTGCCATGCTGAAGGACTTGTGGTGTACACGGAATGGTAAGGGCAGTTTTGTGTTATCTCCTGAGTGTTTTCCACCTCGTAACGGGGAGGTGGAGCTGGGCCGCTTCATCTAGGACTGGAATTCCAGGATTGTGGCCTGAGGGTGTCGCGTGTGCTGAAAGCAGCGAAATAAATTGGTACCTGTTGAGCTGGAGGGTTTTACAAAGCACCTCGCTTTCTCCAAAGGTGCCTTCAGATGAGGCAGGGGTGGATGTTCATCAGGAAGGCAGTTCTGGGACAATCCCATACAGGTGTTGGCTATGATGCCCCAAGCTTATCTGCAAAAAAATCATCATAAGATGCAGCGAGTTAACGGGGTGCTGGGATCTGACTACTTAGTTAACGTGAGCTTGGTTGGTAAACGTATTGTAAGGCCACAGGGGGCAAAACCAACAAAAAAGAAACAACGTGGGATGGTTGGGGGGATCCTAAGGCAACCTCAGCAGCGATTCTGTATTTGAATGGTGGTAAAACCTTGGGGGGGGCTTTTTTTGCAGCGGCGTTTTTCAGAAATACTCGTTCTGTTCTGATTTGTGGCTGTAATCGAAGGATGTTGAAGCGAAGCATCTGTCCAAATTTCCATCTCGTTGCTTTTCAGCCTCTCCCTTCAGATTTAGCCATTTTGGGGGACTTTGGTGTCTTCGTGGTTGCTTTGTGCTCCTCTGAAGCGAGCTGCCCCAGGATCTTGTGTTTAATGCTTGTAGGTGATGTGCTGCGATGAGCAGGAGAGCTCAAATTGCCGCCTGTTGCTGGCTGATGGGCTCGGTGAGCACCTTTGGGGCCAGGCCTCTGTATTTCACCCTTCAGCTTCTTTTTTCCTGAGTCTGGGAACAAAATGCTCGCCTTCCCGGGGTGTATGTCTGTGACATCTATGTCCTGCTGCAGACTTGTTTCTGGAGTAAAGTTTTGAGTAGCTTTAACAGGCTTTTTCTGTTCAGGCTTTTATTTTGGCGTCTGTAGTTATTTTTTCTCTTAAGTTTACCAAAAAATCACCCTGTCGGTGACTCTTGCTACAACTCTCACTCAATTTCCTGACGATCCTCATCAGCAGTCTCCTGAAGCTCAGCTGTCCCTTGGGCAAGCAGGAGGCTGTTCACTTCGCCTTCTGAAATCAGAAAAAAACCTGGGTCTGCCTCAAAGATAGGAATTTTTTGGATTAATCAGGAGGATTTCTGAACTCTAGGTTGTTCGAGGAACTGTTGCTTCTGAGGGTTTTGTAGCTCGTTGTATTCCGGCACGGCGTTTGAGTGGGTTGAACGCAAGTCATTTGTATTTCTCAATAAAGCCTTGAGAAGTGATTTGGCTTGTCATCGGGCTGGATCGCATCTCCAGTTGCAGCAAAGCCCCTGGCTGGTGGTGGTGGTGAAATATTGCCAGCGTGGAGCAGATCTGAAGCATCAGCTTCTATTTATCTGCCTAAACTCCTCTTTGTCTGGATTTGACACCGCAGATCAAGGGGGGGGAAATCAAGTGCCAATTTAAAATTGTCAGTAGACTATTTCTCTCTCTGTATTTTCTTATAAATACTTGAACTATCTCAGTTTGTGGGCGGGCAGGATTGTCATGCAAATAGTTGTCGGGGAGTCCTCAGGTCGCTGATTTCCATCGGAGCCCTGCCTGCCGTCCTCCCCGTCTTGAACTCTTGCCTTGAGACTGCAAACACGATCCGTGCTCCTCCTCGTCATCCTCCCCAGGTTAATTAAAGAAAAATGCAGCTCTTCGTAGACTCTGCTGGCATTCAGCACAGTGCCTCTGTGCATGGGAGGTGCCAGCCCTGTCCCTTGGGGCTCTGCTCCTCGGCCGTCCTGGGTGTAAGTGTGTGTTGGGCACGGCTGCCCCTTGGGGATCTTGCTGGAGCCAGGATCCTGCCGGTGTGCTAAAAACAGTGCAAATCCACCAAACCGGACACCCTGCAAACAGGCACAGAATAACTGATTAAATTACAGTTTTTAGAAGTAATATCAGGCTGACATTGATGCTCTGGCTTCACCTTGAGGGGCGTTTGGTGCCGTGTCCCGCGCTGTTGTTGGCTGCAGCAAGCAGCAGAAGAACTGACTGTAGGGCAGGTGAGCACTGCAGTGCGAGCTGTGGCTGGCCATGGTCGTGGTCTGTGACTCCTTGTGAAGAGGCAGAGCTGGAAGAAGGAATCAGCAGCCTTCAGTTCCTTTTCTTTTTTCTATATGTTCTTTTTTTAATCTTTGGAAAACCAAATAAAATTAAATCAAAACACTTTGCGGAGGCTGTGAGTATCTCTCACGTCGTTGCTGTGACCTGCACTGGCAGATCTTTGCCAATTTTCCTGGCGCTGAGCCAGGCTGGCCCCTTTCTGTGTTCCTGGGATTCGGAGGGAATCTGCGTGCCTTTGACTCCCTCATCCTTCCCTCAGCACTAACCCTTTCCCATTTTTCTTTTTTCCTCCCAGTTTCCAGCATGTCCACAGATGGCAGCTTCGGTACAGCTGGCAACAGCGATGCCCAGCAAAGCCTCCAGTCCTTCTGGCCACGGGTCATGGAGGAGATCCGCAACCTCACAGTGGTAAGTGTCTCCTCCAGTTGTGCTATTTCTGGAGGATTAGCCTCTTTTTGGACGTGTTCCTGCTGCTCGCGGGGTTGGCTGTTCACACACAGCGAGGTGGCCCTAAGAGCTGATCGTCGTCCAGCCGGGTTTTGGACTGTTTGCTACAACCCTCAGAACCTGAGGCAGGCACTGGAAGAAAGAAGAAGGTTAACTGAACGTTTAACAGGCTAAATGATAACCTTGGCAGCTTCTTGCATGGGTATTATGGTCTGGGGGGCAAAGAGGAAGAGATTTTAAAATACATCCAGGTATAAGGGGAGCTGCCAGCAGGAGGTTAAGGGATTTGAGACCATGCCTCACGCTGTAGCAGGCTGTTCAAACTCAGGAATACAAAATCTGCGACAAGCATTGCTTCCATGTAAGGATATCCTTACCAAAATACACCTCTTAATCCTCCCCACCCCCGTTATGGATTCAGACATCTGGCTATTGGCAGCCAGTTAGGATTTTGTGAATGGATTTTTGGGTTTAGGCTTCCGTGTGTAGCCGTCGTGCCCTCTTTCAGTCAAGCCTCCTTTGACAAGCCTGAAGTCTTGCAACTCCCTTGAATGCCAAGCACATCATCACTTGCTTTATTAATTTAAAGGCATTTGATTAAAAAAAATCAGGTATAGGCTGAGAATAAGAATATTCAGTAGCTTCTCTTTTGTTTTTTTTTTTCCCATCCCCAAAAGAGATGTGCCTGAGAACAAGGGCATATAATAAAAATGACTTTTCAGGAGAGATTGAGAGATGACTGTGATACTGTGGTCCTGAAAGCACGCTGCCGTGCTTGTAATGTGACTGGAAACAAAAGAGCTCCAGTGGAAGATGGGTTGTTCAAAGTGAAAACCCCAATCAAGGAGTTTGAAGATAAGCTGCTTTTTTCAGCCTGCGTGCGGATAGTTGATTAAAGAAACAGATGTAGAATTTTGTATGCATAACCAGAATTAATTACTTTCCTCTTTTCAGTGCAGTGAATTCTGGTGTTCGAGAGCTGTAGTTTGTCTTCATCTCCACATGAAAGGGGTTTATTCTGCAGCTTATCAAGGATGGGCAGCTTAATTTTTAACTGCTGCATGAATCTATTTATTGCATCGCAAGGTAGTAAGCCCCTGAAAAATTAGCTGAGGATGCTGAAGGGGAGATGGCGAGGAAGAGGGATAACAGCAGCGTAATCAAACCCTGAAATTTTTTGTGCATCTTATTGAAAGGGCTCCCGTGTTTGTGGACGTAAGTACCTTTGGAGCTCGTCTGCTTGTACTGCGTAGTAGAGGTCAGAGCAGCTCTCTGGTGGAGAAGCCTGCTCTGCTTGCCTGCTTTTCACAGCTCTCTCTGGTTCTGTGCACTTGCCATGTGCCACCACTAGCTGGAATTCAGGGGAGGAGAGAAGGGAGCTGCTTTATAGGAACGAACCAGAGGTCCCTGTTCTCTGCCCCGCAGGACAAAAGGGACTGTAGCCTAATCTTGGAGAAATAGGAAACGAGACCAGGCTGAAACCAGCACTTCAGCTCCACAGTGAGTTCGAAGTGGCCTGTGAACACATCGAGACCTAATTTGGAAAAAAGAAAAGATGAAGAATCGGTGCCTGAAGTTTGTTGTGCTGGGCAGTAGCCAGTAGTGGTCATGCTTCCCTTCAGCATGGCACTTGCGTATTAATTTTGATTTATGTGACGTTTGCCCGTCAGCCTTAAAGGAATAAAGGAGCTTTAAATTTCTGCGATTTCTCTCACCGTCTCTTTTCTCTAATGATTTTAATAGCATCGTACCTTGTGCAACACACTTGGGAGTGCAAGTGTCTGCTTGCAGCTCTGCTGCTCGTGGAAGTGAACTGCTTAGCACCATGAAGAGCCTTACAAATTAGGAATTTGGTCTTCATCTTTCTTTGAGGCTTGCCCAAACCTCACAGGGCTCTTTAAAAGGGAATGAGCTTTAAAAAAAAATAAACTCCAGAAAACCTCGGGGATATTTTTTCATGCCCTGGCAACCCCTGAAGCTGTTTATGTGGCAGTCACTGGTTGGAAGTGCCACCCTCAGCACGCTGTGAGTTCAAGCACCGGGCTCAGCCCTGGCTGTTCTCTTCTCCCATTGCCCCAAGTCCTTCCAAAACACCCCCCTGGCCCTGCTGCTGCCACATTCACACTTCTTTCCAGAGCAAGGGCAGACTTTTCTATTTATTTATATATATACAGACACACACAGCCCTAAAATAAGATAATTTTTTATATATAACTTAACTAAAATACCCCCTGCTGGAGTGCTGGCTGGGCCATGTACAGCTTCCATATTTTGTTTCAATAGAAAGCAGCATTTTCAGCATTTTTTCCCCTCTTTTGTTTCACTAACATGTCTCGCAGTGCTTTCTTCCCCAGAGAAATGAGTTTCCTTTTATTTCTTTTGACATTCTTGTAGAGAAGGGAAAAGATGTTTTTGAGCAGCCCTTTTGTGGGCAGGGATTCTGCATTCCTGACACGATGGTACGTAGCCTTTATCCCTCTTTTAAGGGGCTCCTGTTAGCAAAGCTGCATTTTTTATTCCTCTGTATCTTCGGAGAGGGGAGACCAAGGCTTGTAGTGAAGCTCAGCAGCTTCCCTCACCCCCAGAGGGAGGTGTTGGTGCCTCCTTCCACGCTCGGTGGCATCTCTGTTGCTGCACACGTCGGGTTCGTGCTCACAGCTGAGCAGGATGATTGATTGCAGTGACAGCTCTCTCTCTCTCTCGCCGTCTCTTAAACCATCATTACACCATTTTGAGTCAGCGCTTCTTTTTGCTGGAGAATTGCAAGAAATCCATCTGAAAACGGGAACGGAAGAGGTTTTTGGACAAGGCTCTTGCGGAGGTTTTTGACACCAGAACCTGTGTTGAACAACAGTGAAGTGCAAGTAAAGGATTTCATCCTGTGGCCCCACAGAGCTCCTGTTTGCCCTCGTTTTCTCAAGTGACTTTTTGCAAATTCCATTGCTTTCTGGGTCCTAAGACACCTAATTGAATTAGTTGCTTCAAATACCCATTTCTGCCTCTATTTATAACATCAGAAACATTCTGTTCTGCAGAATGACTTCAGCTTTGAGGTGAAATTGTAACTGCAAGTGTCTGACAGAAGATTGAAGTACAACTGTACCAGTATAAAACACAGAAAAACAGATGAGAATGCTTGGATCTGCAGAGAAACTGCCATCCCTCAAAGAAACTAAGTTATTTTTATCTAGTTTTAGCCAGTTCAGTTTTGGACAGTACCGATTTATTTTAACATTTCTTTCTTTTGTTTTCAGTTAAGTATCGCTAAAGAGTCTCTCAAATCTGAATCTCTCTGCAGAAAGACTTCAGAGTTCAAGAACTGCCCCTGGCTCGTATTAAGAAGATAATGAAGCTAGATGAGGATGTGAAGGTACAATCGTGGCTTTTTTTCCTAGGTGTTTATGACCCTTCTGGTGGATGTTGTAGCGATAATTCCTTGCAATTCATTACTCATTATTGTTACTGTGTGTAGTTATTTTTAAAGCACATTATAGAGCAATTGCCTGGGATGCAGTATCAGCTGGCCTGGTGTAATTAAACTGAACTGGGAGAGCGGAGTCATTTGGGATCTTTGCTTAAGACTTTTGCAATTGTGCTTGCTTCTGTTAAACAGCAATTTACTGCATCGTTCTGGGCATTTTCTCCTTCGTTTGTTTTCTCTAGTGCTTAACTGTTTTTTTCTCGTGTTTCCTCCTTATTTTTCTCAACTCTTTCACAAAGCTGTAGGGTGTTTAATGTGATCTCACGTAAATGTGTGATATGCTGTTTAAAGTTCTCCGGAAAAACAAATAATAATTTAGGTAGATAACATGGGTTTGATACCAGTATTTGAGCTGAACCCTTGACGTGTGACTGATGAAGACAACATGTGAGTTGACTGATTAAAACTTGGCAGCATTTTATGAAAATAGAGGAAAAGAGGAAGGAATCAGCTCTGGGATGTTGATGCTTGCACTGCTCCTGTCCTCCCAGTTTTCTAAACTGGAGAACTGTCAGATGTGTCTCTCCTAAGAGAGCAGAGAACAGTTTGCAGTTTCTTATTGTTTTTCTCAATGTGACACCATCCTTCTCGTAGGACAACCTTTAATGTTTAAAAGGGATTCAGGAAAAAGGTGTGTGTTGTCCTCCTGTGCAAGGGAGCTCTTCATTCGGCCTGTAACTGGAATGAACCCAAGCTGCTGAGGTCCCGAGTTGCTGCCTTGCCCAAATGAGTGTCGTTTTTTTTTGATAATGAAGGGAAAGATGAGATTTAAGGGGAAATCAAGTCTCTGGCCTTCCTTCAAGCATTATTTAACAAGAAGCAGCCTGTTCTAGGAAGTCATCGCTAATGCCAAGCCAGCTCATAATGAAAGTGCTGCACTTGAGCTAGGTACTTCTTAAGGCTAAGGAATTTGGTAATTTGGCGAGGTGCTTGTGGCTCCAAACCTCCTTTGCAATTTCTCCATTTATTTCAACTTACTTTATACTTGTAACATCAATATAGGAGCCAGGCTTTGTAACGAGCCCTCAGCCTGTCCTGCTCAGCTTCTGCCCTCATTCAGAATTGTCCTCACGTGCCAGGAGGAGGTGCTGGTTGTTACCCGTAGCCAAGAACGCGCTGATGCCAATTGTAACTGCACGTTGCTGGCCTACCGTAATCCAGCACGATACAGAGCTCACGTCTAACTAGGCACGTATGAAACAGGCTTGGAAGACAGCCTGTATACGATCAGTACTCCTCACAGCGTGTTTAACTCCAGCCTGGTAATTATTTGGAGTGTCAGCCCCGCAGATCTTCTGTTACGGAAATTCCCCAAGCTTCACCGTTAAACAATGCAACCGTTCAGATTTGAGTAACGTTATGAAGTTACCCTGACTACCGCTCTGCTGCATTAGAATATTGATGGTAACCTCAAAAAAAAAAAAAATCTGTAAATTTAATTACAGATGATCAGCGCTGAAGCTCCTGTGTTGTTCGCCAAGGCAGCTCAGATATTCATAACAGAATTGACTCTGCGAGCGTGGATACACACAGAGGACAACAAACGCAGGACTCTGCAGGTAACAGAGTTGCTCCTACCTAGCCTTCATCTGCTTGGTAGGCTGTTTCCAACTTCTTGTTTCCATAATATGAGGTTTGTTTTGTAGACAGTAACTTTAGTGCCTGTGTTTATCATCACAAACCTTGGTACAAAGCACAGGGCCCCGTGTAACTTAAATGCGTTTTGCTTAACCTGGTCTTAAAAACAAACAGACAACAAGAAAAACACACAGAGCTGCAGCTGTCTGCTAATTGTGGCCTGCTCTAATTACTTGGGGTGTCTGTAGCTGTTGAACTTCATCTGATTTGTTTTTCAGTAGTGATTCTGCTAATGTAAGCTTGTGGCTGCTAGTCTGGGTTGATAAACGTGCAGAGATGAAAACAAAAACACCCACCTCTGCAACAGATCACTGTTCCCTTTGGACTGGGAGACAATTCTTGGTGGTTCAGGAGTAAACTGTAGCCCTCTAGGGTCTTTTATGAAAAATTTGACATGTGCTTTGTCTTAAATATTGATCAGAACTACCTGACCCTGCAATAACCGTCAGTCCAGGCCCTCAGATCAGAGGAGAGAGAAATTTAGGGCCACGCTGCATCTCCCACACCCCGGTGCAGAGATTGCCATGGTGGCAAGCAGACAACTCTGGCTTCAGTCCAAAGCTGTGCTGTTGAGTGGGTGTCTAACCACTCAATCTTCCCTAAATTGGGCTAATGCAACTTCCTTAATCCAGGCTTTAATGCAGTTACTGTGGGAAGGGTTATTTGGTACACATACCAATATCATGATGCTTTGTAAGCAGCAAGTGTTAACTCGGGCACGTCCTGTTAACAGCTTTCAAGTTGTTATTTCAGAATTGTGCTTAAATCCTGATCCTAATGTATAAGACCTTTAATTGACCCAGGTTTTCTTTCTGAGAGCTTTGCCTCCCACAGCAGCTGCCATCCTGGAACAGCTGCTCTCCGCATGGACAGTGCAGCTGGAGGAATGCATGCTCTCTTATCAAGCATTTAGGAAAAAATTTGGAGTGGAGAGGTCTGAGTTATGGGAGTCTATTCCGAAGGAAATTGGCTTGAACCCAATCCTCAGCATGGAGAATGAAATATGAGAGACATCTGTTCAATAAAAGTTTTCTTCCTGGTGAAGATACTTTTATAATGTATGCTGCCTGCAGAACAAAAGAAATGTCTCTCTTGTGCTTTCTCCGTGATGATTGTTTGGCACTTAAATGCCAAGACAGTATGAGGTTTAGAAATGTCAACTAGCCTGAAATGTGAGGATTGATAGTCTTTTAAATCTTACCCACTCATTAGGCAGCGTAGGCATCTTTGTCTCAACTCATGTTCATATACATGCTTTATAAATTTATCTTCAGCTAATGAAAATGAGGCTTTTAATAGCTTCTTGAATCAGCTCTACTTTTTAAGGTGGCTTGCAGAAATTTTTAAATGACAGTACCTTTTTTTTTTTTTTCCTTCAAGACATTCAGTCTTTATCCTAGGGTTGTTTCAGAACTTAAGCAAATACATTTAAGTGATGACTTATTGCTGGCTGACTCTTCGTTCAGGTTTTTAATGTTTTGACCTGATGTTAATGTTTTGTTTTCTTTTTTTTGGTTAAGATATAAAGGAAAAGGTTTATATATACATTGTATATAGCAATTTCAAGAAGATATTTGCCTTGCCAGTTTTTCTTAAAAGCTCATTGGCTCTTGCACATCCTTTTTCTGATGCATGTTTGGCCAGTTTGCTAAGTATGTTTTTATCTTCCTGCTTTCTTTTAACTATTTTGCCCTTCCACATGCTGAAGCCTGTTCTTGCAACATCTCTTGGGATTCCCCAGCCCTGAATAAGATGATCCTGTGATTCTTTTTTTTCCCTCCTTTCCCCAACGTGTATTCTACGTATGTTTTTAGTAATGCAGTTTCTAACAGTCATCTTCATCTTTTTGCAAAGGTTTTTGCCCAGATCTTTGGAGTGGGTTTTTGTTTGACTTTTTAAAGTTCTTTGTTTTTAACAATTCCCCTTTTTTAATGTGCTAAAAGGTTTGTGACTGTTGTCATGAGCCCTCTGTAGTGAATTACATCAGTGCTGTTGTGAAGAATCTGTTTAGGCCTGGTGGCTGAGTAGATGACTGTAAAAACCTGAGTTTGTTAAACACCTTTGATTAAAAAGCCTTGACTTTATTTATTCAGTGACGAAACTGACTTCTAAAGCTGAAGAATGGTTTTCTTTTTGTTGTTCTAGAGGAATGACATTGCCATGGCGATTACAAAGTTTGATCAGTTTGACTTTCTCATCGACATCGTTCCCAGAGATGAACTGAAGCCTCCAAAGCGGCAGGTGAGACAGAGAAGTGGTTGCCCTGTTGTCTGTCCTTTCCTCGGTGCGACTTCACTCTCTAATTGGTAGAGTCTTAATAAAGAAGTCCAGAATCTCAGGTTTAAACATGAAGTTTGTGCCTCTCTTTTTCACAGGTTTCTTCACAGCAGTTTTTGGGTTATTTTTTTTTTTATAGTTTGCGTAGAGATTTACAGAAGTTTAACTTGGGGATTTAATTAAGTAACAAAAACATTGCTAAAGAGCTCTGAAAACAAATGTTGCCAGCATTTTAAAAAAAAATAACTTAAAAGTGTGCTGAGTCTGCATCCTTTTGAGTGTTGTGAAAGGAAGAAACAGGCATCTTTGCAGGAGGTGCTACTGCTATGCACCCTTTGGGGCAGTCATTGCTACTGTAAACATCCTTGACTGGAAGCTGTAAGGTGTTAGAAGGAGCTTTCAGTCGGATGTTTACAGCGGCAGGCTGCTGCGGTCATCTGAGCACAAGATGTCCTTTGAAAGTTAACAGGCTCGTGCTCCACAAAGCGCTTGTTTCCCTCGTGTTTGAGACGGTGACAAAATTGCAGCGAGGTGGGGGTGAAGCTGTCTTGCTGCTTCAAATGCACAGAGAAACAGATCCAGGCGAACTCATCTCCTTTGCTTAAAATCTTGTTCTTTTTGCTGCTCCAAGTTCACCAGCCCAGTGATTATTGGTCTCTCCTCGTTACACATTGCTTGAGAAAATTTCTGGGCTTCCTGCTGCTGGTGCACCTCTAGGGAAGGGTTTGGGCAGGGCTGCACCTTGCTCAGCAGCTCCTGGAATCCTTGCCCAGGGCTTGACTGCAGCAGTTTCTTCTCTGAACAGCAGATTGCAGTGGCTTATAACAGTTTATGTGCTTTCTTCAGCTGTTTTTCTGGTACTTTTGGAGGTTTGCAGTGCCTTAGTCTTTGAAATGTGCAAAATGATCCTTAAAATATCTTTTCTTATGGGTGCTACTGGAGAGGCTGGAATACTGTAAAAACAACTTGCTGGCAAGTGTTTTACTTGGAATATGAGAGATGTCAAAGAAAAGATTCCAATATAAATCAGGACAGCATGCAAGAAGATACCTGCTCTGAGCACAGAGGCAGTGGCCTCGTTGTAGATCCGGATTTTGGAGGTGGTTTTACTTTTTGTCTTGAAATCCTCATGGTTCTACTGCCGTGACCACCAAAGGGAGGAAATCCGCACTTCATCCTTTTTGGTGACATCCCGAGTTGAGTTAACCTTGGGTTCTGATTTCCAGAAGCACTGTGACTTTCTAGTAAGTGAAGAAAACGCCTTCCCACGTCACGGTATGTGCAGGAGTGTCCATCCCAGTGCTGCAATCAGCTGTGGTTACAATTAGTAATATCTCAAGACTTCGTTACTGGTGTGCTGGGAGCTCTGTAGTCCATACACAGGGCGAACATCTTGTATGGGAGCATGGCACGGCTCCTTCTGCTCGTCATCACAAGTTCCCTGCTTTATCCCTGCAGTAGTACAGGAGAGATGACTTATTCAAAGATCATCAGTTCAGTATTAAATAAAAAGACAAAGCAGCAGCTGCTCTCAATGTTGTGCTAACTGGGGGGAAAGGGAACCCCCATTTCAGTTTGGTTCAGGTTGCAGTCTGAGGTAAGGCAGGAGAGTTCTGGCAGTGCAAATTCAGTTCTTTTAGTGCCTCGTTCAGTTATTCTACGATGTAGTGCTATATATATATATTTTTTTTTATATATATTTATATTTGAGTACTCGGTGTTGGGGAGGGAGAACATTGCCCATATTTTCCCTTGCCTGGAGCCTTGTGATTTACAGCAAGAAGAAACCCCTCGTGATTTGTAACCAAATTAATGCGTGAAGTATTTTAGTAGCATGTGTTGGATGCGTGCAAGTTGCTAGGTTCACTTGTCGTGATGCGTCACACCAGAACTGTCTGTAGGATTGCACAGCATCAGCAGCGGGACCCCGTCAGGTTTGGACCGAAATAGGCCTTGGAGATGAAATATTCACTCTTTCTGAACACTGCTGAATCATTAAAAAGACTTCTAGCAGCAAGAGAAGTTTGGAGAAATAGCTGCCTGATAACAGCCCAGGTCAGGACTCTACAGTGGAAAATATTCCTCTGATTCAACAGCGTTGAAAAGGAGCTGCCTGTAGGCTGACAGCCTGCGCTTTTTGGCTGGGGGTGCAATCTGTATTTTATCTCTACCACGGAAAAGACTGTTTGACAAGTTAGTGTTGGTTACGTGGAGGAGCTGGGAATGAAGCCGTGACTGTTATGTTGCTCTGGTAACTAAAGCTATGGCCTGAAAATAAAGGATGGCAAGCCATGCGATATAACCTACTGCGAGCAGATGGGGATTTAGAGTCACTTGGGTGTCTAGCAAAGGCACCTTTAACCTGGAAAACCTTAATTGAGGTTTTGGGTAGGAACTGAGGATTGGAGTGCTCTAGAAATAGCGTGCCCAAGGCCTGGGCTTCACAGAAACAGCGACAGCTCTCCTGGGCGTGCAGGGTTATGGTGAGCTGGAGACGTGTCCTGTCGAATGTATATTTTAAATTTGTTATTAATCCCTTCCCTAGAGGATTGGATGAAGCGAGAGGGAATTAATCGGTGAACTGCCGTGTGTAGGAAGTCCTGCACGTGTTTGGTGGCTGGCGGTGCTGTGGGGCAGCACCGATGTTTGCTCTGAGAGCCCCGCTCCGAAGTCGCTCCTTGGTTACAGCCAACTGTGAACAGCTTAACCTTTGGGGCGTGATCTTCTGGTAGGCTGTTGAGAAATCTCCCAATTGTTTAGCTGCTGTCCCTCCCAAAGGCTAGCATCTGGGGGAAAAGGCTCTCTTACTCAAGCCTGGTGCCCATTAGGCAGCGTTCACCAGTTCTGTTTTAACACAAATTCTTCTTTTTCCATCCAGCTGGGGATGCTGAAGGTAAGCCACGAGCAACCTGCTGCTAATGCAGGGGAGCGGAAGGGACTCGTGCAGCCTGGAGCCTACCATGTTGTAGCACGTGTAAACATCCTACACTCTCAGCTGTGAACTCGAGGTGGCTGGGAGAGGATTGTTTACGCCTTCTGCCATGGAGTGAACAGCTGGTGAGCCGCATCCTCTGCGAGGTGCAGACCTGACTGCTCCTCCGGGGAGCCTGAGGGTTTGGAGTCTTCAGCATTAACTGCTTGCCGCTTAATAATCGCTCCAAATCTTGCCTAAAATTCCCTGCTTAAGATATTGTTAATCGTAAGGGGTTTTTCTTTCCCAAAGATGTCCTTAGATAAAGCAAAACATCCATGTTGCAGCCTGTGCTTCAGTCCGTGAGCTAGAGCAGAGGCTTTTTCTTCACGCTCTTGAGAGATTCCTGCTAGCAGCGGAATCAGGCTGCCAAGAGCCATGGTGCAAGATGAAGTCGTTACGGATCTGGAAAAGCTGGGTTTAAATAAATAAATAAAGGCACTACAGCATACATCAAGTGCGTGCCTTCTATTCCGAGGGGCTTATCATCAGAGCTAGATTAAGATTTGTGTTGGACGTGTGGGCTAAGAAGAGGGTTTTGCTGACAGCTGAGGCTCTGTGAGTCTTCCCGGTGCATTTGCAATTCATTCAGTGCTGAGATAACAGGCGATGATGGAATTTACTGATGAGGAGTTGCGTGGTTTTCAGCTCTGGTAATTTTATACATTCGCTTCTCATAATGAAATTGGTGACTGCGTGATTAGACGTAAGATATTGGAGATGGTTTTGATTTCCATATAGCTGAATAAATCAGGAAAGCCGGTTTGGATTTGTCGTCTCAGGGTTACTTGAGTTAAACTGTTAGGGATGAGGGGTTGATCATGGTTTCCCATGGAGTATGCTTATGGGAGGTGGGGTGGGCAATCTCTGTGGCTCTGTTCCCTCCCCGTTCACCTACCTTTTCCCTGTGCTGCAGGAGGAGGTGCGTCAGGCTGTGACCCCAGCCGAGCCCGTCCAGTATTACTTCACGCTCGCCCAGCAGCCTGCTGCAGTGCAGGTTCAGGGGCAGCAGCAAGGGCAGCAGACCACGACGTCCACGACCACCATCCAGCCCGGGCAGATCATCATCGCGCAGCCGCAGCAGGGGCAGGTGAGTGCTGAGCAGGGTTTGGGGGCTTTGCAGCTCAGTGCAGCCACTGAAACCTTTAGTCAAGAGCAAGCAGTGGCAGCCGTAGGATGAATTCTTTTTTTCCCCATGCAAGTGAAGCTGGAATAAGTTTGAGGCTGTGTTTGTCCACTGTCAATCATGTGACTCTCACTGTGTGTGTTTTTTCTTTCCACTCCTCACCTTTATTAATAGCATACTGAGGTTAGGAAAATGATTTGAGAAAACAATGAAGAGATGCTTTAAGAGGCACAGTGTTGACATTGATAGAGAAACGGGGCCTGCTCTGCTTTTCTTATTTTTTTTTTTTCCTTTTATCTGGCAATCGTGGTGTGTTGGTGAGGCTGGTGTGGCACCTTTTGCTTTTGTAGGAAGCAGGTTCCAGTTACCAGCCCACTGCCATCTTCAGAGCTCTGAAGTCTCAGTTTGAGCCCTTACTGGCAGGCATTTTCTTGAATACATGTGGCGTGTCTCCGTGCCTCTTGTTGGCACAGTTACCTATCTGTAAAATCAGAAAATCAGCTTCCTGCTTCACAGCAGCGCCGTAAAGATAAGCGTGCGGGAGCAGGCCAGGTGTTCAGAGATGTTAATAACGAGGATCACGCAGGTCCTGGTTTCTCTCCAAGGCACTTTAAGCACCAGGAGATAACGGTGGGTCTCGGGAGCAGCCTGCCTGTCGCTTTTGGCATCCTGTTGGCCTGTGTCGGGTCCTTGCTCGGCCCTTACCCGCTGTTCTGAACGCAGACCACCCCTGTGACGATGCAGGTGGGAGAAGGCCAGCAGGTGCAGATCGTGCAGGCCCAGCCGCAAGGACAGACCCAGCAGGCGCAGAGCGGGACCGGGCAGACCATGCAAGTCATGCAGCAGATCATCACCAACACGGGAGAGATCCAGCAGATCCCGGTAAGGCTTCTGACCACCAGAAACGTGTAACGTTGCAAACGCACCGTCTGCTGGTGTTCTGGCATGAGACTGTACATGGATGCTTTATTTTTTTTTTTTAATTGTAAGAGGAAGTTTGGATTGAGTGGTGTGTTTCCTGCACTAGGAGAGGAAAACAAACCAGGTGTGATGTGAAAGGGGGAATAAATCCAACCCGTCTAGTGCAGACTCAGTGCCCACCACCAACACTTCCCCCTGAGTGGAATACTTGCTATTAGGAAGCAATAAATAAAATAGTTCCAGAGTAAACCTGAGTTCTCCACTACAACATGGTTTCAATAAAGTGTAATTAACTTCTGTTGCCTTTTCTTGGTTCTGCCTCTGCAAATCTGAAGTCGGGACCTGGCAGACTGAGTGGGAAAGGTGCCATCTGTGAGTTATTAATAAGCTTTTATGTTATAAAAAATATTTTACGAAATACTTTGGAGGAATTGCTTTGCAGAACCAGGAAATATCTTCTCGCTTTCACATTAGCATAGATCTGCTGAGGCCTTAAGAACGGGATTTTGAGTGCCCAACATCAGAGGTAAATTTTGGCACGTGTCCTAGGTAAACACATGGGTCAAAAAATGGCATTTTTTCCCTTCTTTGTAGCTTCTAACAACCACAAAGCTGGGTCTCTTGATTCCCATCTGGAAAATTTCGCACCTCTTAAAAAAAATCCATCCAGTTCTGTGTACTTAACCAGCAACACGAAGGTCAGACCAAGTGACCGAGACAAGCACTTCACTTTGATTTCTCTTATTACGAGGCTTCCCCATGGCTGGGGCAAAACCCATCTTTTCCACAAGTCTGGCTTGTCAAGGTTCGCTAAGCTTCCCCCTGTCTCTTTGTGCTTTGACACAGCATCTGGAGAAAGGTTCAGGTGGTCGGTGCTGCCAGATTTTTCCAATTCACCTCCCACTTCTTCTCATCTCTTAAATCTTCAGCTAATTCCGACTGCTTGGCTTAAGGTGTTGGTCCGAAAGGAAGCTCACTGCTTGCCAAATGTGGTATTTTCCTACAAGCAACCTTTTTTCTCCTCTGTGCTCTCCACTGCCTTTCTCTTACATTCTTATTTTTTCTTTCTTTATGGAAGCCTCTCTGAGATACTTGTTCTTAAAAGCCTTTGGGAAGGAGATCTGCACCCCTGCCTGAGTGAATCTGTTAAAACAGTACCGAGTGTTGCAGCATCCTCCTTTGGTTTGGCAACAGAAGAACAGTTCAGACTTGTTTTCCAGTCGTCTCTGCTGAATGCTGCAACTCCCTGCAAGAAAAGGATTTGGAGATCTACTGAGGGAAAGAAATCTTCATAAAGCAGCTGTGAGGGGACCGTAGCGTTGTGCACAAAGTGCTGTTCTCCACGTAGGTGCATCCAGTTGTAAGCGATCACATGCTTTATGAAAATGTGTGTCTGGAGGCTTTTTAATTAGTGCCTGCTTTTGGCCAGGCATTTTCTTCTACCGTCCTCTTGCCTGGGAGCATTTAAGAGCAGGTAGTTATGGCTGGTCCTCGGATGCTGCTTAAATTAACAGATATGAGATAAGAACTGTCAAGTGCCTGAGCATGGAAGCTTTGTCTTCAGGAGCGCTTGGGTCTCTAACAAGCATAAGACTATAAAAGAGAGTAACTTGGGAGTGGTGTTTTAATGAAATACAATTCTCCCTTCAGCATTTAGCAGAGATGCTGTTTTGCCTGTAGTTAAACAGATCTCCTTTTAATCACAACGTGTCGAAGAGCCACAGTGTGTGGAAGATGAAACACCTTTCCCCCTTTCTGCTTCCACCAAACGAAGGACAATGGAGCGGGGGAGCCGTGCGCTCACCACGAGAGCTTGTTAGTGCCCTCACCTGGAAAGCACTTTGTGTGGTTCCACAGAGCTGCAGCCCTCGGTCTATTCAGTGCTGCCATCCATTTTGCTCTTTCTGCTGTGCTTTTATTATTTTTCCCTTTCTATCTCAATACAGTTACCATTGTCTTCTGATGGTTCTTTTTTTTTCACCCTGGTATCTGTTAGGGTTCAGCTAAGAATCCTTCTTAACGCAGATATAAAAGTTTGAAACACTCTCGTAAAACCAGGAGCATCTCTGAAGATTGCAAGAGTGCTGGGAGAATCTTCCCAAAACTCTCTGCTGGCTTTCCACATGCTCCTGA
Source organism: Aythya ferina (assembly GCF_964211825.1). Taxonomy (NCBI): domain Eukaryota; kingdom Metazoa; phylum Chordata; class Aves; order Anseriformes; family Anatidae; genus Aythya; species Aythya ferina. The sequence goes on along the minus strand of NC_140322.1, from coordinate 1,315,844 downwards.
TACTCTGCTTCTTCCCTCTGTTTGCTCTGGGACCGTGGGTTGCCTGTGGGAAGGTGGCTTTATTCTTTTTAAAAACTGAGCAAAGTTGGAAGGAAGGAAGCCTCTACATCAATTAAATGGTAATCGTTTGTTTTCCCACGTTAATTTTGTGTTAAATTTCATCTGTATCTTAGCCTAAGCATTGCCAGGCCAGCTCTGTGGAGCTTACTGACGGTTCTGGAAGAGCAGTTTTTCTAAATGGCTTTGATCCATTCTGTTGGTAGCATAGTTAAAATCGAAGCAGGAAACCCCCAGCGTGGAAAACATGCTCTGCAGGCAGATCTCAGTGCAGAAACAGATTCTTTATTGAAATGTTTATGCTCATGTGGAGTTTATTTGCTCTTGAAATAATATTGGAGCTTTTAGACACAGCTGGTGAAGTCAGCGGTGTTTGTGTAAATGCCAAGCCCATGTTCTAGGCACTTCCAACCTTTGTCAAGTGAGCCGTGTTCAAGTGTTTTGTATGTCTGTCTTCACCCTTTTTAAAAAGAAGAAAACTTAAACTTAAAATATTTTTTTTTTGTGTATAATTAACCTGAAGGCTATGAATCTATAAATAACGCAAAATGAAAAATTCAAGAGTAATATCAAGCATGTGGTGAGCTTTTTATTGCTTCTCAGATGGGTATTAGCAGTATCAGCTGTTTGTATCACAGAAAATGCAAAACGAGAGCTGAGGTTACTGCGATGACACTTTCTTCACATCCCACTCCCCCAGGCATCTACCCTTGCAAGATCTGGGTTGTAGGAAATAAATCTGCGTTTGAACGTAAAACACAAAGCACCGACACAAAGAATTGGCCTCTGCCAGGTGGGGAAGAGCTGTAATTAAAGGTTCCAAATACTATCTTGCAATATCCCTGGGTTTTGTCATCTGCACTGCCTTCGTTTATTTGAAAATTTCCCGTATTTTCTTTTTATATTTTTTTGGCAGAATGTAACAGGAGTGTCATTGTGTGCAGCTAGCTCGTGAGAGCTTTCTTTATGTGAAACAATGCATCGAAGTCGTAACTTGGTTCTCCTAACTAAAAAGACAAATGAGTGTCCTTGATGCTTTCAGAAATTTAGCAATTAATATGCTTTAGCTACTAACTGACCACTTCCATTCTGGAGAAAGAAAGAAAGAAGTGATGTGGTGCTTCTTTGGGGTTTACTTCAAGAACCTGGAGGAGTTCTGTGGACATCGTTCTTGCTTTGGCAGGTAGTGGTAGTTGCTCATCTCAACCGGTAACCAACTGAAGCTTCCCATGGCATCTATTACTCTGGCTTCTGTTGTGGAAACGAGAAGGCAAGTTTGTGTGTTTCAGGTTACACAGTTACCTGTTTAATTTTCTTTCCCTGCCCCCTCCGCTTGTCTCCAGGTTCAGTTGAATGCTGGCCAGCTGCAGTATATCCGCTTAGCCCAACCTGTGTCAGGCACCCAGGTAGTCCAGGGGCAGATCCAGACGCTTGCAACCAATGCACAGCAGGTATGCACTCTGACGGCAGGGCTGACATTAACTGTTAAAGTGTTGTTCCCTAGCTCCTGAAACTGCAAAGTCCAGTTGAATTTTACCAACTCTTGGGCTAGGGTTCCTGCGTTTCTTTTCTTCCTGTTACCTTGGTCAGAATAACGAAGCGAGGAGCGTAGTGGAAGTTTCCTTTACCTGTACGTGAAAGCTGCATGCGTGTGTGTGCGTGCGTGCGTGGCTCTCACTGTATAAAGCTCGTGCTGCCTCTGAGCTGATTGCAGGTAAAACTTCAGTTCATCAGCCTTCTCTTTACTTCTGCTCCTTCTGGCTGGGTGAGGGAGGAGCAGCAGCAGCGCACGCTCTCAGGAGGGCTGTTGTAGAGGTGAAACATCAGGGCCAGCGTTGCTGCCAGCAGGTTACCTCGTGGTCTTGGTGAGGCTGGTCACCAAGGGATTCTTCTCTGCCTGATAGGAGAGCTGCTGCTTTTCTGTGATCCTGGAGGCCGCATTCTCCTGGTGCCAGTCAGAGAGGACATGCTTGTGTTTGGTTTGGAACAGCTGAACCCCATGTCCCCTGTTCTTGACTTGCAGTTAGCACCAGCATGACTGCAGTCCAGCGGCATGAGATGTATCTTACCACGTGGTGGGGGAACGAAGTTTGGAAGAGTCTAAATGCTCTTGAAAGGCCGCGGCAGAATATTTTGGTGGGGTCCTGGCCCTCTCCAAAATGCCCTCAGTGATCATCCTTCTCTTACCCTTGCAGATAACGCAGACAGAAGTCCAGCAAGGACAGCAGCAGTTCAGCCAGTTCACAGATGGACAGGTAAGAATTTGGAGGTTGTTGGTGCTACGTCCCTTCAAAGTCAGAGGCTGGAAAGACTGTTTTAAAGTCTGTGTGTTCTGGCAAATCGACTCCTCCAGGTAAAACCCTGCTACTGCCACCAAACCCTAAGCAGATGCAGGATAAGTGAATGTTGTGCCACTCTTAATCCAGGTGGATTCTTCACGTTTGGCTGCAGCTCCAAATTAACCCAGTCCCTTGCACTCTGCCTAGGATGCATTTTAATCCTAACCAATCCAAGAATAAAGGTCCTAACGTTTAGCTATTGACTATTGCATAAGCAGCGCCAACTCGGTCTGGGCATGAGAAATTCACAGAATTACTCCAGACATCCATTGCTTAAATCCTACCAGCGGTGCTTTGTGCTCCATTTTCTGGGACAGATACGACTTGGACCTGGGAGCTGCTGTTATCAGCACCACTAAACTCATAGGGTTAATGTGCTCGGAGGGAAGGAACGCTGTGTGTGTGTGATGAGAACTGACAGCCCTTTCTTCCCCCTCCAGCAGCTTTATCAGATCCAGCAAGTGACCATGCCTGCAGGCCAGGACATCACCCAGCCCATGTTCATTCAGTCCACCAACCAAACCTCAGACGGCCAGGCCACGCAAGTGACAGGGGACTGAGGGCACCTCGTGTCTCCGTGTGGAAACAAAACCACGTTACAGCCCCACGCTGGCCGTACCGACCCGGTCTGATGAACCCATCTGCTTCTCTGTATCCGTGCTCAATATTCAGCCTACAGTAGGCTGCAGTCTCTGGTGCACTATACGCCTTCCTCTGGTGGGTATGAGAGAATATCCAGCAGACACTGACAAGAAGGCAATATTTGTATTTTCAATTTCAGAAGTCAATATTTCAGTGTATTCAGCTGCTCGTTCGACCCCCTGGAAACTGAAGAGAAGTCATCGAAAGGAATTGGCAGCATCTCATTGAACAATGTGTAAAACGTTTTTATCTAGTGAAATGATTAAAGGGTACTGCCTCTGGTTTGTTGTAAGAGCTTTATTCCCGGTATTCTCTTTGTATTTTTCTCTGAATAGAGCTAGATTCAGTCCCACCATCTCAGTGGTCCATTAGGGGCGTGGGGGGGGGGCAGTGTGTATGTGTGTTAGATTTTCCTCTCCTGCCTCCTTTTTTGGTAAGCCGGAGCATTGAGTGTATGCAGCTAGGGGGCAGGGAGTAGGGGAAGAGTAATTAAAGTGAAAACAAAAACATTCCTTGTATTATGACTGTATTTTCTAAGGGCAAACAATTCTTTAATTTGGCCTGGTTTATTCCAGAAACACTAATGGAAGTCTGGACAAACCCCAGCCCTGCTGTTAACTGTTGTACTAGCTTCAGTCGATGCATGTAATATAAGCTTCATGAAACAAAATAAATTTCCTTTCTAAGATAACGTCTGCACTTTCTTTGGGAACCGGTGCCCAGCATCAACCTGCCAAGCGAAGCGCAGCCCCAGTCCCTGAAAAAATCACCCCAAAGTGGTGAAAACAGCAAACGGGGCTTGAGGGTGGCTGCAGAAGGGGCTTAGTGGGGTCTTTGGGAACATGAGTAGTGGGGTGGGAGCTCTCTTGGTGCCCACCAGCCAAGGAGGTCTCTGTGGGGTCGCTGTATGGTGCCTGCCTCAGCACAGCAGCATTTTGTCAGCCTTCCCTGCAGCTTCTGCAGCAGCGAGGGGTTTGGGGCGGGTGTGAACGAGCTCCAGGAGCCAGGTTTCACTGAGCACACGGCGAGGATCCTGGCGGCGTTGGGGCCAAGCCTGGGTCTTGGCTAAAACACGGCTGAGGTTTTGTAACTCCTAATCTTTGTGTCCACCATCGGGCGATTTGACATACTTGGCACGTCGTCCAGGAGGGGCTCTGTGGCTTTGTGCAGCGCCTTGGCAGAGCTGTGACAGCGCAGGGACAGTGCCAGCACCAGCAGCTGCTCATTTTTCCTGCCAGAAGAGCCGAGCTCGCCGTGGTTTCGCAGCGAGGAGCAGCTCCAGGAGTGGTGTAAAGTCCATAAACGGGGCCGGGTTGTTCCAGCGAGGGAGTTTGGTGCAGGAATTGCAGCTCCTGGGCCAGGTGAGGAGGTGAGGGCACCCCTGGGAGTCCTAAAAGGAGTCCTAAAAGGGCTGGGAGCCAGCAGCGCCCTCAGCGCCGTGCAGGATGGGCACCACCGCGCCTGGAGCAGAGTCAGCACAAAAATGGGAAAAAATAGAATATATTGGGTGAAAACTCTGCGTGTGGGCTGCGGCCACGAGAGGGCACCCACGGGTGGCTGCTGCGTGGGGATGGAGGGTCCTGGGGATGGAGGCTCACAGGGATGGAGGGTCCTGGGGATGGAGGGTCCTGGGGACGGAGGCTGGCAGCCACCCGAGCTGGGCTCTGCCCAAGAGCTCTGTGCCCAAAGCTGGGCTCTGCCTTGCGTTTGCTTGAAGGAGTTTAATTGGGGATGGATAGATAGACAGACAGATAATTAAACAAATAGCTTGAAGGACACAAAATGTGTGTGAGCTGCAGCGAGAGCCCCCCCCTGTGATTGAAGGCAGGCTGCTCTCACCACGCCGGCTGGCTCGTAACGGAGCTGGTTTGGCCAAGTTTTTGGCAGACGCGGGTGCTCCGCAGCCCTCCCTGCCCCCTGTCCCTGCTCCCAGTTGTCCCCAGCTCCCGGGGCACAGCCAGCCCCGAGCACCCTGTCCCCAGCATTTTCCATCCCAGCCACCGAGCCCCAGCTCAGGCTCCCTTGTGCAGAGGTTTTGGCCACCTCCTGCCCTCTGTGCGCCCCCAAATCTTCCCTGGGACCCCCCCAGAGTCCCCCACGGAGGGCACCAGCCTGGGTTTTGCTCCCATCCCATCCCAACTTCCCCGTGGAGCCCCCGTCCCACCAGTCGCCCTCCCCAGCCGGCAGCTCTGCAGCTGCATACCAGGGCTGCAAAACTTACTGGAAATCCTCTAGATGCAAATCCTGGCCTCAAATCCCGGCCTCCCCGTCCGTGCCAGGAATTCGAGCTGCAATCCCAAGAGGGCAGCAGGCTCCGAGCACGCAGGCCCTCCTCGCTCACCAGCACCCGGCCTCGGAAATCCTCTTTAAAAGTTCCACTGGGGGCCAGACCCGAGGATGTGAGGGGTCTCTGCGGGATGCCCGTGGCCAGGCAGGGGGTAAAAAGCCAACAGAGCCTGGGACGGCTCCCCAAAACCTCTGCTGGTTCTGCTGGCTGGGCCAGTACCCTACAAAACCTCCCAGCTCCACGACAGCAGGGGATTTTCCCAGGATCTGCGCAGGTGGAAAGCGTGACCCCGGTGCAGGATGCACCCTTCCCAAAATCACCCCCGGGTGCTCTGCTGGGCCGGGAGGGAGCAGCAGCACGGCCACAGCTGCAGCCTTCGAGGTCCCCTTCTCCCCCCAGCTTGGAGAAGCGATGACTTTGTTTAAAAAAAATCCCTAATTCTGCGAGCGGAGCTCCCCCAGAGCTTCCCCAGCACGTCTGGGACCTCAGCCTGCACCCTCCCGCTCCAAAGGGGGAATAAACCCAAAATTTCCCACCCGCCCGGCCCCCCCCCTGTGCCCGTGCCCCTCTCTGGAAGTCCTTTCAGGTCACCTTAACTCCGCAGGCTCCGATCAATCGCCAGGTGAAACCGAAACCGTGGGGACGAGGGGGGCGCAGGAACCCGAGGGAGATGCTGAAGGTCAGGGTGCTCCACGGCGAGGGGGGGGGACGCTGCATTGGGACCCCCGAGGAGCTCAGAATTGGGCTGCAGGAGGGCGCGGGGCAGATTTTGGGTTGGATCCACACGGTTACAGCCCACACGGAGCCGGCTCTCGTTGGCGTCTTGGTGCCGTGGTGCTTTTGGGGCACCCTTGGGTGCTTGTGGGGCATCCTCGGGGGGAGATTGGTTTTGCAGGCTGGCCCTCGGGGTGGGTTTGGCCAGCACGATTTCCCCCGTGCCCCCTCAAAATCAAACCATCCATTTCTTGTGTGTGCTCCCCCAGCCCGACCCCATTACCGCAGCGCTCACGAGGGCCCCGTGCCCGTGCCAGGATCTCCAAGCACCGCGTTAAATAATTCACCGCCCGGAGCTGGAACTTGTGCTCCTCTCCTGGAGCTCGGGGCCCCGGGGCACCCCCCATGGGGCAAGGGCTGGGGAACCGGCTGCAGCGTGCCTCAGTTTCCCCATCTGGTAGCGGGGGAGCTCGGGGGAATAAGGTGGCAGAGCAAAACCCTTGTGGGTGCGCGGGACCTCGAGGACAGGGGAGGAATTGGGGATCCTGGGGTGCTCCGGCCCGGGTGCTTTGGGGTGCTCAGCACCCATGGGATGCTCCCCTTGGGATGCTGCATACCCTACAATTTGGGATGCTCCCCCCTGGATGCTCCATGCCCCATGGTTTGGGATGCTCGCTCTTGGGATTCTCCATCCCTGGTGCTTTGGGGTGCTCTGCTCCATACCCTACAATTTGGGATGCTCCCCCCGGGCTGCTCCATCCCCTGTGATTTAGGATGTTCCCCCCCAAGGATGCTCCGTACCCTGATATTTGGGATGCTCCCCCCGGGATGTTCCATGCCCCATGGTTTGGGATGCTCACTCTTGGGGTGCTCCGTCCCTGGTGTTTTGGGGTGCTCGGCACCCAGTGCTTTGGGATGCTCCCCTTGGGATGCTCCATCCCCTACAATTCGGGCTGCTCCCCCCGGGCTGCTCCATCCCCTGTGATTTAGGATGTCCCCCCCCGGGATGCTCCATCCCCTACAATTTGGGATGCTCCCCCCAGGCTGCTCCATCCCTGGAGATTCGGGACGCTCCCTCCGAGCTGCCCCACACACCCCCCCCCCCCCCATAGCGGACCCTCCCCACCGGGCTCGGGGGGGGGGGGCAGAATGGGACCGGGTCCCCCAGCAGCACCGGAGAGAGAGGGGGGGGGGACCCCACTGAGAGCCAGCGGCGCCCCCTCCCCTTTTCCCCCCGGGGGCTGCCACCTCTGCGGGCTCCCCCAAATCCCCCCCCCCGGCTTGGGGTGGGCGGGGGCCAGGTGCTGCGGGGCGGGGCAGCACCGGAGAGGGGGGGGAGGTCCCGTTACCGGGAGGGGGGGGCGGCTAAAGGCAGGTGACCGGGGAGAGAGAACCAGGAGGAGACAGAACCGGGGCGGGGGGGGGTGGGCGCGGATTAAACGGAGCCTGCCCGGGGCTCCGGGGCTCTAGGGGGGGGGGGGGACACGGGGGGGGCCATGAGGGAGGCGTGAACGGGGCCGGGCGCCATGGCCGGGGCGGCGGGGAGCGGCGGGGAGCGGCTGCGGGCGGTGCGCACCGACAGCGGGGGGGGCCCCGGCGGGACCCCCGCTCCCCGCCGCCGGGGGCTGCTGGCGGCTCCGAGCCTCGGGGCTGCCCCCCCCGCTGCTTCTGCTGCCTCCCCCGCTGCTGTTGCTGCTCTTTCTGCTGCTGCTGCCGGTGCCCCCCGCCCCGCCGGACCCCCCCGGTGCCGGCGGAGGCTGCAGAATTGCCTGTACAACGTGCTGGAGCGGCCCCGCGGGGGGGCTTTCGTGTACCACGCCTTTATGTGAGTGCCGCGGGACGGGACCCTTTCGTTTTTTGGGGGGTTTTGGGGGGGTTTTGGGGGGTTGGGGGGGTGGGCTGTGACCTCCCGGGGGTGGCGGGGTGGTGCTGAGAAGAGGGACGCCCTCGGGGTGGGGGGGGGCCGGAGCTTCCCCGCGCGCCCCGGTGGGGTTTGCCGGGTGCGCAGCGAGTTGGGGAGCTCCGGGAGCGGGCAGGGGGCGAGCACCCAGCCGGGGGGGGGGCTGAGAAAGGGTGCTGAGCCCCCGACGGCTCCCCGGTGCCGCTCTGCGCCGTGCTGGGGGCACCCCCTCGGTCTAGTCCCTGTCCCCTGTGAGTCCATGGGGACCCTCGGGGATGGGGGTCCCACAGAAGGGGCATAGGGCACCTTTGGGTGCCACCAGGGACCCGTCCCGTGGGGTGGCCGTGGGGCAGGCACCCAAAAGTCCCCTCCTGGCATCCCCAGAGCTGTGCCAAGGTGGGATGGGGGAGGTGTTTTTTTTTTTGGGGGGGTTCTCCCTGGTAAAAGCCTGGCAGTGGTGCCCCGTGAGATGTCCCCCCCGTGGTCCCCGGTGCTGCTGGTCCCCAGCACGTCCCGGGGATGCTCCAGGAGCTGGGCCCTTCCCCAGCCCGGCCATCAGCAGAGGCACAGCCTCAGCTCGTGGCCAAGGGGGGATTTCTGCCCCTTGGGGTGTCCTCAGGGGGCTGGGACCCCCCTGGGGGTGCACCCAGGGGCTGGGGGGCTCCGTGCGGGGCTGCGCTGCCCACCCCCACCTGGGACCCTGCTGGGGTGCTGCTACTCCCTGCCCGGCCGTAGCCATGCGGAAAGTGATGTTTTTCCCCAAAAATCTCTCATGCACTCGGTGTGCACCCTTCAGCCCTGCTGGGCACGGCCCCCCCGTGGAGTGGGAGCCCCAAATTTTGCCTCCCCGGCCCCGTTGCGCAGCGGTGCCCGCTCGTTAGCGGGGAGCACGGGGCCGCAGCTCGTTAAGAGGCAGGAAAGTGGGTCTTGTGTAAGTTAGCACTTTGCGATGGCAGGAGGAATTTGTCACTTGATCGCAGGGCACCTGAGCTCCCCGGGGAGCCACGAGAGGAGCCCGGGGCCCCATTTGTAAGGGCTGCCGACACCTCCGCAGTGTGGTCTGGAAATAATCCCTACGCTGCAAGTGCTGCCCGTCAAAGCTTTTCCAGCGGGGAGTTTGGGGTGGCAGCCGAAACCTCCTGCTTGGGGAGGGGGGACAAAGCTTTTTTTTTTGTGTTCTTGCTGGGTTTCTGCACTGGGATCCTCCGGGTGGGCCCAGGCATCCTCCTCCTCCCGCAGCGCCTTCTCCCTGTGGGTGTTTTTCCCCCAAAAACAGCAGCACCGAACCAAGCAGGTCCCCTTGCAGAGCCACGGAGCTGCGGGTGCCACCGGGAGGTGGCTTTGTCCCCAAATTGGGGACAGTGCCACGGCTTGGGGCAGCTCCAAGGTGCTCGTCTGCTGGGGCTGGACCTGGCTGGGATAGGAATCATTGGGATGGGGATGGGAACGGGAATCGTGCCCGTCCCCAGCCCCACCTGCCCTCGAGGGCTGGGCTGCGTGGCTGTGCCGGTGCCCCCGTCCCTGCCGGGCTGTCCAGGACCCCCAAAAAACCCATGGGAAGGCGCCACGGTGGGCGCACAGAGGGCTGCCTGCTCCGAAAAGACTTCCCAGGGAGTTTGGCTCACTTCTGGCTTCCAAATTTTCACCCCCACGGCAGAAGGGAGCTGTGAAGCTGTCGCAGCGCTGGGTACCGGTGTTTGCAGGAGCGATCTGTGTGCCTCGATGCCTGAGGATAGGTTTGGGGACGAGGAGGACGGCGTTACCCCCTCTTGCTCGGGGGACACCGAGGGACGGGAGATGCCCCAAGGTTGCCCAAGGTCGGGGCAGCGCCAGGCCCAGGACCCGTCCACGGCTGCGCGCTGCCTCCCCAGCAGCCTGGCTCCCAGACAGGGCTGAAAACTGCTAAAATGGAAACTGCTAAAATGGAAATACCCGCTGAGAAGCGGAGAGCTTCCCTCCTCCGAGCAGTTTAAGGTCTGGGAGCACGTAGCCGGGCTGAGCTGATACCGCTTATTGGCAAAGTCCAGTCTCCTCCTGCGGGGAAATTGATCCCAAATCCTCCCCGAGCGGCTGCTGGGGGCTGGGTGATGCTGGTTCCCCCCTCGTGGGATGGGTTTGTTGCTGCCACATCTTTGCAGCCCCCTCGTCCTGCCCCAAAAATAGAGCCGAGGGGGGCGGTGGTGGCCCCGTCCCCTCTGTCCCCTTGATTCGGGGCCGTGCTGACCACACCGAGCCTGGGCTTGGCTGGTGCCAGCTCCTAGCCCAGGGCTTACAGGGAAAATCTGGGAGCGTGACTGGAGCCTTAACCAACAGGATTTAGGGCCAGAGGCAAATCAAAGCTTCCTCTTTCGCTGTTCTCCCTGCGTGTGCCAGCAAAGCCCCGGGGGGAGCGGTGCCCTGCCACGGGTGCCCTGCCCCGGTGGAGAGGGGGCTCTGGCAGCGTGGAGCTGCACCAGGAGCTCAGCTCAGCACGTTTCCAGCCCTTAGAGGAGCTCTTTAATACGGGTTTTAGTGAGGTCTGACCTGGAGCAAAATGGGGAAGGCCGAGCCAGCAGCACCGGCAGCATCCCCGGACCCCTACCCAAAGCGCAGCCCCCGGGGTGGGGTAATCCACACGCCTCCCCGTGCCGGCTGCTCTGGGGGCACTGGTGGGACGGTGCCAAACTGGTGTGCCCCTATTTACCCCCCTCCTGGGGAAGTATCTCCCTGCCCCTGGGGATGGGGACGAGGCCAGGACGTGGAGGGAAAGGGTAGACCAAAGCTGGAGTGGGCGCGTGGTGCCCCTTGGTTTGGCTGCGGGGCCGTGGGCATCCCTGCTGGCACGGGGGGTGGAGGACAGCACCCGAGCACTGCTTAATGCTTCGGCACGTGGCAGGGCCCTGCCGAACCCACCTGGGGCCGTTTAATGGGCTGGAGCCCCGGAGGGTTTGCAGGGAAGTTGCTTCACCTCCTGCTCAGTGCTGGCTGTCCTCCGCCTGCCCTGCAAAACCCTCTGGTGTTGAGCTCCTCCGGGCTGTAACTCGCTGTCACTCTTGCTCTGGAGGGACCTGGCTCGTCCCCAGCCGCTGGCATCCCACACGGTGGCTCCTTTGGGGAGGAGGAGGAGGAGGAAAACCCGACTGCTGCACGTGGGTGGCCAAAATGAAACAGGACAGCGAGGCCGGGACCCTCGGCTGCTGGAGCTGCGCCCTCGGAGCCAGGGCTCCTTCCTGGTGGTCCCAGGGGACCCCCTCAGGGCCGCCCCCTGTCCTCTTGTCCCAGCTTGAAATGGGAGCTGTGGTGCAGGGGAAAACGCCAGGGGAAGGAGAAGGCAACGCAGCAGTTTGCTGAACCTGACGCAGCGTCGCTGGGGCATAAAATGAAGTGGCTGTGGTGCAACGTGAAACTGCACATCGATTTCCTTCTTTCTTCTTTCTTCTTCGTTTCCCCTCCAGCTGCTCCTGCCGGACCCCGGGCACAAGGTGCAGGGTTTTGGGGCCTGGGTCTGGCTGGCCCCAGTGGTGAGGACAGGGGGGGACAGCTGCGTGGATGGGGAGCCCCCATCCCGAGGGGATGCTCTTGGAGAGGTTTGGGTTGTCTGTGCCCTGGGGTGAGGGGATGGAATGGGGCTGAGCGCCCCGACCTGCCCCCTCTGCCCCCCATGTGCGATGCCCTCGGGGGGTCTCCTGTCCCCCTCCTGTTGTGCTGGGGTGCACGGCCTCTCGGGAATGGGTCTGGGAACTCGCTCCCTTTCCTCCCCCCTCCCCTCAGCCCGTGGCTTGCCAGATGATTCAAGAGCAAAACTATCTCAGCTGCTCCGTGTGAGCGTCTTGGCACCGTCCGCAGGAACCTTGTGACCGTTCCCCCGCCAGGACACGGGGCCGGGGGGCGACGAGGGGCACAGACCCCGGGGTGGGCGATGTGTGATGCTGCTCTCAGTCTCCAGCTCGCTCTGCCCGGAGCCCGAAGGCCTCGGGGACTTCTTGGCACCCACCCTAGGGCGCAGGGTGCGCGGCGTGGCCCCGCGCGGGGCTCGGCACGGGGAGGACGATGCTTGCCCGGCCGTGCAGTGCCAGGGTTTTGTCACTCGTGCAGCGAGTCCGTGCCTGGCTGCCTTCACCAAAGCACCTGGCAGGGAAGCACGGAGCGGGGGACCTCATCCAGATCCCTTCTGGGCGGTGACACTGGGTCCCTGCGCGGCCACGGGATGCGCCGTGCAGCCCCCAGCTGGGCTCCTTGTCCCGGGTCCCACCTCCCCCTCGTGCACCCCTCGAGCTGGAGGCACGGCAGCGATTAGGGCAGCTCCTTCCCCTTCCCAAGGGATTGGGGTTTTTTTGTTTTGGGTGCTGGGCAGGAGCAGCCACCGAGCTCCTGCGTGGCCACAGGCGATGCCCGGCACTGCGGGACGAGGGGGTGGCCGCCCCTGCCATGGTTACGGCCACAAACAGGCCGGCTCCAGAGCTGATATTTATATCCCCGGGGCAGACAGGCCTCCTGCACCGCCTCTCCTGCAAGGCTGCTGCGCGAGGGACGGGGGATTTATAAGACACGCTGTTTATACAGCTGCAGGCGGTGCTCGGGGTGCTGAGCCTGGCGGGTTTGGGGATGCGGGGGGCAAAGCACCATCCCCGTCCTCATCCCTGACCCCATCCTTGTCCCCATCCCAGCCAGGTTTGGGTGGTTTTGTCCCCCGAGTGGACTTGGTGCGCAGGTTGGGGACACCCGGCGCTGCCACCCAGCACCGTGGGGACCCGGCAGTGCCACGGTGGTGCCAGGGCTGGCGGTGCCACTGATTCCTCTCCCTCTCGGGGCCGTGCCGGGCTCGTCCCCAGGCTGAGCTGTTTGCTCTATGGCACGTGGTGTTTTCCTTCCACCCCGTTACCACCGCGCTCTGCCCTGCTGCTGCCTGCAGCAGGGCCGGGCACAGGGGTGCCCAAACCTCACCCCCATTTCCCAGCCTCGCCAAACCCCTTTGGTGCAGCCCCCGGGGCTGGAGCCTGTCTGCCTGGGGGGGGGTTCAGCCCAGCTTTCGGGGTGCTGGGGGTGCCCCTGGCTGACCCCATCCCATTTCCCTGAGCTCAGCACCTTCCCCACCTCACCTGCTCCTTCCCCTCTCCTGCCGCCGGAGCGGCCGGGAGCATATGGCGAAGGCAGCCCTAATGAAGATCAATGCCAGGAGGTTCGTTTTCTCCAACCAGCCCCTCCCCTGCTGGGTTTTAATTAATATTTTTGGGGCACGGCGGGAGGAGCGCTCCTGCGGACGAGCTCCGTGCCTGCAGGGTGTGGGGAGGCACAGGAGGTGCCCCCACAGCCCCTGGCTTCAGCATTTGGGACATGGTGGGGGGGCTTTGGGGAGCCCCTTTCCTGCCCCCCCGGCACCTGATCCTCCCCTAAGCTGCTTAGGCACTGCCAGCAGCCAGGCCAGGGGCTCTTTCCCCAGCTTTGTGAGTTAATTCCCAGCAGGTGATGTGTTCCCACAAAGTTGCCTTCCCTGCGGGGCCGTGGGGGCCTCCCACGATCGTGTCCTTCACAAAACCCCGCTGTGGGGCCGGGGGCCGGGCAGGAGCATCCCCCTGGGGGGGTGGCACTGGGGGCAGCAGCTCTCGGGGTGGCTTTCCATCACTCCTGCAGCACGGTGACCCCAACCAGCTCGGTGCCCGTGCGGTGCTCGGGTTAGGAGGGTGCCCAGCGGGGCCAGCGTGTGCCAGGGATCAGAGACCCCCCCTGTCTGGCCCCAGCTTGGGCGAGAGGCACAAATCTTCGCAGGCTGGGAGATTTCTGCATTCTCTTCTGCTTTGCGCTCCGCTGCCCGTGTCATTGCCTGCCAAATCCCGCTTGTGTAACGTTTGCTGCTGATGGTGCACAAAGGCGCTGCCCTGGGCGGCTCGGCCAAGGTTTGGGTTTGCTTCTCCAGACGAGCGTCGGCGCGGCGGGGAGCCCGGCGAGCTGCTGCTGCCCCCAGCTGCTACGGGCAGAGCTCCTGCACGGGGAAAAGGCTGTGCCCATCATGCAGGGGGCAGGGGATGGCTGCAGCCCCCGGCCCCAAAGCCGGGGAGCACCTCGGAGCATCGCATGGGGCCGCGATGCCCCCAGCCCCTTTGTCTGGGTGTGTGTTGTTCCAGCTCTGCCCTGCTCCCGGCCCTTCTCCCGTTTCCTTGCGTTTCTCTGCCCTCAGCCTCGTCTCCGATTTCCCCTCGTGGCAGCGGTTTTGGGGAAGGGACCGGCCTGGTTCCTTCAGGCTGTTTTCTCACCCAGGTCTGGCTCTCGCTCCTTTTGCACCATCCCAGCCAGCCCGGGTTCACGCGGTGCTGCCGGGGACCTCTCAGCTCCCTCCTGAGCGCTCGGTGCCTGAGCCACCTCCCCTTGGCCTGGGTGCTCCTGAGGAGGGCACCGAGCATCGTCCCGGCGGACACCTCTCCCCGTGGTGCCTTCCTGCAGCTGTAGGGTCTGGTTTCAGCCCCTCAGCCACCCCGGGCAGCCAATTCAGCTCCAAATCTCCGTGTCAGCAGCAAGAGGAGACGAGAAAGTGCTCCGAGACGGCGTCGGGCAGCACGGTGCCGAGCCGAGCCCTGCGCTCTCCGCAGCGCCTCTTGCAGGTCCCAGGGGCTTTGCTTGCACCGGGTGCTGGGGGGGTCAGGGGGGGGTGCTGGGACCACCCTGCTTGCACCAGCAGCCCCGGTGCTGCCCGTGGTGGGGCTGTGCTCCCAGCTCTGTCCCCACTGTGCCCAGTTCGGGGGGGGGGAGCCAGTGCCGGTGCCCCCGTGCCGTTACGCAAGGCGGCTCGAGCGGAGCCCTCTGCGCGCCCATCACGTGGGGCCGGTGGCACAAACCCTCCGCTTTCCATTTTTAGAATCGCTGGATCAGGGGAAAAAAAAAAAAAAAATAATGTATTTTTGGAGAGTTTCGTCTGCCTCAGCTCCAGAATCTATTTTTCTTCTCCCCTCCTTTTTATTTTAAGTGGGCCAAAGCCCCTTTGGTCTCGCCCCAGCTCTCGGGACGGGCAGCCTCGGAGCAGCTCCCTGCTGACTCTGCCCTTGGGTCCCGGCTGTTCCCAAGTGGCTCCGTGTCCCCGCTGTGGTGCCAGGTCCCCATGGGGGCAGCGACAGCGGGGACAGTGGCTCTGGTCCCCTTTCTGCCTGGGGGGGGCCCTCCAGCTCCTGCCCTGCTTTTTTTTTTAAGCGGTTGTTTTGGGTAAGAGGCCGCAGGGCTGCGGCAGAGCCTGGCACCGAGCCCCACGGCTGCTGGAGCCGGGCCTTCCTCCTCCTCCTCCTCCTCCTCCTCCTCCTCCTCCTCCTCCTCCTCCTCCTCCTCCTCCTCCTCCTCCCCTGTGTGCTGCGGGGTGGCCTGGGGACATGACCCCATCACGGGGGGGTCCTGTGGGGCCCCTGGTCCCCTCCGCCTGCCCAGCAGCGAGGTGTTAAAGCCCCCCCCTTGCCTGTCCCGTTGGGGACATCGCTCCTGGTGCCAGCAGTGGCAGCGGGGGGGCTGCAAGCGGGGGCCGGGCAGTGTCCGAGGTGTCCCCTGCAGCCCCCACTCCTGGGTGAGAGGGTGAGGATGCTGGGGGGGGGTCACGGTTCCCTGCCCCATCCCCTGCCTCTGCACACTGTCACCGTGCTCCGCTGGGTATTTTGGGGCATTAAACACCCCAAAATGGCTCGGGTTGAAGGGACCTCCGAGATCCTCTGCTCCAGCCCCCCCCCATGGGCACGACCCCTGCCCCCAGCCCCGGCTGCCCCCAGCTCCAGCTGCCCCCAGCCCCATCCAGCCCGGCCTCGGGCACCCCCAGAGCCGGGCACCCCCATTCCCTGGGGGCCTCCTGAGCCTGGGGGGGGCCGAATTTCTTCCTCCTGCCCACCCCGAGCCCCCCCCGTCCCCCCCCCCCTCGGCCGGGCTCTGTGCGGGACCCTCGGGCAGCGGCTCCCGGGGGCTCCTCGGGGCGCGCTCCGGGCGCATCCCCGCACCCTGCGCGCTCCCGAGCCGCTCCCTGCCTCCCCCTAGGGGCAAAGCCCGGCCTCGGAGAGGCTCAGCCTCAACCCCCGGGGAAGGTCCGGACCCCCCCAGCCCACCCCGAACACCCTCCCACCCCCCCCAACACCCTCCCACCCCCGTGCGCTCTCGTTGCAGCTTCCTCCTCGTCTTCAGCTGCCTGGTGCTCTCCGTCTTCTCCACCATCCAGGAGCACCAGAAGCTGGCCAACGAGTGCCTCTTCATCCTGGTAAGAGGGGGGGGGGAGGCACACCCGTGCTAAAACCACCGCAGCCCCCTCCTGGAGACCCCCTCCCAGCCCTCGGCCCCGTGGCTTCCACCGCTGCCCGATGCCGGTGGCGATGCCGATGCCACCCAGCCCGGCACGTTGGGGACTCTGTGGGGTGGCCTCGCTGCTTGCGGGGTCCTGGAGGCTTGGGGTGACCCCTCGGTGGGGTGGGGAGGCAGGGCAGGAGGGGCTAAAAATAATAAAAAAAAAAAAAAAAAAAAAAAAGGCAATTTTCCCCCAAAGTGTGTCAGAAACGGCTGACGCCGGGGTTCTTGCGAGCGGCGGGGACTAAATCGGGCAGGTCCTGGTGACGTTCCCCCGAGTAAGCAGAACGGGGGCTCGAGGACAATGCTGACGGAGGAGGAAAAGGACCCGGCTCAGTTTGAGCTTGGCACAGGTAGGGCTGGGCTGCTCGGGGAGCCTCGACGGCCGTGGGCCCTGCACCCGGAGCTCGGAGCTGTGTCACTTGGGGGGTCCCGGGGGGGGGTCCCGGTTTCCTTTTGCACCCCCAAAGCTTCCCCGTGCCGTCCTGCAGCCCCTGCCCTCCTGGTTTCACCCCGCTCGTCCCCCCCTGCAGGAGTTTGTCATGATCGTGGTGTTCGGCATGGAGTACATCGTCCGCGTCTGGGCGGCCGGCTGCTGCTGCCGCTACCGGGGCTGGCGGGGGAGGCTCCGCTTTGCCCGGAAACCCTTCTGCGTGATAGGTACGGGGTGAGGGGGTTTGGGGGCTTTGAGCATCACCCAGGCCATAAAAACCCACATAACTGACCCTCACCTTCATGATAGGTACGGGGTGCAGGGATTTGGGGGCTCTGAGCATCACCCACGCCATAAAAACCCCACGCACCCCACCCCTCACCCTCGTGATAGGTACGGGGTGTGGAGATTTGGGGACTTTCTGCATCATCCATGCCACAAAAACCCCCACAGCTGACCCTCGCCTTCGTGATAGGTGCAGGGTATGGGGATTTGGGGGCTCTGAGCATCACCCAGGCCATAAAAAACCCAACACCCAGCCCTCTCCCTTGTGATAGGTACAGGGTGCAGGGATTTGGAGGCTTTCAGCATCACCCATGTCATAAAAAAAAAACATACACCTGACCCTCATCCTCGTGATAGGTACGGGGTGCAGGTGGTTGGGGACTTTCAGCATCACCCATGCCATAAAAACCCCTACAACTGATTCTCTCCCTCATGAGAGGTATGAGGTATGGGGATTTGGGGGCTCTGAGCTCTGAGCATCACCCATGCCATAAAAACCCCCACAGCTGACCCTCACCTTTGTGATAGGTATGGGGTGCGGGGATTTGGGGGCTTTGAGCATCACCCATTCCATAAAAACCCCACGTGCCCAAACCTCGCCCTCGTGATAGGTACAGGGTATGGGGATTTGGGGGGCTCTGAGCATCACCCAGGCCATACAAACCCCCCGCGCCCCACCCCTCGCCCTCTCCGCCCTCCAGATTTCATCGTCTTCATCGCCTCGGTGGCCGTCATCGCCGCCGGCACGCAGGGCAACATCTTCGCCACCTCGGCGCTGCGCAGCATGCGCTTCCTGCAGATCCTGCGCATGGTGCGCATGGACCGCCGCGGCGGCACCTGGAAGCTGCTGGGCTCCGTGGTCTACGCCCACAGCAAGGTGAGGACGAGGAGAAGGGGGGTCCCGGTGTCCCCCCACCCCCCCAAACCTCACCCAGACCCCGCTCACCCCCGCTGCCCCACCAGGAGCTGATCACCGCCTGGTACATCGGCTTCTTGGTGCTCATCTTCGCCTCCTTCCTCGTCTACCTGGTGGAGAAGGACGCCAACGCGCAGTTCGCCACCTACGCCGACTCCCTCTGGTGGGGCACGGTAAGCGAGGACCCCCCCCCTCTAGCCCCGGGAGGGGACCAGGAGGGTGGGACGGGGCTGTGGGGTGTGTGGGGGAGCTCCCTGCAGGGCTCCCCGTTGTCTGTCCCCGCTCAGGTGACGCTCACCACCATCGGCTACGGGGACAAGACGCCGCAGACGTGGCTGGGGAGGATGCTGGCGGCCGGCTTCGCCCTGCTCGGCATCTCCTTCTTCGCTCTGCCTGCCGTGAGTAGGACAGGAGAGAAGGGGCACGCTCCCCCACCCCGCCACGTGGCAAAAATTGAGGGGAAAAGGGGCAAAATCCACCCTCCGCGGACCCCATCCCCTCCCGTATCCTCCAGGGTATCCTGGGCTCCGGCTTCGCCCTCAAGGTGCAGGAGCAGCACCGGCAGAAGCACTTTGAGAAGAGGCGCACGCCTGCAGCCAACCTCATCCAGGTAGCTCCAGCCAACACCCGTGGGTGCCCCAGGGGGGTCTGTGCCACCACAGATCCCCGTGGGGGGGACAGGAGGGGCAGCAAGGGGGGGCTCGGGCCGGCCCTGATGCCCGCGGGCTCCCTCCTGCCCAGGCTGCGTGGCGGCTCTACTCAACGGACGCCAGCCGGGCGTACCTGGCGGCCACCTGGTGCTACTACGACAGCCTCCTGCCCTCCTTCAGGTAGGCAGGGTGGGGGCGAGAGGCGGCGGGGGGGCTCGCAGGGGGTCCCCGCAGGGACCAGGGGACACGTGGGGACGCCGAGAGCTCGGTGGGGACCGCGGGGACGAGCGGCTCCTTGCTCAGCACCAGGACGCCGGAGACGCAGCTCAGGGGCTGCCCAAAACCCAAATGCATCCTCATCCCACCCCCCCACCCCACAGCACCCATCCCACCACCACCTCTCACCCCATCCATCGCCTTCCTCCGGGAGAGGGGACGGTGCTGCCGGTCACGGGGACCCCACGGCCGCGGCGGTGGGGCTGCAGCAAGCCAGGAGCCAGAGGGACCCGGGGGGGCTCAGCGGGGAGCCCCCTGCCCCATCCTGCGGCGCTTTCACCTCCCAAACTCGCTGCTGCCACGTGTGAGCCAGGACCCCAAAATGTCTCCGGATGCCCTGCGTGCTCCCAGCCCTCCCCTCCCGTCCACCTTTGGTTTTGTGTTCTGCTGCCGCTCACTTCATGTGTTATTTTTTTTGCCACAACAAATTTCTGATTCTGTTCTGCTCTTTATTTCCCCCAAAAGCAGGGTTCCTAACAGCCGTGCCCCCGAGGAGCTCCGGTGCCCCCGGTGCATCGCTGCTGTGCCGGGAGCCGCTTCTCCTCCAGCAGAGCGAGGATGGGGCCGGGCTCGATCCCCGCGGGGTCTGAGCCTCCCCCGGCTGCTCCAGCAGCTCCCGAGCCCCCGGGGCACTTGGGGGCAGCTCCCCACAGCAGGGACACTCGGCCTGCCTGTCCCCTGCCTGTCCCATCCCAGTGGTGCCATCACCTCTCAGCCCCGCAGGCTGCGTGGGAGCCCTTCCCTTTCCCCTTTTTCCCCCTTCCCTTCCCCTTTTTCCCCCTTCCCTTTCCCCTTTTTCCCCCTTTCCTTCCCCTTTTTCCTCCTTTCCTTCCCCTTTTTCCCCTTTTCCCCCTTTGTTTTGCAGAGCCCCCTCTCCCTCCTTGTTTCGCTCCCCCCCCGCATTTTGCTTCGCCGCGTTTTTTTTTTTTGTTTTGTTTTTTGTTTTTTAATTTCTCCCTCTTTCCGTTTGACCCCGCCCTCAGAGAGCTGCTCCTTATGTTTGAGCACTTGCACCGAGCCCGCAACGGAGGATTTAGGAACGCAGAGGTGAGAAAATGGCCCGACGGAGCCCCACCGCCGCCTTATCACCCCTTCACCTCTGCCCAGAAAAGCGCCGTCCCCGCGCCTTGCTCGGGGGAAAGGTAGGGAGCAGCCCCCCCCCCAGCTCCACGTCTCTGCCCTCTCCTCCGTGTCCCCACGTGCTGCCACCCCCGGCACCTCGGCGGAGCAGCCCCCGGCCCCTCTGTCCCGGCAGAGCCACGCTGCGGCCCCCCACCCCGTGCCAATTTTGGCCCCTTTGGACGGACGCTTTGGCAACGCCGTGGAGCCCCCCGCGGTGCTGGGACGGTGCCCGGGGGTCCTGAGCTCCGAAGAGCCACCGAGCCCGGCCCCAGGGCATCGGTGCTGGCAGCAGGGTTAGGTAGGGAGAGGGGGCTCTGCTCCGCCACGGCCCCGTGCCTCAGTTTCCCCCCTGCGGGGCCGAGGGGGTCCCGAGGTGAGTACGGGCTCGGAGGGGGGGGCTCCTCCTGCGGCAGCACCGGTGTCTGCACCCATCTCCCCGGCCCCATCTCCGCGAGCATCGCCTCTCATAACATCTCCCCTTGTCTCTCTCCTCCCCCTCCCTCCTCACCGTCCCCTCGCCCCCTCCCCAAATCCCCAAACCCTCTCTGCACCCCCCCCCCCCCCGACTCACCCCATAGCTGGCAGGAGGAGGACGCGCGGCCCCACAAGTGCTTGAGCCTCAGGTAAACGCGCGCCCCCGAGCCGCCCGCCCCGGCCAGCGGGCACCGGGGGGGGGGACGACCCCACGAGGACCAGGGCTCAGGATCGTTCCCGTGGCCCCCCCACCCCTGCTTTTTTACGGAGCTGCGGGGCAGACGCTGGTGTTTATGCAGGACCTACACAAACCGCGGCGCTCAGCTCCTCGCAGCAGGAGCGGGGTGTGCGGGGTCGGGGGGGCTCTCAGCCGTGCCGGCCACCCCCCCCTAATGCTGTTTTTCCTCCCGTGCCTGCCCCGACCCCAGGCAGCTGGGTAGTGGTAAGCCGAGGACGTGGGCCACGTGGAGACGGAGGTACCGGGGCCAGGAGCCGCCGGGTGCATGGGATCCATGCGGGGCTGCCTGCGGGGTTGGGTTGGGGTGGGGGGGGGGCAGAAATAGGGGCAGAGAGGGCAGAGCGGGGTCGTCCTGAGGGGCTGCATGGCTTGGGTTGGGTTCGGGGCTGGCTCCCCCCCCCTTGGGTCCTGTACCCGTGGTGGCCGTGCCGCGGTTTCTCCGCCTGTGGCACGGCTGAGCCGTGCTGGGTTCTCCTGTCTGATGGCCCCGATGAAGGCAGGAGCCTGGTGCCCCTGGGTGGGGAAGTCGAGGGGGGTGCCCGGGTCTCCCGGAGCCCCCCCGTGCAGCGGGCGGGGGTCTCCCCACACCCCGCTTTGCTGGGGACCCCTCTGCAGCTCCGGCTTGGCTGGAGCTGGGCCCCTTTCTGCTCGGCCTCCTCGCATGTGCCAAAGCGTGCTTGCGGCCCCTCGTCGCGCCAGGCGGTGTGTTTGTGTAGGTCCTACATAAATCATGGCTGTTGTGTCCCCCCCCCCCCAAGCCAGCAGAGCTCGCGTTGGGGCTGCAGGGGGGCGGCTGCGCTCAGCACGCGGGAGCAGAGCAGGAGCTGGGTGCTGGAGGAGGAGGAGGAAGAGGAGGAGGAGGAAGAGGAGGAGGAGGATGGGGGGGCCTGGCCGTGTTCCCCAGACCCCCCCCGTGCCAGCCGAGCTGGGGCAGGAGCGGGGCTGCTCCGTGGGGGCTGCTCTGCTGCGTGTCCCCCCCCCGTGCCCGTCTGTCCCCCGTCCGTCTGTCTCCTCCTTTCTCTGCTCTCAGAAATCAAAAGGGGCTCAGACTCCTGCACGGTGACGCCTGCGCCCCAGCTCGTGCCCGATTTGTGTTCGGGGGGGCTCTGCAGCCCCGTCCTCCCCCCCCCTGCTGTTGTGTCCCCCCCCATCCCCACCTTGACGCTGCCGTCCTCTGCCCCGCAGCACCAAGATGGGCATCAGGGACCGCATCCGCCTGGGCCCCCCCGGCGGCCGGGGCCGGCAGCACTTGGGGCCCCCCCTGCAGCGCTCCCCCAGCCCCGAGGACCCCCCCGAGGCCTCGAGTCCCAGCAAGGTGCACAAGAGCTGGAGCTTCAACGACCGCACGCGCTTCCGAGCCTCCCTCCGGCTCAAGCCGCGACCCCCGGCCGAGGGTGAGCCCCGGGAGCGGGTCTGGGGGGGGTCCCCATTATGGGGGGGGGTCCCTGAGCTCTGTTGTGCCCGCAGCCGACTGCCCGCCGGAGGACAGCGGCGAGGAGAAGAGCCCCCCCTGCGAGCTGGCCTTCGAGGACATCCTGCCGGCGGTGAAGACCCTCATCAGGGCTGTGCGGTGAGCCCACGTCCCCTATATTGCCCCTTCTGTCCCCAAAACGGCATTTGGGATGAGCAGACGTCTCCGGATGAGCTCCCATGGGGGCTTGGGGGTTCTGGCCCCCCACCCCACCCCACCCCGGTGCCCGCAGCCACCCCGCTGTCCCCGCAGGATCCTGAAGTTCCTGGTGGCCAAGAGGAAGTTCAAGGAGACGCTGCGGCCCTACGACGTGAAGGATGTCATCGAGCAGTACTCGGCCGGGCACCTGGACATGCTGGGCAGGATCAAGAGCCTGCAGACACGGTGAGCTGGGACCCCTGGGGTGGGCAGGGGGGGCTCCGGGTTCCTACAGGACCCCCCCCCCCCCCCCCCGTTTGTCCCCACGAGCCCCGTGGCCACCCGTCGTGACGCGCAGGACGCGTCCCCGTGAGCCGTGCCCGTCCCTCACCTCACGGTCCCGCGTGTCCCCTGGGGACAGCGTGGACCAGATCGTGGGCAGGGGGGGCCCCGCTGGGGACAAGAAGACGCGGGAGAAGGGGGAGAAAGCGGCGCCCGAGCCGGAGCCGGTGGATGAGTTGAGCATGATGGGGCGCGTGGCCAAGGTGGAGAGGCAGGTGAGGAGGGGACGGCCACCGGCGGGCACCTCCCTGTCCCCTAGGGTCCCCTGGGGGTCCCCTGGGGGTCCCCTGGGGGTCTCCTGGGGGTCTGCTGAGCGCCGCCCGCCCGCAGGTGCAGTCGATCGAGCACAAGCTGGACGTGCTGCTCGGCCTCTACTCGCAGTGCCTGCGCAAAGGCTGCAGCAACTCCTTCAGCCTGGGGGCCGTGCGGGTGCCCCCCGGCGAGCCCGACAGCACCTCCGACTACCACAGCCCCGTGGAGCACGAGGACATCTCGGCCTCCGCACAGACCCTCAGCAGCTCCCGCTCGGCCAGCGCCAACATGGACTGAGGGCGGCGGGGACGGACCCCGACAGCCCACGGGGGGGGCGCAGGGCAGGGTACGGGGGGCGCAGGAGCCCCCCCGGCATCGCCCAGCGCCGTGGTGCTCGGGTTTTGCGCTGCGCAAGGGCGCACGGTGGGAGAGGGATGGGGTGCAGGCAGGATCTGACCGTGCTGGGGGGGGGTGGAGGAGCCCCCCAGGGGGGTGTGGAAGCCCCCCAGAGCCAGGGCAAGTGTCCAGCCCCCCCCCCCCTCCCCCCCAAAAAAAAAGCAGGGTCCTGCCCCGGTGCCACCCGCTCGCCCCCAGGGCCACCAAAAGCTATGCAAGGCTCCAGCCCCTCGCTGCGGTGCTGAGCAGGGGGGGCAGGGGGCTGACCCTGACCCCCCCCCCCCCATGCATGCTCCCAGGGCAACACGTAGGTAGGAGATAATGATACTGATATTGATATTGATATTCTATATGCAATAATGTCCGAATATGCAACGCCCCCCCCCGGGGACAGCAACCCTGGGGGGGGCCATGGTAGGCAATAAGCAACCCCCCCCCCAATAGTGCACAGGGCTGGATCCTGCTCCCCAAGGGGGGTCCTGAGGACTCAGGGCTGGGTGGCAAACCTTTTTTTTTGGGGGGGGGGTTGTCCCTGTGCCCCCCCCCTTGCACGCTGCTTGGTTTCCAGCCCCGCAGGGCTGGGGGTGACCGTGGTAGTGCCAAAATTTGCAGAGCCGGGGCTGGTGCCCCCGGTGCTCCCCGTGGTGTGTGGGGGGGGCTTTTGGGACTTCTCTCTCAGCGTCGGGCTGTGGGATTTCCACCCCCTCCCCAGCCCCCCCCCAGGGATGCTTCTGCTCCCAGTAAAAAGTGGGGGGGGGGACGCTGGGGTTGCCCCGAGCTTGCTCGTTAGCCTCATTAGTGCATGTGGCCAGCGAGGGCCGAGCTTGCAGCCCCCCCGTGCTGCTGCTGCTGCACCCCCCCCGTCCCTTTCCACCCACCCATGGGTGCCTGGTGGGCGGGGGGGGGCTGTGGGTGCCCCTGGGGCGAGGGTGCATGTGACAGCTTCGCCCCCCAGCCCCGCTCAGCAGCCCCCCCCCCCCTCCTCAGGGGCTGGCTGGTCCCCGCAGCCCTCCCCAGCCGGCGGTAGTTACCTCACTTTATTAACTTATTAACTTATTTCTTTCATTAAAATTTGAAGCAGACGCCGCCTGCCCGCCTGGTTTCTGCTGTCCCAAGAGGTGGCACTCCAGCCCTGTGACCGAGCAGCACCGGGTGGCCGCTGGTGTCCCCCCCCCTCCCCGTGCTGGGCTCCCTTCCAGCTCCCCCCCCCGGCCCCGAGCTGCCTGATGGCACTGCAGAGGGACCCACGCTGCCGTTGTTGGAAGGGTGTCCCCAAAAGGGGTGTCCCCAAATTTCTGTGTCCCCAAACGATGCGTCCCCAAAAGGTGTGTCCCCAGATCTGTGTGTCCCCAAAGTTACGCGTCCCCAAATGATGGGTCCCCAGTTGGGCACCGTGCTCGGATGGCCCTGGGCACATCCAGGACAAGGTGCGGGTGTGAGCCCCCTCCCCAAAAACCTGCAGCCCCCCCAAGGGGGTGACAAAGCCTTCGCCCCAGCCCTGTGGCCGTGTCCCCCCGGGCTGCCGGTGTCACGGGGAGGGCAAGGCCCCTTCCCGCACTGCCCTTCCCCAGGAGGAAGCCGGGCTCTCAGCCGCTCCTTCCCTGCGTTTCCTGGCTGCCTTTTGCCAAAAATCCCATCCCGGGCTCATCCTGGGGTGGGGGCTGCGCCGTGGGGTCAGCCCCCACCGCCACCCCAGCTGCAGAAACCCCTCTGCTGTCCCCCCCAGACACCCAGAGCGGCCCCAATCCATGGGGTCTCTGCTGGGATGGGGTCTGGGGACGTCCCCCCCGAGCTCCTGGCGTGCGGGGCGCGATCCCCGGGGAGCCCTCGGCTGCGCACGTCCGGCTGCCGTGCGCCCGGGGCTGCTTTGAAGCAGAGGCTTTGAAGGGTTTGCCAGGACGGGGCGAGCAGGAACAGCCCCTGTCCTGCTGCCCCAGCTGCTGGCACCGCTTTCTGGGGTGGGTTTGGGGTCGTGCATCGTGCCCGCAGCGGGGTCTGCGCCCTACCCATGGCCCCGCATCGCCGCGGGGGGCTTGGGGACAGCAGCGCCGTGTGTTGGATGCAGCTCAAGTGAGCCCCTGCTGCTCCCAGCAAATTTGGGCTGGGCTCTGGGCCACGTCTGCAGCCCCCAAGCTCGGCCCCGTGTCCCCAAAGCACGAGGGGACCTTGTCCCTGCACAGAGCAGCCGCAGGTGGTGGTGGCGGTGGTGGCAGGGCCGGGCGCGCTGCCAGCCCGCTGCCTCCCTCTCCCACGTGAGCCCGAGGTGCCCAAGGCTGGACTTTGTCCCTGCTCCACCTTGGCCCCCCCCCTGCTGCGTGTACACGAGGCAGGGAGAGGGGAAACGCAGGGCTGGGGGGGGAAATGCCTGTGAGGGACGCAGCGAGCCGTGACCCCGCGTCCCGCCAGGAGCCAGGTCGGCACACCAAGAGCCAAGCCAAGCACGCCCGCAGGAAGGGGGCGAGCGCTGCTGGCCCCGCACACGAGCCCCCATCGCTTTTTGGGGGGGGTCAGGGGCTGCTGTGGGAACGGGAGGGGGCCAGCTCTGCGCCTGGCAGCGCCCCGCAGCTCGCTGCATCCTCGTCTTCAGCCTGGGCACTGCCTGGCACAAGGATGGACCGGGGACGGGAATGGGACCGGGGGTGTCCTTCACGCCTGTGGCTCTGCTTTGTCCCTTGGGGTCTTGGAGAAATTCATGACTCACTCTGGATTCCTGTCCGCACAGTCACGGAAAGGAGACAGCCGGGCTCCGGGCCGGACCCAGTTCCTTCCTGAGGCTCTCAGCAGCGATCAGCCCGGCCCCGTGCCGTGGCCTCGCTCTGCCCAAGGCCGCGCTCGCAGGAAAAGCCGCATCTGGGAGCGGCAGCCAGGCACCCGGAGGGATCCCAGCACTGGGGGGGCTCTTTCAGGACCCTCCTGTGGCTGCCCTGAGCACCCCAACACCTCCAGCAGGACGCAGCCCTTGTTGTGCCCCCCGGGCTGGGGTGCCCCAGGCTCTCAGCACCCCCCCGAGCCACCGCAGCCTCCCCCCGAGGCAGGAGCTCGGCCCGGGGACCCGGCTGGCCTCCTGCTGCTCGCCGTGCCTCCGTCCTGGCTGCTGGGAAGCATCTTCGAGGAATCCTTTGGCAGCGGCCTGGGGATGCTCCTGGGGGCCAGAGGCAGGCGGCGAGCCCTGAGGCTGCCAAAATCCCCGTGGGGGGGGGACAGGAGCCATGGGGTGGGCAAGCCCTTGGGGGCGCACGGCCCCTCTCCCCCTCCGGCCGGGGGTCCTGGCGGTGGGGACGTGGTGCTGGCACCAAGTGACACTGGCTGCGTGCCCCGGGTGCTGTGGGACATCCCGGGCTCACACACATGCAGCAGCCGGGCTGCTGGGCGAGGGGGGGGCACCCGCACCCCTCTGCACCCCTCACACCCTCCCCAGGCTGCGGGGAGCCCCGTGCCGGAGCGTGGTGTGCTGGGGACCCCCAGCTTGGGAAGGACGGGGCAGGGGGCTCAGAGCTCCCTCGGGACCACCTTTACCCTCACCACCTCCCTCTACACGACCCCCCCAGGTCCCCCCAGTACCCCCCCAACCCCCCCAGCAGGGTTCCCTCACCCGTAAGGGGCAGGGGACACCGGGGCGCTGGGACCACCGGCACCGACCCCGTTGCGCCCGGGCTGGGACAGCGCAGCGCGGCCACCACCGCCCCCCCTGCGCCCCCCCCAGGCCTATCCCGGTCCGGCCACGATCGCGGCTGCCCCCCGGCACTTTCCCGGCCCCCCCCCCGGGGCGCGGCTATAAGGGAGCGCCGGGGCCGGGGGAGGCGCTCGGCGGCGGAGGCGGCGGAGGCGCGGAGCGGAGCGCACGGCGGGGCGGCAGGTAGGGGGCTGGGGGGCAGCGGGGGTCGTGCCCCGGGACCCCCCCGCACCGGGACCCGCTCCCTCTCCCCGAGGGCTCCCGGCAGCCGCGGGCTGAGCCCGGGGAACTCAGCGCAGCGCCCGCAGACGGGGGCGCCCCTGGGTCCCCCCCCCCCACCCAACGTCCCGGCACAGCTGCGCCCCGGCTGGGTTTGGGGCGGAGGGGGCACGGGGCTGTGCCCCCCACCCCCGGGGATCCCCCGTCCCGTGGGGGTTCTGCTCCTGGAGGGTGGGTTTTAGGGTCTGCGTGGGGTGCAGCACCCCGGAGGGAGGCGATGTGGGGGGCGTCGGGGTGGGGGCACGGGGCTGGGAGCCGGGACCCCCGCTACGGAGCTGCTTGGAGGTCGGGGGGGAGCTGGGAAAGGAGAAAGTTTGGGGATCACGCACACCACCAGGGGCACAGCCACCTTGGGTGGGCACAGAGCACCCCCAAAACGCCCCCCCATCGCCCCCCATTACCCCCCCAGCTCCCACCCGCCGGGAGCAGCAACCCCAAAGGGCATCGGCGCAGGGGCTGGGGTCGGTCCCCTCTCACCGCCCCGTCCCCGCAGCGGCTGCAGGTCGGGGACATCGCGGGCACCATGCGCCTGCCCTGGGCCCTGCTCTGCCTCTGGCTGCTGGCGGGGGCGGCCGGGGCTGCCCGGGCACGCACGCGTCGGGAGCTGGCCCCCGGCTTGTACGAGCACGGCGTCTACGATGCCGGCGGCTCCTACTGCCAGCGAGGGGACGTCTGCTGCCACGGCCGGGACGACGGCTGCACCGTGCCCTACCTGGACACCATCTGCTACTGCGACCTCTTCTGCAACCGCACCGTCTCCGACTGCTGCCCGGACTTCTGGGAGTACTGCCTGGGCATCCCGGCCCCTTTCCCCAAAGTTCAAGGTGAGGCGCCCCTCCCCAAATCCGCCCCCCTCATGGTGGGGTTGGCACGGGTGCCCGACATGCTGGGCAGCACCGGGATGATCACAGAGTCATGCTGGATCCCACAGAGCTCTGGAAACCCAGTGCAAACTGGGCGGGATGGGGCTGGGGTCCCAGCAAAGGGGCTGGAGCAGCCCCCAGCCCGATTCGTGCAGCTCTCCTTGGGCAGGAAGGCGGGGGGGGGGCAGCGCTGGGGCGCGCACCTGCGGGCAGAGCCGGGCCGGATGGTGCCGGGGTGCCCCGGTCATGTCTGGGGCACGGTCCTGACTTCACCCGGGTGGCAGCCGTGGCATGTGGGGGCGAGCCGGGACTGCCCCCGCCGCGCAGCACAAGGCTCCCTCTCAAGTCCCCGCGGAGCAGAGCCAGCTCCGGGGATCAGTGGCCCCTTTATCCCGGCCCCGCCAGGCTGTGCGTGCGAGGCCGGCTGTGCCGGGCAGCCCCAGGCTTAACCCTCCTGGTGCTGAGCCAGCCCCGCGCCCACCTCTCTACCCAAATCCTGCTCCCCAGCCCCGTGCTGATCGGGCGCACAGCTCCGCGGCTGCTCAGCACCTTTAGGATTTGTGTTTCGTTTCCCTTTGGTGTTTTTTTTTTTTTGGGAGGGGGGCCCGGCAGGACCCTCCGCAGCCGTGCGCTCACCCGGGCTCTCCTCTCTCCCACCCAGGCTGCGCCCGCGCCGGCCGCACCTACCCCAGCGGGGCCACGTACCGGGAGAACTGCAACCTGTGGTGAGTGCCCCAAGGGCTGTGCCAGCACCGGCAGCACCGGCAGCACCGGGACGAGGCCGGCAGGGGCTGCCCGCAGCCGGTTGGGGCGCGCGGGGCCGCGCTGGGTGGTGGGGGCCGGTGCCAAACGCCTTCGCCCTGGCGCATTCGGAGCGCACAGCCCGGGGCTTTGGGCTGCTCCCAAATTTCAGCGCACGCCTCGGTGGGAGCCGCTCGCTCGTGGGGCAGCGTGCGGCCTCGCAGATGTGGGTTGAGGCTGCCGGGGCTTCTCCGTTCCCGGCCCAGCTTGCCCCAGCCTGCTGCGGGTCAGGGTCCAGCCCCGTCCTGCTCCCTCTGCGTGCCGGGAGCTCGCTGTTTGTGCTGGCGGGCGGCGTGGGGTTTATCTGGAAAGCGGCTGCGGAGGAATTGCTGGCATCCCGGAGCCAGGGAACGAGGAACCTGCGGGCGCAGCTCTGCCCCGAGACGAGGAGCAAACATACCTGGGCGGGCTGGCTCGGCGCGATGCGGCCGATAAGGGGGGGAATCAAAGGCTCCGGCTGGGGCTGGAGCGCGCGGCTGCGTGCCCGTGGGTGCTTGCACGTGCGTGCCGGCGCGCCTGCGTGCCCGAGCAGCCCGCTGGGGCTGGAGGTGAGAGGCCAGCCCTCCCCACGCAGCCGTGCAGGAGGGGCATGGGCTGAGCCGAGCCCTCCCCGAAGCCACCCGGGACTTTTTCAGGACCGTGGCGTGGAGGCACGTGGGGCTGGAGGCCGTTCCCGAGCTCCCCGGGGAAGGTCGAGCCCCCCCCCCCAGAGCCCTGTGCTCGGGGAACTGGTCCCTGTGCCGGGAACTTTCCCTGCCCAGCTGGCCTCCGGGGGCTGCGGCTCCTCTGCCAAAATTTTCTTCCCCCGCACTTGGAACACGGAGAGCAATTCCTGCAGTGCTTCGCTCTGACCCGGTCCTTGCCTGGCTCCGGCAGGGCCGGGGAAATTAGGAGAAAAAAATCAAAGCCTGGGAGACGCAGACGGGGCTGGGGGACAGGGAGCTGCTGAGGGTGCCCGGCTGCACCCCAAATCTGCCCCCGAGGGGCTCCCAGCGCCCGTCCCCAGGGAGCGCATCCCAGGGGCTTCTCCCACTGCCCCCCAGCACTTGGCTGTGCCTGGAGGGGGCTGCGTGGGGGCAGAAACCAGGGGGGGATTCGCACCCCCTGCTCCGAGCCTGGCTGTGCCGAGGGATTTGCCCCCTGCACGGGGACGTGGGGGCCGGGTTGTGGTGGGAGCTGGGGGCTGGGTGGCTGCCCTGGGACGGGGATGGGAATGGGGACAGGGATAGGGATGGGGACAGGGATGGGGATGGGGACGGGGACGGGAATGGGATGGGAACGGGGACGGTGCCACCGTCGGGGCACAAGGAGCAAGGAGCGGGGCTGTTGGGGCTGCAGCCAGGCTCCTTAAAAGGGAAGAGCTGCCGGGAGCTGTGCCGGGAGGGATGCCGAGCATTGCTGGCCACGCGGGGGGAGCGCCGCCGGGGGCTCCCCGTGGGGAGACGGCCCCCGCCACCCCTTCCCCGGGTCCCCCCCTGGTGCTGCCGGCCCCGAGTCCCCCTCCCTGGGCTGGTGTCCAAGCCCCGCTCTGCTGTTTGCAGCCCTGGAGGGTTTTCAGCTCATTTTCCATCCCATACCCCGGGGGGGGGGACTGCGGGGACCGGGGAGGGTCAAGGTTTGGGGGGGGGACACAGCCACCAACCCCCCCCAACAGCAGCAGCAGCCCCCTGCCCTCGGTGTCCGTGGGTCCCCAGCTAAGTGGGGGCAGCCCCAACGTGGGGACCCCCCATTTGGGGGTCCATGGGGTGCTGCCCCCCCCCACACTGACCGTGCTGCCCCCCCCCAGCACCTGCAGCCCCGGCGGGCAGTGGCAGTGCGAGGACAACGCCTGCCTCGTGGACGGGGACCTGATCGATGCCATCAACGGGGGCAACTTCGGGTAAGGGGGCAGAACGGTCCCAGATGGGGACGGGGATGGGGACGGGGGTGCCCCCCCCCCCCTCGGTGCTTTTGGGGTGCTTTTTTTTGCCCCTAACGTCGCTCCCCTGCAGCTGGAGGGCCGGCAACTACAGCCAATTTTGGGGGATGACGCTGGAGGAGGGGATCCGCTACCGCCTGGGCACCTTCCGCCCGCCGCCCACCGTCATGAACATGAACGAGATGCACGTGAGCCCTGCGCCCCCCCCCCCCGTGTCCCCCTCCCCAAAAAAAAAAAAAAAAAAAAAAAACAACCCCATGGGGAAACTGAGGCACGCGGCCCCTTGCGCCCAGCATCTCCACGGGGTCCCCGTCCCTACGAGGGGCTCGGCACCCGGCGTGGAGGCGGGGAAGGGGCCGTGGGGGGGGGTTTTGGGGGGAGCCGGGGGGGGGCTGTTTGGAGACGGCAGCTCAGCACATTCCCCCGCTGCCGCTGTTGTTTTTGCCCCACTGCTCCTCGCTGCGTTCCCATCGGAAAGCCGGCCCCGAGGCTGCTGAGTCGGCACAGCCGGGGGAGGTTGGGGGGGGTTCGGTGCCCCCGAGCTGCAGCCGAAAGCAGCCCCCAGGGGAAATGGAAATGAGGGGGGTGGGCAGCACACGGGGTGTCCAGGGGGGTCCCCGCTCGCCCCACGCAAGCCTTAATTTGGGGGGCTGTGGGGAGCAGCACGGAGCATCCCAAGGGGGTGCCCAGCATCAGCGGCACCGTGCTGGCACCGGGGGGGCTCTGCCCCTGCCATGCCACGAACCGGGACCCCCCCCCCGAGGCCGGGAAGCCCCCCAGGAGCGAGCCAAGCACGCGGCGCACGCCCAGCGCCGTGGCCTTGACCCCCCCCCGAGGTTTAATTTTAGCGTTTCCTGCGCTGGGCTGGGCTGAGCTGGGTGCCGCAGCCTCCCCAGGAAGGCTGAGCTGTGCGTGGCCGGGGCGGGGGCACCGTCCTGTGTCCCCCCCGAAAAGGAAACGCCGGGCGTGAGTCAGCCACGGGGGTCAGGGAGGGCAGCGCCGGATAGGGGCCACAAGGAGGGGGCCCCCCCCTTGCGCCCCCGTTGGCACCCAGGGCCGGATGCTGGGGGCTGGCACAGCTGAGCCCAAATTTAGGAAAGGAGCTGGGTCCTCGGGGGGGGGGCACGTGTGTCCTGGTTAACCTCAACCAGGGGCTGGGGGGGTCCCCGACCCAAGGGGTCCGACCCCATGACGTCTGCAGTGGGGCTGGGGGTTCAGTGTGGGGCTGTGGAGCACGGCTTTGGGGTTGCCCTGGAAGGGGTGTGTTTGGGGGGGGGTCCCCGTGTCTTGAGCACCCCCCTCCGCCTCCGCAGGTGCCCATGGACTCCAACGAGGTGCTGCCCCCCCACTTTGACGCAGCCACCAAGTGGCCGGGGATGATCCACGAGCCCCTGGACCAGGGCAACTGCGCCGGATCCTGGGCGTTCTCCACGGCTGGTGGGGGCACTGGGATGGGGTGGGGTGGGCACAATGGGATGGGGTGGACACAATGGGATGGGATGGGCACAATGGGATGGGATGGGCACAATGGGATGGGCACAATGGGATGGGATGGATGGGATGGGATGGGGATGGGATGGGCACAATGGGATGGGATGGACACAATGGGATGGGCACAATGGGATGGGATGGGATGGGATGGATGGGATGGGATGGGCACAATGGGATGGGATGGAATGGGATGGGCACGATAGGATGGGATGGGCACAATGGGATGGGCACAATGGGATGGGATGGGTCGGGGTGGTCTCTGGGGACAGGGACTGGAGGGACTGGAGCCCAAACCCATGGAGGTGGGAGCAGGGCAGGACCCCGGGGAGCTGCCCCCAGCCCCGATTTCCCCCCCCTGTGCTCACCCCCAGCCGTCGCCTCCGACCGCATCTCCATCCACTCCATGGGGCACATGACGCCCTCCCTGTCACCCCAAAACCTCCTCTCCTGCGACACCCGCAACCAGCGGGGCTGCAGCGGGGGGCGGCTGGACGGGGCCTGGTGGTACCTGCGCAGGAGGGGGTGAGTGGGGACGGGGGTGGGTGTGGGGACGGGGGCTGCCAGCCCTGCTGGGGAGGGGATGGGGTGGGATGGGAACAATGGGATGGGATTGGGATGAGCACAATGGGATGGGCAGAATGGGATGGGATGGGGATATGGGATGGGATGGGGATAGGGATATGGGATTGGGATGGGATGGGATAGGCGCAATGGGATGGGCACAATGGGATGGGATGGATGGCATGGGATGAGGATATGGGATGGGGATATGGGATGGGATAGGGGTATGGGATTGGGATGGGATGGGATAGGCACAATGGGATGGACACAATGGGATGGGATGGATAGGATGGGATGAGGATATGGGATGGGGATATGGGATGGGATAGGGGTATGGGATTGGGATGGGATGGGATGGGATAGGCACAATGGGATGGACACAATGGGATGGGATGGATAGGATGGGATGAGGATATGGGATGGGGATATGGGATGGGATAGGGGTATGGGATTGGGATGGGATGGGATAGGCACAATGGGATGGACACAATGGGATGGGATTGGAATGGGCACAATGGGATGGGATGGGATGGGATGGGGATATGGGATGGGCACAATGAGATGGGCACAGTGCGATGGGAGGGGATGGATGGGATGGGATGGGCACAATGGGATGGGAATGGGGATGGGGATGGGATGGGATGGGCACGATGGGATGGGATGGGGATGGGATGGGATTGGGATGGGGATGTGACGGGATGGGGACAGGTCCTTCTCCTCCTCACGCCCTCGCCCCTCTCTCATCAGGGTGGTGACAGACGAGTGCTACCCCTTCACCAGCCCCGACAGCCAGCCGGCAGCACCGCCCTGCATGATGCACAGCCGCTCCACGGGACGGGGCAAGCGGCAGGCCACGGCGCGCTGCCCCAACCCCCAGACCCACGCCAACGACATCTACCAGTCCACCCCCGCCTACCGCCTCGCCTCCAGCGTGAGCACCCATGGGACCCGGGGCTGGGGGGGGCAGCAGGGGAGGGAAACAGGGGGACGCCCGCTGCAACCTCCCCTCCTTGGGGCAGCTCTGCCCTGTGGTACCCGGGGGGGATTTGGGGTATCTCCAAGGGGGTTTGGGGTCACCCTGCTGGGTGCACCCCGGGTGCACCCTGGGGTGGTGCTGGGGAGGGCAGAGGCTGGGGGGGCTCTTCCCTGGGGGGCAGCCGTGCCCACCCGGTGCCAGGCGGCTCCGTGCTTGCAGGAGAAGGAGATCATGAAGGAGCTGATGGAGAACGGCCCCGTGCAAGGTGAGGAGCTGCCGGGGGCACTGAGCCCTAAATTTTGGGGTCTGCTGCCAGAGGGACAGCTCAGGACCAGCCGTGGGGCTGGGCCCCCCCAGTTTGGCTGCTGAGCACCGTCACGCTGCCCTCCCTGCTCATTAACCTCCTTGATTTGATTTTTTTTTAATCCCCTCCCCTGGCCGAGCCTTGGCACAGCCGCGGCCCCCTGCCCTCCTCCTCCTCCTGGGGGGGTGCTGAGCGCCGGCTGCTCGGTGCCTGTGTCCCCCCCCCCCAAACCCCCCAGCCCCCCAAAGCCCTCTGCTCCTGCCCGCAGCCATCCTGGAGGTGCACGAGGATTTCTTCCTGTACCGCAGCGGGATTTACCGGCACACGCCCGTGGCCGAGGGCAAGGGGCCGAAGCACCAGCGGCACGGGACGCACTCGGTCAAAATCACCGGGTAGGGGCTCGGGGGGCTCGGGGGGGCTGGGAAAAGGGGTGCGGGGGGGGCTGGAGCCTGGAGATGGAGCTGGGGCTGGGGCTGGAGCTGGAGAATGGTGTGGGAGCTGGGGCTGGTGCTGGTGGTGCTGGAGCTGGTTCTGGCACTGGTGCTGGAGCTGGTTCTGGAGCTGGAGCTGGCTCTGGCACTGGTGTTAGAGCTGGAACTGGTGTTGGCACTGGTGCTGGAACTGGTGCTGGTGGTGCTGGTGCTGGTTCTGGAGCTGGTGCTGGTGCTAGATACTGGTGTGGGAGCCCAGTGCTGGTGCTGGTGGTGCTGGTGCTGTTTCGGGAGCTGGAGCTGGCACTGGAGCCTGGCACTGGTGTCGGAGCCTGGTTCTGGAGCTGGTTCTGGTACTGGTTCTGGAGCTGGTACTGGTGCTGCTGGTGCTGGTTCTGGAGCCTGGTGCTGGAGCCGGTGCAGGAGCCCAGAGCTGGAGCTGGTGCTGCTGGCACTGGTGCTGGTTCTGGCACTGGTGCTGGTCGTACTGGTGCTGGTGGTGCTGGAGCCGGTCCCGGTGCCAGCAGGGACCCCGAGCGCACGGCGCTGGGCACCGGGGGCAGGACCCGGGGGGTGGGGGCGCACTCCCCCTGCCCCATCCCAACCCTTGGGAAACGAGAGGGGGTTCACAGCCCCCCCAGGATCACAGCACGGGATGGATGGGGGGCAAAAATGGGTGCACCCCCCATGCACCCCCCAAAAATGGAGCCTGGGGGGGGGTCCCCGCTCACCCCCTGCCCTCCCACTGCAGGTGGGGCGAGGAGCAGCTGCCCGACGGCCAGACCCTAAAATACTGGGTGAGTATTTTTTTGGGGGGGGACACGAGCCTTGTGCATCGCTTGGGGGTCTTGGGGGGGGTCCGGGCACTGAGCTGAAGCCGTGTCCCCCCCCCCCAGACGGCGGCCAACTCGTGGGGCAGGGCGTGGGGCGAGGACGGGCGCTTCCGCATCGCCCGCGGCGTCAACGAGTGCGAGGTGGAGAGCTTCGTGCTGGGCGTCTGGGGGCGCGTCGGGGTGGAGGACATGCCCCACAAATGACCCCCCCTTCCCCACGACCCCCCCCCCCCCCGAGACGTCCTTGATCCCCCTCCCCAGACCCTCCCCAGCCGGGGTCAGTCGGGGTCATGCCCCCCCCCCGTGACCCCAGCGCCCCGGGGTGCTGACGCAGCGGCCGGGTGCATCGGGGCGTGCATGGGGTTTTTGGGGGGGGGAATGAGGCCGGGGGGGGGGCAACCCCGCTGCCTGTGGGATTTACCCGTTAATCCCCCCCCCTCCGGGCTCGGCGGGCTCTTTGTCGGCAGCCGGGGGCTCTTCAAAGGCGGCCCCCCCCCGCCCCAGCCCTCTCCCAGCCCCGTTATATGGCGGGGGGGCTGCAGTGGGACCCCCCCCAAAAGATATGGTCCCTTATTCCCCCCCCCAAAATTCCCCATGCCACTTTTGGGGGGGGTAGCACAGCACCACGCAGCCGGGGGGGTTCCTCCGTGCCCCCCAGGGCTGGAGGAGCCCCCCCAAGGGCTGGAGGAGCCCCCCCAAGGCTGGGTGCTGCTGGCACCCAAGGGTGGGGGGGTCCCCGTGCCCCCCCCCCCGCCTCGTCCCAATGGTGCTAAGGGCTTTTTGTGCAGGGACGTGGCCCTGGGGACCCCCCCCCCCCAAGTGTCCCCATGGGGCCGCAGCTGGGTCCAGAGCAGCCTCACAGCCCCCCCCCTCTTTTCCTTCCCCCCCCCCCACGCCGGGCTGTACTTTTAAACCATTTTTTTGTTGTTTTATTTTTTTTTTTTGTATTTATTTTGCTTTTTAATATTTGTAAATAAACTCCTGGAAGCCTCCCGGCGGGCGCGTGGCCCCGAAGGGTGCGAGCTTGTGGGGTCGGGGATGGGGAGGGAAGGGGGGGCCCAGGGTTTAGGGTAAAGGGGAAGGGGGGGCAGCACCTGGAAGGGCTGGGGGGGGCTGATAAGGGCTGGGGGGGCCTGATAAGGGCTGCGGGGGCCTGATAAGGGCGGCTTTGTCCGGCCGCCTTCCTGTTTTGCTGGCACGCTGTGACCTCGGCCGCGGGCTGCAGGAGCTGCGGGGCCCCAGGGATCGGGGGGCTGGATGCGTGGGGAGAGAGGGTGAGGGGCTGCCAAGGGGGTCTTGGGGTTTTTTTTGGGGGGTCCCAGCGGTGAGAGACTCAAAAGTGAGGCTGGGGGTGTGCAGAGTGCGTGTGCTGGAGCTGGGATGGTGTCTGGGGTCAGCCCGTGCGTGTGGCTGTCCCCACGGGCATCCCAGCCCCATCCCGTACCCACGTCCTCGTCCGTCCCAGCCCCACATCCATCCCATAACCACGGCCATCCCAGCCCCACCCTGTCCCCATCCCCACGGCCATCCCAGCCCCATGTCCTTGTCCATGCCATGCCCCCATCCACGTCCATCCCGTCCCCACATCCATCCCATACCCCCACCCACCCCATCCCATCCCAATATCCATCCCCAAATCCATCCCGTCCCCACATCCACCCCCTATCCACATCCACCCCAACCCCATCCCAATATCCATCCTGTCCCCATATCCATCCCGTCCCCAACCCTATCCCATCCCTACATCCATCCCCAAATCCATCCCGTCCCCATTCCCCTGCCCACACCGTTCCCAAATCCCAGCCGCGCCCCAGCAGCTCGGGCTGTCCCCACCCCTTTATTTTTCGCCTTTTCTCCCTTTTTTTGCCTCTTTTTGGTTTCGATTTGCAGTCAGTCTGGCTCGGAGCCCCACAGCCCTGCCTCTGGTCCCCCCCCCAGCGTGGAGTGGGGCGGCACCTGGTGGTGGGATCCTGCCCTGCACCCCCCCCCCCCAGGATAAAACCACCCAGGAGCCAAAATCCCCTCCCAAAATAAACCAGAAAGGGCCCGGCTCCAACTATTTTGGGAATTAGCAGGGGTTACTCCAGCGGTCCCACACCTTTGGCTGAGGGTTAGAAAAATCCCAAACCCAGGCGGTGCTTCTGAGGGCATCAGAGAGGTTACGGTGCCTGAAAATGTCCCTTTTTGTAGAAAAAATCCTTCAAATATGGGGAAGGAACGCGGCCTTCACACCCCGCTCCGAGCTGCTTCCCATTAAGGGAAATTAAACCCAGAATTGTAGAGATGTCAGTTTAGAAGCAGAGGAAGGCTTCGTGCTGCTCACCTCCTGGCTGTGCCTCAGAAGGGGAGCAGGGCACGGCTTTTGCCGTAAATTAGGACAAAAAAGGTAAAAAAAAAATGGATTTTATGGAAGCGAAGGGAGGCGTCCCACAGCCCAGGCAGCCCCGCAGCTTTCCTCCTGCCCGGGGCTGATCCTGCCCCCCCAGCAGCAACACCGGGGCTGTGGGTACGGGACATCCATGGCCCCCCGGGGTTTTTTTGGGGGGGCCAGCACCCCACAAACAGCCCAGGCAGGAGAGCAGCGCGTGGGGTGCTTTATTCCAGAGCTGCACAACGAGGCTGGCACCGCTCCCCCGCTCGGCTTCCACGGGCAGAAAGAAATCAGGACACGTTGGCAAGAAGCTGGCCCTGGCTTCCTGCAGGATTTTGGGCCAGAAACGGGAAAATCCAGGTGGTCCCTAGAGGCATGGCACGGGCTGGCTCCTGGTTTGGCCGTCGCACCTCGTGGCACAGCCCCGGGGCAGCAGAACCGTGCGGTGGCACCGCAGGGACCGGCACCGGGAGGCACCAGCAGGGCTCTGGGGGTGGGGGGGGGGTCCTGGGGCAATTTGGGGGTGCAGCGAGGGGCCCTGGGGTGTCACAACATGCGGGTGACCACCATGGTGAGGAAGTCCTCGTAGCTGAGGCGGACGTTGCCCAGCAGCGCCGTGTCCTTCTCGCGGAAAGCCTCGGTGGTGCTCTGGAGCTGCATGCAGATGTGGATGAAGCGGTCGAGCTGGATGCTGGGGTCGGGCGACCTCGGGGCGTAGCGGGCCAGCAGCAGCTGGCTGAACTGGGGGCTGAGGTTGTAGCCCAGCTGGGAGAAGGCTGGGAGGGAGAAGCACTCGGGTTAAAACCCCCCAAAAAAGAAGGGTGACAGCCCCAGCTCGTGCACACCCATCCCCACCACACTCCAGGATCACCGTGGGAGGAAGGAACCCAATAAAAGCCCAAATTCCTGGGATGTTTCTCTCCCATTTAGCCACACACGCCCAAGGGCTCCTCCCAGCGCAGGGCGAGGCTTTGCCACAGCCCTTTGGGAGAACAACGGGGAGAAAGGGATTTCCTAAAGACTGGGGTTCGTAACACGGCTGGGCTGCAGCTCCTCGAATCCTCCCCGTGGGCAGCGCAGCTCCTCGGGTCCTCGCTCTGCAGCCCCGTGCAGGAGACACGGGGAGCTCGGGGACACCCAGGAGCTTGGGGACACCCAGAAGCTCGGGGACAGGCTGGAAAGCAGCAGCAGGCAGAGCAATAAACCCCACAGAGCCCATGGTCGGTGCCCCTCGTCCCTCGCCCACCTTGCTGCAGCTCGCTGAAGCTGATGGAGCCCGAGCGGTCGCGGTCGAACTGCTGGAAGAGGTTCCTCCACTGCTGGATGAAGCGCAGCAGGGCCGAGAAGCCGTACACATCGATGCGCCCGGAGCGGGTCCTGTCAAACGTGTCTGGAGAAGAGAAAAATAGAAAAAAAAATTAAAAAAAAAGGGTGGCGAGGAGCGGAGCGGGGCTGTGTGCTGGTGTTCCCAGTGCTCCCAGTTCTCCCAGTGCTCCCAGTTCTCCCGGTGGCTGCTCACTGATCATCAGCAGGCAGGTGTCGTCGTCGAAGGCCGTCCAGTTGGAGTTGAGCAGCGCCTGCTTCAGCTCCCGCACCGAGATGTGGCCGCTGCCGTCCGCGTCCACGGCCTGGAACCAGGCGAAGGCTTCGGGATCCACGCCCGGGGGGGCGCAGCCTGTTTTGGGGGGGGGTGACGGGGAGGGGGGGGGGGCACCGTCAGTGCGCACCGGGCTCCGGTTCTGCTCGGGTCCCGGTTGGATCTGGGGGTGCAGGGTAGGGGGGGGGTCCCTGTGGATGTACTCACCTGGGGGGGCGGCCCCGCCGGGGGGGTGCCCGTAGGGGGCTCCGGGCCCACCGGGGTATGGCCCAGCACCGGGACAGCCCTGGCGGGGGGGAACGGTATGGTCAGGGGGGTACCGGGACCCCCCCCAGGACCCCCTGGGCCCTCCCAGAGCCCCCTGAATCCCCCCAGCACCCCCAGGCCCCAGCCCCGGGACCCCCCAGGAACCCCCGGGACCCCCCGGTCCTTTCCGGGACCCCCAACCCCCAGCCCCGAGGCCCCCCCCCGGTCCTCCGGGGACCCCCGAATCCTCCCCCGGCTCCCCCAGGCTCCTGCCCCGGGACTCCCCTGGTCCCCCCGGGTCCCCTGAATCCCCCCGGGACCCCCCAGGAACCCCCGGGACCCCCCCGGTCCTCTCCAGGACCCCCGAATCCTTCCCGGGACCCCCAGTCCCCATCCCCAAGCCCCCCCCAGTCCTCCGGGGACCCCCGAATCCCCCCCAGGACCCTCCCGGTCCCCTCTGGGACCCCCAGACCCCTACCCCGGGACCCCCAGGACCTCCCCGGGACCCCCAAATCCCCCCAGGACCCCTCAAGGACCCCCAGACCCCAGCTCCGGGACCCCCCCCGGCCTCCCCCGGACCCCTCAGGGACCCCCAGGCCCAGGCCCAGGCCCAGGCCCAGGCCCCGGGGTCCCCGGGCCCTCCCCGGGACCCCCCGGTCCCGGCCCCACCTGTCCCGGAAACGCCGCCATGATTCCGCCACCGCCGCCGCCACCACTGACAGTGCCCCGCTTCCGCCTCCTGACGTCACGAGCGTCCCGCCCTCCCATTGGTTGCACCGCGCGGTTGAGCCCCGCCAGGTCCCGCCCCCGCTCTGGGTGTGGGCGGGGACTCCTGGGGCTTAAAGCGGCGATGGTGATGGGGGGGGAGTGGGGCCCACCCGAAAGGGAGGTCGGGGTCGGGGTCGGGGTCGGGGTCGGGGTCGGGGTCGGGGTCGGGGTCGGGGTCGGGGTCGGGGTCGGGGTCGGGGTCGGGGTCGGGGTCCTCCCAGGGCCTACAGCAGCCTGGGGTCCCCACCGTACCTCCACGTCAGGCCCAGGATCATCATCACCACCATCACCATCATCATCGTCATCACCATCATCATCATCGCCATCATCATCATCATCATCATCATCATCGACATCCCCATCCCCACCAGAATCCTCACCATCATCATCATCACCACCACCAACACCCCGATCAACAGCCCATCATCATCATCGCCATCGTCCTCATCATCACCACCACCATCATCATCATCATCCCCATCATCATCATCGATATCATTGACACCCCCATCATCATCATCACCACCATCATCATCATCACCACCACCAACACCCCAATCAACAGCCCATCATCATCACCACCATCATCATCATCATCGTCACCATCACCATCATCACCACCACCCTCCAGATCATCAACAGCCCCCCCACCATCATCATCATCACCCCTCTCATCCCCATCCCCACCACCATCCCCACCATGCCATCATCATCATCACCACCACCACCATCAGCATCTCCATCATTGACATCGTCATCATCACCACCACCATCACCACCATCATCATCACCATCGCCTCCATCATTGACATTATCATCATGACCATCATCATCATCGTCACCCCACCCACCACCCCCATCACCACCACCATCATTGACATCCCCAACACCACCGCCATCCCCATCGTCATCACCATCATCACCATCATCATCGTCACCGCCATCCCCATCACCACCACCACCCCCATCACTGTCCTCATCACCATCATCACCATCACCCCCATCATCATCCCCATCACCACCACCATCACCATCATCACCACCCCACCCACCATCCCCATCGCCATCACCACCATCATCATCATCACCATCATCACCACCACCATCAGGATGGGAGCAGGGCTCTGGCCTCAGCCCCATGCACAGGGACAGGGACAGGGATGGGGACATGGGGACAAGGACATGGATGGGGACATGGGGACATGGGGCCACGGGGCCACAGCAGACACACCACGAGAGGAGCCACGCGTGGGGCAGCACTCGGCTGTATTTCATCGGGGCAGGATCCACCCGCCCCACAGCCACCCCCCCGCACCCCCTGAGCCCCCCGAGCCCCCCGGGGAGCGCCGCAGCCCCCTGGAAAACGGGGGCAAGAATAAATCCAGCAGCGGGCGGCACCCGGCGCCGGCTCAACCGAAGGGCCCCTTGGCGTTTTTGGGTTGGAAAAGGGGCTGCTCCACGGGCAGGGCGCCCATGCACTCGGCCGGGCTGCAGTGCCCGGTTTTGCCCGGGGGTCCCGTGGCCCCCGGGGGGCCGGGGATACCGGGGATGCCCTGCTGGCCCACGGGGCCCGGTGGCCCCATCTTCCCGTAGCCCGGTGGTCCCTGGGGGCCTGCGAGGGGAAAAAAGAGGGGGAGGAAGGTGGCACGGGGCAGGCGGTGCCCAGCAGGAGGGTGGGGGCGGGTGGGGGGCTCACCTGGGGGTCCCGGGGGGCCGCTGTCCCCCATCATCCCCACGCCTTTCTCCCCTTTCTCTCCTTTGGCGCCCGGTTCTCCTGGGGGAGAGGGGAGGAGGGTGAGACCCCGGCACGGGGGGTGTTTGGGGACACCCCAGTGCCTGGGGTCACCCCGGTGCTCAGGGACACCCCGGAGTCTGGGGACACCCTGATGCTTGGGGACATTCTGATGCCTGGGGACACCCCGGTTCTTGGGGACACCCCGGTGCTCAGGGACACCCTGGTGCATGGGGACACCCTAGAGCCTGGGGACACCCCAGTGCTTGGGGACATCCCGGTGCATGGGGACACCCTAGAGCCTGGGGACACCCCAGTGCTTGGG
Source organism: Aythya ferina (assembly GCF_964211825.1). NCBI lineage: Eukaryota > Metazoa > Chordata > Aves > Anseriformes > Anatidae > Aythya > Aythya ferina. The sequence continues at coordinate 1,273,466 of NC_140322.1, read as the reverse complement.
GACAACCCAGAGTCTGGGGACACCCTGGTGCTCAGGGACACCCCAGCTCTTGGGGACACCCCAGTGCTCGGGGACACCTCAGCGCCTGGGGACACCCCGGTGCTCAGGGACGCCCCAGTCCTTGGGGACAACCCAGAGTCTGGGGACACCCAAGAGCCTGGGGACACCCCACTGCCTGGGGACACCTTGGTGCTCAGGGACACCCTGGTTTTTGGGGACAACCCGGAGTCTGGGGACACCCCAGTGCTTGGGGACACCCTAGAGCCTGGGGACACCCCACTGCTTAGGGCCACCCCAGTTTTGGGGCCACCCCAGTTTTGGGGCCACCCCAGGTTTTGGGGCCACCCCAGTTTTTGGGGACTTTGGGGACACCGCGGGCGCCACCTACCCCTCATGCCCGGCACTCCCTGCCGCCCCTCTCTGCCGATTTGCCCCGGCAGCCCCGGGGAACCGGGGGGTCCCGGCCGGCCGGGGAGCCCGTCCTTGCCCGGGGGTCCCGGTCTGCCCGGGGCCGCCACCATCTCCACGGGGAAATGCAGCCGGGAGGTGTAGTACGCCATGCGCTCTGCGGGGACACGCGCCTCAGCGGGGATCGGGGGGGGCCACGAGGGAGGGGGAAAAATGGGGGTCCTGGGGGGGTCCTCACCCCCCCCAAAAAAACCCCCCGTTACCGTCGAAACCCCGTTACCGTCAAACATTTTGCTCATCTCCTGCTGGATGAACCTCTTGATCTCGTCGTAATTCACCACGTCCCCCTGGGGGGGGGGGACACACACACAAACGGGATGGGTCGCGGCCACCGAGCCCCCAGCTCTGCGCCCCCCCACCCCCCAAAAAAAAAACAAAAAAACAAAAAAACCCCACTTACCATCATCCCCGGGGGTCCCGGCAGCCCGGGGCTGCCCGCGGGTCCCGGGGAGCCGGGGGGGCCCCTCTCCCCGGCGGGACCCCGCAGCCCCACGGGCCCCATGGAGCCGCTTTTCCCCGGCCCCCCCGGGGCGCCGGCTCTGCCCTTCTCCCCGGGGTACCCTCGCTCTCCGGGGGATCCGGCTTCACCCTGCGGGGACGGGGGTCAACGGGAGCCCCCCCCCCCGGACCCCATAACGGGGGTCTCGGGGGGTCTCGGGGTGACGGCAGCATCGCAGCCGGGCTCTGCCCTCACCTTCTGGCCGGCGGGTCCCGCGGTGCCGGGTTTTCCCGGGGGGCCCTGGGGGGGGGGACACAGAGGGGAGGGGGGTGGCAGGGCTGTCCCGGGGGTCCCCTGGGCCGCGCAGCCCCTCTCCTCTCCTCTCCTACCTCTTTACCGCTGGGTCCGTCCGGCCCCGGTTCCCCCTGCGGGAATGGGATTGGGGAGGTGTGAGATGGGCCCTGTAAGGTCCCCCCCCCCCCTATTTTATGTCCCCCCCCCCCTCACCGGTGGGCCGGGGTGTCCTGGTGGTCCCGGTTGTCCCGGCATCCCCGGTAGCCCTCGGTCCCCCGCCGAGCCGCGCTCGCCCTTCAGCCCCTACGGGATGGAGCAGGGTGTGTGGGGAGGGGGCAGCAGGGGATGGGGACGGCCACCGCCGTGGGGGGGGGGGGACACAGCCACCACGTCCCCCGGCCCCATCCCGTGCCCCCCAGCCCCCTGTGGGGTCACCGCGGGGCACCCCATGGGTACTCACCACTCCGGCGAGGCCAGCGGGACCCGGCTGCCCCGGGCTGCCAGGGGGTCCCTGGGGACACAGAGCGGGGTTTCAGCCTGGGGTGAAGCCCCCCCACCCCGGGGACGGGGCCCCATAGCCCCCCCCCACACCGTCCCAGTGCTCCCAGTTGGGTCGGAGCCACTTACGATGAGCCCCGGGGGTCCCTGCCGGCCTTGGGGTCCCATAGGGCCGGGGTCGCCCTGCGGAAAGCAGCGGGGGTGAACGGGGTGGGGGGGGGGCACGGGACCCATCCAGCGCTGGGTTCCCGTGTTCCCCCCCCCCCTCCCCAAATCCCTCACCTCGGCCCCCGGCCGTCCGGTGCTCCCCGGGGGGCCGGGTTTGCCGCAGTCACCCTGCAAGGACAAAGGGACAGCGGGGACAGGGTGGCACCGGGACGCCCCCCCCCCCCCAGCACCGGGGTCCCCGGGGCTGTCCCCATATTGGGGTCACCGCCACCCCATCGGGGACCCCCCCGTGCCAGCACCCACCTTGGGGCCGGGGAGTCCTGGGTGCCCCGGTTTGCCCTTAAAGCCCTGTGGGGGGAGAAGAGAGGAGAGGGGAGGATTTTGGGGTGGGGGTGCAGAGCCAATTGGGGGGGGGGGGGGACACCGGCACGGCTCACGGGGCACCCACCGGGCACCGGGAGGGGGACAGGGAAAGGCAGCACTCACCGGGGGGCCCATCATCCCGGGGGGGCCGGGGGGGCCGGGGTCACCCTAGGGAGAAAAAGACATTGGGGATGTCCCCGGGGGGGGGCGCAGGGGGGGTCCCCCAGGACCCTACAGAGCCCAGCACCTCACCCGCGGCCCCGGTTTGCCGTCCTTGCCGTCCAGTCCCTCCAAGCCAGCGGGGCCCTGCGGGGACAAGGGGGGGGGCTCGGAGGGGGGCCGTGACCCCCAGCACCTCTTTTTGGGGTGGGGGGGTCCCCAGAGAGCAGCAGCAGGGAGGGGAGCGCTGCGATGCCCCCAGGGTGGGCACGGGGAGCCCTTACCTGGATGCCCGGGGGGCCGGGGGGGCCGGGGGGGCCCGGCATGCCCGTGGGTCCACGCATGCCCTCGCTGCCCTGCGGGGACCACGGTGGCGGGGGGGGGTCAGGGTCAAGGTCAGGGTCAGGGTCAGGGTCAGGGGTGACCCGAGGTGACCCCGCGGTGTCACCGCCGCCCCCCCCCCCCCCCGCGCTCACCTTTTCGGCCGCAGGTCCCGGGGGTCCGGCGGGGCCGACCTTCCCCGGGAAGCCGGGGGGGCCCTGAGGAGAGGAGCCGTGGTCATATGGGGTGGATAAACCCCCCCCCTCGTGCCCCCCTCCCACCCCAAACCCGTTCCATCGGGGTTGCCCCCCTGCGCCCCATCCCGCGGCACTGCCCCCTGGACCCCTCCCCAGCTCGCCCCCCGACCCCATGGGGGCACCGACGGCCCCAGCACGGGGTCTTGGGGTCACCCCACTCTGCGCCCCCCCCCAGCCCTATAGGACGGACTTACGGGTGGCCCCGGGAAGCCGGGCTGGCCCTGGAAACCCTATGGAGAGAGGGGGGCTGAGCGCGTCCTGCCCCACAAACGGGGGTCCCGGGCACCCCGGGGGGAGCCGGGGACGAGGCTGGGGGGGGGACGGGGTTGTAGGGTCGGGGTTGTAGGGTCGGGGTTGTGGGGATGGGGTCCCTGGGGGACACTCACCTGGTCGCCCTTCTCGCCGGAGCTGCCCGGGAGCCCCCGCTCGCCCCTCGGTCCCTGCGGGAGAGCCGGGGACGTGAGCGCCATAGCCAAAATTTGGGGGGTCCCCAGGGCCAAAATTGTGCCCCCCCCCACACATCCCCGCACCTACCGCTGGCCCTACAGCACCGGGGAGGCCGTCCAAGCCGGGGGGGCCCTGGAAAAAAAAGAGGGGAGGGCTCAGAGGGGGGGGGGGTGGCTGCAGGGACCCCAACCCCGTGCCCGCGGAGAGGGGGGCACCCGGGGGAGCCCCCGGCCCCGCTGCCCCGTGCTGGGGGGCACAGCCCCCACTCACCGGTTCCCCTTTCTCCCCGGGGGGGCCCACGTAGCCTCGCTCGCCTTTGATGCCCTGGGGGGGGGGAAGGAAATGGGGGTCCCGTGTGGGACGAGGGGGGATATGGGGTCCGCATGGGGTATGGGGGGGCACGGGGGGATAGAGGGGGGATGGGGGGACATGGGGGGGCATGGGGGGGCAGAGGGGACATTGGGGGGGCAGAGGGGACATGGGGGGGCAGAGGGGACACAGGGGGGGGTGGTGGGGGGCTGCAGTACTCACGGGCAGGCCGGGGGGGCCCGTGGCACCGGGGTATCCGGGCTGCCCTGGAGGTCCCTGTGGGGGGAGGATGGAGCTGAGCCGCCTGCGACCCCCCCAGGCGGGCACCCAGAGCCCGCAGGGTGTACCCTGCCCCCCCCAGACCCCCCCCCACCCCACCACCCCCACCCCAGGGTGCCCCCACTCACCGGCTCCCCTTTGGCTCCGGCCAGCCCTGCGGGGCCGCGCTCCCCCTGGAGACCCTTGGAGGGGAAGAGGAGAGGTTCTGGGGGGGGGGGCTCTCCCATGGACCCTGCCTGGAGCCCCCCCGGGGGCTGCGACCTGCCCCCTGCACACACCCCAGGCACCCCCCCTACTGCTGCGCCCCCCAACCCTGTGCCAGGACCCCCGGGGGCTCCAAAGAGCCCTGCAGGGGGGGGGGGCTGCACATGGGTGCCCCCCTACCAGCACCCACCAGTGCCCAGGGCACCTTCAGCCCACGGGGGGGCACCCGCTGCCCCCCCGTCCTCCCGGGGCACACAAGACACGGGTGACACGGTGACACAGGTGACACGGTGACACGGGTGACAGCCAGGAGCCCCCAGGCTCGGTGGCGCACCGGGGGGGGGGGGTTAGTGGGGGGGTTACGTGGTGCCGAGGTGCTGGAGGCTGGACAGGACAGGCTGACACCGCAGAGAGACCACCACAGAGAGACCCCCCCCCCGGCCGGACGGAGCTGTTACGGTGACATTTAGGGTGGGGGGGGGGGGGGAGGCGAGGGGACAGCAGCAGGACAGGATCCGCACGGAGCCACCACCACGGGACAGCCGCTGGCCCCCCCCCCGCTGCCACCGGGAGGAAGGGTGAGGATGAGGATGGAGATGATGGAGATGATGAAGATGATGGAGATGGACGGAGGCTGCTCCTGGGGGAGTCAGGCACCGGGGAGGGGGGGCGTGAGGAGGAGCCCCCCGTGCCCCCAGGAGGGTTGGGGGCAACATTAGGGTGCCTGGAGGGGGGGGGGGGGCACCCAGCCCTCCTGGGGGGGCTGTGCCGTGCCGGGGCACACCGGGACACCCGGCACACCCAGCCCCGTGCCGGGGAGGGATCCGGCACCGGGGGGGGGGGGGGGCTCAGGTTGCCAAATCCGGGGTGCCCCTTCCTGAGCCTGAGCCCACCGGGAGCCCCCCCCGGATGGAGATGGGAAGCAAGGGGATGGAGATGTGGTGAAATGAGGGGGGGGGTGAAATGAGAAAAGCTGGGGGAGGCTGCTCCCGGGGGGTCGCTGCCCGGTGCCGTGGGGTGTTTGGGGATTTGGGGGGGGGGGACACACACGGACACGGGGGGGGGGCACAGCCAAAAACCAAGCGGCAGCGACAGACGGCACAGAGCGGGGCCGTGCTGGTCCTTACGGGCAGTCCGGGTGCGCCCTGCGTTCCAGGGAAGCCTGGGGGGCCCTGAGGGGAGAAACAGGGACGTCACGGCCCCGAAACGTCCCCCCCCCCCGCCCCGAGGACGAGGCTGAGCCCTTGGGGTGCCGCGGAGCACCCCCCGCTGGGGGCCACCTCGACCCCATCCGGACGGGGTTCCTGCTCCGTGCCGGGGCCGGCAGCGCCCTCGTCTCCATCTCCAGCCCCACGGGGGGGGGCGGCTGCGACGCTCCTCGGCCTCTGCCCATCACCGGGGCCTCGTGGCGGGGCGCTGGGACCCCCTGGGGGGTCGACAGCAGAAGCTCCGAGCCCCCCCCCCCCGGCGCTGCGACGCGGTGCTGGCACAACCCAGCACCCCCCCAAGCCCCGGCGCGGGTACTTACGATGGGGCCCGGTGGCCCTGGGGGTCCCCGAAGTCCCGGTGGGCCCTGGGGAGGGACGGGAGCCGTCAGATGGCACCACGGGGGGGGGGACACCCATGGCCTCCAGCAGCACGGGGGGGGCACCCACCTGCTCGCCTCTCTCTCCGGGGATGCCCGGGGCACCGGGGAGCCCGGGGTCTCCTGCGCAATCGGGGTCGGGGCTGTCGCCCTGCGGGGAGCGGCACGGGGTCAGCAGCGGGGATGGATGTGTGTCCCCCCCCCACCCCCCCACACACCCCACAACCCACGGCACGGCCCCGCCAAGCCCCGCCAAGCACCCCAAAAGGCCTTCGGTGCCAGGGGTCACTCACCCGAGCCTCCTCAGCCCTCGGGAACTGGGCAAAGCACTGGAAAAAAACCCAAAGTCACCCGGGGGCCGCCCCGCGCCACGGAGAGCCCCGGGGGCGCAGCGCCGCACCCTGCGTGCGGCTCGGGATGAGGCTGTGCCCCCCCCCCGACCCCCCAGGGACCCCCATCCTGGATGGGATGAAGGCACAAGCGTGCCCAGAGCGTGCCCAAAGTGTTCCCTGAGCGTGCCCACGGGGTGCCCCGAGCGTGCCCAGCCCTGCGTGCGCCCGCTGCTGTGCACCGCCGCGCCAGAAGCCGATGCCCTCGGGAGCACCCCCGCTGTTTGCCCCCCCCCCTCCCGGGACCACCACCACTTCCAGGGGGCTTCCAGGAGCCCGGAGGTGGGCGAATACTCACCCGAGCACAGCCCTCGCTGCCGGGGGCGCCCGGCATGCCCCGGTCCCCCTTCTCCCCCTTGACGCCGCCGGGCGCTTCCAAGGCCGCCTGCAGCTGGGCGCAGTCCCCGCAGATGTTCTGGGGGGAGATGGGGGGGGTCAGCGGCACCCCAAGGGGCTCAGGGGTCCCCAAACGGGGGGTGGGCATCACCCGGAGACCCCCAGGGCACTCACCTTCAGCACCTCGATGTTCCTCTCGGCCATCACAGCCAACGGCCCCTGCAAGGGACGCGGGAAGAGAGGGGACGGGAGGGGACGGGAGGGGATAGGGGGTGCCCCCCGCTCCCCAGAGGGTGCAGGGTGGGGGGGCCACGGGGCACAGCCCCCACCTACCAGGTCTCCAGCCGGTCCTGGCAGCCCCGGCAAGCCGTTGTGTCCTGGGACCCCCTAGAGCCAAGGAGAGAGTTTGGGCACCCGCCCCCATCACCAAAAAGCGGGGCAGGACCCGACCCCCCCCCCCCGCCCCGTGCACGCTGCTGCTCCAAATCCCGTGGCTCACCTGGCGGCCGGGGGCACCGGGAGGGCCGGGGGGGCCGGGGGCTCCGGGGGGACCCTGCAGCAACCCCAAAAAAGAAGCAGAGATGGGCGGTGAGGTGGTGGTGGGGCCGGTTGGGGGGGGGGGGGCTGCGGGGACGGCACCCACCTGGGGACCCGGCTGCGGCTGCCAGGACATCCCGGTCCAGAGCCCGGGGGCTCCCTGGGGGGGGTGGGAGAAAAAAAGGGAGGATGCTCGAGGGGGGGACACAAAGCCACGGGGATGGGGCTGGGGTTGGCACCCGCGGGCACTCACCGGCATCCCGGCGTGGTTGGGGTCCTGGCGAGGGCTGGGGGGGCAGGAGCACTCCCCGGGGTCCCCCTGCAGGAAAAGGAGGTGAGGGAAAAGGATGGGGGGGGGCAAAAATTGGGGGGGGGGCACCAAGTTCCCACCCCGGCACCCGCTCACCTTCTCGCCCTGGGTGCCCTTCTCTCCCTGCGAGGGGGAAAGGCACGGATGGATTTAGCAAGGGGTCCCCCGGCCCCCACCGTGTCCCCCCCCCAAGTCCCGTACCCACCGGCAGCCCGCTGGAGCCGGGCACCCCCGGGAGCCCCCGCTGCCCCTCGGGGCCCTGCGAGGAAGAGGAGCGTGAGGAAGGTCGGCCCTGGGCTCAGCTGGCACCAAGGGGCTGTGGGGGGGGGGGGATGGCAACGTGTGTGTGTCCCCCCCCCCCCCTCCATGGGGCAGGACCTACCGGTGGCCCGGTGACGCTGGGTCCTGGTGGCCCGGGGGGGCCCACGGCACCTTTGGGACCCGGAGATCCCTGTGGGGAAAGGAGAGCAGGAGCTGGGGGGGGGCACAGGGGGCTGGGGGGGTGCTGGGGGGGCACCAGCACCGTGCTCTGGGACATGAGGCAGGGTGGGGGGGGACGTGGCACCGCGCTGTGCCCCAGCACCACGGTGTGCCCGGGGGGGATGTGACCCCGGGACAGGCTTGTTGAGGGGGTGGCACAGCCCCCCCCCAACGAGGGGAGGGCTCGGGGGGGCGCCGCCTTTACCTTGGCTCCTTTCTCTGCTGCCATTCCTGGGGGGCCCTGCGCTCCGGGGGGTCCCTGGGGGCGGGAGGTGCCATTAGGTCTCCCCAGCGAGCAGCGGTGACAGCCCCGTCCCCGGGGCCACGCTGTCACCGTTTGCAATGTGGGGGGGGGTCACTGGGATCCCAGAGGGACACTTACGGGGGTCCCGGGTGGTCCGGTGCTGCCGGGCTCTCCCTGGGGGGGGGGGGAAAGAGAGAGGGAGAGGTGCCTGGCACGGCACCAAACGGCACCAAACGGCACCAAACGGCACCAAACGGCACCCCATGGCACCCCATGGCACCCCATGGCACCACACACCCACCTTTGGTCCCGGCTGGCCGATCCCCTGCTCTCCCGGCTCGCCCTACAGAGAACGGGGGGGGAGCAGTGAACGTCCCCGTGCGCCCCCCCCCCAACCCACCCCATGCACCCCACTCACCTGCAGCCCCTTGGGCCCGGCGGGACCTCGGATCCCCGGCAGCCCCGGCTTGCCCTACAACACAGCTCGGTCACCGCGGGGCTATGGGGTCACCGTGGGGCTGGGGGGGTCACCGCGGGGCTATGGGGTCACCGCGGGGTGGGGGCACTCACGGGTCTGCCAGGCTGGCCGGTGCCCGGGGTGCCGGGGTCCCCTTTGGCCCCGGGTCGTCCCGGGACGCCCCCCATACCCGAGAGCTGCCCCTGCAGCACGGGGCACGGCTCGCAGGAGTCTCCCTGAGGAGGAAAGAGCAGAAAAAAGGAGTTTGGGGCGGTGAGGGGATGGGGGGGGGGTAGGACAGGGTGTTGGGGTCGTCCCCACCTCTGTGGGGTCCTCACCTTCTCGCCTTTGGGGCCGGCCGGCCCCCTGATGCCCGGCTCCCCCGCCAGCCCCGGGAGCCCGTCCATGCCCGGTGCCCCCGGGTCCCCGGGGCTGCCCGCGGCCCCCTGGCAAAAAAGAGGGCACGGGGAGGGGGGGCGTCAGCATCCCCCCCACCCCACAGCCCCCTCCGCACCCCCGGTTTGCCACCGGGACCCCGTCTCCGTCCCCTCTCACCTTCTGCCCTTTCTGGCCGGCGTCTCCAGGTTTGCCCTGGGGAAACGAAGCCATCAGGGTCACGACGTCCCCGAGCACCCCAAATGTCCCCGGGCGCCCCAAATGCCCCCGGTCCCAAAACGGGGACCCCACGGGCACGGGGAAGGGGTGGGGGGGCACTCACCGCTCTGCCGGGGGGCCCGTCCTTGCCCCGCTGCCCCGGTGCTCCCGGCACAGCCAGCACCGTCCCTGCCCCTTCCAGCGCCTGCGGGGCCGGGGGGCACTGCCCGCAGGGCTCACCCTGTGGGGGGGGGACACAGCCGGGTCACCGCCTGCTTGGGGACCCCCAGGGACAGCGCGGGGACACTTCCCAGCTCTCACCTTCTCTCCTTTCAGTCCTTGCACTCCTGGCTCGCCCTTATCCCCTGGGAGCCCCTGCAAGGGCAGAGATGAGGCCGTGCAGCCCTGCGCCCCCATGAGCCCCCCCCCAGCTCCGTGCCGCCCCCCCCCCCAAAAAAAACTCACCGGGCTGCCTGCGGGACCCTCCTGGCCGCCGGCACCCTAAAAGATATTGGGGTCAGGATCCGGCCCCCTGGGGGTGCCCTCAGCCCCTGGGGGGGGGGCGCACGTCTCCCACCGGGGGGGGGTCCCCACGTCCCACGGGGGGGTCACCCACCTTCTCGCCCTTGATGCCAGCCAGCCCGGGGAGGATTGTGGCACCCTGCGGAGAGGTCACAGCTCCAGCACCCACGGACACGGGGTTCAGTGGGGCTGGGGGGGCTCTGGGGGGCTCTGGGGGGCTTTGGGGGGGGGTCTCAGCCCCGTGAACTCACCAGCAGCGGCGCCGGCTCGCCCTCGTGCCCCTTGGGGGGCTCCCGCAGCAGCGCGGCGAGGACGCGGGCGTCGCAGGACAGGCAGGAGTCCCCCTGCGAGGGGCGCGGAGACGGCACAATCGGGGGGGGCTCGGGGTCACCCGCTGAGCCCGGGGGGGCTGTCCCCACGCCGGGTGGGACAGCGGGACATGGGGACGGCGGGATGACACTCACCTTCTCCCCCTTCATGCCGTGGATGCCAGGGTCTCCCTGGGGAAAAGGATTGGGGTTGGGACGGGCTGGATGCTCCTCGGCACCACCCTGCCCCAAAGAGCCCCGCGCCACCTACCCTGTCCCCTTTGGGTCCTGCGGGGCCAGGCCTGTCCTGCGGGCAGGGAAATGAAGAGGAAGCTTTAGGGATGCGGAGAAGACCCCCCCACACGCCCCCCAACAACCCCCAGACTCACCGAGACCCCGTCCTTGCCGGGCAGCCCAGGCTCCCCCCGGGGTCCGGGTTCCCCCGGGAGCCCGACGGTGCCGAGCGTCCCCGCGGGGACCGTGGGGCACGGCTCACATGGCTCGCCCTGCCGAGAGGGGACGGTGAGGGACAGCCCCAGGCTGGCACCTCGGGGGGGTCCCCAAGGTCCCCAAGGAGCCCCCAGAAGCCCCCCAGCCCAGGGGGTGGGCACAGCCCCCCTCCGGGCCACCCTGCACCCACCTTGGCTCCTTTCGGCCCCAGAGCGCCGGGTGGCCCCTGTGGGATGAAGGCAGGGGTTGGGGCTGTGGGGTGGGCTCGCTGCAGCTCGGCCCATCCTAAACCCACTTTCCCCAAGCCCCTGGGGTTCTGTGGGGTCGGTCCCAGCCCCCAAAGCCCTTCCCGAGCCGGGCTGGGATCCCAGCCCCGCTCCGGCCAGGCAGCCCCGGCCCCGAGCCAGGAAACCCGGCTCTGACCCCGGCTTTGGCTCCGAGCGCTCGGTACTCACGGGTGTCCCAGGCGGGCCGCCGGGTCCAGGAGCTCCCGAGCTGCCCTGCAGCCAGAAACGGCAGAGCCTGAGCCTGGAGAGGTGGAAAACACGGCCCCAAAACCCCCCCCCAGCCCCCCCATCTCCCATCCGCTCCTCTCCAGCCCCATAAATCGGGGAGCGCAGCCAGCGCCCTCCGTACGCCCCCTCCTCACCTTTTCTCCCTTCGGACCTGGGGGGCCACCGGGGTCGCCCTGAACAGGACAGAGGATGGCATCAGCTCTGCTGTCACCCCCCGTCAGCCCCACGGGGCATCTCGCCCCCCCCATGGCACGGCCCCTTACCGGCTTCCCCGGAAAGCCGATCCCCGGTGAGCCCGGCTTGCCCGGTGGCCCCGGCTCTCCCGCCAGCCCCTCGGGTCCCACGAGGCCGGGGTCGCCCTAAAAACCAAGGATTTTCCGTGCCGGCGCTGCTCCTGGGTGCCCCGAGCCCTCCCAGTTCTCCCAGTTACCTTCTGGCCCTTGGGGCCCACCACGCAGATCTCTCCGGGCCGGCCCTGGTGGGGAAGGGAGCGGGGTGAGCGCCGTGCGTGGCACGGGGCAGGATGGTGCTGGACCCTCCTGCCCCACAGCCTGCCCCACAACCGGAGCTACTCACATCACGGCCCGGGCGGCCCGGCTTGCCCTGGAGTCCCCCGTCGCCCTTCTCACCCTTCTGGCCCTGGGGGACAGACGGGTGTCACCACTGCCACCTCCCAAACCCCTCGGGGACCCCGCTGGGCTCTGCAGGTCCCCAAACCCCGACAGCGAGGACCCAGCTCGTCCCCAGCGCCGTCCTCACCTTCTCCCCGTCGGCACCCACCGCCCCCGGCAGCCCCTGCGTGGTGGGACAGAGAGGGGGCAGCGTCAGAGGGACCCCGGGGACCCCCAGCCCTGCACAGGGTGCGTGCACAAAGCAAATTTGGGAGCCCCGGCATCACTCACCGCCTCTCCGCGCTGCCCCTTCTCGCCCTGCGGCCCCTCGGCGCACTGGGGGGAGAAGGGGAGGGTGGTGAGGGGGTGCTGGGACCCTGGGGGGGGTGCTGGGACCCTGGGGGCGGTGCTGAGGGTGGGGGTCTCACCTGCACGGGGCCGCTGGGGTCTGTGCGCACGCAGTCAGCGCCCTGCGGGAGGAGAGGAGGTGGCTCAGGGGGGGGGACGTGGCTCATTTATGCGGGGCAGGGGGGTCCCCACAGGCCAGAGCACCCCTGGGTGGGGTGGGGGGGGGCTGCTGGGGGCACTCACACGCTCGCCTTTCTCCCCTTTGGTGCCGTAGGAGCCGGGCAGGCCGCGCTCACCCTTCCCTCCCTGCAAGAGGAAGAGGATGGCGAGGTGTGACACCACTGTCCCCGTGTGTGCCCCCAGCTCAGGGGGGAGCCAGCTGGGGGTCCTGGAGCTGGGGGGGGGCACAAACCTACCTTGGGTCCTGGGGGACCGAGCGTGACCTGGGGAGAGAGCACGGGGGTGGCACAGAGCACCCGGCACCCCGGGGGGCGCACCGACCACCCTCCCTACATCCCCCTTCCTCCCATCGCCCTGTCCCCAAATGTCCCCAGATGTCCCCAAAACCCCCGGCAGGCAGTGCCCCCCGCTCCTGGTGCTGCCCAGGGCACTCACATTGGCCGGAGACGTCCGTGGCGAGCAGGGGGGGCACTGAAAGAGACGGACACGGTGCTGGCACCCCCTCCCCACACAAGCCCACGGCTGCTGCCCGCACACCCTCAACCCACGGGGCTCCCCCACTTCACCCAGGGCGAAGGGAAACCCGAGGAAATGTTTTTTTCAGCCTCCCCGGGGAGGAGAGGAGAGAGCCTGGCCTGGCACGGGCTCTCCCTGCGGCTTTGTGGCTTGACCACAGCTCCGCCGAGCCAAGGCGGCCGCTCCAGCGCGCTCCCGGCAGGGCTGGGGGCACCCCGGGGCTCCCCTCCCGCCTCACCTCCTCGCTGCGTGTCCCCGGCGGACCCCTGTAGCCCTGTGGGGAAGGAAAAAGGAGCAGGGGGTGAGAAGCCGAGCTGGGCAGGCTCCAGCTGCCCCCCTCTCTGACCCCCAGCCCGTGCCACGGGACCCGGCTGCGCCCCGGGGGTGCCCGGCAGGAGCCCGACGTGGGAGCAGGGGCGGCGTGGGCGCAGGGCACGGGGTGTGCTGGGGACGTTTCCCAGCTCTGCAGCAGCTCGGAGGGAACAAAGAGGCCCTGAGCTGCCGTTGGGCTCGCTCCAGCAGCGGCCGAGAGCAAGTGGGGCCTGAATTCCTGCTCGGGGGAGCAGACGGAGCCGCTTCCTGACGGCACCGCAGCCGCGGAAAGCGCCCGAGGGCGGCGGAGGAAGGGGGGAGAGGAGCAGGGGCCGAGCTGGGAGCGGGACCACGGGGCTGGGACCCCCTCGCCCACCTCCCCTCACCTTCTCCCCGTGATCTCCCTTCAGGCTGCTCCTTTCCTTGGCCCTCGCTGGCTCCTGCGGAGAGAGCAGAGCGCCCCAGGGTGGCGCCTCCCCGTGCGCCCCTAGGTTCCCCCACCCAGCGCACCCACGGGTGCCACCTCCCCGCCCCACATCCCTTGGGGGGGGGGTGCGGGCTGAGCCCCGGGCAGGCAGCCAGCAGCCTCCCCCCTCGCTCCCGGCAGCATCCCAGACAGTGGAAAAAGTGAGGCCGGGCTTTTCCAGGGGAGGAACCCGGCGTGGCTTCGTGCCGCGGCCTCACCGAGCCCAGCGGCTCCTCCAGGCAGAAGCAGCGCGTGTACACCCGGCCCTGCGGCTGCTGCGGCGACAGCTCGATCAGGTTGCTGCTCTGCATCAGCTCCGCCTGGCGCCGTGTCTTGGGCGCTTCGGGCTGGCACTGCAGGGAGAGAGAGAAAAAAGGGGTCAGGGGGGTGCCCGGAGCCCCAGCCCCGCTCGGGCACCCAGCGCCCTTCAAGTGGATGCGCCCCGCACCGTGCCCAGGGGTGCGGGGTGTGGAGTTTCCCTGCTCCGCTCCTCCACGGCCCCAAAAAGTGACCCTCAGGGGACAGCTGAGCTCGCCGTGCCTCAGTTTCCCCCTGGGCACTCACCCCGCTGGCCGAAATCTCGCAGCACCCCTCCTGCCGGGCCAGCTCGGCGTCGCAGTAGATGTGAGCCTGCTGGAGGTCGAACTGCAGCGGGAAGGGGCAGCGCGATGAGACCCAGACCCCACACCGGACCCCACACCCGCATCCCCACGGGGGTTCTCACCCGAATCGGGGTCCCACGGGCGGCATCCAAGCCCAGGAAGGCGTTGCCCTCCGGGGCCAGCGCTCGCCGCGGCGCCAGGGGCTTGGAGGAGATGGAGCCGCAGTCGAGGTGCAGGGAGACGGCGCGGCTCTGCACGGCCACCACCACCTTGTGCCAGCGCCCGTCGAACAGCGAGGAGACGGCCTTCCCCGCGAACACCGTGCTGACAAACGTGGTCCCCGGAGCCCTGGCTTGGAACTCCAGGCTCTTCTCGGGGCCGTGCACGGCCAGGGAGAGCTGGGCAGAGAGGGGACGCGGTGCTCGGGGGTGGTCGGTGGCGCCCGGAGGTCCCCTCGCCACCGTGCGCCCCCCCCGTGTCCCCAGGGTTGTACCTGGGGGTAGCCCTGGCGGTCGGTGACCTGGAAGAGGTACCAGTGCTCCCCGGTGCTGTTCTTCTTCAGCAGCAAGGTGAGGACGAGGCTGAATTCGGGGGGCAGCCCGCGGGGGAACACCTGCCTGCGGGGACAGGCGTCAGGGGGCACGGGGACACCGAGCCCGGGGGGGCAGCGTCAGCCCCGGAGCCCCCAGGGCACCGCCAGCACCAGGTCCCCAGCAGCCCCACGGGTGGCACCACGGAGAGAGACCCCCCCTGACCCCGCTGCCTGTGCTATGGGGACGGCTCCAGCCCCAAAACCAGGCCGGGGAGCGCAGCCCCGGGGCGGTGCGGGCTGGCCCGGGAGCTGTTTGTGTCTCCGACGGGACGCACGTGGGCTCGGGCTGCGAGAGGAGCCAGCGCTTGTGCAACAGGAGCTGAACACGAGACAAACGCCGGGGATGCTCCCCCCGCCCCGCCAGGCACAGGAGCTCGCCCCGGGCTCCCCCGGGAGCAGCAGCAGCATCCCCACGCAGCCCAGCCTGCCCCGGGGACCTTTGGCACCATGCAGCAGGGAGCAAGCCCCCGAGCCCAGGGGATGGAGGCTCCGTGGATGCAACGGGCACGAGGCAGTGCCCCCCTGCTCCCCCCGGCCATGCCCGTGCCAGCAGCTCGCTCCACCACTGGAAATCTTTGCTCCGGGCTCCGCTCTGCTCCCAGCCTCGGCTCCACCAGCGATTTTCCAAGCCACTGCCCTGGAGCAGCACCAAGGTGGCTGCGTGGGGTGGGCTGGACCCTCTGCGGGGCACGGGGCTGTCCTTGCCGGGCACCGAGGGGTGGGAGCGGGGCAGAGGGGCACCCATGGGTGCCTGGACAAGGCTCGCACCCTGCCTGCTGGGGCTATCCCTGCGCTGAGTGCTCCCAAAAACTGGCTCTGGGCTGCCACAAGCACCCGGCCAAGAGCAACACCAGCCCGGAGCATCGGCCATCTAAAAGCCATCTGAGGACTCAGCTGCCCATGTCAGGAGCCAGGGCTGGGTCTCCTCCTCCCCGCGGTGCCCCCTCACTCCGAGCCCCCTCGGGGACCCCCCCCCTACCAGCACAGCCTCGTGCCAGCCCCGGAGCAGCGCGGGGCCAGGCGTGCCGGGGGAGGCGGGCGTGCAAATCAGGCGTGCAAACCGCAGCCGCTTCCTGCAGGAGCCGCTTCCTGCGCTGCTCCCCGGGCCGTGGACGCTCTCCCACCCGCCACGCTGGCAGGGATGCTGCCAGCCCCGCGGGTTGGCACGGGGTGGGGGCGAGGGGGGAGAGAAGCAGAGCCTGGGGCACGGGTGGACAGGATGCGATGGAGACAGCGGAGCTGCAGGCTGGGCTCTGCACGGCTCCCCCAGCGCAGCCGGCAGCCCCTGCTCGGCGCTGCGCAGCCCTGTGAGCTCGTCTAGACCCCGGCCAGCTCCTGCCAAGTTGAGGAGAGCAAACACAGAGCATCCACAGCGCGGCGGTTGCGTAAGGGCTGGCCGCAGCCCACCGAGCTGCTTCAGCCCGTGATTTACTTTCGAGGAGAAAGGTGGCTCGGGCAGCCCAGTGCTGCACCCCCCCGGTTCCTCTGCAGCCCCCTGGGTGCTGCTGCATTTGCTGCCCACCCTCGCCCACGCAGCGCAGGGCTGCAGGGGCCAGGTCCTACATGTGGAGTGGTCGGGGTGAGCCTTGGGGGCAGCGGGTGGGAGCACCGTGGGCTGTGGGGGGACCCCGCGAGCTCCCCGCACTCACCGCGTGGGCTGCACCAGCGGCACCGCGCCCAGCCGCAGCACCGCTGGGCCCCGCAGGCCACGCACTTTCTTGATGGAGGAGATCTTCAGCAGGTCGAACCGCTTGATCAGGTTAAAACCTGCGGGCAGGGACCGGGGAGGAGGCGGTGAGAGGTGGTCAGGGTGCGGGTGCCGAGGCTGAGCCTCCCCGGGCAGGGCGCAGAGCCCATCCCGCAGTCGGGCCCCGTTTCCTTACCCGTTACGTTCTCATACTTGTCCCCGACCATGTCCTCGTCCCAGAGCTGCGGGCACAGCTCCCCTGCAAGGCAAACCGCCGGGTCACCAGTGTCCCCAGGGCCATGGGGAGGCTGTGCTCCAGGCCGGGTACACGGTGAGGATCTCACACCAGCCCCCGGCACCGCTCGCTGGCAGGCGCAGGGCAGCGCGGATCCAGCAGACGCCGCTCCCACGGCGGCTCCAGCGCCTCGCAAAGCACCCGCCAGGAGCAGAGCTGGATGTTTTGACCAGACGAACCCTGAGCTCAGCCCTGGCCCCGGCTGCTTCCCACAGCGAGCTCCCCAGGTGAAATGCTTTTCCCAGTCGCGGCGCGTTTCGCCTCAAAACAGCCCCGCGCCTGGGATCGGCATCAGGACAGCAGCCAGGCACCGCGGCCACCCACGGTGGGGAGACGGCGCCCAGAGCTGCCTGGTGGCCATCCCGTCCCGTCCCATCTCATCCTGCTGGCGTCCTCGGAGCTGGTGGCACGTGGGGACAGGCCAGGGGACGGCGAGGTGATGGCGAGGCACCGAGCAGCGCTGAGCAGGGCCCGCGGGGAACGGGGACAGCAGGAAACGTTGTGTCAGCCCCGACCACAGGGAAGCCAGCGCTGCTCAGCGCTTCCCTGATCTCTTGCTGCTCCGGCAGCAGGAATCCACCTCCGCTGGATGCTACCAGATGTTGGGAGGCATGAGACAGGGGAGGAAACAAGGGGGTATTGAACGAGGACTTTGTTGCGTCTCCGTGCGCGCACCGGCCCCGGAGCAGCCCCTGACCGTTCACCGCCCCCACCCCGAGGCCAGCTCCGGTCCCTTTGCCTCTGCCCGGGACCCGGCACCCCCACGGTGCCTCTCCTCGAGGCTGAGCACTCGCTCGTGCTGCTGGGACCAGCCCCACAGCACGCTTGGTGCCGGAGGCAGAGCTCCCTCGCGCTGAGATCATCGCGTTTGGGTCAGGGGGCAGCCGGCGAAACACGCCTCAGCCCGGGTGCTGTCTGCTTTGAAGCTGTCCCAGCCCTGACACTGCTTCCCCTCACCGGGAGGCCCTCGTTTCCCCGCACAGGTCCCTCGCACAGCCCCAGCCGGGCACCCCCTGCGCTGTGCCAGGACCTCGGCAGAGCGGCACGCGGCCGCCCACGCCGGCACGGCCGTGCCACGGGGGGCTGCGCAGGAGAAGCGTGCATTGCTCCCTGCTCTGACGTGGGGCCCCCTCCTGCTCCGTGGAACGGGGCCTCGGCCGTGAGCTCACAGCTCTGGCATGGAAACCACTGGGAAAGGCCGGACCCAGGCGCTCCGGCCGTGCCGATGGGGCTCGGCCACCCCGGGCACCCCGGCTGTGCCGAAGGGACCGCAGCCACCCGCACGGCCTGGGCCCTGTCGGGACGAGGCCCCGCTCCGCCCCCGCAAAAACTGATGCAACCACAGCCTCGCTGCCAGCAGCTCCTCCCCGCCATCCGCCTCGAACTCGCCCCAAGCCGCCCCACGCCGTGACCCACGCACGGCCGGGGACGGCTCAGCAGGGACCCTCGATGTCTTTGCTGTCACCCAGTCATCCCCACCGCCTAGGGACAGCCCCGAGCCCTCCGCTCCTGCTGTGCACCGTGGCCAAACCTTGCAGCAGGAGGCCAAACTCGACAGCTCCGTGCATCCTCGCCACTGCCCCGAGCAGCCCTCGCTGATCCCGCAGGCGCTGTCGGACGGAGCCGCCGTCCCGGCCAGCTGGCAGCGAGCGCCCCGCGGCCGGAGCGTGGCCAAACCCTCTCCTTCCATCACCCCTCGGCACAGCCCGCGGGGTGTTCCCGGTGCTGCGGGCGGGAACGGGGTGTCCCCGGGCTGGTTCCTCACAGCGGGGCTGGCTGGGCTCGCCCTGGCCCCGTGCCCGCCCGGGATGCCGAGCGAAACCCCGGAGCCTGCGCAGCCGGCGCGCGCGCAGGGAGCGGTGCACGCAGCCTGCCCTGCTGCCCAGAGAGAGGTGCCGGCACGTGGGGACCCGGCACGGTCACGGTGGTCCCCAGCCACCTCTGCCCCCCGATTCCTTGCCCTCCCATCCCTTTCCTCATCTCCCCAGGGGCCCAGGGACAGGCGGGATGGTTCCCGTGCAGACCCCGCACCCTCGCTCTCGGTGCCTCTTACCTTCTGCCTGTGTTGGCTCCTTCCCCTGGCAGGCACTGATGAGCCCCCCAAGCACAAGGGCCCAGAGCCCCCTCATGGTGCTCGGGGCAGCGTTTCGGGGCCAACACAGCTGCCTGGAAGCAGAGATGGGGCACAGTGAGACGGGCATGTGGGGGGCACCGGCTGAGCCCCAAGCCGTCCCATGCTGGGACGCTGCCAGCAAAGCCACCGATGTGGAGGAGGCTCTGAGCCACTCAGCCACGGCTCAGGCAGCTTTTGGGGACTTGACAAGCCCCAAGGCCCCAGCACTCAGGGGGTGCAACCCAACCTGTCAACCCCTGCATCCAAATTTACACCGAAACTGCAGAAACGCAGGGGCCGAGGCGCCCCAGAGCCCCTGGTGCCTCCTGCTCCGGACCCCCGGGCAGGTTTCGTTCCCTCCCATTTCACTCCCAGCCCCCTGGGGTGCCCCAAAACCCCTCAGGTCACCCCGACCTGGCCTCCCTCCTGCCTGCTTCCTGCCACGAGGCAAGGCAGGGCTGCAGGCAGCCGGCGCCGGGACGGACCGGAGACGCTCGGCTCCGCTCCCCGCTGCGCCCTCGGCACCGGGCTCGGCGGTGCAAGACCCCCGGCACCCCAGTTTTATTCCCCTGCACCCCGACTTTATTCCCCTGCACCCCGGCTTTATTCCCTGGCTTTATCCCCCTGCACCCCAACTTTATTCCCGTGCGCCCCAGCTTTACGGCCCGGCGTTATCCCCCTGCCCCCTTCCTTTATCCCCCTGCGCTCCAGCTTTACCCCCCGGCTCTACGCCCCCCTCTTTGCTCCCCCCGCGCCCCCCGACCCCTCGGGGCTCCCTCCGGGGAATTTCCTCGCCCGGTGCCCGGCGGAGCGGGACGCGCCCCCCCCTGCCCCCTGCAGCCCCCCGGGGCTCACCTGCGGGGCTCGGGGGGGGCGGCGGCGGGGGCGGCTCCGCGGCTCCCTCCGGCCCGGGGCGCTGGGAGCCGTGCCGTGCCGTGCCGTGCCGTGCCGAGCCGTGCCGAGCCGCCCTCACCGCCTTCCCCGCCTCCTGCCGGGGGGGGGGTCCGAGCCGCCCCCCAGCCGCTGCCCGCCCTCCTCTTCCCCTGCCCGGGGCGGGGGGACCCGAGCCGCCGCCCGCTTTCGCCTCCCCGCCCTCCTCCTCGCCCTCCTCCTCCTCCTCTTCCTCCTTTTCCGTCCCCCGTCGGGGCGCCTGGAACCGCCGCCCCCCAAATCCGGGGGGCTCGGCCCGGCCCCTGGCCCCCATCCCTGGGGAGCATCCCCTCGGCTGCACGGGGACACGAGGGCACGGGGGGACACCGGGGCACTGGGGGACACCAGGGCACAAGGGGGACACCAGGGCACAGAGGGAGATCGGGGCATAGTGGGGACACCAGGGCATGGGGGGACACCGGGACACGGGGGTCACTGGGGCACTGGGGGTCACCAGGGCACAGGGGGGACTCCGGTGCTGGCCCCGGTGGCAGCGGGTGCTGGCCAGAACAGTCAGTGGTGGGGGGTGAAGGGAGTCCTCCTGGGATGCTCCTGCACCCGTGGGACATCCCAGGTTCGTGCCAGACCCCACAGAGCTGGCAGAGCGTCCCCACTGCCTGGGGACCTGGGGACGAGGTGCCCAGGGCTGGAGCTCGGCTGGGCTCTGGGTTTGGGTCCCTGCGGCTGTCCGGGCTCCTTGTCCCCAGCAGCAGAGCTGATGGCTTTCCACTGCAGCCCCCCCAGGTAGGAAATGGGCTTGAAACAGGCAGAAAACGGGCAGGGAGCGGGCCCAGCCAGGGCAGCCACCGACCCACAAGGGTTGGGGTTTGGGGGCCGCAGAGCAGCCGTGGTTGTCCCCTGTGTCCCCCCTCTCCCCCGGCGCGGCGCGGTGCCGCCGTGCCCCTGCTCAGCCGCTCTCCTCCCAAATGATGATGAATCTATTTACACTGAAGCTTTACAAATGTGTGTTAGGGACGCATGCATCTCAATAAACGCGCTCTAATTAACAACTGATATTTATTCAGCCCACAGTAAATAAGCTGTCGCGGGCAAACCAAGCGAGCGCCGCGTCTGGGGCGCGCCTGGGCTCTGCCGTTTATCCCCGAGATGCAGGGATGGGGCGCTCGATTCGTCTGCGAGTCACCTACTGGAGTAATTAAGGCTAATTAAAGCAAGTGGCTATGAAACATAACGAAACTTTTATAATTCCTTTTTATTGGACAATTATTCACCCGGAGATCTTCGCCGTTCAAGGCCTGCCGGCAGTGCCAAACGCGGGGCGCGAGCAGGAGCAGGAGCAGGAGCAGGAGCAGGAGCAGGAGCAGGAGCAGGGTTTGTGAACCTTGTGGTGGGCACTGCGGGGTCTCGAGGGGCAGCCTCACCCCCTCCTCTCACCCCCTGGTGATGCCGGCACAGCCAGCAGCTCCCAGCACCCTCAAATTCAGCTGCGAGTTGCTTTGGGGCTGGCCACCATCCCTCGCACTGCTCCTCCCGTGCCTCAGTTTCCCCCTCCAGCAGGTTGTCCCCAGCCTGGTGGCACACAGGGACCCCGCTGACCCCAGTGCAGAGACCCCAGCCCAGTCTGGATCCTGATCCCCCAGCACTGGGTGCTGCTCAGGGCTGGTTTCTTGCCCAGCTCTGCCAAATTCTCCCCCGTGCCGATGGCCTGGAGCTCTGCAAAGGGGGTGAAGTTGCCTCCAGCCCGTGCTGGCAGCCCCTGGAGCAGCAACCCAAACTCCTCAGCACCGGGCCCCATCCTGGCCGTGCCCAGGGGGACGGGAACAGGCACGGGGAGCAAGGATGGGAAAAGACCGTGGGCCCCTGCCCCCCGGCCCGCCATGGAAAATGCCGAGGCAAGCTGAATTTCCAAGAAACAGCAGCGCCAGCGGCCAAGAAACCCGATCCGGAGACAGAGCCCTGCAATTTCCAAAAGCTTGAGACAATTTGCCTGGGATCGGGGCATCCCGCGGCTCGGCCTCGCTCCCGCAGCCCCGCACGGCGCAGGCAGGCCGGGCGCGGGAGGGAATTCCTGCGGCTCGGCGGGGATTCAGGCACCGCTCTGGGCAAAAAAAAAAACACCTAAATTCCAATTTTTGCCGGGAAGGAAGCGGCTCAGGGGGCTCCTTTCCAGGCTGGCAGCGAGCGGTTGCAGCAGCAGCACTAAAGCAGCAGCAGCTTTCCCCCTTTTTTTTGGTGGAAGCGCCGGGAAGGAGGCGCCGGGAAGCCAGGCGAGGAACTTTCCGTGCCGCCCGCCGAGTGTTTTCTCCATCGTTTCCGCCCCCCAAAACCGAGCGTTTTTTTGGCAGGGGGAGCGGCTCCGTGGAGCGCAGCGGCTCAGATGGAAGCTGCAGATGGAAAATGGCTCCGGCGCTCTCCAACCTGCTCTGCTCCCCCCCCCAAAACCCCCCCACAAGCACCCAGCTTTGGGCCCGCTGCCCCCAGCCTCTGGGC
Organism: Aythya ferina; assembly: GCF_964211825.1. NCBI lineage: Eukaryota > Metazoa > Chordata > Aves > Anseriformes > Anatidae > Aythya > Aythya ferina. The sequence continues at coordinate 1,251,430 of NC_140322.1, read as the reverse complement.
ACCTCCCGGAGCCACAAACCCCCCTGCCCACCGCAGGATTTGGGGCTGGTGACCCCCCCCCTTGTGCATCCCTCACCCCATAGACGGCTGCCAGCACCACGAGCCCCCCCAGCCCCCTCTCCGTCCCCCCAGGATCCTGCGCCGCTGGGGCGGGCTCGGTTCCCTCACCGCATATGGCGTCTCCATGAGTAATAAAAGCTGCTAATTGCCACCAGATGCCCCAGGAAACCCTGACGCTGCTTCTTGCGGCGGGCTGGGGAGGGAAAGAAGGGAGCGGGGGCCGGCCCTGGGTCCCGTCCCCCCCCCCCCCGAAGCACGGGACGGGTTGGAGGCAGAGAAGGCTCCCAAGGAACGGGCGGCTGCTATTCTTAGCAAAAGGAGCGCTGGCCAAGAGAGCAGAGAGCAGCACCAAGTGGGAACCAGAGCCCCCAGCCCCATCCCGGGGGGCTCAGCCCCAGCCCCAGCCCCGCAGCTGAGCCCCTGCTGCAGCCCCAGCCCCGATCTCCCCCCCCAGTGCTGTCCGTGGCCCCCAGATGTTGCACAACTGGAGCTGGCCCCAGCCCAGCGCCGGCTCACTGCTTCCCTGCTCCCAGTGCAGCAGCCTCCAGCACCCAGACCCAAACTGGGCAGCACTGGGATGAGCTGGGCCGTGCAGTTAGCGCGGGATGGGGCTGACAGGGGCCAAGGAGAGACCCTTGTTTTGGGGAGGGGCTGGGGGCGTTTGGGTGCGCATCGCCTGTGCCCGCAGCCACCCCCTGCCCGGCACCACTCCGCTGCTGGCCACACACCAGTGGGAACCAGTAAGCTGCTGGTGGGGCACTGGGAGGCTGGGGGAGCTGGGGGGAAGCTGGAGAGCCCCGCACAGCACCGCCACGGAGGTGAGGAGCAAACCAGCACCTCGGGGGCCACCAGCCCAAACGGGGCAGCGTCCTTATGGAGACCCTGGGTCCCCGCTTCATCCCCACGGGAACAGCACCAGTCCAAAAGGGGAGCACCGTGGGGTGCTTCCTGCTCCCCCCCAGCCCATGCCAAGCGTGTCCCTGCCAAAATGAGCCCCAAGGGACGTCCAGATTTCTGCCAGGGACCCCCCAGCCGTGCCCAGGGGGTGCCTCCCACCGGCACAGCCCTCCTGGTGCATTAGGGATTACTGCTGGGGCTCTGCGGTGCTGAGCCCCTGGTGCACACCAGGAGTTAGCACAGCCCAAACCTTGTCAGTCCCCGAGCTCCTCTCCCTGGGGGCTGCCCCAAATTTGGGTCCCACCTCTGCTCTCCCCCCATGGCCGGGTCCCTCCTTCCCCAGCCCCGATACAGCCGGGGCAGCACAAGGTGCCCCACGTTCCCTCTTCGACTGCACGTTAATTGCCTCCGAAGGTACTCACAGATTAATTACCGTGTAATTTACGGCTCAGCTCCTGCAACACCACGCTTCCTTTGCCCAGCAGCGCACGGGAGCAGGCTCATCTCCAGCCAGCAGGATGGATGCCAGGGACCCGGGTCCCCACAGGGTGGCCGTCACCCCCTCCCCACCCCGGCGCGTGGCACACGAAGCAGCAGGCGGCGGCCGCGGCCCCACGGCACCACAGAGAGTGAACTTTTATTTCCAACAACGACAGCACCTGCCCCGTGGAAGAGGGGTTGGGGGGGGGACAGGGGACGGTGGGGACGGCTGGGAGGGGGGCGGCCACGGGGCGAAGGCGCCCGGCCACGGGGGTGCCCGGGGCCGCCGCGCGCGCGCGCGTGCACACGGTGCACTGCGTGAAGAAACGTCCCGGTAGAAAAAAAACGGAGATGCCAGGGCCTGGGCGGCCGGGCGGGTGCCGAGCGGGTGCGCAAGTGATCGGTGAGGGTGCGTGGGGGTGCGCGTGGCCCCCCTCTGCACCCATGTCCCGGGAAGGGGAGCAGCGGGGAGGAGGAACCGCACGGCCACAGGCGGGGACCCCCCCGGAGCGAGGAGGAGGAGGAGGACGGAGCGAAGGCGGCGTCTCCGGGCTGCTCCTGCTGCGGGGTGCCCCCGGGTGAAGGTGGCAGCGGGCAGGGCGCTGGGTTCCCCGCTCACACCTCCGTCTGGAAGTCGCCGTCGGCCGCATCCAGGCCGGGGCAGGGCCCCTCCCAGTCGGCGCAGCGCAGCTCCAGGCGGTCGCGGTGGGCGCTGGGCAGGGAGCCCAAGGTCATGGCCTTGAACGTGCTCCAGGGCTTGGGCGGCGCGGCCGGCGGCTGCTGCGCATCGGGGCTGACCCCGTCCTGCGGGATAAATTGGGGTTGCAGAGCACGCCGTGCACGGTGCCAGCCCCCCAGCTCTGGGGCACAGCCCCCCCACGTCCATCCAGCCTCCGGCACTCACCGTGGCCGCGCTCTTCTCCCCGCCGCCCGAGGAGACGCTCCACCGCTTTTCTCGCTGGGGACAAGACGTGGTGCTCAGCCCCAGCTCCCCCCATCCCGCCCCGAGCACCCCGGTTCATGCAAAGGGGAGGCCGGGCAGGATGCGAACCCCCCCCCCCCCCCCCAAGGACCTCACCTTGGAGGTGCCGGCGGTGGGGGCCCGGTACCGGTCCAGCGTGTGGAACTTCTGGTTGAGCTCGTGGTAGAGCTCGGAGTGGCGCTTCCGCGTGTGCATCACCTTCTGCAGGGCGAGAGCAGGGCCCACGGATGTCACTTCGTGTCCACACACCCTGATCCCATCCCCGTCCCCATCCCTGACCCCATCCCCGGGCCACACGGGGACGCAAAGTCCCTGCTGCCACGCTCCGTCTCCTCCCATAAAGCCAGCTACAACTCTCCCACCCTGTGCTGGCATTTTAATCAAAAGCCAATGCTTTTTTATGGCCTGGTGTAAAACTCCTCAGAGCTTGGTTTCTGCTCCCCCAGCCTTGCTCAGGGCAGAGCTGGGGCCAGCCTGTGGGCACCCCCCCCGTGCCGGGTGCCACCGCTGCGTGGCTCACCTCAAAATCCAGGTCGGAGTACCGCAACCTCTTCCTCTGGCAGGGGGTGCACGGGGCCGGAGCAGCGGGGAGGAGGAGGAGAAAAAAAGGGAAAAAAGTCTTTGCAGGGCCGGGGAGGAGCCCAGCAGCCCCAGGCAGAGCAGAGCCAGCCCCGAGCAGGTTATGGGATGCCAGGCAGCAAGCACAGGAGCAGGGCACCTCTGCAACCCTGCGCACACAAGTTGCGCGTGCTCTCCAAGGTGCTCCCAGCCCCATGCACGCCCCCAGCCCACCAGCAGGCCCCCCACCCCGTCCCCCTTTGCTCCCCAGGGCCCCCCCGCTCACCTCTAGGGACCCCACTTTCATGGCAGAGCCGGGGACGGTGCGGGGCATGGTGCGGCTGCGCTCCGCCAGCTCCGAGGCCAGGATCTGGCGCACCGTGGGGTGCTGCTTGAACTGCAGCCCGTAGGGGTGCTTCACCGTCCCGTAGGGCTGGCTCAGGTTCACGTTGACGTGCTCCACCGAGATGAAGCTGGGGTAGGCGTCCCCCTCGCCCGCCGGCCGCCCCTTCCCGCCGGGGGCCCCCTCCTCCAGCTGCCCCTCGTCCCGCTGGAAGGGCTTGAGGCTGGCGCTGCGGCGCGGCAGCACCATGTAGTCGCTCTCCCGGGGTGGCTCCGGGGCGCGCAGCCAGCCGTAGTCCACGGGCCTCAGGCTGCTCTCGGTGCACAGGTACACGGGGCCCTGCGCCTCCAGCCCCACCGGCTGCGCCGGCGGCTCGCCCAGCTCGGCCACCACGTTGGGGGGCATCTTGGGCACCTGCACCAGGATGCTGGGCGCGGGGATGTTGCCCGGCAGGTTGGAGAAACCCAGGCCGCCCTCCGAGGTGGTGTTGAGCTTGGGGTCTTCGTCTCCGTCCAGGGAGATGCGGGACAAGGTGCCGGTGATGGTGGCGGGGTTGCAGGTGTTCACCTCCTTGAACAGCACTGTGGGCAGGCAGCGGGTCGGAGCCGGCACCGTGCAAGCCCTCGGGGCACCGAGACCCCCCTGTGCCGGCACTGCACCCACCCCACAAACTGGAGGGGCAGGCAGGAGTGGCACCACCGCGTCCCCATCCCCGTGCGTCCCCATCCCCAGCACCTTCCTGGGGGACCTCACCTGTCTGGCACGCCAGGTCAACGTCCTTTTCAAAATCTGTCTATAAAAACACAGAAAGAGGGGGAAAAAAGGGAGACAGAGAGAGAGAGGAGAAGAGGAAAAAAAAGAGAGAGAGAGAGAGAGAGAGAGAGAGGCGGGGAAGTGAATGCATCTTGGGCAGCCCCGGGTCCAGCAGGGCGTGCAGGGGGCCCTGCCCCGCTCCGCGCCGGCGCTGCCGCACTCACCAGGATCTGCACCTGCCCGTTCTTGCAGGAGTCGGGGGAGTTTTCGTTCTCCTCGCCCCTGCACCCCCCAACCTGGCACTTCACCACGTCCTGGACCTGCGGGGACACAGCCGGTCACGGCCCCGCGCCCAGGGTGGGGTTCCCCCCTCAGCTCCGCACCCCATAAGCCGGGGGTCCCTGCCCCATAGCCGGGGTCCCTGCCCGTCAAAGCCCCCCCCCCCCCAGTGCCCCCGCCCCACCTCTCGGCGCAGGAAGCCGTGCACGGTGATGATGACGAAGCCCTGGACGGAGTTGAAGACGGCGAAGAGGACCTGGAAGAGGATGGAGCGCCGGTCGGTCATGGCGAGCACGGCCGACATCCAGGTCAGCGCCAGCAGAGGCAGAACCACGCAGGAGCTCCACAGCGATGCCCTGGGGCAGGGAGAGAGGGCCGGGGGTGAGCCCACCACCACGGGGGCGGCCCCGGCACAGCCCCGAGACCCCCCCCTCACCCCCCAGGGAGCCCACGCGTGCGTGGCACAGAGCCCGGTGCCCAAAATCCCCCTGGCACCGAGTGTCCCCCCCTTTTGCTCCGCATCCCCGTGCCGGCGCTGGCTGGGTGCTGGTGGCACTCCCTGCATTGGGGTGGGGGGGACGGGGGCTCTGCGTGCCCCCATCCCGCAGAGCCGGACCCACAGTGGTGCTGGGGGGCCGTGGGGTGACCCCCAGCCCCCCCCCCCCCAGAGCCAGCCAGCAGAAGGGGGGTTTCAGCCCTATTTTTGGGGCCCCAAACCCCAACCCCCTGGCAGCGTGGCCAGCAGGCTGGTGGGGGTGGCAGTGTCACAGCCCCCCCCACACAGCCCAGCCAGCACCCGGGGGGGGGGGGGGGGGCTCACTTGCCACCAAAGGGGTCCCGGGGATGCTCCCATCACCCCCCCCCCCCCCCTCCTCATCCTGCCCTCCCCGCTCCCCCCAACCCCGGGCAGGAGGGGCTGAGCCCCCCGCACCCCGGCGGCGGCGATGAGGTGACCCTGCGGGAAGCCATGCGGGCGTGATGGCTGCGGGGGGGTGTGGGGGGGGGGACACGCGTGCCCCCCACACCCGGGGGGGGGGCCGCCCCGAGCACTCAGCCTTCTCCCTGCCTGCCCGCAAGACCCCCCGACCCCAATCCCCAGGAGGAAAGGGGGTGCCCAGAGCCCACCCGAACCCCTTCTCCCCACCCTCCAGGACCCCCCCCCCCTCCCCAAAATTCCGGCGTCAGGCTGTGCTCGGGGTGGGGTGGGGGGGGGCGCAGCGGGCACTAACATGGCATTGCTGGCGGTGGCGGAGGTCATGGCCGCGCTGGACACCACGCCGCACTTGGTGCATTTCAGCAGCAGGCTGCCGCAGGGGGGGGGCTTGGAGCTACGCGCCCCCACCACCACCACCACCACCACCACCACCACCAGGCAAAAAAATAAAAAAATAAAAAAAAAAAACAAAAAAAAAAACACCCCCCCCCGGCGCCCCGCGGCCAGGACAGGGCCACGCGGGGAGGCAGAGGCGAGGAGGGAACAGCAATGAGGGGGGGGCAGGATGGATGGACGGATGGATGGACGGACAGGGGCAGAAAGCAAATGGGGGGGGGGAGAAAAAAGAAAGAGAGAGAAAGAGCCGGGTTAGTTGGGGGGGGGGGCACAGCAGTTAATGGTGAGCGGGGGTGGCCAAGCGGCAGCCGGGACGGGCGGGTGGGCTCAGCCCCCTCCCCTGGTGGTGTGGGGGGGTCCGCAGCGAGCGGCTCCCCCCAGCCCTGGGGGACGCACGGGGTGGCCGCCCCCTCCCCATCCGCTGTGTGTGTGTGTCCCCCCCCCGTCCCCAGTAGCTCCCAGTAAGCAGCTGTGGCTGCGCTGGGCTCGGTCCCGCCGCCCACCCGTGCGGTGAAGTCTGCCCCGTGCTCAGCCCCCGCTCCCGAGGGACCCCCACGGCTGCCCCCCCCCCCTGAACCCCCCCCAAAGACCCCACGGCAGGGGAGGGGGCTCCGCGGTGGCCCCGGCACAGCCCCGGGGGGGGCGCAGGGCACTCACCCAGCTCGCTGCTTTTTGGACTTATCTGAAATGCCGTCGCGGGACATGAGCTTGTTGAACACGATGATGCCGACCAGCATGTTCACCTGGGGGGGGGGGGTGGGTTGAGGGGGGTGCAGAGCCGGGGTTAAGGACCCCCCCCCCGAGTTAAAGGGGAGCTTTGTGGGGTGGGTTTTGGGGTCTGAGGGGGGGGCAGCCTACCAGCACGATGACGGCAGCGGGTCCCACGAAGGCGTAGAGCAGACCGCCCTCCAGCGAGAGCCAGCAGCTGCGGGGACCGGGGGTGTCAGGGGGCGATGCGGGGGGGGACACGGGACACCCCCTGCTCCATATCCCTGTCCCCTGACCCTACATTGCTGCCATGATGCCCCCGCCCCCCCCAGCCCCACGTACTAGCTGGCCGTCCCGTAGCCTTTGGTCCGCGTGAAGCCGACGGAGACGGCGACCACCAGGGCTGGCAAACCTGGAGGAGGGAGGGGAGACGGGGGCCGAGCTGCAGGGGGAGGGGGGCGCAGCGGCGCTGTGACCCCCCCCTCCCCCCAGAACACCCCTAAAGGATGGGGACAGAGAGCAGGACCCTTTTGGCAGCTCCCCATGGCACCAAGGGGCCAGGCGGGGTGGGGGGTACGGAGCCTGCGCTCCCCCGCGCCTCGGTTTCCCTCGGAGGGATTTGGGTAGCGGGAAGGGTGCGCGGTGCCTCCCCCCCCTGCCCCCTTACCCCATCCCAAGCAGAGGAAGCGCTTCCTGACCAGGCGTGTCCGGATCCGGCCGATCACCGCCAGGTAGGACTGCCAGGCCTCCGTCAGCACCCAGCAGAAGGAGGAGAGGAAGAAGAAGTGGAGGAAGGCGGCCGTCATGGTGCACACGCCCTGCGCCGGGGATGCGGCACGGCCACGCGCCGGTTAACCTCCCACGCCAGGCCGGGGCTTGTGCCAAAGCCGCCGCCACGCAGGGAGTTTAATCCCCAGATTGAGTTAATCCCAATCCAATCTGCCCCTGGGAGAAGCCCCCCCACACTCCACCCCAAATTCCCCAAGGGGCTCGGACCCCCCCCCCACCTCCCCAGCCCGCGGCGCGGCGCCCACCTTGCTGAGCATCTGGGACTGCCCCACGAGGATGAGGATGTTGGAGGCCAGGATGGAGACGCAGAAGTTGAGCAGGATGATGGAGCGCTCCGATTTGATGAACCTGGGGGGGGGGCAGCAGCATGGGGCCATCCCCTCCTCGTCCCGTGTCCCCCCCCTCACCCCGTGTCCCCCCCGGGGACTACAGCGCACGGCCGGGGCACCTCTCCCACCCCGCGTCCCTTCCCCGCACGCTGCTCGTAACCACGCTGAGCTCAGCTTTTCCTCACGCCGTGTCCCCCTTCGTGCCCCCTCCCCACATCTCTCACGCCCCCCCCCCCCGGGGTCCCCAGTGTCCCCAGCAGGAGCGGTCACCTCCAGAAGGCAGCGTAGATCACCAGCAGGGTCAGCAGGGCCATGCAGGAGACGGCGCAGCCGATCATCAGCGGCACCGAGGGGGTGCCCGAGGGGTCCATGGCCTGGCAGGGAATTAGAGGGGGGAGGGCGAGGCTGAGCCCAGCCCCCCCTGTGGCTGCTCCCTGCCCCCTGCCGTGCCCCTCTGTCCCTCCTGGCTGGGGACCCCCTCCCTGTGTGCCAACGGAGGGGGACGAGCGGTGGCGCGGCCGAGGCGCCTTCCCGGGGCCCTGCGCCCATCTCCATGCCGACGGGGGATGTGGGTGGAATAGCAATGGGGTGGGGGGGGCCGGGGCCATGTGGCTCTGACCCCTCCTCAATCCGGAGCCCTGCAGCACCACCCCCACCCCACAGCACCCTCAGGGTGCCGGGGGCGCAGGGGTCCCCTCCTTGGGGAGCCCCCCAAATCTGACATCCCCCCCGTGCCACCCGTGTCCCTGCAGCCCCTGTGCACCCCACCCTGCCCCGGGACCCCCACCTCAGCCCAGGGAGCACCCCCCACCCCTGGTGTCCCCCCCCCGTGCGCCATCCCTGTCCCCTACCAGGTCCCTCGGCAGCTGGGCGAGGACGGCGAAGGTGGCGAGCTGGCGGCACTGGCATTTGGTGTGCGCCGGGAGGGTCTCCAGGGTTTGGCAGCTCTCCGTGTCCCAGTTTCCCAAGCCAGGATCCCTGATTAATGGGACGAGAGAGCGAGGGAGAGCGAGCAATTTGAAGTGATCAGACCCAAACGCAGCCCCTCGCTTAACCCTTCGCTGCCCCCGGCCGGGGTGCCTGCCCTGAGCCCGCAGCAGGGCCCGAGGTGCTGATCCCCTCCCCGGGGAGCTGCATGGCACCGAGCCTTGGTCCCTAATCATCCCATCCAGGCTGGGGGGGGCAAACTGAAACCGCAGGAGGGAGGGGGCCAGGCCCAGGGGGAGGGTGGTGGGGATGGAGCAGGGCTGGGGCAGTGCTGGGGGGGTTGAGGCAGTCCCAGGGGTCTCCTGCGCCCGGCACAGGGACCCTCTGCAAAGCCAAACCTTCGGGGTAAAGGCTCCTGGGCCACCCCTGCATGGGACAATGCCAGGACGGGGAGCCCCGTGGGGACGCAGCCACAGGGGATGGGGACCTCGGTCTGGGACGTGTGTCCCCAGCAGGCTGCGCCCCACCACGCTCAGCACGGCCCTGCACCTCTCTGTCCCTACAGGATCCACGCTGCGGTGCCCCAGGCTCCCCACGGGGCTGCACCGGTGACCCCGAGGCTCAGAGCACCCGCAGGCGCTGCCCCCCACCCCTCAGCACCCCCGCCCCGTGCCGTGCCCTACTTTCCCTCTCTCCTGCCACAGCCCTGTGTGAACAAATTGCATCTGGCAGGCGGGAGCCATCCGGCCCCGGTGGCACGCGGGAGCAAATCGATACCTGGAACATCACCCCGCAGCTGGGGGGGGGCTCGGCCACGTGCACGTCCCTCCCCCGGGGACTCGGTGCCACCCGGGCACGGGGACAGCCCTGCCCCATCTCCCAGCATCTCCCCCCCCCCTCAGTGGGGCTGCCCACGCTGCCCCCCAAAACCCCACTCACGTCCTGGAGTAGTCCCAGGTGACGCACTGCGGGTGGGACGTGCCCTGCGGACAGACGGGGGGGTGAGCAGCGTGCCCGCTGCCAGCCCCCCAGGGGGGTCTTGGCACCCCCCCGGGGACCTGCCCGGCTCCCCGGTGCCCTCGGAGAACTGGGACAGGAGCGGTGACAAGGGGACACGCACGTTGATGACGTGGGACAGCTCCACCAGCACCAGGGGCTCGGCAGGCTTGGTCGGCGGGCGCACGGTCACCGTCAGCACCTTGGAGGTGACGGCCAGGGGGGACCTGCGGGGAGGGGGCAGCGGCTGTCACAGGGACGGAGGGGGACACGTTGTGGGGGCGGCGGGGCGGCCCCACTCACCTGGGAGGGGGCAGGATGAGCCCCAGCGTGCGGTACAGCACGGCCCCGATGACGAAGTGGGACGACTCGTCCAGCTCTGCAGGGAGAGGGGAAGGGAGGGGAGCGGCGCGGAGCCAGCGCCCGGCACACGCGTGGGGGGCTCGCACGGCACACGTGCACCCGGCGAGCAAATGCAGACACGGGCAGGCCCACGGGGCTGCTCGGGGCACGGGGGAGAGGCCTCGCGCCCCTCCGACACGGGTGCTGGCACCCGGAGCTGCAGAACCGAGGGCTGGCAGGACGCCACCCGCGCGCTCGCACACGCACGCGGTCGCACACGCTTCCAAATGTGCCGGCCACAAACCTGCCCCCACGCACACCCAGAGCCTCACGCTCACGCACGCGCACACCCACCCGCACACAACCTCTTTGAGGTGCACACTCACACGCGTGTGCACAGCGCCGGGCGTGCACACCCAGGCGTTCACACGTGCGCCACGCGCCGATGCCGCGCGCCGTACCGGCGGAGGCGAGGCTCAGCACCTCCCGGGGGATGAAGAGCTTGTCCTCGGAGCTGCGAGCCCAGTCCTTCATGCCCCGCCGCCCCTTCATGGGGAAGTTGATGTCGCTGGAGACGGCGGAGACGGGCTCGCGCTGGATGCTGATCACTGCCGGGGCACAGCGGGGGTCAGCAGCCGGCTCTGTGCGCCCCCCATGCGCCCCCCGCGCATGCCCCGCCACTCACCCAGGTTGTCGGTGACAATGAGGGAGCTCTGGAAAGCCTTCAGCGCGTCCCCCACCAGGTGGATGAAGTCCTCCACCACCTTCATCAGGTGCACGGAGCCGGGAGAGACCTGCGGGAGGGCGAGCAGCTCAGGGGGGTGTCCACGGGGGGGGGCACACACACGCCGTGGCCACCCCGACCGCCCACCTGAGCCCCTCGCCCCTCACCTGCTGCGCGTCCTCCCACTTGTCCCGGTTCTCCGCGTCCACCATGTAGCTCACCACCTGGAAGAAGCGCTGCGGGGACGGGGGTCAGCGGGGCTGGGGGGGGGGACACCGACCGCTGCCACCCCCTCTCCCCGGGGTGCTCCCCCCTCCACCACGTCCCCGGCTCGGTACCTGCACGTCCTCGGAGGACGGGGTGTAGGTGGCCCTCTTGAAGGTGTCGGTGACGTTGCGCAGGATCTCCACGGAGAAGAGCAGGTCCCCGCTGTAGTAGGTCTTGCGGGCCATGAGCTCCAGCAGGCTCCGCACCACCTGCGACATGCCCTCGCCCGCCAGCACCCGCTGCCCCTTGGCCAGGTGCTCCCGTAGCTTGGATGGGGGGGGGGACACACACACGGGTGTCACCCCGCTGCCAGCACCCCCCCCCCCGAGGTGCTCCGTGTCCCCGACCCCTCGCCGCGCCCAGAGCCAGGGGCACTGCGGAGTTAATTGCAAAGATTTGGGCAGCAGTGGGATAAGGGGATTTTGGGGGGGTCCTTCCCAGCCTCCCTCCCTCCCAGCCCTACCCGGGGACCTGTCTGTGTCCCCACGTGGCATCCGACTGGTGCCAGCACCCCCAGGGCAACGAATTAACCCCCCTGAGAGAATGGCGAGGGGGTCCCTGTCCCGGTTGGGGACAGCAGGGGAGGGCAGCAGGGGCTGGGGACCCCTTGGGGACGGGGGGGGGCCATGCCAGAGCGTGCACCTACTGAGAGATGTAAGTATCGGTACTCGTGGGAGATGCAGCGGGCGAAGCTGGGCACACCCCAGTACGCGACCCCGTGGGGGCTCAGCAGGCACCGGCGGCTGGCGGACCCTGTGTGGGACACAAGGGGCAGGGGGGGGCTCGAGGGCAGCACAAGAGCCACGTCCCCATCACCCACCTCCGCCCGGTCCCCTGCAGCTCCCCCGGAAAGGGGAACTGGTTGGGGACCACCCTCCCCGTGCCCCTCACCCGTGGCGTTGGGGGGACACTTGTTGTAGATGACGTCCCCGGCGGCGGTTTTCTTCCAGGTCATCAGCATGACGTACTCGTCCTTGCACATCTCGTGGTAGGCTGGGGGGCGAGAGGAGGGGGTCAGGGGCAGCACGGGCACCGGGGGTGGGCGCCGGGGGCTGCCCCGTACCTGGGCACTTCTTCTCGTTGCAGGTCTTCACCTCCTCGCCCGTGCCCTCGCAGGGGTAGCCCTGCACGCCGGTGCCCTCGCACATGCGGAAGCGGCGCTGCCAGCCCGTGTCGCAGGTCTTGGAGCAGAGGCTCCAGTGGTTCCAGGGGCCCCACTTGCTGTCGGCTGCGGGGCAGGGACACGGTGGGGGCCCCCGGCCGCAGGACGGCCGGCTCGGCGTGGTGGGTGGGGGACAGGGACGGGGCAGGGCTGGTGGCACCGTGCTGCTGCGGCTGCTCACCGTGCCGCGGGGGGAAAGCTCCGCGGGGATTAAATCCCCGGATCGATGGCTTAAAATCTCCTTCCAACCAGACCAACGCCCCCGTGCAGCAGCCCAAGGGCACCCTGGCACGGGGCAGCCCCCACCTCCCTCTGTGCCAGCGACTGAAGGGCAGGAGGAGGACGGGGTCTGCCCTTTGGCTGACTCCCTGTGCCCTGTGTCCCCATCCCTGCGCCCCAGCAGGCAGCAGGGTGGTGGGACGGGCACCGAGCTGCCCCGGGCACGTGCACAAGAGCTTGCACACCCAGAGCACACCAGGAGCACACCGACAGCTCCCCACAGCTCCCAGCACAAAGCTGGGAGCCAGCAGGGACGCCCAGCACGGACACCTCCTCCTCCAGCTGGGACACGTTTGGGGGCAGCAACCGGCACAAAGGGGGCGGTCGCTGGCACCACCACGTCACCAACAGTGACACCAAAGGGTGCCATGAGCCTGGCATCGGTGATGGCGGCACCAAACGGTGACACCCCAGGGTGCCAGCAGCCCGGCATCACCACGGGTGACACCGCATCAGCTTTAAGGCAGACTCACAGCCCGGCTGGGATCCGATGCGCCGTGCCACGACGCAGTGTGCCGTGCCATGCCGTGCCCCCCCCAGCTTCACCCCCCACTCCCTCCCCAGCGCGCGGGGGCCTTACTGGGACACGTGGGGTTGGAGCACTCGCGGGCGTCGGCGTGGGCCCCCCGGCACTCTGCCCAGCCGTGGGCCGAGACGCTGCACTTGCGCGTGCGCTGCTGCGTGCCGTTGGCGCAGGTGACGGAGCAGCGGCTCCAGGCGCCCCACTCCAGCCACTGCCCTTCCACTGCGGGGACAACGAAGACAGCGGCATCAGTGTGCCCCCCCCAACGGGGCCGCTGGCACCGTCTCCCCGCCGCCCGTGCCCCCCGCTCCCCGTGCAACGGGTCCAGCCTAGCCACGTGCCGGCCCCGCGTGCCGAAGCCCGGAGAGGGCAGCGCCCAGCCCTGACCCAACCAAGGGGGTCCCGTCACCGGGATCAGCCCCTCCGACCCCACAGCGGCTGATCCTACAGCACCACGGCGCCCAGCACCATCAGGTGAGCCCCGTGGGACCCGCTGGGAGCCCCCAGAGCTGCTCCACGCCAAACCCCAGAGCCCCAGCGCTGCTGTGGGGGCTGGGGCTGATGGGGAAGGAGCTGTTGGAGCTCCCGTGGCTCTGGCAGCGGCTCTGCGGGCAGGCAGGGTGCACGGCAAGAGCCCCGTGCTGTGGGGACACGGCCCTGCCACAGCTGCTGCAGGGTGGGTGCACCCTGAGCCCAGGCGCTCCCCTGCTCCTCGTGCCCCCAGCCCGCCTCCAGCCTCGCCAGGCTGCACGCGGGATGCCCCCGCAGCCTGCTGGCCCCAAAACAGCCTCCCCGGCTGGGATTGTGCCAGGAGAATGAAGAAACAGCGACGGCGCCGCCACCCGCGCACACACACAGACCCCACAACCCCTCCCGGTGCCCCACAATGTCCCCGCGCCACCCCAGCTGCCAGCGTGCCCCGGGGCTGTCCCCTCCTGCCCTTGGCGGGGGGCTCCAGGTCCCCCTGCGTGGCCAACGGAGCTGGTTCTCCATAGGGGCAGAAGGGTGCAGCCCGTGCCATCGCCCCCCCCGTGCCCCTGGGCTGTGCCAGGTCCCTGTGGCGGTGCCACAGCGGCCGCACCGCCCGTCCCGTGCGCCACTGCAGCCCCGGCACCGGGAGCAAAGCCCTGGCTCCCCGGCTCGTGGCTTTCCCCGGCCGTCCCAGGGCTGGGGACGAGGCCGGGAGGGAGCAGGGGGAGAGGGGGGGAGCGGTACTGACCCGGGCAGGTCGCGATATTGCAGGGCTTGGCCTGCAGCTCGGGGCCCTCGCAGGCTTTCCCTCCGTGCCGCGGGGCCACGCACCGCCGCGTCCTGGTCCTGGCCCCTCGGCCGCAGGTCACCGAGCACAGGCTCCACGGGGACCACTCCTCCCACGCGCCGTGAACTGCAACACAGCACAGCGCCGTCACGGCACGGCCCCGCGGGGGGGCTGCAGCCTCCCCTGCGCCTCCCTCCTGGCACCAAAGGGGTCCTGGGCGGCGCAGACCCCTCGTGCCCGCGGCCGCGGCTCTGCGGCAGGGTTGGGCATGGTCCCCGCTCCCCTCCTCGCCCTGCGGCACCGGCACCTTCCCCATCTGCACGCCCCAAAGGCCCCGAGCAGGCACCGGTGGTGCTGTTGCTCGCCCTGGCACAGCCTCTTTCGCCCTGGCACTGAGGCTGCGGGCACAGCCCCTGCACGCGTGGCACTCACAAGCTCAGCTCACTTGGGAAGCACTCGGGGTTCCCAGGCGTCCTAAAGGATGCTTTGCGAGCCGAGATGGCCCCAGCAGCCCCAGCGCCCCCACACCGAGGGGAGAACCCACGTGTTATGGGGTGCAAAGCCCCCCAGAACCAGAGGATGGGGTGGCACGGCTGCACCCCGAGGTCCCACCGGTCCCCGCGGTCCCACACAGGACACACGGACCCCGCTGTGGGCAGACAGACAGACAGGCAGGGCACTGCTGGTGCCACCGCAGGCGTCCATCCTGCTCGCCCCTGCTCAGGACCGTGCTGGAGCAGCTCGGCCACCTCCTGCCCCGCACGAGTCCCCCTGGCCTCAGCCCCACGGCACAGGCTCCAGCCCCTGCCTCTCCCCCAGCTCCAAACTTCCCCAGGGAAGCCCCGAGGTTTTTGGCATCCTCTGGAGATGAGGACGAAGAGGAGCAGGGCAAGGCAGGCAGGGCACGGGGGGCACATCCTGCAGGTGCCTCCCCCCACGGACCCCCGAGAGCTGCCGCAGCAGGGGAGGGGACACAACGGGGGGAGAGCTGGTGGGCTCCTCCTGCTGCCCCCGCCGCACGAAGCCACCCTCCCTGCGCGCCCCCAGGCACCCCCATTTTCCACGCCACCGAGAGACCCCCACGCAAGCACGTGTCCCCACGTGTCCCCCACCCCCGTCCCGGCCCTGAAACCCCCCCCCCGTGCCCCCCGGTACCTGGGCAGGTGGCCGTGTTGTTGCAGGTCCTCGTCTCGCGCAGCAGCCCGCTGCACAGCGTGCCGTAGGGAGAGGAGACGCAGGAGCGCGTCCGCACCTGGGAGCCCTGCCCGCACGTCAGGGAGCAGACGCTCCACTGGGACCACTCCTCGGCCGCGGGGTCCCCTGGGGGGAGACGTGGGCTGAGGGCTGGGGGCTGCCCGGGGAGCCCGCGGGGTCCCCACCGGCCCCGGGAGCAGCGAGGACGAGGTGCCGAGGGTGCCGCGGCACCGAGGGCGCAGGCAGGGCAAAGGAGCCCCCAGCACGGTGCTGCCGCCCTCCAAACCCGGAGCAGGGACCCCAGGCACAGCATCTGGCCCGGCACAGGGCTCTGGGTGCAGGATGTGACCCAGGACAGGGTCCTGGGCAACCCCCGGGTGCACAAAGGAGCCCGGCACAGGCGGCACCGCTCGCCCTCGCCGCGCAGCCGCGGTGCTGACATTTCCAAGCACCTGGCTCTTATTAAGGTTGATGATCTATCTGAAGCCGTTGGGCAGGGCAGAGGAAAAGGCCCTCGGTTTAAATTAAAAAGGAAGACACAGGGGAGGGCTCTGAAGGGGAGGGTTTGTCCTGCAGACAGGCTCTGCTCCCACCAAGGTGCCCGTGCCCACCGGCGGCTCTGCGCCACACGGGAAGCCCAGGGCGAGGCGGGGGCTCGGGACGGGGCCGTTCACCCCACGGGGGTCCTGGTTCCCCCTGGCCAGGCTGGAAACGGGGCTGGGAACCAGCACAGCCCGCTGAGCGTTCGGGGTGGCCAAGGTGGCCCCGTGGCCCTGCCCAGCACCTCAGGACCCAGGAGCAGCCAAGCACAGCGGGGTGCAGATCGGCATGCCAGGCACACAGCCCGGCCCCGGGCCATCCATCTCCCCTCTCGCCTGCGAGCCCTCGACCCATAAATCAGGGGGTGCTGGGGAGGGGCAGCGGCACGCTCAAATTACCCAGATGAATTTGCCAAATAAATACATTTGAACGAAACAATTAATGGATTTTTTTTTTTTTGCCTGCTTTACAACCCTCGGAGGAAGGTGCAAAGGGAAAAAAAAAAATAAAAAAATGTATAAATGGAGCAAATTAAGTCAGTCTGTGGGCAGGAAGCAAAGGAAGTGACTCCATCTCCGCCGCCCTGCCCACGGCCGAGCCCAACGCCCCCTGCCCCCGTCCCCGGTACCTGTCTGGGCCATGTAGACCCCCGGCTCGTCCGCCGACCGGGGCCACTGGGTTTTCACCTTCTGGTTCTCCTCAACCGCATTGCCTGGAAGAGAGAAGAGCTCCGGTGAGAGCGGGCAGGGGCAGGAATGGGACCGGGATGCTGCGAGCCAAGCGATGTTTTAAGGCTGGGACAGGGATGCCACGGGGCTTCCTGAAGGCGAGAGATGGCCCGGCACACTCGTCACCCCCCAAAACATGTCACAGCTCTGCCAGCCCCTGCTTTTTGGGGATTTGGGCTGGAATAAACCCGTGCACTTTAGGGTACCCCTATCCCCGGGGTGCCCGCGCCCCCGTGGCACGCGGCTAGCGGAGCGCAGCGGTGCTCCTCCCGGCCCCACTTAACAGATTGCTGCAGTGAGGTGGCACAAATTTATGGCTCAGCTCACCAAAAATAACAAGAGATCCATCAAGAGCACTTGGCGTGAAATTAACTGGCATGTGGAGGGCTCGGCGGAGAGGCACGCGCTGCGGGCGCGGGGGGCAACCTGCCCTGCCTTCCTCCTGCCCGGCCCCCCGGGACCACCCCCGTGTCCCTCATCTGTCCCCAGGACACCGACACGCTCCCAGGCACTCATCCTGGGCACGGTGCGGTGACATTGGGGCCGGGCAGCACCCGTGTCCCCCCCCAGACATCACTTGTGTCCCCCCTGGGCATGGCAGAGGGTGGGCACGCAGCACACGGAGCCCAAAGCGCCTCGCTGAGCTGCCCCAGCACAGCCAGCAGGGCACGGTGATGTCCCCGAGGGACGGAGGGAGGTGACACGGGGACACCTGGCACAGGCAGGGGGCACTCAGCCGTGCCCTGGGCAGGCTGTGGCCCCTTTTGTAACACACCCAGAGGTGATATACGAGCCCCAGGCAGGTGCACGGACTGCGCTGACACTTATTGGTGCTGTAAAACAGACCCAAATTTACCGACTTTTGCCTTCAGCTCGGAGTGACCCTGTCTGAGCCCGGCACCCTCCTCGGGCTCCTCCAAGGACGGGGCGGTTGCGCCCCTCGGCTCCTCTCGGGGCACCCCACAGGGGCCAGGGGGGGTGCTGGGGGGCTGCCCCCAGGTTCTCTCCGTCCACGGTGCCGAGCTCGCCACGGGGCCACCCGTCCCCATGAGCGGCGTGACAGAATTACGCCCGTCACCGCGGGAGCCTGGGGGCAGCCATAAATCCGGAGGATATACGAGGCCGCTCTCCCCAGCCGTGTTCGACAGGCACCAAATCCAATTTCCCAGGGAGGGCACTAAATCCCCGGCTGTCACCGCACCGCGCCTGCGCCACGGCCCTGCCTGCAGCCATCCCCGGCACCCACCCAGGGTCCTGCCCCGGAGCCCCTCGCCGTGCCCCACAGCACAGCTTCGAGGGAGGGGGTGTCCTCCCGGGGACCCCCTTTTGTCCCCCTTGGTTGCTGCATCCCCGCAAGCCCCGTCCCGGCATCACCGCCCTGGTGGCTGCTTTCTGAGGGGCTGGGGCTTTGGTGCAAGGGGCAACACGGCCCCGAGCCAGCCCCAAAATTTTGGGGACCTGGGAGGGGTCCCCAAAAACACAGCGAGCTGGACACAGACAGCACGGGGACAATGCGCCCCAAATCACCCCACAACACCCCAACCCTACACCCACCCCTCCGGGGGACTCTGCCTGCACGAACTGGGTGCCCACCGGGTGCCACGCTGCACGTGGCCGTGCGTCCCCCCCCTCCAGGCACAAGGGGGACAGTAACGAGGTTGGGGACCCCGTGGCATCACCAGGGTGGGAGCGGGGAGGCCGGGGAGCTGCTGGGTGGGCGCCAGCCCCCGCTCGGCTGCGGCGCTCGGCGGAGGAGAGCCGGTGAGATCAGCGCTGGGCGCCCGCCAAGGCTCGGCTCACAGGCGCCATTCAGCCCCCAGCCCTGGCTGCCGCCCTGAAAGGAGCCCTTTTTTCCCCCCCCGGGGGGCCAGGGGGAGGCCAGGTGGGAGCCCCGGGCCCCCCCCTCGCTGCCATGAAGGGCGCTCTGTGCTCCAGTCCCGGGGGGTGATCGGGGGGCGCACGGCGTGGGGGGTGCCGAGAGCAGCCGAGGCCACTGAATCGCCCCCCGTGGATCCGCCTGCAATAACTCGTTACCTCTGGGTGCCTCGGGGTTTTAATTGAATGTCAAACGTAATTTGGGAAGGAGCAGGAGCTCGGCTGCCGCCCTCGCAGCCTGCCTCCGTGCTGCTGCGTGGAGAGCCGGCGGGTGGCTCGGCACCCCAGGGTGGCCCCAGCACCCCTCTTGGAGCCACGCTCGCTGCTGCTAACACCCCCAGGAGGTGCAGACCCCCCCCCGGGAAGCGATATCAGAGGATATCACCCGCTGCCAATGCAGGGCACAGCAGGAGCCAGCCCCCGTAGAGCCCCCGGGCAGAAGGGGAGCGAGGCTGAGCCCAGGGATGGCACCTGGGCCCGGCCCTGAGCTCTTAATCCTGTACTTAAAGGGGGAAAAAAAAAAAAAAAAAAAAAAAAGGAAGAAAAAAATCAGATCAAGAAGCTCCCCTCGGGATGAGGCGATTTATAAGCACGCAGCTGAAACGGACCGGGGATTTATTCGGGGGATCTGCCCATAATGACATTTAGCTCCTGAAGCAAACGCTAAAACCCAATGGAATTATACAGACACGCGGCCCAGCACCGCCACCTCGTCCGCTGGGAACAGCATCGCCCCGGATAAAGGCCGGGAACAGCTGAGCTGGGGATTGCAGCCCCGGGGCACTGCCTGGGGATGGCGTGGGGGGGAACATCTGGGCAGATGTGTGCCCCCCGGGGCCAGCAGGGACACCCCGGGGTGCGGCGGCTCGCTGCCCGGTGCCCACGGGCGAGCGTGGCTGCTTTATTCACGCTCGAGGCTCCTGCAATTTGGTAATGAGCAAATGGCTTCATTCCGCCTGGTTAACAGCCCGGCCGTGCCGTGCCGCCACATCCTGCCTGGAATAACAAGCGCCCGGGCTGCAGCAGTCAAGGGTAATTTGCCATGGGAAGGGGTCATTTTACCTGCAAATTGTTTTCCTCGTCTCCAGCAATGCAGAGTGACAGCGCTCCTGCTCCTGCTCCTGCTCCTGCTCCCGCTCCCGGTCAGCCCAGCAGCCCTGGGGCTGTGCTAAAGCAGCCGTGGCACAGAGCAGGGACTGGTGCGGGGCACGGCGAGCTCTGCTGAGCCTGCCTGCTGCTCAAGGGGGGGGCTGCACCCTGAGCTGGGAGCAGGCACGGGCAGGATTCACCCCGTGCACGGCTCCCCGGCTCCGTGAGAAGCGCACGGCTCCGTGCTGTGCCAGGAGCAGGTGTGGTGCCACGAGATGGACTCGAGGGTCCTTTTGGGTCCCTTCCTGCTCAGGATATTCTACAATTCTGTAATTTTGTGATTCTGTGATCCTGTGATGGCTCCTCCACGCGCACAGCACCCCCTCTGCCCCCTCCTGCGCAACGGGGCAGCCTGCACGGAGCAAGGGGAGCCCCCCAACCCCTGGGGCTCCCCCCCCAGCACCCCACTCACCGTGCGGCACCTCGGGCAGGTCGAACCCGTTGGCATTCTCAGAATGCAGCTCGGGGGGGCAGCAGCGCTCGGTGGGGGCGGCGGCAGCGGGGGGCAGCGGGGTCGGGGTGCGGGCGCCGTGCCCCGAGCCGTTGCGGCGCGGTGCCGGGGGGCTCTCCGCTTGGCAGCTGCAGCCGGCGTGGGTGAGGCCGCAGCGGCGGGTGCCGGGTGCCTGCAGGCACTCCTCGAGCCAGCGGCACAGCACGCTGCAGGTGAACTGGCTGGAGTTGTTGTTGTTGATGAGCAGCACCTCCACGAAGCGAAACTCCAGCGCCTGGGGGGCCAGCAGGCGCGGCGCCGCCTCGGGCTCGGCCGCCAGGCAGAGCTGCACGAAGTTCTTGTCGAAGTGCAGGAAGGTGAAGGGCCCCGCGCCCTCGCACAGCTCCAGCTCGGCTTCGCCCTCCTCCTCCTCCTCCTCCTCCTCTTCCTCCTTCTCCTCGTCCTCCTGCGGCCGCCGCGGGGAGGGCGGGGGGCTGGCGGGCTCGCCGCGCGGGTCGCAGGTGTAGTTGGCCAGGTAATGGTCGAGCGGCAGCACCATGGGCGAGAAGTGGGTGCAGACCTGCTCCTCGCGGTTGAAGCGGAGGTACAGCGAGTACTTGGTGGGGTCGGGGTTCTCCAGGGTCCAGGAGCAGCCGGAGGAGATGGTGGGGAAGAGGTCCTTGAGCGAGAAGGAGCCGTACAGGACGCCGGAGGCCAGGGCGGAGCAGGCGCTGGGAGCCGGGTCGAAGCCCCGCGTGAGCCACAGGACAGACGAAATCACAGCCAGTAAGAGGGGACCAGCAGCGGTCATCCTATGGCATTTGCCCTGGGGGGAGAGACAGAGGGGCAGACGGACAGACGGATGCTTACCGGGAGCCACGGCACGGGGTGGGGGGCAGCGCCCTGCACCGAGCCCCGGACACCGTGGGAGCAGCACCCGGGGTGCCCCCAGCCCCCAGGGGCAGCCATCAGTGCCCCCTGCCCCGTCCCCTGGCTGTGCCGAGGTGGCCCCCGTGCCCTCAGCACACATCATGGGATGGGGGCTTCGTCCCACAGCCCCCAAAGACCCCGGTCCCACTCACTCGAGGGCAGCGGCCGTGTGGCAAGTGGCCACTTGGTGCCGGGGCCACCAAGCCACCGCTCGCCCTGCGCATCCTGGGCCAGGAGCCACCAGGCAGCGCCTGCATGGACCGGGCTATGAAAAGCTTTGGGGCTGTTCCTGCCCCCCCTGGGGCTGCTCGGGGTCAGGGTGGGTGCTTGGAGGAGCCCGGGGCGATGAGCTGGGGCACCCCCCAGCGGGGCACCCCCCCTGCCTGCTGCGAGAGCCCGGCACGGGGCGAGCGATCGTTAAAGCACGTATTTCTTGGGAAGCATGCCGGGTATGCAGCAGCACCACTGCGGATAGCTTTTTAATAACTCATTAATAAAATAATGCATGCGGTGGCCTTATTAAGTGGGACCAGAGCGTGGCTTTACAGAGGCCAAGGCCACCAAGCGCGTGGCGGCACCGCTCCGCGGGCCAGGGGGCGGCCAGCGAGGTTGGGGAGGTGGCCCCTGGCCCCCGGGCT
The DNA here is from genome assembly GCF_964211825.1 of Aythya ferina. Classification (NCBI taxonomy): domain Eukaryota; kingdom Metazoa; phylum Chordata; class Aves; order Anseriformes; family Anatidae; genus Aythya; species Aythya ferina. Next base: position 1,229,960 of record NC_140322.1, on the reverse strand, counting down.
AACCCAGGCTCCTCTCCATCCCAAAGCAACCTCTCCTGATCCCAAATCCCCCCCGGCCGAGGCCCCGGTACCGCTGGCAGCCCTGCAAAATGGGAAGGGAGCCCTGAGCCTCGGCTGTGCCTGCGCCAGCACCGCGACGGGCACATTAGGGAGCTAAAAATAACCCGGCTCCCGTGCAACAGGCGGGCGCTGCTCCTGCCACCCCGATGCTGCGGGGGCTCCGTGGGGGTACCCAGCCCCACCAGCAGCCTGTGGGCACGGGGACAAAGGCAGAGGGGCAGGGAGGAGCTGGTGGCACGGGGAGCAGCCAGGCGGGCGGCCGGATCCAGGAGCGACCCCAGATGTAAGTAGGGGAGGTCGGGGGGAAGGGGAACCCCCTCTCCTAGGGACATTTCCAGCCTGGTTCAACAGGGGAACCCCAAAAGCAGGGAGCCAAGGGGTGGCTGGAGCTGCCCCAGGTCCCTGCTGGGGCTCCTGAAGCATTAAAGACCTGGGGTCCCCCAGAGGATCCCCACCCTGTGCTGCTCGGGGAGGGGAGCAAGAAGCCTAGGGACGAGGACGAGGAGGAGGAGGAGGAGGGGCAGGAGGAAGCAAGGGAGGGGGAGGAGGAGGTCAGGCAGGGACACGCTGCCGCTCTGCAGCTCACAGGGCTCCCGCAGCCTGGCAGGGACACAAGATGGAGCTTGCTTCCCTCGCCTGGCAGCGGCGAGAGAGGGGCTGCTCGGCCCCGCTGCCCACCCGGGGCACAGCTGCCACCCGCTGCCACCACGGCACAGCCGGGCTGCCGCGCTCCCCGGGCTCCTCGCGGTTTAACCACGCCGCCCCCAAAAAGAGCCGGGCAGGAGCTCCGGACCGCGGGGAGCCTCCCCCACCCCAAACCCACGGCGGGGTCAGGATGCGCCCTCGCAGCGCTGCCGCAGCTGCTGCCAAAAGGCCGGGGCTCGTTAAGAGCCGATCAAATCCGTTTCGGCTCGTTCAGCACCAGCCCCGCTCCCCGCAGCGTTTGCTGCCGCTGCTGCAGTGAAAATATTTCACCCAGCTGCAAGCTGGGCCCGAGAAGAAACCGAGCGGCGGGGGCACCGAGAGACCCGGCGGGGGGCTAGCAGGGGGGCAGCGCTGCCAAAAGGCTCGGGGAAAGGGGGGGGGGGACGGGGCTGAAGCCAACGCTCCCCCTACCTGGCACCGCGGCGAGGACCTGGTGCCCTGCAGCGTCGCCGTCCGCCTGCTCCGGTGCCCCCGGCCCCGCTGCCCATGGCCCAGGTGGCTCCAAAACGGCCCCGGCCCTGGTGTTGGAGAGCCCCCAGCACGCTCCTCGCCATGCCGGTGGCCACGGGCTCGGGGGGCCCCGGCTGCCCCCAGGGATGTGCCGCATCCGAGCGCCCGGCTGGGCCACAGGAGCTGCTGCTGCTGCTGCCCGCAGCACGGCTGGCACTGCTGGCACGCTCAGGCACCCGCTGCAGCCTGCTCCAGCCCCTCTCATTTCCCTTTGTTCCCCGCCTGGGCTGAGGGGAGGGCTGGGTTTTTAATTAAAGCTTTTAAAGAGCCATCACAGAGCCTGCGAGTGCTGGTGAGGGAATGACAGCCCCGGCTCGCGGCCGCGCCGCGGAGGGAGGAGCAGCGGCCCCGCTCCGAGCGCCGGCACCGCTCCATCGCCGCCGGGTGCCCGCATCCAGCCGGGCTCCGGAGACCTGCAGGATGTGGCCGGGGCTCGCCTCTCCCTGCACAGCAGCCACAGCACGGCAGGAGGAGGCACTGCTCCTCGCCGCACCGCCCCAGGCGTGCTTGCGCCGCACGAACAGGTTGTTTCCCCGAAGATCTGCGCATTTAGGGTGATTCGGAGGGGGTCTGGGGCAGCTCCAGCCTGCCCAGCCCGCAGGCACCAGCGGCCCCGGGGTTGGGGTGAGGGGACTGGGAGCTGCAGCCCCTCTGAGCCAGGCGAGGGCAGAAACAAACAGCCCCAAAAGCGATCAACGGGCGGCACTAAGCCCTGCCGGCATTAATAATCTGAGAAACGATTAATAGCAAAGTAAAGGAGATTTGGGTTTTAAGAGACACGGTTTTTAACCTGACAGTGTTCTTTTAATAGGCTCACTAAAGTATACGAGCCGTGAGACTTCTGGAGGCGAGGGTGGCTCGGGACAAGGGCGCGAGGGCTAGCAGGGGGCCGGGCAGTCCTGCAGCACCGGGCGCCCAGCCACTGCGGGAGCAGCTCCGCTCCGTGCCGCAAGGCAACACCGTGGGGAGAAGCAGGCTGGCAGGTGGCACGGCTCGGCACGGCTCGGTTCAGCATGGCTCAGCTCGGCACGGCTCGGCACGGCCGGGATGGACGCACACCCACACGGCTGCCGGGCGCCAGGCGCGCTCCATCGCACCCGAGCACCTCGCAGCTGCCCAGAGGTGACCGGCGGCAAACACAGCGCTCTGACAGCTCCTGCTGAGCCCCCGCAGCGTGAGCCTGCCCTCCTCCCATCCCCAGGAGCGTTGCTCGTGGTTAAAAGGGAGCTTCAAAGCCGCCTCTGCCTTCAGCCCCTCCGCCTGCGAGGGCTCCTGGGCCCCGCTGCTCCCTGCGCCCGTCCTCACGGCACGGGGACCCCGGCACCGAGCCCCCGGCACTAGCAGAGCCTCTCCATCCCCTAATTAACGCTCTGAGCTTCAGCAGGAGAATGTGCCGGATGAACTCCACCGAAATCCCAGCCGCCAGCCCTCGCCCCCCGAAAACGCAGCTTCCTCCAGCGTCATGCACACCCGTGGGTGTGCGGCTCGTGCTGCTGCACACTCGCACGTGCGCTCGGCAGGGAGCTGGCTTCTCCACGCAGCTCCCCGCAGGAGCTGCACGACCTCCCCCCCGGCGCCTCGGACCACGTTTTCCCCCTCCCCTGCCCGCACGTCTCCGCGCTCCCCCGCTCGCTCTCCCTCTCCCGCTGGCTTCCCCGGCTCGCTGCCACCACCTTTCCTGAAGCACGGAGGCTGGCAGCGGCGCGGAGCCCTAATTAATGGTGCGGGTTTGCCAATCACTGGCTCAGCCCCGCTATCACTGGCAAGCGCAGGCCCTTTTATTTATTTTACTTAACTGCTGTTGGTAAAACTCCGCTCCAAAAGCAAGGCCGGGAGACGGCACAGCGAAATCTCCGCCGGGATTAGGGATTACGCTCTGCCAGGGAACAGCGTGTGCCGTGTGCCTGCCCCCCCCCCAGCAGCTGTGGGGTCCCCGGGGGCAAGGAGCCCCCAGCCAGGCACCGCAGGGGCTGTGGCTGCTCCTCCTGCTCTCCCAGAGCCTCCTGCAAGCAGCTGCAGTGCCGCCGGCCACGGCTCCCCCTGCCACCAGCTCCCTCCTGCCCTGGCACCGTGCGAAGGGCTGGGGGCCTCCAGGAGGATACGGAGAGGAAGGGGGGGGTCCAAGTGCCAGGGCTGGCAGCAGGGAGGCGCAGCCTGGTCGTGCGCTCGTGCCAGGGAGGGATTTTTGTAGCCCCGCATCTCAGCTGGATCCAAACCTGATGGAAGACCCCGAAGCGCTGCTCCCCGGGGAGGGGAACGGGCTTGGATCCATCCCAGTGCTGGAGGGCATCACGAAGGGACAGACGGGCCGAGAGCAGGGGGGGCACCACGGCCCTCGCGAGCACCAAGGAGGTTTGGAGCCTCTGACATTTGGCAACCGAGCCGGGTGGCTTGGAGCCAGCCCTGTCCCCATTAGGGGATGGCGGCGTGGTAGGAAATGAGTTTGCAGGGCCTCAGTCCAAATTCCCTTGGAGAAGCATCGAGGCGTCAAAGCAGGCCAGCCCGGAGGGGGCCGTGCGCCCGGCCCAGCCCGTCCATTGCATTTCCTCCTTCTGGGCAGGGAAAGGGGGAGCCCATCCTGCAGCGCAGCCAGCTGAGCGGGGACAGGGCTGGCCTGCCCCAGATCTGTCACCCGGCAGCGATGGGGACAGCCCGGGCGAAGGAAAACCCATCCATTCCCACGGAAATCCCGTCCATTCCCATGGAAAACCCATCAATTCCTGTGGCTCCTGCAGCAGAGCCAGCCCCGACGGGCTGCGGTGCCCCTGTGCAGGGGGTTGGTGCCCGGACAGGGCTCTCCACAAGCTGCAGACCCGATGCAGAGCCCCGAGCACACCGCAGCTCCCCGGGAAGCCCCAGCCGAGCACAGCTCGAGTCCTCGGAGGCGTCGAGCGGCACCGGAGGCAGCGGGAGGAGCAGGCAGCGCGTCCTGGAGCTCCTCAGCCACGTTTGGAGAGCAAGCCACGCACGGTGCCGGCTCCGTTTCCATTTTCTCTCCGTCACAGAGCGGATTTGCAGCATCCCAGCTTCTTGCAGACTCCTTGGATCAGAACCCCGTGGTGGCAAAGCACGCAGCGCAGCCGGGGAGACCTCGCGGAGGAACCGCTGCCAGGCTCCGGCGCAGGGGGCCTGGTGCTGCCCCACGGCTCCCTCCAGCATCCCCGCAGCTCGAACCGAAGCCCACTGGGAAGCGGGGCGCCCAGCATCCCCGATGAGGGCGGCCAGAGGGCAGCCAAGCGAGAGCGGCAGTGACAGTGGCAGTGACGACAGCCGCGGCCGCCCCGCTCCTCCCCACTGCCTCCGTGCTGGGGCCAAGCGAGCCCACGCGCCGGCTCCCCCCAGACCCTGCCCGGCTCCGACCCCGCAGCCTTCCCAGGGCACAGATCAGCCCAAGACGACCACCCTGCGTCACCCCAGCACCCCCAGTGCTTCCCCAGAGCACGGCCAGGAGCCAGCCCCATGCCACCGGCTCCTCGCACCCCATCCGCCAGCAGCACCCGGCCGAAACCCCAAGGAGACGCTCGGCGCGGCACAGCCCGGCCACCCCGGGGCCACCTCCTGGGGTCGGTCCCCACGTCACCGGCAGCCCGGGCTGCCAGGCGCCATCCGGCACAGGCAGCAGTGACATGACCTAGAAAAGCAGAGTGCTGCTCACACACCGTGCTGCCGCGAGCCCCCGGCGCCGACCACGCAGGCACGGTGCACGAGCACCCTCCACCCCGGCCGGGCTGGGGCTGCAGCAAACCTCCCCTCCCGCTGCTTCAACAAGTGACCCGCACGGACACACGCGTGGCGGGGCTCCGTCTGTGCCCCCCCCATGCTCACGGGTCCCCCGGGAAGGGAAGCAGCTCCCCCGCTCCCCCCGTTTTCCCCCGGATCCGGCTGCCACCTGCGCGCTGCACGTGCCCGCGCCGGCACACGCTGGGTGCCCACGTGTGCCCTCGCCGCACGCCCACGGGCCCCGGGTGCCGCTCGCCCCATGGCACGGGGCCGGGGGCTCCCCAAAGCCCTCAGCTGAACAAAGCCCTGCACTGGGGGGGGGGCTGCACGCCCGCCTGCCCCCGGCACGGTGCCAGCACCCTGCCTACGCCTGGCACGAGGACCCACACCAGGGGTGACGGCGTGGGGGGGGCCCACGGGTGCCAGGCCGGCTGCAGGCGTGTGCCCACACCGGGGGGCTAGCAGGGATGTCAATTTGGCAACCGGGCACCCACAGCCTTGCCGGACGTGATGCCACGGCACGGCGGTGCCATGAGTGTGCCCGCGCCCACCCCCACGCGCGCAGCCCCCCTGCCCTGGGGCCGAACGCGCTGCTCGCAGGGGGGGGCACCGCCGGGGACCGGCCCCCCCCCCGGGCATGCCCGGTGCGAGCGGAGCGCCACCGCCACCGCCGCAGCCCCGCGCAACTTCCCGGCAGGGCCGGGGCCGCCCGGGGGATGCCGCTGCCCGCACCGGGCACCGAGCCCCGGGTAACCCCGGGAAGGCGGCTGCGACCCCCTCGCCCCCCCCCCCCGGGTCCCCTCCTGCCCGGGCACCGAAGTTGGCCGCGGTCCGGGAGCTGTGGGGGTAGCGGGGATGCGGGGGGGGCGCATCCGTGCGCCCCGGGGGCCGTGCCCAGCGGCGGCCCCTCTCTCCGCATCCCGCATCCCGGCGAGCTGCCGCCCCCACCGGGCTCCGCGGCGAGGTGGAGGGGGGGGGGGTGGGGGGTTGCGAATCGCGGCGCCCCTCGGGGATGGGCGCAACGGAGCGGGGCTGCGGGCACCGGGAAAAGAAAAAGGGGGGGGGGGGTGATGGGAAAGAACCGAGCGGGGGGCGACGCACCGGGAAATGGAGAGGTTGGGGGGGGATCCCCGGTGCTCCCCCTCGCCCCCCCTCGCCCCCTCTCGCCCCCCTCACCCCCCCGGCGCCGCCGCCCTTACCTGCGCTCCGTCAGCAGCGCGTGGAGCCCCGGCGCGGCGCGGCGAGCAGCGGGCTGGCCATCCCCGAGCGGCGGCGGCGGCGGCGGCTGCCGGTGCCCGGGCGCGCCCGGGGGAGCGCGGCGGTGGCAGCGGCGGCGGCGGCGGCGGCGGAGACGCGCGGGGCCGGGAGCGGGCACGCGGCGCGCCGGGCCCCGGTGCTGGCGGCGGGCGGCGGGGGGGGGCGCGGCGGCGGCGGCGCGCTCGGCTCGGGCACTTGCTGCATGCGCCGGGCGCGGGGCGGTGTGACAGCACCGGGCATGGCGGGGGGGGCGGCGCGGAGGACGAGGGACACGGTGCACCCCCTCCCCCTTCGCCCCAACCCCCCCCCCCCCCTCTCTCCAAGACCCGGTGCCGGTTTTTGGGGGAGCGACCCCCGGGTTGCTGCAGGCGGGTGGAGGGGGCTGCCCGCGGCGCGGCGCCGCTGGGTGCGCGTGCACGCGGCGGGGGTGCACCCCCCCCACACCCCTCCCCAAAACACACACACACACACACACACAGAGGGGGGGGGCGCGCACACGGCTGCGATGTGCACGTGCACGCGGGGGGAGGGGGGCGTGCGTGCTCCGGGGGGGGGCGCGCACACGCGTGAGCGGGGTCGGGTGTGCACGGCGGGGCTGCTCGTGCCTGCGGGGGTGGGGGGGGGGGGGGGGGTGTGCAGAGGAGTGGGGGCTGTGGGCTTGCACACGCACGTGCATTGCACACACGCGTGCGCAGCCCCCGGCACGGCGCTGCTTGAGGGGGGAGCCCGGGGTGGGGGCTGCATGGACAGCACGGGCTGGCACAGCCGTGGCACGAGTGGTCGTGACACTGAGGGCGTCGTGATAGTGGGGAGGGGGCTGCGGAGCTGCAGCAGCGCGTGGGGACGGGCAGGGGTGCAGGAGGCTGCGGGGCCCCGGCCGTGCACAAACCCCAGCGAGTCCTGGGGTGACCGAGGGCAGCCCACGTGCCCCCCCGGGGCAGCACCCAGCAGGGCCAGGCAGGAGCAGAAATCTGGGAAATCAGCCCCAAAATCCCTCTGCTCAGCACCCATGGGATCAGCCCCAGCCCTGCTCCGTGCAGCTGGGTGTGCGGGGCCGTATCCGCACGAGACCTTTGTGCAAAGCAGCTCCCTCCATCCCTCCCTGCCTCCCTCCCTGCTGCTCCCTGTCCCAGTCGTCCCCAGCAGCCTGCTGGTGCCTGACCCGTTGTCCCCAGACAGACGCTCATCCCCTGGGGGCCGAGGCTGAGAAGAAGCCAGGCAGCTCCCCGTCTGCTCCCCGTAGCAGGGCGCGCGGCAGCGTCGGCTCAGACATCACCCGAGGAGATTTCGTGGCCCGTCTCTGTAAATACAGATCAGTGCAGAGGCTGCAGCTCAGCAGACGGACGATCCCGAGCCCGCGGCTCTGCGGGTCGCGCTCTCTGCTTCCCGACGGGTATTTCGCTCCGGCTCTGCACGCTCGACGTGCTCCCAAATCCCAAACCCCCCAGCGCACCGCGTGGCACCAGCTATTTCGCCGCAGGACGCGCCGGGTGCCATCGCCCACCGGCTCTGCCCTGGCCCCGTAGTGCCCGGCCCGGCTCCCGGCTCCCATCCCGGTGCTGCTGGGCCACGGGGCTCGTGCGTGCCGGGGGGGGGGCCCCGAGCTGCAGGAGCCGGAGGCACCCACTGTTACCAGGACAACTGGGTGCTGCCTCCGGAGCTGCTTGTTGCTGCTGCAGCCCTGCAAACCTCCCCCAGCCGCAGCGCGGGCTCTGCCGATGGCTGTGCCTGCAGAAAGTGGGGAGCCCGGACCCCCACCCCGTGCTCGGGAGCACCCCATGGCGTGTGGAGCATCCCCCCCAGCTGGCCACGGAGCCCCCCACATCCTCAGCCCCCCGCCGGGGCTGGCTGTCAGCTGCTCGCAGGGCAGGATTAGTGCAGCTCCAGCACGTGCAGAGGCTGCTCCAGCAGGGCTTTGCCTGCCAGCGGGGAATTAAACCTGCCCGTTAATGTACCAATAACCCATTTCCAGCTCAGGGCTCTTGTTTTCCCTTCCTTTTGGCACAGAAACTGGGGACAGGTCAGAGTTAGCACGGTGGCGGCTGCTCTGTACACGGCTCTAGGTGAGGATGCAGGAAAAAGATGAAGCCCAGTGCCCAGCTGGGGAGCACGGGGATGCTGCCACCGCCCCCAGGCTCTCCTGAGCCCCCTGCCCAATTCCCAGGGCTCATCTCCTCCTCCTCCTCCTCCTCTGAGCAGCAGCAGCAGCCTCTGGGCTCTGCTGCAGGGTGGGACGGGGCAGCCCCCAGCCCCCAGCGATGCCCACGGAGCCTCTTCCCATGGACTTTGCTGCGAATTGCTCCAGTGGAAGAACAAAAGCCCCGAAAAGCAGGGAGACGTGATTCGCAAAATAACCCCTGTTCATGGGAAAAGGCAGCCAGGGCCTGGCAAAAGGGCCCGTGGACAGACGGATGGGCCCTGCCTGCTGCTCAGCGCCCCGGCAGCTTCAGGCCGGAGCTCTCCGCTAGTGGTGGCAGGGGGAAAAGCAAAGGGAAAAGCCCAGGGAAGCCCGCGCGGCAAGGCAGAAGGGGACGGATGTGGGAATACCCCGAAATAAATGCCACTTTGGGGCTTGCTGAGGATCGAGGAGCACGGCCGCGATGCCTGAGCCTCCAGCTGGTCCCACGCAGCTCCGGATCCTGCAGCATTTTCCTGCCCGGGGGGGATGTTTTGGCTCAGCAGCATCGTTTCAGTCATTTCCCAGCATTTTCTGTGCCAAAGGGCCGGCCGGGGCCAGCGCCGTGCCCGTGTGCCCCAGGCAGAGGTGAGCCTTGGCAAGAGGAAGGGCTCAGCGTGCTGGGCCAGTGAGGGGGAGCTTCCAGGAGAAACTGGGAGGAACTGGGAGGAACGGGGAGAGTTTCTGCTTGAGGAAGGATCCGGCTCTGCCCCCCAGCCCCCGGTGCAGTGGCCGGGCTGGAGCCGTTTGGCCACCCACAGCCTGAACCAGCAGCGGTACCCGGAGTGCGCCTGCACACCAACAACTGCTAAAGAGCAGGGAACTTGGCATAAATATTCATCTCGATTAATATACATGAGGCTGCAGAAAGCCCAGCTCCAGCCTCCGGCGGGGGGATGTTATCTGCGCCGCTCAGCCTCGTGTTTAACGCAGGCGCCCGCTGGGTTTGCACAGCGGGAGGACCCGGAGGTCGGGTTTGGGGAGTGCCCGTCCCCCCCCCCCAGCAGGGCTGGCACCTCCTGGGACCCCAAAACCCCCCCGTGAGCTGAGAAAAAGGGGGCAGAGCTGGGCTGAAGCTGCCCCGATTGCCTCGGCCTCGGGTGCCGTGCGCTCTGACCCCTGCTGCAGGGGGACCGCAGCCACCCCGTGCCGTCACCCCGGGCATGGCCGTGGTGGCTTTAGGGCCACCCGTGGTGCGAGGCAGCTCTCCCACCCCAGGGCGTGCAGGGGGATGCTCTGGGTGTTCTCACCCCCAGCCCTGGGGGAAACGGGTGGCCAGGGGGGGCAGCAGCCCCATCCCACCCCATGGAGGGGCTGCGGGGCCAGGCTCGCGTGGCTCCGGCACGGGGCGGCCCCTCGGGACCCTGCCTCTGTCACGGCGCCAGGAACCCGGGGCATAAACAAGAGGCTGACATTTCAGCACCGCCGCCGGGCCCCTTGGATAAAAGCAGAACATAATTAGCAAATTAATCAGGAGACAATAGCCGGGGATGTAACGCCGCCGAGATGGCACTCGCTGTGTCTGGGGCTGACCCCGTGCCACCGGGCATGTTCGGGGCCAGGCGAGCTGGGGACGGCCACGCTCGTGGTCCAGGGGAAAGGGGATGTCCCCTTGTCCCTTCAGCCATCCCCATGTCCCTGTGGCTGTCCCCATGTCCCCGTGGCTGTCCCCGTGTCCCTGTGGCTGTCCCCGTGTCCCCATGGTTGTCCCCGTGTCCCCGTGCCACCGCCAGCGGGCAGCCCTGCCACGTCCCCTGCCACAGGCTGGGTTTCCAGGGGGGTCCCGGCCGTGGTTGGGGGGGTGCAGGTGGTGCTGGCATTACAGGACCCTGCAAATTCGGCACCCGTCAAAGGGCAGCACCCCCCTCGCTGCCGGTAACATTTAAGAAGCGTGAATCGGAGCGAATTTGCATTCAGCTTATTAGACGCCCTGCAAATACGGGCAAACCTCGTTCAAACACATTTTGGTGATAAAATGATATTGACTCTGAGTAATTAAAAATCATTTCCATATTCAAATACGGCTGATTGAGGAGAAATGGCTGCCTTCTAATTGCCTGAAGGGGAATTTGCAACTTTTGGAGCGCGCAGCCCGGCAAACGCGTCTTCACTTGGCAGCCTGAGAACGGCCCAGGGAGGAGGAGGAGGAGGAGGAGGAGGAGGTGTAGGAAGAGGAGGAGGAGGAGAAAGAGGAGGAGGAGGAAGAGGAGGAGGGGGAGGGAGCTGGCACAGAGGCAGCACACTGGGTGAGGTGAGGTGAGGCCAAGGATCCAGGCAGACCCCGCTGGGCCAGGAGAGGATTTTCCCTCGCATGTTTTATGGGGTCTGAGGGCAGCAGGAGCTCCACGGACAGCACAGCTCAGCCCTAAAGCGCTGCCCTCCCTCCTTCCTCCCCCACCACCCCCTTACTGGGGAAATGCATCCTCCCAGTACCGCTTTGGCAGCGGGCTACGGGTTGTTTGGGATGGACCCAACTCCCCGCGGCGCAGGACGGGGTGCTCGGGGTGAGCTCGGAGCTGCCCCGCTCCTGAACAAGCCCCTGGCAGCAAGAGGGGCTGGGACACCCCCTGTGGGGCCAGCCCCATCATTTGCAGGTAGCAGGGCCGATCCCAAAGCTTCATTTCCTCACCCAAATCCCCTCCCCAGCCTCCCCTCTGCAGCCTCGCTGCCTTCCCCTCGCACCCCCAGCCCCCAAGGCGGCTCCGTGCCACCGCTGTCACCTCGTGCCCCTGGGGCACCGGCTGGGACAGCGGGGCTCGCTGGGTGCAGGGCTCCTCAGGCCACGTTTCGGGGCCCTCCAGCACCTCGCAGAGCTGCGTGGCCTCCGCTCGGTTTCCTAGGGAAACCAGCCTGGAGCTCGGCTCAGCCTCCGCACACGTGGGCGTGCACGGGGGGCCGTGGGCGCGCGGGGAGGAGGTGGGCGTGCGTGCGGGGACGTGGGCGTGCAGAGGGCTCTGGGGGTGCCCGCGTGGGTGCCCCACGTCTCCATCTCCCCTCCCGGCTCTTGATGGCATTTTGGGTAACCCTCGGGGCTGCTCTGCAGCCTCCCCAGAGCCCGGGGTGGAGGCTGAAGCGAGCGGAGCAGCGCCTGCGGGGTGCAGAGGGGCTGGGGACACCTTGGCGGGGCTCAGGGTGCTCGCACAAGCTCACCCCAGTGAACACCACGAGATTTGCCTCGCTGCGTCGCTGCCGTGCCCCAAAACCTCCCTGAACGCAGCTCCGAAGCCTCCCCCATTTATTCCTCACCTGCTCATCCTCACGTGCCATTTCCCAGCCCCGTCCCTTACCTCCAGCAGCCCCCCTGGCGTTACTGCGGGGCCGTGGGGGTGCTCCCCGGCACCCAGGGCTCAGCCCCAGCTCTGTGTTCTCCCCGTGCCACGGCCACATCCAGGCTCCATTTCCCTTCGTGCAGATCCAACCTGGGCTCTCTCCAGCTCCATCCATCCCCTCGTGCGCTCGGTGGGGACGGTGACACCAGAGCAGAACCGCTGGCACGCGGGGCGCAAGGAGTGGGCACATCCACGGGAAGTTTTTGGAAAGTTTGGGTGGTTTTTTTTTTAATATAACCCAGAACCAAAGGCACTGAACGTGCTTGAAGAGCATAGGGGAAAGCCCAGCGTGATCCCATTTCTAGGAGCTGGGGTTTGCAGGGAAACCAGCACCAAGAATTGGGATGAACCAGACCCATGGGCACCACCACGGGTCCTCCCTAGCAGTCGCTGGCTCCTTGTGACCCCATAACCTGCGGTGCCAGCCCCGTGTCCCCAGCAGGAACCCCCACACCCTCCCCGAATCTCGCCCCGAGGGACGCCCCCTCTGGCACCCGCTGCTTGCAAGGGCAAAATATTGAAGATGGAGCCGGAGCCGGAGGAATTGAAGCGCCATAATTGAAGGAAAATTTGCAGCATGTTGAGGACAGAATAGGATCATTGTGCTCGCCTCCCACACCCCAGATGGATGCACGAGGACTGCAGACATCGCCGGAGCGTGCGGAGAAGAGGAGAGGAAGGGAGTGAGCTAGACCGGGACGTGTGTGAGCAGAAATTGAATTTTTATCAGTTTCTATGTAGATTGTGTTTATTCATCTGTCTCCTATCCATCTCCCCCTGCATCTCCCTATTTCTTTTACAAAATTACTTTCCTCCTTTGGCCTAATTTTGTTTGTACAGATAGCAGCTGCTTTCTTCCATTTCAGCATAAAAAATATCGTCGTAAATGAGGTGCTATATATCCCCAGCAGAAGTTTTAGCAGCTACCCGGAGCACATTAGCCTTTTGCTCCTGCAGGGCCACATTTCCATCACAAAGAGCTAACTGCTCGCTGCCTTGCCCTTGCAGAAAAGGCTCCTGCCACTCCTGCCACAGCGCGTGGCAGCGGGGCCACCCGCGTCCTTGCGCCCTCGTGGGCACAGGGGACGGGCGATGGGGTCCTGCACGGCACCCATGGGTGCTGCTGCCCGCGCGGCTCGTTGCGGAGAGGCTCCGCTGATATTTATTAAGCGCCCTGGCACCAGAGATGAACGGAGCCGGCGCTGTCCAGAATACCAATAAGGGCGTTTTTTTCCCCGAGAGCTATTCATAGCCCTACCTGTCACCCAGCCACCCCCCCCGAGCCATCAGCTGAGCCCTCAAGGTCACGGAGCAGCGTGTGGGCACCCGTCCTGGGTGCGCACGGGGACCCCAGCAGGTCCCCAGGGTGCTGCCGAGCACCGGGAGCCCTTTGGGGAGCAGCCGCCAGGCGCAGGCTCCTTGGGGGGAGCACCCAGCTGAGCATCCCTGGGTCCTGGGTGGGAGCAGCTCGGGATGGAGCACCTCGAGGTGCCCACGGCCAGGCTGAGGATGATGCAGGGCAAGACCCCAAGCCCCTGGGGACCCCCGGCTGGTCCCACAGAGCCGGATAACCCTGCCCTAAACCCTGAACCAGGCAGTGATGGTGGGGGAGGACAGCCAGGCTCGCCGAGGGGGTGTTTCCCACGGAAAGGTCCCCGGGAAGACGTCCACGTAACGGGGAAGCCGCAGCTCGGCGCCTCCCTCCCCTCTGCTAGCGGGTGCCCGGGGAAACGGCGGCACTCGGCGCGGCGTCACCAAACCCAATGGTTAGGGAAAACGCGAGCGCGCAGCGTGATTGATTCCCCCCCGGGGCCCCCCCATTAAAAATGTATGGAATTACTCATGCAAAGTCCCACTTACACACGGGTCTTTTGTGAGGACATTAAAATACCAGCGTTTGTCAGCCGCTTACCCGCTGCTCGCGGTTTGCTCCCATTTATTATCACGAACCGAGCCCGGCGCTGGTTCTATTTTCGACTCCTCACACGTCACGCTGAGCTCCCGGGCTGCCACCACGGCTGGCGGCACCCCAGGCCCTGCAGCACCCTCCTTGGGTACAAACCCCTGGGGATGGAGAAGGGGATGGGGATGGGGTCCCCCCAGACCCGGCTCCCCCCAGCCCTGCCCGGCCGGGTGGCAGCAGCCGGCTCCTGCCCGCGGCCGAGGCTGCCGGAGAGCTGGGGGAAATGAGCATATTTCTACCCACGGCGCGGGGAGGAGAAGCAGGGCGAGGAGCACAATATATTGTATTCATCAGGTTCTTCTCGCTGGGAGGAACGAGGCCTGAAACACATCACGCTTCCTCTCCGCGCTCAAAGCGTTCCAGCTTGTAATGCGTTTCCCTCCCTGCGTGAGCACCTCGCGGAGCCACAAAGACAAATTTCCCCAGGCTTCAGAAGCTGCTGAGAGCCACGGCTCCGTGCCTAAAACCCATCGCTCCTTTACCCAAACAGCCTCGGCTGCTGGCGGCCCCCTCCTCTCTCCATCCCCTCCTCTCCCACCCCAAATTATGGGCCCGGCGTTCCCCCAGATTCGGGGCTCGGTGCCAAGCCCAGGGGGGCAGTGCGGGGACGGGGGCTCCATCCTCAACGCCCCGAGAGCACGGGGACAAAGAGGAGAGGATGGAAATGGGATGGAAAGAGCAGCGTGGGGAGCTCGGGGTGGGCAAATCACAGCAGCACCCACAGGGAGGGCACCAGGGGTGCCCCCAGGACGCGGCGCGAGGCCGGGGCGGCTGCTGGCAGAGGCCGGTGTCGACGCACAGCAGCGACACGTTCCGCCACAGCGCCCGGTAATTGCATCTCCCAGAAAGCAATTACCACGTAAGCGACTCGGCGGCGCGGGAGACAAGCCATTATTTATGGGCCCGGCGTGGACGTGGAAGGTTCCCAGCACTGGCGGGACCCCGTGCCGGCCGCCGGGTCCAGAGCACACGGTGGGGTCGGGGGGTGGATGCGGAGGGTGGCCAAGTGCCCCCGGGGCCGTGCAGCCTTTCTGCTGCTGCTGCACCGCAGGCTATTTGTAGGACGTGGTCCCAGCGGGATGTGGGTAGGGTCCCAGCACCCACCCGTTGCCGTGGGAGGGTGGCACCAGGGGTGGCCTGGCCCCTGAGTAAGGTAAAAGCGGTGCCGAGCCGAGGGGGCGAATCGTGGGGACTTAGAGCCCAGCCTCAAATCCTTCTCCCCTCCCCGCCAGGCTCCTTCCAGGGGTGTCTTTGTGATGATTTAGGTGGTTTTGACCAGAATCAGCTCCTGAAATGCTTTGGCCCCTACAAGTTATCGTTTTCTACAGGAGGATGGTGGGTAAGGACCGAGGAAATCCCTCGGCACCGGCACCTCGCTGGTCCTGCAGCGGGGACGGGGCACGGGGGGCACGGCCAGGGTCCCCCCTGGTGTGGGGCAGGCACCGAGCAGCACCGTACCCGAGATTCCTGCTGGAGACGTGGGAGGCGAAGCTTTCCTGCCGATGAAAATTCATCGTCTGGGGCTTGAGACGTCAAAGGGAAAAAAAAAAATCAACAAAACGAAGCAAAACGCGACACTTCCCTCCAGAAATGAAACAAGTTGCGGTGTCAGAGTGAGAGATGCCTCTTCGTTACGTCGGCTCCAAAAGACTTTGTTCATCCTGACTCTTGCAATCAGAGAAAATCAAAACATTTCACGGCAACAGCAATCCCCGTGCAGAAAACATCAACTTTCCCAAGCCCCAGCTCCCTGAAGGAGCGAGCTGAGCCACGGCGAAGGCTGCCCCGGTGTGCGCAGCCAGGCAGGAGGTTTGCGTGGTCTCCGAGTCTGCCTAAAATTAATCGGCAGGAGGAGAAGCAGCCCCCGTCCCCCCTCCATCCACTCTCCACCATAAATTGGACGCCAGGTCCGTAGCATGGGGAAGACACCAGCTGGGTGCCGGGTGCTCGGGGTTGGTGTGGTTTGGGGCCACCGTTTGGGGCCACCATGTGAAGGTAGAGGCAGGTCCCAGCTGGTGCTTGGGGCTGGGGTAGGGCACGTACCCAAAGCTCCTGGCCAGGAGATAGACGAGGAAGGGCCTGGCCTCCTAAATAATGGACCAGCCCGGGAACCTTCCCTCCAGTGGGATGTGCAAGGATGCAGGCAGGTGCCTTCAGCACAGCCAGGGAGGAGGTCAGCTCACCGGGCAGAAAGGCTTGTCCTTTCCCTTCCCCTTCCTATTTCTCTTCCCATCCCTATCCCCATCTCCATCCACATCCCAAACCCTGACCCTATCCCCATCCCATCCTCATCCCATCCCCATCCCATCCTCACCCCATCCTCATCCCAATCCTCATCCCAACCCATGACCCCATCTCATCCCCATCCCATCCCCATCCCGTCCCCATCCTGATCCTCATCTGCATCCCACCCCAATCCACGACCCCATCCCCATCCCATCCCATCCCATCCCTGACCCTATCCCAACCCCATCCCCATGTCCCCACCCCCCAGGCCAGCCCCATCCCCCCGGCAGGGGCAGGAGCCCCCCGTGGCTCCCCCCAGCAGCGGGGTCAGCCGGGCTCTGCCAGCTGCGGGGCTGGCTCCGAGCCGCGTGGCGAGGCAGCGCACGCAATTAGTAAATTAATTATCGAGCGGTAACGGAGATTTCATAGCTCGGAGCTGTCACATCAACAGTGTTTTGTCAACCGAGATGACGACTGGTAGAATTATTACTGCAGTGCTGGGACTGAAAACAGAGGAGAGAGAGACTTGCAGGGAGAGGGAAGGATAAAAATATAAAGGGAAGAGATAGGAAGGAACAAGATAAGTGGGTTTTGTTGCTAATGGAAGCTGGCACAGGGACAGAATCTCAACCATTATAAGACAACATACTACATTACTAGTGGCTCTGAATGATCCACTTAATTAACAACCAGCGTGGAACGAGCCCCTGCTCCGAAACCCAGCATTGCCGTGAGCAGCACGCGCCGCTCCACGGGAAACCCCGCGAGCACCGAGGTGCGGCCGCATCCCAAAACACGAGGCCAGGAGCTGGGGGCCATTTGGGAGCAGAGGGGATGCTCAGCGCCGAGGGCAGAGAGCCCTTCGTGCCCGGTGGCACCAGGAGGTGAAGGCTGCCTGCCACGGCCACAGACAAGCAGCTATGGGCTGACTCCATCCCATCCCATCCCATCCCATCCCATCCCATCCCATCCCATCCCATCCCATCCCATCCCATCCCATCCCATCCCATCCCATCCCATATCCCCATTCCCATTCCCATCCCATCCCATCCCATCCCATCCCATCCCATCCCATTCCATCCCATCCCATCCCATATCCCCATTCCCATTCCCATCCCATCCCATTCCCACCCCACCGGTGGAACCCACCCCGGCCGCAGCCGAGCCGTCGCGGTTTCGGCATCACCGGCGTCGGCAGCCAAACAGAGGCAGCAGAACGGCTGATGTAAATTATTAATAACAACACTTTGCACTTCTAATAGCGCCTTTCAGCCAAGGATCCCGGCGCTTTACAAACACTAATTAATTAAGTACAGAAGACGGCTCGGCAGTGGGGAGATCGCACGTCCCCGGCTGCTTGCTCCCTTGGCAGGAGCAGGAGGGACGGAGCCGGCACGGCGCAGGATCGGCCCCTCGCACCACAGCACCCACAGCACCCACAGCACCTGGGCAGCTCCTCGACCCACACGGACCCTCAGGGTCTCAGGGGACCGGGTGCTGAGGGGCTGGGGCCAAAATGCAGCCTGGGGGTGCAGCAGCCATGGGATACGGTGGCCCCAGCCCCGGTTTGGAGCCTCGTGCTGAGCAGCTCCCGGCACCAACACGGCCTCGATGGGTTTTTCCTCCCTTTCACCATCTGTGTTTTGCACCCAGCGCCTGCTCCAGCTTGCTGGGTTGCAGGGATGGACCCGATGGGGACCCCACAAGGGTCCCCGTCCCCTCCTGCCACCCCAGGCGTGATTCTGCCCGTGCGCCCGGAGCCCGTGCCAGCGCCAGGACGTGATTTCCCTTCCCCACCCGCTTCCTCTTCACTTCCCAGGGCCAGATTTAAGCTGCGTATCCAATGCTACATAAAAATAACACCCCGCCCTCCCACTTGGGAAATCGATTCCTTCGCTTCCCACCCGGTCGGGCTTTAAATATCGCCGTGGAAATGCAGCCTGCGCCGTCTGCCAGCCCCAGCCTGCCGGGGGAGCCGGGCAGGGCCGAGGGGGCATCAGGGCTGAGCTCGCCCTGATGCCCATGGGATGGGGAGGGGGACGCAGCTCAGGTCCCTCAGGTCCCCGCGATGCCCTCCTGCTCCCCAGTCGGTGCTTGGTGCACAGGGTGCGGGTTGTGCCTGGAGGCTGCTCCCAAAAATCAAGCTGGTGTCCCCCTGGAAGCTGGGCAGAGACCTGTCGGGGCAGTGGGCTCCATCCCTTAACCAAGGGGGCTTCCCAGGCTGGGTCTGGCCCCCCCAACCCATCCCTGGAGCCTCCAAGGGGTGCAGCACCCGGCATGGACACTGCTCACCGGGACGGCTTGGGCATCACGACCCCACAGCCGTGAGCCCTCGTGGGGCAGGGGCGCACCTCGGCACCGGCTGGGGACGGGGTGAGGAGCAGCAGGGGGGGCAGCAACCAGGGCCCCCCCGGCCAAAAATCGGAGGTGCCGGCGCTTCCAGCATGGCAGCAGCCACATTTTGTAATTTCTGATGGGAAGGAAGGAACAAGGATGGGTTTGAAGTCCCTGACAGGCTCCCCGAGGGAGCTCTGCCAGCTCCTCCAAGTCTTTTATTCCCTCCCCGTCTATGGCTGCAGCCGGGGCCCGGTGACGGCGCTCCCAAAATATCCCCCACGGACCAGAGGGATCGGCTCGGGGCCGGGGAGCTCTCCATCAGCTCCACGGTGCCGTGCCTGCTCCCAGCAAGGGGAAGGTGGCACTGGGACAGCTCCCTCGGTGGGACGGGGCACGGCGGTGCCATGGCCAGGGCCATCCGGAGGGAGCCGCACGCCACTCGCCAGGTTTGGGCCAGAAACCAGGGTTTTTAGGAGCTTTTCGGGAGGTTCAGCAGCAGTGCAGGGCACCCAGCGGTCCTGCTGAAATGGAGGAGGCGACGGGGCAAGCAGGGAGCATTTGCATATTCAAGCGCCTTCGTGCTATTTTAGCACCTCCTCGGCTATTTTTGTCGTGGCAGAAACACAACAGGAGGACAAGGCCAGAGAAAGGGCAAGGAACGAGCCCGAAATATGGGGCAGAGGCAAAAATAAAACCCAGGCTGGGCACAGCATCCAGGAGGAGCAGACGGGGCTGCGGATGGGCAAGAGCTGGAGGCTGATGGAAAATCCCAGACCCCTCCGGAGCCCCCTGCACCACCAGCACCCCTAAAACCCCTTGGGCTGCGCCTGGAGCCAGGGCTGCCCCCGACATCCAGCCCCATTCACCAAGACCCAAAGGAGCAGAGGCACCGTCCTTGCCCTGAAACCCCTCCGATGAAGGGAATCTTCCCCCAAAATGCTCTTTCCCCCCTCGCCACCCACACGGGGTGCACCTCGTGCAGGGCACAGCCCCAAAACCTCCGGCCGGGAGCTGCCACGGCGCTAACGAGATTAAAGCGGGTGTGAAAGGCATCTCAGTTCCCTACACAAAGGATTGATCCGAGGGGGTTTTCAACGGGAGAAATTTGCCCAAATTGGTATAATTCGAACATCTGCTCTTTTGGTGCCATCGTCAAGTTTGTGCGAAATTCCTGCGCTTGCAGAAGGTGGCAGCGGGGGCAGACCTCAGCCCCTCTCCCCACACCCATGGGCAGGAGGAAACGTTGCTCACCCCATAGCCCCCAGCCCCTGCAGGAGCCCCCCAGCCCCAGCAGGAGCCCCCCAGCCCCTCTGCTCATGTCCCAGAAGAGCCCCGTGGTGATGGCTTAATGGCCAGGTGGCCTGCTGGTAATTAACTAATTGGTGCTCCTGCGCACCGCCAGCTCCTCGCCTGGAAAACAGCCACAGCCCCCGGGGACAAGGGGACAAGGGGACAAGGGGACACAACCTGTGGGCACTGAGAGAGGGGACGGTCCACGGGGCTGAGCACTCCCCCCTCTGCCTGGCTGGAGACCCCCGGGTCCCATTCCA
This sequence comes from Aythya ferina, assembly GCF_964211825.1. NCBI lineage: Eukaryota > Metazoa > Chordata > Aves > Anseriformes > Anatidae > Aythya > Aythya ferina. The sequence continues at coordinate 1,210,127 of NC_140322.1, read as the reverse complement.
GGGGCTGTTTTTGGGGTGAGGGTGCCCCCCCATAGCCGGAGGGGACAGCCCAGGGCTGGCTCTGCAGCATCCTCACCCGTTGCCAGGACGACAGGATGCGATGGAGCGGCTCCCTCGGGTGGCTGCAGGTGCAGGGAGAAGTTGGGGTGTGTTTGGGGGGGGAGTGATGCCCCCAAATTTTGGCAGCCCCCAGCCTGAGGTTCGCAAAAACCCCTTGGAGAGCCCCCGAGGGCCACCTGCACCGTGCCAAGCGCAGCCTGGGGGGGTGCCCACAGAGATGGGGGACGCGGCCCCACGGCACGGGGCGCTGCGTGGGAATCAGGACCCTAAAAAATGTTTGGGGAGCCTGCAGGGAACAACCCCAGCTCCCCAGGGAAGAGGCAGAGCACGTCCCCAAGGCCACAGCACCGCTGCCCCATCCCGATACCACTGCCCCCCTGCAGATATGGGGAGGGGATAGGGGCAAGAGGAGGGATCTCGGGGTGCCCCACAGCACCCCACGGCACCCCACGGCACCCCGGGAGGAGCAGCTCGCAGCACCCCGGGGCTGTGGAGCAGCAGTGAAGGTGCAGCTTCGTTTCTTCGCTCGTGGTGCCATGGCAACCTTTCCCACTTGGTTTAATTACAGGCGGTTGCTGCCTTTGCAGGGGGGGGGCTGCTTGTTCCCTGCTCCCCAGAGCCAGGACGGGAGCCGACGGGAACCCACGGGTGGGCGCAGGGAGGGCCCACGGCACCGGGCACCCCCTGGAGGAGCAGTGACACGGGGACAAAGCCCTGCAGAGCCCACAGCACCCACAGGCAGCGAGCACGGGGATGGGAAAGCACGGAGCAAATGGGGGCTGGCTGGCAAGGAGCCGTGTGGGGACACCTCCAGCCCCGCAGGGCGAGCAGCGAGGGCAGCCGAGGCACCGTGCGAGGCTCCTCGTTAGTGATCACCAACAATTATCCTCCCACGGTGCCCGACCTCGGCCCCGAATCGAGCTGAGAGATGGGCAGACCGAGCCTGGCTGTCAGACCTGACATCCACGGCCGGCACAGCCCCAGGGGACACCGGGACGAGGGGGGCACGGGGCTGAAAGGGGCTGGGGGTTTGGGGACCCCTGGGGCGGCCGGGAGCGAGGAGCAGCTCTGGGGGAACACGGCTGGATGCAATTAGGAAGAGGAGGGAAGGGAGGTGTAAATGAGCCCTTCTGAAGCCGGGCAGCGAGTGGGAGGAAACACCTGAACCGAGCCCGCAGCAGCGAGCGCCGGGCTCCAGAGGTCACCTCTGGGCAGGATTTTTAATTTCACACAGGAGTTTTGTTCATTTGTTAATTATTTTCAGATGAAAAGGGAGATATTCCTGGAGCGGGTTAGGAAAGGGCTAAAGCAACATTTGAATTTCAAAGGCGAGCTGTTTGCAATGAAAACAGGAGAGGAGAGGGGAAAAATAACTCCAGGAGCAGAGAGAGGGGCTGCCGAGGGTCCCCGGCCTTTTGGGGGGGCAGCGAGCGGCACGGGACCAGCACCCAGCTCTGTGCCCACCCAGCCTGGGCCTTCCTGCGCCGTGGGGACCCCATTAAAAACCCAAATTTGGGCAGCACGAAGCTTGGCACTGCACGAGAGGAGATTTCCATCGGAAAATCGATGGGGAGGGGTCAGTGCCTGGAGATTTATGGGGGAGCGCCGGGGAGGTGGTGGCACACGGGGCAAGTGGGGACAGGCCAGGACCCGCCGTGGTGTCTCTGCTGCTCTTATCTCCCGCTGGAGCTACCCGGGGATTTTGCTCTGAGCTCCTTCGCCACGGTTCTGCGCTGCCAAAGCCAGGGAAAGCCCGGCTCCACCAGCCCTGAGCCCGTTCTCAGCTCCTAAAACCGAGCGCGATTCCGCCTAATGCAGGACGAAACCGCGGCAGCTCCGCCGCCAGCTGCGGTGGAGGGGAGAGCGGCTCGTGGAAAGGGGCTGGGGGTGAAAGGGGGGAGCAGGGGCCAGGCAGGGACGTGCCCACGCTGGGACGTGCCCACAGAGCCCAGCACATCCCAGTCGCATCCCTCCTGGGGCCGGGGCCATGCCAGGAAGGCGTAGAGGTTGTGCGGTGCGCACGGGGCCGCGGTGGGAGCCTGGAGCGGTTCCTCTTAGCGCTCCCACCCAGTGCCATCACACCCCAGCGCCTCCATCCCATGCTGAGTTATCAGTTCCCTGGGCTCCTGCTAACGAGGCAGCAACAGCAATTAAGGGATGGGTTATTAATAAAGCCAAGCTGCCCAAACCCAGCAGCTCGGTGAGGCCGGCTGCGCAGCGAATCCGCACGGCCCAGCTTCAGCATCACCACGTGGGGCTGGGGTGGGAGCTGGAGGTGGCCGAGCCCCAAGGACGGAGCCAAAGCAGCAGAGACACCCCTGGACGCCCCCGGCCACCCCTTGTCACCTCTTGTCACCACCCTGCCAGCCTCCCCGGCTGCACCTGCACCGCTCCTCAGCACCGCAGCACCCGCGCCATGCGCCGGAGCGCTCGGTATTTTGTGTGTCTGCAAGAAAATACCAAGTGGAGTTTGCAAAGATTAGGCACATTTAAATGCAAATTGTGTTATTTCTGTCTTGAAAAGTGTCATTAATACATTTTCTGCAATTTGGAGAAATCAGCGGCAATTATTTTTTTCGAAACGAACCATTAGCCAACTTTCATTTGAAGGGGGGGGGGAAAATATCAAGAAAATCATTATATGACTGACACATTTCCTCCCAGGTCTTCGAGCTGCCGAGATGCTTTCTTGTACCGAGAATAATTACCGGGGAAAGGAACTAAAAAGTGCTTCCAGGAGACGGATGTGCACGAGGCAAAGCACCTTGCCCTCCGCCCGCTCCCCGCGCTGCCCTCGCTGCGCTTCACGGTGCTTAAAGCCAAGCACGTGCTGGCCACTGAGGAGGAGGAGAAACCCCTGAAAAGGAGGAGAAACCGCTGAAAAGGAGGAAAAATCCCTGAAAAGGAGGAAGAGGCTGGGCAGGGGCTGCAGGCACAGCTGCTCCCCGCAGCGCTGGCACCCGGCTGCCTGTGAAGCTGCTTCGCCCGCAGCCGCTCGGCGCGATCCCTCTGCTGCTAAATGAAAGGGAACAGGGGGGGGGAAGAAAAGATGATCTGTGCCGAGATTGAAAGAGAAAAGGAGAAAAAAAAAATAAAGGGCACCTGATCTTATTTGATTCATCGGAGTGAAAGTGAAGAGCAAATTTACATAACACTGCAAGTGCTCATTAAGCGCTGCTAAATGGCAGCCCGGCACCCATCAGCGCGCAGGCTCCTGGCGCTCTGCAGGGCCCTGCCACCGAGGCTCCATCACAGCCGCCCCCGCTGCCTGGAGGGGCCCTGGGCAGCAGGAACCCCCCTGGGGCTGGGGCTGAGCCCCCCGGTGCTGTGCCCACATGCCCAGGGCCCCTGTGTAAGGAGGGATGTGAGTGCCACCTCCAGCTCCCCATCTGTGGGCGTGCTGGGGAGGGCAGGGGTGCCCAAACACAACACCCCCACGTCTCGTTTTCTCCCCATCTCCTCTGCAAATCCCCTCCTGGGCAAGGCGGGTGCATCGGGGCTGGTAGATTGATCCCTTTCTCCCCGAAAAGAAGGGACAAGGTTGGAGCCACCGAGCTCCTCCCGAAAACCACAGTCCCCGGTGGCTGCACGGTTACAGCTCTTCCTCCAGGAGCACCCCCAAGCTGCCTCCGTGTGCCCTCAGCCTCCCAGGCACGGGAGGGCTTCCTCGGGGCCAGACGGTGCCCACCAGAGTCCTGGGGTCGGGCAGGGCTCCCACAAGGGCCCCGAGCCCTGGTGCCATCCCTGCTCCCCACGGTGCCTCCCCGGTGCTCTGCGAGGGATGCGGCTCCCGGCGCGAGCGGAGCCCGGCGCGCGGCTGCTTAAGCCTCGTAAATTATGTTTGGGTTACCTGCTGAATGCTTAATCAAAATAGCGTATTTCACCCGACGGCTTGACAGATTTCCTCTCTGCTTTTAGTAGCTTTTTTCATGTCCTCTTTTGCTCTGATATGGATCCAATATCTCCTGCAGCGTCGAAGGCCATAAAGATAAAAAATGGGGTAATTGTGGCAGAAGTTTATTGGTGGGAAAATACACGCACACAAACCAGCCCTGACAACTATTTTTTGGGCAGATCTGCTGCACGGAGAGACCCTCGGGCATGAATCACCTCATCCCCCGCCCGCCGCCGTGCGATGGGAACCGCTGCTGCTGGCACTCGCAGCCGCGCGAAGGCAGCTGCCGGCTCCGAAGGCGGCTCCACGCCTCGGATTTTACAAGATCTCAGATGGAAAATCCACGCAGACGATGACGGGGATGGAGACGGCGGGGAAGAACCGGCGGCCGCGCTCGCCCCCCTGCTGCAGCGGGGACGGTGGCTTCTGTAGGATGGGGATGGCCGGGATGGATGGGGAATCGCAGCCGGGGGGTGCCTGGGTGGCAGCAGCTGGCAGAGCCCCCGGGCTGGAAAATGCTCAGAGCAAGCCTCTCACTAACCAGGGCATGAAACCTGGAGGAGAAGGAGCAGAGGAGCGCTTCGGGCTGCACTCTCCACCACCAAACATCCCTGGTCCTATAACGCAGGGGCGAGGTCGGGTTTGGCGCATCCCAGGGGAAAATGCAGCGACTGCAACCAGGCACCGGCCGGGCTCACTCCCACCGGCTTTGGAGGATTCCCTCCCACCGATTTCGGAGGATTTGGGCTCCTCTCAGTCACGCAGCCCCTCAGCAGGACGGGCAGCAGGGCGGAGCCTTCGCTCCACGCAGCCTGGCAGCACCGCCAGCCCCTCGCACCGCGCCCGGCGTCCCCCTGCCCATGCCGCCGGTGCGCAGGAGGCGTCCTCGGCAGCCAGCAGCATCCCGGGCTGGGGCAGGCTGCTGACGAGCACGACGCGCTCGCTGCACTTCATGCATCACCGAGCGAGCTGCCAGCGAAGCCCCGGTGCCCGGCTCTTCATCGCCGCGATGATGCATGAGTCAGAAATAGCCCAGCGCGGCTCCGCAGGCGGCGGGAGGTAACCACAGAGCAGCAGGAGGAACTGGAGGCTGATTTATAAACAGCAGATTTGTTACGTCCGACTCATTGATGGGAAGTGGAGAGAAAGCCCCGAGATGGGCCCTTCGGAGAGCCGCTTCCTGGCTGCGGCTCTGCTTTGAGGCACAGTTCAAATAACAGCACAATAAATTAAGGGCCACGAGGAAGCCGCGGAGCCGATCAGCGCCGCAGCCCGATCCTTCCCCATCATCATTTCAGGGAGGGCACAGACACAGCACGGCACTCTCGGGCACACTTGCAGGGACACAATTGAGCAGCCCCGACCTCGGGGGCACCACCGGCTCTCCCCAGCCGTGGTTCACCCAGGGACAAGCCCCAACGACCGAGCCAGGACCTCTCTGGGCACCCAGGGGGGCCCCTCTCCTGCCAGCCCTGTCCCTCTGCAGCTCCCCAAGCTCCTCTCCTACCTCACATCAGCTTCATGCCCACCCCAGGCCCCAATTCCCTCTCCTGTGGTCCCCTCCACTCCTCCGCTCGATGCCCCAGGAGCTGCCCACACCCGGCACCGAGCCCGGGGCTCCGCGAGCGGCGCCACCGATAAGGTATGCTGCTAATTAAGCCACAATGGAATACAGCTACATCGCAATTAAAAGACAATTAGGTGCGCAAGCTAGCATGCCGGAGCAATAAATACATTTGGCAGAGAAACAAATGCCCTTTCCCTCCTGTCCTGGCCGGGGGATGCAGGGGGGCCGCGGCTTTTCCAGCTGCTGCCCCCGTGTCCCAGTAAAAGCCTCTCGTGGTGGGGAGGCCGATGGCAGCCCCGCAGGCTGGCAGGGCCTGGGCACATCCTGGGGACCCCAAAATGGCCCTAACACCACCTCTCCTCCCCTCCCTGGGGATGAGGTTCATTAAACTTTAACCAAAGCCCCTCGGCACGTCCCCGTCCCTCCCTTTGCGCCCACCGCTGGTGCGAAGCGCGGCACCCGCTCGTTTTCCCCTTTGAATTTCTGACCACGGTGGCAGTAAGGCTGTTACAGCCTGTGATACCTGGATAAATCGGGCACGCCCTGCTGTCAGATCCTGTCCCCGAGGAGGCAGAGCTGGGGCCGGGCCCGGAGGGACAAGCATCACCATCACCATCATCATCATCATCATCATCATCACCAGCAGCAGCCCTGCACGAAGCCTTTTGGAGCACAAAGGCAAAAGGATCCCGGGGAGAGGCGCAGGGTCAGACGGTGCCTGGAACACCCCCCCACCTCCAGCACCCCCCTCCAGCACCCTCTCACCCAGTTCTGCCTCCAAAAAGCCCCCTGGGTGCCGGCACGGCCCCAGCTGCCCCCACCTCCCCCCCCAGGCTGTGAGCATGCCGCAGCTTTAGGAGCCTGGCAGCAAGCGCCCCGCGTGTGCGCCGAGCTAACTGGGGCTTCCCGAGTTCACACATTTGCATTTCCTTCTTTTTCTGAATAAGGAAGAAATCCCACGAGCTCCTCCAGCATCCGAGATTATCAACAATTTATCAAAACCCACAAGGCGCCGGCCCCTTTTCCCCGCGCCGCGCTCTGCCCCCGCCGCCCCCGGCTCCCGGCGGGTTACGGCAGCGAGGGGGGTGCAGGGGGGGGCTCGCCTCGCTGTGCCAGCTCATGATAACACAGAGATGCTCACGGTGAGCCCCAGCAAGGCATCAGGAGTGTGGCTGGGGCAGGGACATGGTGCCGGACACGGGGATGTGGTGGCAGAGCCCCGGTGCCATGGCGAGGACGTTGGGTGGCTTCGCCGGGGATGCTCAGGCAGGGGGGAGGACTCCAGGCTTAAAAGCTGGTAATGAAAGCCCCCCCGTCAGGGCATTAACACCAAAATGCAACCAGTGAATGCGTGAGCGAGGATCCCTCCGGGGCCGTTGTGCTGTTTTATTTGATGGCTTTAATTAATTTCGTTCTCTGCTCACCACCGCTTCCCCACCCGTGGGGGGCACGCGCTCGGCCACGGCCTGCTCGGTGGGGGCTCCACAGACACACGGCAGCCTGGGGGGCTTGGTGACCTCCACGGGGCTGGGGACAACCCCAAGCTGTCCCCAGATGCACCCAGCTCCCTGTAACAATGCCTCCTCCTCGCTCTGTGCCCTGGAGCTCAGGGTCCCAGCGGGGTCGCACCCAGCCCCGTGGGGTCCCAGCGCAGGGATGGTGCTGGGGGCACAGCTCCGAGCTCCCCCTAAATGTCCCCCCCGTGCCACTCGTGCCCTTCCCTCTAGAAACCCTGAGCCTTGTCCCATCACAAAACCCACACAGCACAGAGGTGTGGGTGTTCCCCTGGGCACAAACACACCCCTGTGTCCCCCCAGCACACCCACCGGGGTCTTTTCTGCTTCCCTCCTGCCATTTCTTGGCTCCTCCACCTCCTCCATCCCCACCACCGTCCCCGGCCCCGCTGCAGGGACAGCCACGAGCAGCCCCGCAGCCTCCTCTCCCCTTCCCGTTGCTCCCCAAAGAGGAGCGGGCAGATGTTTGCTCTGCCACAATCTGCATCCTGCTGGATGCTGTAATCACAGCAATTACCCCGCGCTCTCATCCGCGGAGCTCCTGAAATCAGAAATCGGGGTGGATGGAGCCTCCCCCCCCCTCCAGCACAGGGGCAGGGGACAGCGGTGCTGGGGACACCGCGGCCTGGCAGCAGATGGGGAGGTCCCAGGACATCAGTGGTGAAGAGGACAGGCAGAACCTGGGTCTGGGAGCAGGGAAATGCTGCAAATATCCACGGTCCCAGCCCGGGCTGGGGGTGAAGCCCCTCGCTCTGCACACCCGGGGTGCGCTGCTCCCACGGGGCTCCTCCGTCCCGCCTGGGTCCCGCAGCAGCCAGCGGAGCTGAACCCATGGGATCGGGGCTGAGGTGGGCATGGTGCACGGGGACAGGCGGTGGGCGATGCCCCCAGCACCCCGAGGACAGGGCTGTCCCAGCAGGGCCGTGCAGCCGGGGCCCCATTTTTTGCCTGCGTGTTATTATTTTGGCAGCGCCGGAGTCAAGTAGCTCAATTAAGCAATAACTGCCTCTGTACAGCCGCCCACGCAGCCCGCGGTAAATAATTAAATGCTGAAATAATACAGCAGATGGGAAGCAGCACGGAGAGAGACCGCGGGGCCGGGAGGAACCCGAGCGGCTCCTGCCACGGCAGCAGCAGCTGCAGCGGGGCCGGGCGCTGCCGAGGCAGGACGGTGCCCGCGGTGCCACGCACGGGCACGGCCCTGGTGCTGTGCGAGGTGCCCCCGGGGTCCCTGTTGGTGGCCACCAGCACGGGGTGAGCAGGATGGGGAGATGGGGACGTCCCCACGCAGCTGGCACTGCCACCGGGGCGGTGGGGACAGCGCCGGGCTCGCTGGGGACCGCGGTGGGTGTCCTGGGGGACCCTGCTCCGGCGGCTCTCTGCCCCCTGCACCGCCTGGCCACGGCTCTGGCTCTCTCCTGCCTGGCTTGTCCCCGCTGCAGAAAGCCACCAAGGCCCCCAAAATGTTGGGAGGACACAGTGTTAAATGCCTGGAGGGGGGAATCCGTGCCGCTGTGTCCCCCTGAGCCCTGGCACGGCCGTCAGCAAGGCCCAGCCAGCTGGGCAGGAGCGGTGGCACGGGGAAAAAGCAGCATGGAAAATTTTAACCCAGCCCCGCTACCAATCTGGACGCGGAGCACATACCCAAGCAAGCCTGCCGCTCCACTCACACATCATCTGCATTTATCTCCTTCACCCAACTACAGGAGCATCATTGAAAGGCCTAATTACAAGCTGCTGATAGATAAATATTAATGCCAAAACCCTCGGCATAAAAAGATGGCTCGGTGTTTGGAGGGCTCAGCGGGACAGCCCAGTGCAGGCACGTTCCTGCCAGAGCTCAGGGGGCCACGTGGCCATCCCGACAGGAGGTGGCGGTGATGGTGTGGGGCTGGTGGCACCCAAAAATGGTCCCGGAGCCCTGAAAGTGGCGCCTGCCACCTCCGAGGGCTGGTGGCGTTGGTACAAGGAGCTGGCTTGGGGTCTCCAGCCCCAGACTGGTGTTTGGTTAAGATCTTGGGGGGCACTGGAGGCGGCCGGAGCGGCCTCTCCATATTCTCATTTCTCTCACATCCTCCTCAGACAGCAGCGGCTGCAGCGCCGGCTCCGCTCCTCCATCTGCTGAAACGCCACCTCCGGGAGGGCTGCCTGCAAGCGGCTTCTCCCCTCGCCTCCCGGTCCCCTTCTCCCCTCACGGATTCACCCACTCAGCCCTCGGAGGGCTTTGGAGGTTGCAAAGCCAAGGCAGAGCTCACCTGCAGGGTCAGGAGCCCAGCGGGCAGGGGGTGAGCCCCAAATCTCCACCGCTGCCCTCGGGACGGGTCCCCAGGTCCCCCCAGAACCTCTCCACCGGGCGCACACGCAGCCAGACGGGCGCAGGCGTTTTGGCAGCGAGGAGAGAGGTGCTGAGCCCCAGTTCTGCCCCCAAATGCCTCCCACCTGGGTTGGCACCAGCTCGTCCTGCTCCAGGCACTCCCGGGCTCCTCTCCCTGGCTCCGTGCCGCCCCGGCACCGCGCAGAGCACGGCCCTGCCCGCGGCTCGCTGCCAGGAACGGCTTCGCTGCTGCTTTTTTTCTGAGCATGAATTGAATCTCAGCTGACAACAGGCTTTTCTGCAAGCTCTACCTGCCCGGAGTCTGGCAAATCAGATCTGCAAAACAACCCCAGGAGACATTTCCAGATCTTCATCTCCTTTATTATCAGCTCCCGGCCAATTTTGGAATAGCCCCAGCACACGGCTCCGAGCCGTGCTTATGGCTTAATCTCCTGCCCAGACCGGCCCCGAGGAGCGAGCTGCAATCCTGCAACAAGCTGGGGCTGAGCACATCTCCCTGCATGGCTGGGGACGTGCACACACAGCCCACGGCTCGGATGTGTGCCCGCTGCCCTCCCCAGCCCCCCGGCGCGGGGCCGCACGGATGCGCCCCGGGGGTGCCGGTGGCAGCAGGGACCCGGCGCAGCTGTTGAGGGGGGGGGGACGTGACAGGGTGCTGCAGCCCACACCCCCTCAGCACGGCGTCGGGAGCGTTTTTCCCTGGAGCTGCTGAATAATTTGCATCCGCCAAGACGCAGCTCCTGGGCTGTGTTTGTCAAAGTCAATCCGCAGCTCGCTGCCTCCGGAGAGCCGAAGGCGACCGCGCCACAAAGGCCGAGCGGCGCCCGACAGCCCCCCCGTGCTGGCAATGACACCCCCACGGGCACCCGAGAGCACCCAGACCTGCTCCCCTGAGCCCCCCTTAACCTGGGGGTGTCCCTCGTGGCCTGCAGTGGGTCCGGACCCCAGCTCCGTGCCGCCAGCTGCGGGGGCGCGGGGGCCGTTCGCCCTTCGCCGTGCTATCTATAGCCCCCTCCGTACCTCTATATATAGATTATATAGCTCCTAACTAATCTCTTCGCAATCATAAAGCCATTAAATTAATTAGCCAAGGGAAAGGGAGGAAAGGCTGGATGCTCCCCGAAGAACAGGCCATCATCTCACATTTATTTATACCGGCGGAGAGGCGCCCTCGCCACGGTGCTTCCCCGCTGCGGGTCCCCAGGCTGCTCCGGCCGGGCAGGGCAGAGCCCCGAGGCCACGGCGATGGGCACTGGGGGCCGAGCTGGTGTGGGCAGCACCACAGCCTGTGCCTGGCCTTCATGCTCTGCAGGTGGGGAGATGAAGCATGAAAAGAGACGGAGGAGGAGGCTGAAGCCGTGCAGGACCTGCAGCTCCCGCAGCGCGGCCGGACCCTGGAGCGTGCCACAGTCCCCAGCTCGCAGGCGGGGACCCACCCCACAAAAAAAAAACAAAAAACCTCCCCCCACGCAGCCCTGCAGCCATGTGAGAAATTCCCAATGCAGCGTGGAGCAGGGAGGGAGGGTGCGAAGAGGCGATAAACGCGTTGGAGCTGCAGGCAGCCGCCGGCGCTGGGGCTGAAGCGAGTCCTCGGCTTTGAAGAGCCCTCGGAGCTGCTCTGCCTGCTGGGAGGCTCAGCCTGAGCTGAAATCTCCAAATCTGCCCCCAAAAGGCTGGCACCAGCTCCTCAGCTTGGGGCTGAGACGCGTCCCTGCGTGGAGCTGGGCACCTCTGGAGGCTGCGGGGCGCCTCGGCTGGAAACGCACCCCAGGGAGCAGAGGAGATGGGAGAGGGGCGAGACCAAACCCAGCACCCAGGGAGCGAGCAAGGAGCACCCAGACCCCCCCCTGAGGGCTCTGCAGTTTCTGGCTGTGCCGTGACACCCCCAGACCCAGCCTCCCCCCGTGGTTGCTCACTGCGACCCCCCCCAAGTCGCCGCCGTCCCCCTCGTGCCCGCAGCGCCCGGGTGGGTGTGCGGCGGCCGCCCCCGGTGCTCCTGCAGTGATTGCTGGGCTGTCTGCTCGCCCTCCCCGGCCGTCACTCAGCCCCTAATCCCCAGCCCCGGTGCGTTCTGCTCCCTGGCGAGGAGCTGACACGGCTTTCGTGGCACTTCAGCAGCTCTTCAAACGCAACGCCCCGATCAGCAGCATCTGCATCAGCTGGGACGGGGCCACTCCACGGAGCTGCCCCCGCTGGGGGGGAAAACAGGATGGAAACCCCCCCCCGGGGCTGTGCAGAGGGCACCCAGGGCACGGGGCTGCTGCCAGCACGAAATCCTTCCCGGTGCCAGGTCCCCCGCTGGCAGCGCTCGCCCTGCTGCCGAGAGCCGGAGGGGGGGAATCAGGACAGGAGCGATTTTTCTGCCTTCACCTTTCTTTGTACTTTTATGCTAATGGCAATGAGAAGAATTAAACAGCTCCTGCCCAGCGGAACAAAGGCTTCTGCTGAGAGGAGATCGCCGTGACCGCGGGGACAGCGTGCTGCCAGGAGCGCGGCGCAGGCGAGGAGCCCCCCACCTCCACCTCCACCTCCCCAAGGTGGGGAGCACCCTGCGCCCACCAGCACGGCCACGGCACCACCAGGGCTCATCGGCTGCAGGCGTGATGTGCCCCCCACCCTCAGGAGCCCCCTGCAGTGAAAAAACCTTTGGAGGAAATCTCCTGAGTGCTTTGCCAGCCGGAGATGGAGCTCACACAGGCTGCCCCCCCTGGCAGGCAGAGCCCGAGGGCAGCGCCCACTGCAGCCCTCACATGCTGTGCTCCGTGCAGGACGAGAGCAGCTGCGGGAAGGAGATCGCCTCGGATGCCCCAGCCTGCCCTAGATTCCTCCTAAATACAGCCAACAATTCACCACTTCACCCAACGGAGAGAGACCAGGAGAGGCTGGCTCGCCTCGTCCCCCGTCCCCGTGTCCCCCAGCCCCTCAGACCCAGCACCAGGGAGGTTTTGGGGCCTGCAGCCCCGGGGAGGTGTCGGGACGGACCCGCTGGCTGCAGCCACACCTTCAGAAGCCAGCCTAACACCAGCCCAGCCCTCACAGCCACCCCGTCCCCCCGACCCATGGCACAAAGCTGCTGCAAACAGCTCTGGGCCAGCACGGAGCTGGAGGTGACCGGGGGGGGGACCCCAGGGGTCCCCGAGCCCCCCTCCAGGCAGCCCCGCACCAAGGCTCCTGTTCACGGGCTCGGCTCCCTCACCCAGGATTTTCCACCGACTGGAGCAGCTCTTTCATCTGCCAAAAGCCCTGAATCCCAATCAGCTGCAGCTCTTTAATGACCCCCTTTTTAAGCACTGCCAGGGGCTACCTTTCGCACTTGCCAGATCCGCAGCACAGGCAGCGCGGCCTGGGACGCGCTGCGGCAGCAGCTCCTCTAATTAAACTCAGGCAGCAGCTGAGGGGGGGCAGCCCCAGCCTCCTTCCCACCCCCCCCATGCCTTTACCCCTGCCCACGCTCCCGTGGGCACTGCTGGGGTCTCCAGGGGGGGCTGCCATGCACGAGGCGATCGGGCGGGCATGCACGCGCTCCTCGGGTGCCCATGCAGAAACTCATCGGGCGCCCGTGTGTGGGGGAAACGGTGCTCATGCAGATATCATTTGGGGGCTCAGAGCAAGCCCCCTGCGCTCCTGGCACAGCCCTGCTGGTGCCCGTGGGCGAGGAGAGCACGGCATGGCACAGCAGGGTATGGTGCAGGATGGTATGGCACGGTACGGCACGGTATGGCACAGGATGGCACAGGATGGCATCGTACAGCACAGGATGGTATGGCACGGCACAGGATGGCACAGTACAGCACACTATGGCATGGTACAGCACGGTATGGCACACTATGGCACGGCACAGGCTGTTCAGGTACAGCACAGCACATGCTGCGCTTCGCACCCGCTGCTGGTGAGCACCAGGATGACCCCAGCACCTCCAGAGCCCCGTGGCTCACCCCTTGTCCCCAGCACATCTCCAGCATCAGGATTTCCCCCTCTCCACCCCCACTGCCTGCTCGCCCTCCTCCTTTTCTCCTTGCCACCACCCCCCGTGCTGGCAGTCTGGGGGCTTTGAACCCGCAGCCAGGCTCTCACTGTCCCTGCTGCCCGTGCGCACCCACCCAGGGCACCCCCCAGCCCCCAGCCCCGCTCCTCTCCCCGGTTCTGGGGCCACGCAGAGCCCCCCAGCTGGCGGTGCAGCCCCGTGCCCCCCGCCCCTGCCTCTCCTTTTCCTCCCTGTGCTCTTTTCCCCCGGCTCCTTGCCCAGGTGCTGCTGCGGGTGGGAGCCGAGGGGGGGGGTCACAGCGCGGAGCCCTGAGCCCACTTAGGGGCTCCAGCTGCCGCTGCCGAATAAAGGATGCTCTTTTAAAAGCTCCCAAATGCTTCGGCTCCGGCAGAAAGCTGATGGTTCACCTTGAAAAAAACCATTTGCTGAAGGCCAGAGACGCGATCTCTGCCGAAGTCAAAAGCTGCTCCCGTAATGGATGTGCAGACAAAAGCGCCGACTTGGCAGCTGACAGCGCGGGGGGCCGCATCCTCCCCCCCCAAAACACAGCTCAGGGCGCACGGCCCCGCACCCTGCCCAGCTCCCCGCTGCCCTCAGGAAGCTCTGCACCCACTGGGGGCCACATTTCAGGCTGGTTTTCAACCAGCAGCCCCCCCAAAAAATGGGTGCACGGCCCCCTCCGGCCCTGCTCTGCGCCCAGCTCACGGCAGGGAAGGGAAGCGCGAGCAGAGACGGCACAGGAGAGGGGCTGCAGGCTGCTGCTTGCCAAAAAAAACCCTCCTGCTGCTCCTCCTCGCTGCTCAGCACCCGCCTCTGCTGCCGGGGAGGGCTCCAAACACCCCCCCCCCCGCTGTCGCAGCCCCTTTGCAGCCTCCCAAATCGCAGCCCCAGCCTCGCCGCACCTGCGCGGGGCACCCTGCCCGGCAGCACCAGCGCATGGAGCTTGTGCAACCACTAATTAGCTGCCATCGTTAGGGCTGCCTGACAGCGCCGCGGCACCGCCACGGGAAGCCTAATTACAGCAGCTTTCCATCCTGACAGGGTTAAATTAACCTCTCGGGGGAGGGGGGGGGGGTTGCACGCTCCGGGTCACCCCGTGGTTATTCCCGGAGCCCTCTGCGCCCTGCTCGGCACCAGGCGTTTGTCACCCCCTGCTCCACGCTGGCCGTGCCCCATCCACACATCCCGGGGGCTCTCGGTGACCCCCAGACCCCCACCAGCACCCGACAAAGCCAGGAGGGATGGGGACAGCCAGAGGGGTGCAGGGACACCCCCAGCTCTGGGCACCCAAGGGCGCACGGCATCGCCTGACACAGGAGCTGCAGCGAGCGCTCCGGCACCGTCCTCCCCTCCTCGCCGGTGCTGAGCACGAGGAGCCCCGAAGAAAGCCTTTTACACCAGGAAGCAAGCCATAAATCCCAATATTTCAGATAACAATTGCCTTTTTTCCCCCAACTGCCCGGCCTCATAAATATGCATTTCCCTCTTTTCGCCTTCTACAAATCTATTATTGTTTTTAACAACAACGGGAGGCTGCAGCCTGCATCACGAGCGCGTAATTTATCATTAAAATGTAATTTATAACATATAGAGTAGAGCGTAATAAAGTCTGGGTGCCGTGATGGATGGCCAGGAAGCATGCGTTTAGAGGGGATCTTGTTTGCATTCCCGTAGGTCTGCACGGGGAGGGAGAGGGGATTGCTTTACCACCACCACCTCGCCGCCCCCGGCCTCCCCACTGGAAAACCCCCCAGGACGGCCAAACTTCCCACTGCAGCCCCTCTCCCTCTCCTCGTTAAGCCTGACGAGCAGCAGCTAATTAGGCAGGGGCAGGAGGGAGGCCTGGGTGCCCGCAGGGGCCGTGTCCCCCTCAGGACTCCGCCGCCTGCGCCACCCCGGCTGGGTTTGGGCGCGCAGGGAGGGCTGTGCCCCGCTGTGATTTATTGGGGTGGTGCGGGCAGAAAAACTTCAATTGCCAGGAGCGGAGCCCAGCACGAGCCTGGTTCTCAGCAGAGGGGAGCGCTGCCAGCACCCAGCCCCGACACGCTGCCAGCACCATGCACGGGGGGCTCCCGGGGGGCTCCCGGGGGGCTCCTGCAGCACCTGGTGTAAACCAGAGCTGAGCCAGGTGGGGGGCACCCCTGCGAGCCCCCCCTGCCCAGAATTTCCCTCTGTTAAGCACCGGGATGAGGGCAGGGGGCACGCCACGCCGGGCAGGATGAGGCCCCAGGGGATGGGAGGGGGTCGGGGTGCCCTGGACGGATCCATCCCGGTGGTGTAAATCCCCCCGGCCCCGCTGATCCAGCAGGGATGCTCCGGGCTGGTTGAGGAGCAGCTGAGAGCTGAATCCGGCCCATTGTTTTCAATTTGTCTGCTTTCAAATTGCTCCTAAATAACACAGTTTATCTTTGGCTGATTGAGTCTAAGAATTTTGCAATTACAGGCAAACAAGGACATTCAGCATCACATGTTATTTGCATTTTTAAGGACCAGGATTTTTTTTTCCGCACATTTTTTTTTTTGTCTAACCATGTTTTGGTCTGGGGCTGGCAGCAGGCTCCAAGCCACGGCCGCGCGGCGCTCAGCCCAGCTGGCTCAGCCCCGGCCCCTGCACGGCTCCCGGAGCCCCTCGAGCTCCTCCGCAAGCCCAGCCCAGTGCTCGGTGCACAGCTGGGGAAGCAAATCCCAAACGGTGCCGGCTTTTCTTCATTTCTTCCCTTTCTTTCTCTTCTTGTTGGGTTTTGCTGCCTCTCAAGCTGAGGATGCTGAACCCAGCGCGACCCCGGCACATCCCCAGCCCCATCCCACCTGGGGAACCTGCGGGGCCAATTTGGTGCTCGGCAGGGCCACGCTCTGGCTTTTAGCCCCCTTCTCCCAGCAGCAGCGCTCCATTAGGAGGGCTGCCTCCTCCGGGCCCCTTTTTCTGCTCTAATTACCTCTCCCCCGGAGCGGCCCCTGCCCTACCGGCGCTGCTGCCCTCATTGATCAACTTGTCAAAACTTTGCTTTTTCACCAGGCTGGGGCTGCGGCAACTGCGGCGAGGAAGAGGAGCGAGAGGAGCACGAGAGGTGTAATTACTCCCTGCCACGGTGCCGGGGTCCCAGAGCTGTATGAATGATTAATTACCGGCAGGCTTCGTGCGCGGAGAAGCCGCCGCTAATGCACTAAGTGCTCTCCCCTGCAAAATACCCGCTCTCCGGCCCCGCAGGGAGCGAGGCAACCGCGGAGCATCACGGGCGGGCAGCACGGGGCCGGTGCTTGGCTCCTCTCCCCTGGTTTATTGCGCCCACCCCAGCCCCAGCCCGTGGGTGCTCAGCTCCAGCCGGGGCAGGGCGCTCGGTGTCGTGCGCCGGGCACCCCCGTGGTGCCCGCTCGGTGCCGCGGCTCCCCAAAATGCTGTGTCCCCGATGCGGTGCAGGAGCCATCTCCTGCCCTTTCAGCCCGACCTCGAAGTGCTGAGCTGGGGAAATCAGGAGAAGCAGGAGAAAATCAGGAGAATCGGGAGAAAACCAGGAGAATCGGGAGAAAATCAGGAAAATCCGGAGAAAATCATGAGAAATCAGCTTTGTGCAGCGGGGAGGAGACAGGGCTCAAGCTGCCCACACCCCTCCCTGCTACCCCTGCTCATGGGGTGGCTCCCAGCCAGCTGTGGGATGCACGGTGAGGATGAGGAGGTGCTGAGGCCACCCCTGCGCCCACCGGGCAGGAGGGGGCCAGGCACAGCCCCCTGCCACGGGGGTCCCGCGGGGGCTGCCCAGCCCCTGTGCGCCCAGGCAGCGTCCTGCTGCAGTCCCCAGTGACTCCCTCGCGAGCAGGCCATTAAATCAAAGCGGTGGCTCATCTTTCATCCTCTTTCCCCCCCGTTTTATTAGGTTGTTTATGTTGCTAAGTGCAATTAATTCCCGGTTCGGAGACGGCGACGACAGGGAAGGCAGAGCCCAGCAGCGAGGGGAGCTTGGCCAGGGCAAGGGTTGCATCTGTTGCATCTCCTCCTCCTCCTCCTCCTCCTTCTCCTCCTCCTGCTGCCAGCCCCAGCCCACCCCAAGGGTCATTCCCCCCCAGCACAGACCCCACTGCTGCCCCCGAGCCCCCCTTTGGGGCTGTTTTGTTGCCCCCCTCACAGCCCCGAGCGCGTGCCGCTGCGGCAGCCCCGGAGCCCTGCTGCCAATTTCGGTTTTCAGAGCTCTCCATAATGAACAGCTCCTGGAAGTCCACAACCGTACGGTTTCGTGTCGTTATGGAAGAAGGACCTAATTAAAAAGGGAAATGGGTATGACATCGTAAAAACGTTCAATTAAGTTTATCTCATTACGGTTAATATTAGAGGGGAACTTTGCGCTTTTCATATTTTACTCCAAAATCTGGGGCTGGCAGCTGAAGAGCAGCCTTGAATCACAGCCTCTGCCTGCGCAAAGGGCACGGGGAATGGCACGGGGAGGGGAGGATGGAGGGGGGGGAAAAAGTGGTGTTTAATTAAACATGCACCTTGTTAACGCTCGGGGCTGCTGACCTGACTACGGGGACCTTTCGGTGCTGCGAGGGCGGTGCTCTCACCGAGAAGGCACAGGGACTGCTGGCACGCCGAGCAATGGGGACCGGCTCAGACCATGCCCCCAGCCCCCCAAAAAACCCCCCAGCCCCTCCAATCCCTCCCCACACCCCGCAGTTGGCAGCCACGCTCCCGCTCCCCCCCAGCCCCGGCAGCGCGTGGCGGCGAGGCAACAAAGCGGCGGCGATGTTTTGATCCAATTAGCCGTTAATTTATTTCACGCTCATCAGCAGCTCCCCGCCGGGGGGATTTGCAGCTCCCCCGGGACTCTCGCAGCTCCCCCGTGCCCGCGCCGCTGCGGTCCCCAGGGACCTGCAGCTCCCCCGGGGTGGCCGCACGCGGGGCTCGGGCACGGCACCGGGACCCCAGGGGACCCCAGGAGCACCCCAAGGCGCTCGGGGACCATGGGGATGGGGATGGGGCTGCTCCATGCACCTCTGGGAGACCTCAGCCTGGGGTGGAGGAACCAGAAAGGGGGAATTTGGGGTTTGGGGAGCCCAAAGCCCCCAGGGCAGCGCCCAGCATGGCCCCGCCACCGATTCCGGGTGAACTTTGGGGACAATTTGGGAATTTTTCCCCTCCCGCAGCTGCTTTGGCCCAAGCAGGAGCGGACGGGGTGAGCTCCTAACCCAATTAACACCCAAGGGAGTCAAAGCAACATTTCAGCCCGTGCAGGAGGGACTCGTGCCAGGTTTCACTGGGGTAAATCCTCGTAAATTTACACCCCGGTGGTGAAGGTTCTCTCAGCATTTAGGTTTTATACCCCGTGCTTTACAAGGAATAACACCTCCCTTGCTTCTGGGAGGGCTTTTTTCCTTCCAAAACCCTGGGTAATGAGATTTGCCCCCCTCCAGCCCCAGCCCCAGCCCCATCCTGCAGGGCCAGGACCGCCGTGCCGGGGAGCAGGAGCCCACTCGGGGTGGGCGGCCGGGCGCCTTCTTCTCCTCCTTTTACGAGCTGTGCGTCTGAGGAGGGTAAACAGATGTTGTTTTCTTCACAGAGGCTCTAATTTATGTCTGTACCCACACACGGAGGGAAAGCAAGCCGCGGAGGATGAGGAAGAGGAAGCGGAGGAAGCAACGAGGTTCTCTCCAAGGAGCCGGAGCCGTTTGCTCAGCCAGCTGCTGCTGCCACGTCGCGGCTCGTGCCCGGGGATTGGAGCCACCCCGTCCTGAGGATGGGGACCCCCTGACGCCCCCCCAGCCCTCAGCTCCACCAGCGGGTCCTCAGCCAAGACAATTAAAAGAAAAATTTCCCTCCCGGCTCGCCTCAGAGCGGACAGAAATGCCTTTGTGAAACCCCGACACGGCGCATCCGCTGCCGGCCCCTCGGGCAGAGCTGGGGCGGAAAGCGGGGAGCCCCCGGGGAGCCCTGGGGGGACCTCGGCTTTCCCCGAGCAGCCCGGGGATGGGATTTCGAGGCGTTTGATGCGCCGCCCGTGAAAGAAGCACCTTTGATGCAGGAGAGGCTACAAAGCAAATTACGTGCAGAAAATGGCATTAACGCAGCGAGCAGCAATCCCCTGAGACTGCCAGACGGGGCTGCCAGGAGCACGGGGATGCATGGAGCACCCCAAAATCCCACTGAGCACCCCCTTCCCCAGCCGCTCAGCCTCTGGGACCCCCGTTTGTCCCCCATTTGTCCCCCGTTTGTCCCCCCCGTGGAGGCTTCGCCCTCGGCCCCGTGCCGGCAGCCCCGGCGGAGCCGTGCGCCCGCGGTGAGGGGAGAGGGGGCGGCCGCCGCCTTTCATCTTCCCCTCGGCTGAACTTTCCTTCCTTCTAATCAGGCCTGATATTAATGATGCATAAAATTACCCCTGATTAAAAGAACCTTTTGCAGCCGTGGCGGTGGGCGGTGGCGGGATCACGCGGATGAGCGGCGGCGCGAGCCCCCTCCCCGGGCACCCGCTGCCACCCCGACCCCACGGGGACAGAGGTGCCACTCGGTTCACCTGGGGTTTATTTAGGGCCCCTCGGCTCCAGGGCCTGGCTCCCCACCTCTTCATTGTGCCTCTTAATTAAGAGACTAATGAGAGCACCCCAAATCTTGGGGCCACCCCGCTGTCACCTTCGAGATGTTCGCAGCCCCCCGGCCCCATCTCAAGGGAGGACCAAAGGGGTATCGCCCCCCCCCCAGATGTCATCGCTCAAAGAGAGCAGTCCTTTGGGTGAAAACCAGCGTTTCGAGCTTGTTTTTCACCGTTTTAAGTAAGCAAATGGTCCAGCTAATGAATATGAAATTGCAGCAGGAAGAAAAGCCCCCGGATCAAAGCCGCTGTGATCTGCGTGTCAGCGCCGAGGCAGTCACTGCTGCTGCAACAAACGCACGCGGGCAGCACCCAGGGGTTGTCCAGAGCTCCAAACATCAGCCTGGGCCCTGGCCGTGCGCTGAGACGGGCAGGAACGACGGGTGCTGAGCTCTGATCTGCCTCGCCGCCCGCTGCGCCCTTCTTATATTGCATTATCTGCCAAGCTCGCAGCTTATCCTGCCCATTCCAGCACTGGTCCCTGCAGGAAGGGCTCTGACCCCTTCCACCAGCAGCAGGATGAGGCCAGGGGCAGGGAACGCAGATCCTGGCCACCCCCAGCTCCCTGGGGAGCTCAGGACGCCCCTCGAGGTCTGCAAGAGGCAGGGGTAGAGCAAACGGGCGCCGCGGTCGCCAGCCGCGCCTCACCGAAAGAAGGCAGCGAGGGGAGGAGGCCACGGAGCAGGGGAAGCAGCAGAAAGCCTTCATTTTGTGGAAATTGCTGCCGGCTTCTTCGGGCTGCTTTTAAGCAGCTCTTTCTGCAGCCCCGTGGGCTTCGGCTGATGGAGGCAGATTAGCGCTGATGGAGAGCGGGGAGGGGGGCGCGTGGATCCAGGAGGGGCGAGCACGGATCCGTGCCCCCGGGAAGGGGCTGGGCACCAGGAGCAGAGGGGACGAGGAGCTGGCAGGGACCCCCGCACCCCCAGCAGTGCCCCCGTCACCCCCAGCACCCAGTGGGTCAATGGGGAGAGCAGATTTGGGGCTCCCTGCAGCACATCTCCGGCGGCACAGCGGGGCGCAGAGCTTCCCCCTGCCTCTGCTCCCCTCCCTCCTCTGCCACACCTCGGTTTTTAAGGGCAGACCCCAACCACGCTGAGATCCACCACCGAGCCCCACAGCGAAGGCTCCCGGGGGCAGCATCCCTCCAGCACGTCCCCATCCCCATCCTGGCCATAAATCCTCCGAGCTGCTCACAAACCCCAACCCCGCAGGCTCTGCCGGGGAGACGCTGAGGAAGCGGCGGCCGTGCAGGCTCCATTAGCTCCATATTTACAGCCTCCTCCTAATAGGATGAGGGCTACCTTCGGTCCGTCACGCCGCCCGCTGATGGAGAGCCCTGCCACTGCTGCCAAAATGCAAAGGAACAGCGTGATCCAGCACCCTGGGGTGCCCCAAGGGGACCCACAGCCCACCAGGACCAAGGAACCCCAGGGACCTCACCACGGGGCCGGCAGCGCCGTGCCCCTGCCCAACGCATCCCCCCCAGCCCCTCGCTGCCTGCCCGAGGATTTGGTCTAATCCAGGGAGAAAAATGAAAGCCCCGGCCCCGCAGGACGGAGTGTGCTGTCTGGGCAGAACTAATAGTTATTATCTACATTAAGCACCACGGCTGTCAGGGAGGAATTAATTTCCAAGCAGCAAGAGATGAAAGTTCCCCATTTTTCAGGGAAATCTACACTGTACAAAGTGGCTAAAGAAAAATAACTTAAACATGATTAAAAATGATCCCCATTTTATTAAAAATAATTCTAATTTATCTCTCCCTCCAGCTTCCTGTTTCGCTGGCATAAATCCCGGTCACCGGCAAGGAGGCGGCTGCTGGCGCACGGAGCCGGGGCGGCCCCGATGCCGCTCGGATTTGGGGTGCACCGAGGGCACCACGCAGCCCCCCGAGAGCCCCCGGCACTGGGCATGGAGACAACAGCCCTGCTGCTGCCCCTCGCACGCCAGCTCCCTGCCAGCAGCACCCCCAGAACGCCAAAATCCGTGAAAAATGGGGAAAAATATGAGCGAAGGCTGAGGGAGCGCGGTGATTTGGGCAGCCCCCGGCCGCCCGTGCAGGGACTCTGCTTCTCTCCCATATTCAAGGGATTTAGTTAATCTGGCAGATAAAAATACCCCCAAATGGAAATTTTTTGCTTTCCAAAAATATATCTGTAACGGAAAAAGTCAGGCCTTGGAAGCAGCCGTTGGGCTTTGAGCTTCCGGGCGGCTTTTTGGGTTCGATTTTAATTCCTTTCATTGCGGCCACAGCAGCGGTGAGCGTCTCTGTCCTGCCTGCACCGCTCCAATAATGCGCTATTGTGACGGCTGAAACGCTCCACGTCCTGCTTAACGCCTGCTCGGAAGGATTCTCCTGCATATTCAGAGGTGTCAGCCTTCCCTTTGGGGCTGCGATGTAACCAGATTAAAAAAAAATCCAAATAAAAAAATAAAATCCAAACAAAAAAATAAATCCGAATTCCTCCAGAAAATGGGGAGCCTGCTCCGCCCTGCAGGGACCCGCAGGAGGGTGAGATTTCCTCCAAGTCCTGCAGGGCTCATCCCCAGGGGCTGCAAAGGGCACCCCATAAACGACTCAGAGACCCCCCCAAAAACACTCCAGGAGGGGAGGGCAGAGCAGGGGCGAAGCCTCCAGGGCGCAACCTGTCCCCGGGGGGCCACAGCCTGCACACGTGGCCGTGTCCCCCCAGCTCCTAATTGTTTCCCTTCATCTTTTTATGGTTGTTAATTGCTCCCTCCTCCGTTGACTGCCTTACTCCGAGTGCTGCTCTTAATTTGCCTCTCCTGCTGCAGGTGCTCGCTGTATTATTAAGTTTTAATGCGGAGCGTTGGGGATCCGCCAGTTTGTTTTCCTTGTTACTGATGGGTGTTTAATTGGCGAGCCGCTGCCGGGGTGACAGGGCCATCCAGCAGGATCCCACCACGAATCCGATCCCGCGTTCCTCTGCTCCCCCGCCGCCTGCCAAATATTTTAAATAAATCAACACGACTGCGCCAACACAGCCCTGAGCAGGAGACTTGTAGGTTCGCCCACACGGGGCCCCGCTGGTGGGGCACGTGGGATCCTTGGGGGCAGAGCACGAAGCCGTGGGGCAGCCGGTCCCAAAGCGGCCCCAATCCCAGTGCCCAGCCCCAAAGTGGCCCCGACCCCAGCCCCAAGCCCCAAAGCAGCCCCGATCCCAGTGCCTCCCACCCTGCAGCCGTCATCCTGCAGCCGCAGAGCCCGGGCACTGCCTCTCCGGGCGCATCCTTCCCAGCAGGAACGCCCGGGGCACCTGCATCCCTGCCTGGGCTGGTTGATTGACAGCTGTCACTCAGCCGGGTGTGCGTGCTCGCCGTCTCCCCGAGCAGATGAATATTCATGCTTTGGCCACGCTGCAGGGCTGCGCTCGGGTACCCGGGCATTAAATCTGCATCCAACACCAGGCACGATGCCAACGGCGCTTGTGTGCCTCCTGCACCGGCCACCTCGTGCCCCGGGCAGCCCCAAAAGGGGTGGAATTGGGGATGTTTCCCCCGTGGGTCCCATCTGTGGGGCATCTGGGGCAGGTGGGGACAAGCAGGAGGACCCCAGGGGCTCCCCAAAGTGCGGTGCCGCGTGCCGGGACCTTGGCCGCACGCTGCACCCTCCCCGCACCCCAATAACCCTCAGCCACCCTCGTACCCTAAATGAGGTTCGTGCAGTGCTGGGGGAGCTGCACCAGGCGAGGGGAGGCCGTACGGGGTCTCTGGGGGTGCAGGGGTGCACAACCACGGCCCCCCCAGCACCACGCAGCCCCCACAGCCCGGACGTCCCCGTGCGCTGCTGCGCCCTGGGGAAACTGAGGCACGGAGCGGGTCGGGGCCAGCCCGGAGGAGCAGGGTGGCTGCAGAGCCCGACAGCTCGCCGGCATCCCCGCCTTCAGCACAGCTCCCGGCCCCGCAGTGCCATTAACGAGAGAGTGGCTGAGATAATTAAATACCCGTTAGTGATCCTGTCATTACCGAGGGCAGTAAGAGCCGCCCCCGAGCTCCCCGAGCTCCCCGTCTCCTCCGCCCCGTGCCCTCGGCGCAGCTCACGGCAGGAGCCACGGCCAGAGGCAGCGTGGCGCTGAGCCCCCAGCCCCAGCACAGGGCACGGGGGGGGCCCTGCATCACCTCGAGCCCCCCAGGCACCACGCGTGTCCCTGTGCCATGCGTGGTGCCCACTGCAGGGCCCGGGAGCGGCTCCGTCCCTCCGCTCCTCCTAATTGCACCAAGAGTGCTGTTGGGGACTAATTGCTGCTTAATTAGCTGCTAGGCAAACAGAGCTGGGCAGCGATGGCCAGAGGAGGGGATTTGGGTTCGTGCCTTGGCTGTGATGGTGTCCCCGAGCCGCCGCCTGAGATGGGGACAGCTCCTGCCACCTGCCTGCAGCCTGCCCCAGCCCCACGCTGGGGGCTCCTCCTGCCCACCACGGACCCAACCGGGTGGGAAAAGGCCCCCCCGGTGCCCGTGGCCATTCCACGTGGGGGTCTCCATCCACGCCGGGGGCCATGGCGGGCAGGGAGCAGCCAGAGCTGGCGGCAAAGCCCCCCCGGTGGGTGCGCAGGGGCTTGGTGAGGGGCCGGAGGGGTCGAGGGCAGCCTGGTCCTTCCCTCACCCCCTCGTCCCACGGGGCTGCACGGCCCCGCTCACCTTCCCGGGATGTTTGATGTGGGCAAAGCCTCGGATGGGTGCACTCCCTCCTTCCTCTCCCCCCGGCCTTTATTAGTTTAACCACACGGCCGCGTGAAAAAATAAATGTTGCTCGCGCGAGACAGCGGCAGAGGGCTGGGAAGCAATTAGCATCCAAAGAGGCATAATTAGTGCTCAGAATGCAAGCGGCAGAGAAGAAATAAAGTAGCATTCGGATGCAATCAGGGTCGTGCCTGAATTACAAACCGTTAGCGGAATTGCTAATTGAGCACAGGGCGCGAAGCGAGCCCGGTAAGGCTGGCACAGCCCCTGCCATGCAGGGCCGGGCTGGGTGGGCAGCACCGGAGGTTTTGGGGCTGTTGCTGGGGGGTCCTGGGTGCTGCTGCTCCCCCCGCAGGGCCGGTGCCGTGGGGATGCGCAGTGCTGGGTGTCCCCGGTGTCCCCGGTGCTCCCAGTCCCCGCAGGGAGGGCAGCGGCCACCGCGCGTCCTCCGCGCGTGCCGGCACCACGGCCGTGGCACACGGGGTGCTGGCTGCACCCGCCCGGCAGCTGATGAGCTGTAATTAGCAGGATTTGCTCCGTTTTAACAGCCTGAGCAAATATTTGCCCGGGGAGTCCTGGCACGCGGCCTCCCCGCTCCCCACGGACCGCGCTGGCTCCTGGTCCCCGATGTCCCCACGGTCCTGGTGTCTCCTTTCTGTCATCCCCTGAGCTGTGGGGGTACAGCGGGCTCTGAGCAGGGCTGCTCACCCCGGGACATCCCCAGGACACCCCTGGGACATCCCCATGCCCCCACAGACTGCAGAGCCCCCCCGTTATCAGCCCCATGCAGCAGCAGCTCAGCGCCCAAAGCACCTCGGAGCAGCAGGGAGCGCACAGAGCCCAAACCAGGGGGGGAGGAGGAATTAATTATCCCCATTTTCTCAAATCCACACACGTCATTTTAAAGGTCTCAGCAGCTCTTTGCCCAGGGGGGCAGCTCCCCTTGTTCCTCCTCTGTCAGTAACCCTCTCTCTTTTTTCCCAGCATCGTTTTTATCTTCACCTTCCCGTTCCCTTTCCGCCCTCCCCAGCGTTTCAGCAACGCTCCTCCCCGGCACATCCCTGCACCCTGCTGTCCCCACCAGCACCCCAGCACCCCGGCCGTGCTGGTGCTGAGCCCCAGCCCTCATCCCAGCCCCAGGGGGCTGCCGAGGGGCCAGGACCCCGTGTCCCCCGTGCCTCCTGTGTCCCGGAGGCGAGCTGCAGCTCCGCGCCGGCGCGGGGATGAAAGGCAGACGGCTTCGCTTGAAGCCTCGCAGTGGGGAAAGGTCTTCGGAGCAGCGCGGCCGATCAAAGGCAGCTCTTCATCTATTTTAATAAGTCTCCGCCGAGGCCCTGCGGTCGGCTCTGCGTGGGGAAGGGGCTTTCCGGAGGAGATCAAAGCCCAGGCGAGCGTCAAAGGAGCTGGGACTTGGAGGGAAGCGAGGAAGAGGAGGGAGGTGAGGAAGGACACGGGAGGTGGAGGCTGGTTGTGTGGCCATGAGCAATGATGGAAATTGCTCCCGGAGCTTGGCCAGAGCCCGGGCAAGAACAAACTCTTGGATAAAGCAAGGCAGCAGCCGTGGGGCCCCCCCCGGCTCCTCGGCACATCCCCAAGCACCAAAACCCGGCTGCAAGGCGCAGCAAAAGCAGCACCACGGCCTGGGCACAGCACCCTGCAGCCAGGGATCTCCCCGCCGAGCAGCAACAGCAGGAAAAATACGGTGAGAACAGAGCACCGAGTAAATGCGTTCAGCTCGGGCACCCGGGGAGAAAACGTGAAGGAAATGAAGATGTGCAGCGCCGGAGCGCTTATCGCTCATCAGCCCCGAGATGGGCCCTTTGGAGATGAAAGCCCTTTTTCTTTTGCAAAGGATTTATCAAGTTTTGTTTAAAAATCACCGAGGAAGATTCCCTATTTGGATAAGCCTCTGGCTTGCGCAGGATTAATGTCCTGAGCCAGGGACTCGCAGCAGGCTGGGAACAAGATGATAGCGAGGGGATGATAAGGCACGGCCAGCACCAAACGCTCCCAGATGGGGTGCACAGGGCACAGGTTGCCCCTTCCTGGGGGACGGGCACCAGGAGCCCACCCGAGCACTGCAGCAACTCAGATTTCTTCAGTTCTCATAGTTTTAGGACAGCGGGTGGTGGTTATTTTGCACCAAGGGGGGATGCAGCTCCTGGTCCCCACATCCAGCGTGTCGACACATCGGGATATGCCAAGGCATCTCCGGGAACCCCAGAGCTCCAGATCAGCCCCGCTGCAAGGGGACAGCCCCAGGTCCCCTCCTGGGGCCAGCAGGAACGTGCTGTCACCCCAGGGAGCCAAGGAACCCACAGGGGACCCGGCTCTGCCCCGTGGTCCCCCTGCTCCCCACGGCCCCTGTGAGCCGCGAGGCGGCCGCGCTGACGGCTCAATTATCAGCATTCCGCTCCTGTTTGCCCGCGGATCCTGTAATCAACGTCTGCGTGTGTATTCTGGCAAAATTAATCATAATTGCTGAAAGCAAGACACATCGCACTTGTAACTTTGGTCCGTTAATTAGGAGTCTGTAATTGGATACAGCGCTCCCCGTAAATCCAATTACCTGGGATTAGAGCCGCGGCACCACGGGGCTGGGGCAGCCTCGGCAGGGACGCAGCCGGGGCGGCCGTGCCAGGCTCACCCCGACCCCACAGGCTTTGTCCTGGCTCCCCTCTCCCCCAGGACAACGGGGCTGGGATCCCCCAGCGGATCCAACGCCTGGAACCAGGGGGCAGGATGCGCCCCGGAGCCCTGCGCCAAGCCCCAGAGCAGCCTCCCCGGAGGTGCCCCAATTTCAGCAGAATTAAGCCTTATCCTGGCACGCTCTCTGTGCCAATTCCCGGGGTGATGCAGCCCAGAGATTGAGGGGTGCAAGGGCACAGCCCCCTCTGCCTCTCACCTGGCACATTCCCAGCCCGAGCCCCCCGTTCCCCTCCCCAAATCCTCCTCGTTGCTGCGTGGCCGGCAGGGCAGCAGCACACCACTCCCCTCAGGTCCATAAAGATTGAATTACAAAAGAAGGAAAAGGGAGATTTTTTATTTTTTTTTTTAACTACACTGAACAATCATCTCCTTTAATATCCATAGATAAAACCTGTAATTGTTTCAAATGAGAGCCAGGTAATTTAGGCTCCGTTTTATGGTGTTTTGGACTATAAAGTCCCCGTGCTGAAATCTCCTGGCAGGCAGGTGCAAAAGGCTAGGTTTGCTGGGGGTTATTTTTATTATTTTACTTAGAGTTAGCCGAGAAATATGGAACAATTACCCTTTAATTCAAGGTGTCCCCAGGGCTTACTCCGCTCCCAGCTCTCTGAATACCTGATGATCACTTGGAAGGCAGAGGAAGCCGAAGACAGGGAGGTGCCCAGTGCCACGAGGCCGTGCCGCAGTCCTCACCAGGCTGCCCCAGGACCCAAATTTCCACGGGGGGGGGTCAGGCTGGGGCCTGGCCTCGCTGCTCAGGGCAAAGATGCTCGAGCCAGATGCTAGGAAGAAGAAAAATCCGTGGCAGTGAGGGATTTTGTGCAGGCAGGGCTGTGGAGATGCACACAGGGCAGTGCGCACACGCAGCCGCCGTGCAGGCGGTGTCCGTGCCGCGCCTCCACGCCGTTACACGCGCAGCCACACGTGTGTACAGACCCCTACATGTGTGCACACACGTGGCCGTGCGCCCCTTTGGGTCGCTGCCCCCGCAGAGCCCCAGGAGCAGCCCGGCAGGGATGGATTCCTACGGCTGCAAAAGACAAACCGGCTCGCTCGAGCGCCCCGAGCCCGGCGAGGTTTCCCACCAGCATCTTCGGAGTGCCAGCCCTAATCTTGAGTGACAGCGGCCATTTAACACGCTGATTTGTGGCCCTCCTGGACACAGGAGCTGTTAATAAGCTCCAAATCGCCCCCCCAGCCCTCTCAGCAGGGTGCTGCCTGGGGAATTCCTGCTCCCACCAGCTCCTGATCCCTTCCACGGGGACACCACGGTCCCACGCCCCTCACAGAGGTCACCTCTGTTCCCCCAGCCCTGCAGGTGACAGGGACGGTGACAGCCTCCTGCAGCCCGTGGTGGACAGGCGAATTTCTCCCCTGGCAGAACAGGAGCTGCCCAGGCTCTCCCCATCAGGCAGGAGCCGTGCCCGCTCCTCTCCCACCCCGCAGGCTGCTGCGGAGCACCAGGAGAAACCCCAAACCCCAGCCTGAGCCCCCTGCCCTCAGAGCTGGGGATGCTGCCGCCTGCACGGGTGGAAAAAGGGGAAAAATGGGAGGAAAAAGAGCACGCAGCCCGAGCTGAGGTGCACCAGATTTGGCACGGCTCTGGGGGGGCACGGCACAGGGCAGTGGTGCTCAGCCACGCTCCCCCGAGCCCCCCCCGAGAGCCTTCTGCAGGGCAGCGCAGCGCTTGCACGGTGCAGGCACCCCTATTAACCTAATTAATTACAACAGGGGCCTGCGGATTGCCTCATTATGAATGTGCTTCGTTTTGATTTCCCTTCTAATTAATTTGTATTATTTACACACAGCACCAGCTGGCCGGGCAGGACTCGGAGCAAACGGCTCCTCGGCGTTAAGGGCTGGTCCCGGGGGAAGGGGCTGGAAACCTGGGGACAAACCCCACAGCTCTAGGGCAGGATGGATCCCATGGGGTTGTAGGAAATGGGGAAAAAAACCCTGCTTTGGGGGCTTTTTGCCCTGCAGAGGACACGGGCAGCAAGCCCACCACCAAACCACGAGGGTCACCACCCCACGGGGACGTGCCTGGAGACCCCAAAGGCCGTGCCCCTGCCCCAAGGGTCCCCATGGGGACATGGTGGTGCCATGGGGACCCCAGAGGGAGCCCGGTGGCCGGGCCTCACTAGAGGGCAGCAAAATGCTGCCGTTCCCAGGGCTGGTGGCACGGGGCCACCGCTGTGGCCAGCCACAGGCTCCTTGGGGTCCCCCCCTGCCCTTGTCCCCCACCACTCAGGCACGGTTCTCCCCATCACCACAGCCTCCAGTGCCCAGGAGCTGCCACCACCCGCTTGGGGTCCCTGGCAGCCTTTTGGGGTGCTCAGGAGAGGCTGGGACGGGGGCACCCTGCCTGCAATGGGAGCATTTTCTTGGCTGGGGGGGTGCTGGTGCTGAAGGTGGCCGAGGAGGGACAGGCAGAGCCAGCTGGGCACCAGCAGCACTTTTTTGGGGGCTCAAACACGGGGTTGCTGCAGCCCTGGGCACCCCAAGCACCCTGCGCCACGGCCCCTCCAGCACCGGAGTGGTTTTGGGGTGCCCAGGAGCACCCGGGGAGCCCTGCCTTTATTTCCACCCCCCAAACCTTTCACCAAAATGCAACCCTGAGCGCGACGAAGGGCAGCAGAGTGTGCTCGGTGGCAGAGCTCAGCCCTGCGGGGCTGCGTGGTACCACCCAGCTCAGCAAATCCCAACCCTGCTCCGCTAAAACCATCAGCAAAAAAACCCTGCTAAAAGCCCGAGCCCTCACCCTGTGCCCGTGCCAGCTGCAATTAGGACTGCGACCCCTTCGTCTCGTGGCCACGTCGTTTCCAAATGGGTACAGGAGGTGCCTTTGCAGGAAAGCCACGGGCTGCACCTCGTTAAGTGCACCGGATTTTCCCGGCCTCCTGGGGGACCGCTCGGAGCTTCGCTGCCAGAAGCAGAGTGACCCGAGCACATCCTGCACCAGGCGCCGCTCCCCATCCCAGCTCGGGATCGATTCCCTGTTTTGGCCACCCCTGGCGTGCTCCAAGCCCTGCCTGGTGCTAGGACAACGCCAGGACTGAGCTTTTATCCATCACGAGCTGGCAGAGGCAGGGACTGGGTGGCACTTGGAGGCAGCCCGGGTCACCAGGAGCTCCCCACGGCACGGCACGGGGGCTGTGCCAGGCAGGGGCCATCCTGTGCCCGACGCTGCAGCCTCTGCTTGGAGAGCAGCTCCTGGTTTCAGGGTTTCTCCTCCTGTATCACCAAATCCAGGGGAGTTACGAGCCCATTGCCCTGGACAGAGATCGTTGTTTCCCTCCCCAAGTGATCGCTAATTGTGGAGCTGGCTCTAAACGAGCAAACGGAGCCAATTCTGCGCGCACACATCGCCCCGGCTCGGCTGCGACTCGAGGCT
The DNA here is from genome assembly GCF_964211825.1 of Aythya ferina. NCBI lineage: Eukaryota > Metazoa > Chordata > Aves > Anseriformes > Anatidae > Aythya > Aythya ferina. Next base: position 1,179,392 of record NC_140322.1, on the reverse strand, counting down.
GACCACAGCTAAAAATAAGGCGCCGCTGCTGGGGCTGAGCAGCAATTTGCAGCCCTTGTGGTCGGTGGCAAGAGCTGCTGCTGTTTGGGAAGGCCGGGAACGAAGCACAGCCCCTTCCCAAGCACTCAGGCGGCCTCACCCTGCCTTCCCCCGGCCGATGCCAAACGCCCTTCAGTGCCCCAAGAGCACCAGAGGGATTTTACTGCCGGAGCTCGGAAGCAGCAGCAGGCTCAGCCCCTGATGTGCACGGTGGGTTTTACCAACAGATGCTGCAAACTCAGCGCCAGCCCCTCTCCAGGATCTGCAGCTGCAGGCTCCGAAAGTCCTGGCCGTGGGTTGGCCACTGGTCATGTCCCCAGGTGCTACGGGAGCTCCGGTCACCTCCTGTGCTCTGGTCACCTCCTGTGCTCTTGTCACCTCCTGCTCCATCACAGCTCCCTCCGAAGGGAGCCTCCAGCACACGAGCAGGAGCCTCCTGGCTGCGCCCACACGGCAAAGCCAGCTCCAGAGAACCTCTTCAAAGCCTGCCTTTAAAGCCCAGGGAGCAAAAACCACCCAAGATTATCGCTGTTATTTGTTTGTTAACCTTCGGATTTACTCAAGGCCTGTGTTTGCGACGTGATACCGAAACTGTTATTGCTATTAATCTCTATTATTTACTTCTAACATTTATTAAGTGGCCTTCCCGCGGGCTGGGGCACATGCTTGGCATTTCTCGGAGCAGAAACAAACGCTTGGAAGTGAAACGTTCACAACCTGGCTGCCGGGAGCCTTTTTACAGCCCCTCTGAGCAGGAGGGGCGAGGGAGGAGCCCCTCGTGCAGCTCCCCGGGGGGAACATCACCAAAAGCCTTCGGAGCAAAGCCCGGCTGAGGTCCCAGCTCAACGTGGGGCAGAGTGAGGGGGGTGAGACCAAAGGAGGCAGGTCCACAGCAGCCAGACCTCACCCAGCCCACGAGGTCCCACCAGGGTCCCCACGAGGGGCTCCCCGTTATCCTGCTCCCATTCAGGGCTGGGGACAGAGCAAGGCTCCTATCCCACCACGTGCCACCTCTGGGGTGGCACAGACGGAGCCCAAAGGTTGCTGAGCCCCTTGGGAGAGGCGAGCAGAGGCTCTGGAAGAGCTCCAGGTACAGCAAAACCCTCCTGGAGCCGGCTGATGCCCAGGAGCTCGCTCGGAGCGGCTCTCCTGCAGCACAGCCATCACAGAACAACAATCACAGAATTTTCTAGGTTGGAAGAGACCTCAAGGTCATCGAGTCCAACCTAACGCTAACAGCCCTCCACTAAACCATATCCCTAAGCTCTACATCTAAACGTCTTTTGAAGACTTCCAGGGATGGTGACTCCACCACTTCCCTGGGCAGCCTGTTCCAATGCCTCACAACCCTTTCTGTAAAGAAGTTCTTCCTAACATCTAACCTAAAACTCCCCTGGCTCAACTTAAGCCCATTCCCCCTCGTCCTGTCACCAGGCACGTGGGAGAACAGACCAACCCCCACCTCGCTACAGCCTCCCTTGAGGTACCTAAAAAGAGCGATAAGGTCACCCCTGAGCCTCCTCTTCTCCAGGCTGAACAAGCCCAGCTCCCTCAGCCGCTCCTCGTAGGACTTGTTCTCCAGGCCCCACCAGGCTGCTGGCTGCCTGCGAGGCTCTGCTCAGCAATCACACAGCTTTCATGCCAGCCACCAGCACGGTCCCCACGATTATCACCCGTAAGCTGCTCTGCCTCCCTGCACCTTCCCTCGCCGAGCGCGCGACTCGACACGACTTTGTTCTGCAGAAAGCTGCAGCTACGGCCGGGCACTGCTGCTGCCTTTGAGGACACCTCCTCTGCACGCCCTCACCGTGCTCCAACAAAAGGCAAACCCCACGACCTCAGCTCCTCTTCCCAGTAACGAGAGGAAAACGAACGTCCTCTGAGCTCCAAACATCCTCTGAGCACCAAACATCCTCTGAGCGGGAGCACGGGGCCAGAGCGCTCTTCAGATCTGTTACCAGAGACATTTCTGAGCGCGAGCATCCAATTAAAAATCTCCCTCCACCTCCCCCAAACCTTTTTTATCCCCCCACATCGATGTGGCCGGCAGCAGAAAATCATTTTTGGCCTGAAATCCTTCCCGGCACAGGGGGAGCAGCCGGGCAGCTCCCACGCAAACCACGCCGCCCTCTCATTAGCGGCACAAAGGCTCCGTGGCGCACGAGGGGGCCGTTTAATGAGGGCATTGCTGTAAACAGGAGGAACGAGAGCCTCACCTGGCTACCCAGGCCGTGCTTGTTGTTTTTAGCGAGCTGGCAGGGTCAGGAATTAACGCTTCGTGCCTCATCCTGGCTCACGCTCTCGGCCCCAGCGGAGCGCTGCGCCTAACGAGCGGCCGACCCGCGGTTACCTCGACGCTGCCTTCAAAGCTGGCTCTCCCGGGATGACGACAGCTTGGGGAAAGGCATAGGAAGAAAAAAAAAACAACAAAATCATCACTCTGCTAAATTGTGAGGCTGTTGGAGGAGAATTCCAGGCGCAGGGAAACCTCGCGTTGCGTAAGAGCGGCCAGAGGCACGAGGCGGGTTTAGCTGCTGGGGCTGCACGGCGACGTGGAGGGGTTCCCCCAGCACCTCAGGGTGCCCCAATTACACTTCAAAGGGTAAAATGCAGGAGGGGGAGTGCTTGGGGTCAGGGGCAGCCTCGTGGCACAGCACCTGAGGACAGGACCAGTGCTCATCCACCACCTGGGGAATTAGGGGGTGTGATTAAATAAAGCATAGGTCACCCAGCCACTGGCTAGGGGATGTGTGGGACCCCTGTGGGACTCCCACAGCCTAAATAAATACGGCCACCCTGCTCTGCCCTGCCTGCTGCACCAGAAAGCGTCTGAGCTGATGCAGATGTCGTGGCTGGTGGAATCCTGGGCTCTTTAGAGCTGGATTTCTGTGCTTTCTGTGCATTTCCCTAGCAGAAAGCAGAGGACGAGGGCAGGGCAGCGGCGCTGAAACCACTCGGCTCGCCGGATCTTTATCACTGGTGACAAACAGCGAGGCTGCAGCTTCATCTCAGAGCCTGGCTGAGGCACCAGCCAGCAGAGAAATCCCCCCTCCACCTCCCAGGCAGCAGCAGCAAAGCCCTCGGGATGCTGTTGAGGGATTTGTCCAGCAAAACCCCATCAGCCCAAACGGCAGAGGGCTGGGAGCGAGCAGGAGGCTGTTATGGGGCCACCACGTCCTCGTTCCCCTGCCTGCAGCGGGCTAAGCCAGGTTAATCCACAGCGTGGAAGAAGAGAGGGGTTAAACAGCAGTGGCCCCAACTGCGGCGCTCTTCCAAGGTAGATCCAAGCAATCCATCACAGCACAACCCTCCTGCGCAGACCACAAGGATTGTCATAATCCAATTACCCCCCTCTTCCCTGCGCCCGTGCATCAAAAGCAACCGATGAGGCCAACGGTTTGCCAAAAAAAAAGAAAAACCCACCAGGAAGGGCACTTCTCACGTCCTGGAGCTACGGCCTCGCGCGGCTGCGTGCCCAAGCACTGCTGCCTAATTAGCAACCATTTCATGCTCCGAAAGTTAATATTTCAACAGCCAGGGACCCAAGGAGAAGGAATCGCCCTGCTCGGGGTTACTGCAGCCACCCCAGGGATGTACGAGGTGACCCCGAGACCCCCAGAGCAGTGTTTTGGGTCCCTGGGGCTGCATCGCCTCCTGCCTCGCTGGCTGCTGCTGCTGCTGGTGCCATCCTGCACAGTTAAAGGGGAGCCCCAGGGGGGAATTTCCTCCTGGGGAGGCTCGGAGCAGGCGGCTGCAGCAGATTGCAGGGAGCAGCAGGAGCCGAGGCAGCTGGCAGAGGATGGCCAGGGCTGCCCGGATCCACCCCGCATCTGGAGGAGGTCGCCCAGCTGGGTGCTGTGCTGGGCCAGCTGCCGAGCACGGGGTGGACTCACAGAGCTTTGAGCCTTTTACAGGGGGAAGGGCTCCAAAAACGTCGCTGCCAGCCCGGCCCCGCGTCGCAGCAGATGGTAACGAGAGAGAAAAATACGGGATGGAAACCTAAAGGGACCCAGGGAAATCTGCAGGACGCCTCCGCCTGCATCCAGCAGCACCAAAGCCCAGCCCCACGCAAGTTTCTGGGGCTTTCGGTCGCTGCTTCCCACCTCCAGACAGCCTCAACCTGCCACGGTCCGGCACCCAAACCCCCCCCTGCACTGAGAGGCATCCTCCTAAGGTCAGCGCCCTGGCAAAGTTCCCCTTTCAAGGTGACTTCTCAAGCTGTTGCGAGCGAACATCTGCAGGATTTTCCCTTGTAATAATCATCATCCTGCGGAGATTTGCCTAATCTCCGAGTGACTCACTCGCCGGCCCGGATCCCCTGCCCTAATTACGGCCCCGCTCCTCAGCCTCTTGCTCATCGCATCTCCCCGTGCAGCCACACTTCATGTTGGACCATTGCAGCCTCTTCTGCTGCTTCTCCAGGCCTGGAAACCATCTCTCCATCCTCCTCACACCTCCCAAAACCCCGCCGGGCACACCGCATCCCCTCGCCGGGCCGGTTCCTGCAGAGCTGGGCTTTCCACGGGGCTCCCTGGCTGCTGGACCACAGCGGCGTGGGGAAGCTGCCCCTCTGCTGCTTTATTTTTGCCCCTGGTGGCATCGGGATCGCCCTTCTCACCCAGGAACCAGCACCTGGAAACCTTCTGATCTACCTGGGGCCTCGGGCAGACTCGGATGAACCATCACGAGGCACAGGGTTCTTTTATCAGCCCTCCAAATCCCTTCTCCATTAGTTCCTAATCCCCTCTGGGAAGGGACCGGTGCCTTTCCCTCTCCCCTCCGCTTCTCTCCGCCGCGGATCATCTCACCGCAAGCCACCGAGTCCTCCAAGTGCTTCAAACCCCAGCAAATCCTTCACCATGGTAACTCAGCCAGCGCCTCGCGGCCCCGGATCTCAGGTGATTCGTGAATCCTCCTGCTAGGGGCAACTGGCTCTGCCTCGGGCACCTTCTGCAGGAGCAGAAAGCGCCGCTGATGAAGCTGTCTTCAAGGCAGGAGATGAATGCTGAGCAGGGACCAAGCTCCAGCCCTCAATTCCCCCGCAGCAGAACCCCCCCAAGGCGACAGGGCATTAACAGCGCTTGTTCGCTCTACACGAACCGAGCGTGGCCCAACTCCCAGAAGAAGCTGCTGAAGCCAAGAAATTGGCGAGGCTCCGAGAAGAAGCATATGTTTGTATGCATAACAGTGAATCATCCCACAATAGTTAGCAGCAGGCAGGAAAACAAAAGGGGAAAAAATCCCCTCGTCCCTCCTGCTCGCAGCAAACCCCTGCTGGAGGAGGCTGCGGCGTCACCGGGGGTCTGTCGGGGCAGACGTCGTGGACAAGTTCTTCCCATCCTACCACACACATCTTTTAGAGCCAGAAGGTAACATCACAGGTGAAAATCAAGGACCACAGAGCCCTGTGTTTGCAGCCCTCACCTTGTAACAGGCTCATCTCCCTCCCCAGGCATGGGACAAGGCTCACGCCTCGCGCCGGGGCCGGCTCAAATGAAGCCTCGATTACCTGTGGCACTGCCTCTTCCCCGTGCCCTCGCTTCCACGGTGCCTTCCCAGCCTCATTCTTTCACTCACTGGCAAAAACAGGTCACCATCTGCTCTCCCTCCTGACTCTGGCTAACCGACAGCGCCTGCCTCTGCAGGAGACGAAGCAGCCGCTCCGCAAAGCCTTCCCCGGCGCGCCCCGGGGAGCGCAGAGATTTTCCTCTCCCCTAGCAGGTGACCACCAAGGACGGCGGCACGGGGACGATCGCTGTCACAAGGAGGCCCGCAGGCTATGAAATAATGACCGAGAAATTCTGCCGCTTCCATCGGCGCGCCCCTGGGAGATGGGGGATCTACAGCTTCCACCTGCAAGGCAGGAATTCAGCCCACTCCACTTGCAGCTTGTGTTTTCTGTCCCAAAGCCCGCAGAGACCTCATCCTGTGCCCCTCCTGTGCGTGGTGTGCCGACACGAAGCGCCCCAGCAGGCAGTGATGGGCACGGGCAGCGCCTCGGGGTCCCCGTTCCCAAATCCAGCTCTCCTAGGGAGAGCCCAGGGGAATAAAACAAAAGGCAGCAAGCACCAGAAAGCAACGTCGCTGATCCACAGCACGCGAGCGATGCACCAAAGGACCCTCTTCTACCCCGGACAGGGTGGGCAAAGAGGTTATAAGCTGAATTTTTAACCTCACAGCCTGTCGGCAGGTCTCTAACTCCTAGATCCCAAATATTCAGCTGGGAGCTGGGGCTCAGAGCAGCCCACAGACCCCGCTGGTCACTGCGCCAAGGCAGGAGGCAGCAGAGCAGGACACGAGGGTTTTCCCCTCCAGGATGGGAAACACTTGGAGACGGCCACTACACGGGAAAAGAGCTGCTCAGCCACCACGGGATGAGCTCACCCTACAGCACCCAGCTCCGCCGTGCCAAAGCCTAACCCCAGCCCCTCCACCTGCCCTTCCCCGGGCTGAGCCAGCCCCAAAATTCACCCACAGGTCCCCAGCTCCTCCTCGCAGCACCGCTCCGCATCCATCCCTGCATCCCGGCACGGCTGCGGGTTGCCACAGCAACGGGAGGGGGGAGGTTTATCATCGCTTCCTCTATTGAATAAAAACCTTGGATGAAATTTTGTTTTCTCCCCGCTGATGCGAAATGTCACGGATTTGTTTCTGACCCCGCCGGAGCTCCCGCTGTATTTAGAGATGATCCAGGCCAACTTTCAAAGCGAAATTTGCTGCTGCTGCCGAGGGAGCGCGGCGCACACGGAGGCAGGGCAGTGTCTGAATCCCCATTAACAACTCGCCCGAGCCCCGGGTAAGCCGCAGAGAGCAGCATCCTGGAACAAAGCTTGTCTGGACACTTCCCAAACGCTCACCAAACACGCTGGCTGTTGTTAATTAAAAGGCAATCAGCTGTCTCTGGGTAAAAAAAAATAAAAGCAAACTCTCCTACAGACACAGGGGTCCCTGGGATCAATCCTGCAAGGTGCACAGCACTTGCTGGCGAGCGCTCCCGTGCAGAGCCACGAACGCCCAGCACCACGTGAGCCGGGCCCTCCGGCTGCACAGCAGAAATGCAGAGCAGCAGGTTTGTGAGTCAGCTCTAGGAATGTGAGAAAACTGGGTAGGAAACAGCTAAACAAATTGCAGATTTCTTTTTTTTTTTTTTTTTTTTTCTTTTTTAAGCTCTGCGTGGCGGTGCCAGGGACCCTTTCCACGCAGGCCAGCTCCCCTCGCTTCCAAAGCTCTCCAGAACGTGTTCCCACTGCTCCTGCAGCCTGACGGCCCCTCCAGCACGTCCTCTGAACGCAGTGTGACTTGAGGAACGCCCCGGAGTTTTGCAGCAGGATTTGAGGAGTCAGTAGGGAAACAGGAGCACAGAAACGGGGCCTCCCTCACCCAGAGCTGAGGCTCCCAGGAGCCGCAGGGCACCCCGCGCACGGTGCAGCCAGCCGGGCTCTCCAGCCTCAGGACCAGCTCCAGAGGTGAAAGTCCCCTTTTACTGCTGCCTTGGCGCACGCTCGGGCAGAGCCCTTCCTGGAAAACCACACAGAGCCTAATAGAAACCTCAGGTTTCACCCCCGTGGGGTTTTTGTGGAGGAGCCCACCGGGGCCCAAGCTCCTGGCAGCTGTGCGCCCTCACCTCCGGCCCCCTTGGGGCTCAGATCGTGCCCAAGCACTGCCAGGATAAATCCCAGGGGCATTGCAGAGCACGACGCAAGGGGAACGTGCTGGTTGCTCTTGGCAAGGCGAGGCTGGGGCTCAACCAGATGGCAACAACTCAGCTGAACACTGAAGACAAATCCACCGTTAAAACCGAAGGTGTCTGAGCCCCCAAACCTCTCCGCTCAACGCCATCTGGGGACACAACGGAGCAGGAAAGTTGTGTCTGGGTTCTGGGCTCTGCCACCCCTCCATCCACCTCACTCCTCTGAGCAAAAGCATCCCGCTAAGGGACACCCGGAGACCCCGGAGGGTCTGGCTGTCACGCTCAGCACGGTGACAAACGTGTCCTGGCCCCCCGGGACCGCAGCGAGGCTGCGCGAGGCTGGCAGCAGCTGAACTGGGAGCAGTGGCCGTGCTGCTGGTAAGCACAGAACAGAGCCACGGCGTTCAGACAGGCTGCGTGCGGTGTCACCTGGCCGACGGGGGATGGATTGCACTCCTAATTGCACTCCGAGTCCTAGGGCAACAAAGGCAGCCAAGCTCACGCACCTCTGATCCGCGGCACGGCTCCCGCGGCTCGCCAGGGGAGATTTACAGAGATGGAGGCCCGGAGAAGTCAGCGGCCCGGCAAAATGAGAGGGAGACCTCCAAACCTCGCCTCCAGCTGCAGCAGCATCCAGGGGGGCACCCCGCAAGGATCTCACCACACGGGGAAGGGCCCATGGGTGCCATCGGAGCGGGATGTGGAGCCCCATGGGCGCAGAGGGGTGCACGTGTTGGAGATGTTACAGCAAAGATTTAGGAGGTCGCTGTCCTCGGCGTCGGTGTTTGCCCTTGAAACCCCCTTGTCAAGGGAATACGAATCGTTTCCTGCCGAGGCAGCCAGCTAAAATCCCTCCTTTGTCTCACACCAAACGTGGAGCCCGTGTTACAGACACCCCTGGTGTTTTATGACCCCTTCTCACTGGAGAGGCAGCGCCGGCTTCCACGTGAGCAGGAGAAATTCCCTCCGCCTTCAGCTCTGACAGCCATTCTCATCCGTCTTCTGCCTCGGCTACGCGGCGAACGGGAGGAGACCGCAGTTTATAATCCAGGTTTTATGAAGCGTGGCGCGAGGACACGATGATGGAAGGGCGGCGCTGGGCTGGATTCAGAGGCAGCGCTCGCAGAGCCCCGTGCGCCGAGCCCCCTGCCAAGCGCCGGCTGGGAAACCACGAGGCTGCAAATCCATTCCTTGCCCTTGGCGTGGGAGGTCCCGAGGAGGTGCAGATTGAAAGGCTGCTCCCTTTCCACCCCGTATTGATCAGGTATCGGTGCTGCGGGGCGGCAGAGCTCCATCCATTAGGGACGCTCCCCGCTGCAGCCAGCAGCCCTGAAAGACAGGCTCAAGCTGCAATCGCTTTCTGTGTTATTGCATTTCCAATATGAGGCTGAGCTCTAAGAGGCCACATTTATCCTCCTCGTCAAAAATTGCTAACTGGATGAAGGACAGCCCCAGCAGGCAGGCGGCAAGGGCACCGCAGCGGGAGCTGCAGACAGCTCTCAGGATGTGGGATGGAGGCACAGGGAGCATTTGCTCACCCTAAGAACATGCCCAGCACAAAGCAGGGGCACCTCTCGGGGCTGCAAACTCCCCCAGTTACAAAGCACAGGGCAGGCAGGGCCAGGCAATGCCTCCTAAGGAGTCAAGAGAAAAATCTGGGGGAAGAGGAAGGTCGGGAGCAGCACAGGAGGTGGAGGTGGCGCACACAGAGCAGTGTCCTGAGAAACAGGTCAGGCATCCAGGCTTTGGGAAGCGCTGAGGGCAGCGACTTGTGTCCTTTTGAAGCACGAGGAGGGGCAGCCACAGGTCCCACATCAAAGCTCGGACTGGCAGCAGGACGACCCGACCGAGCTCCTGTGTTTTGCAGGAAACCAGAAAACCAAAGGTGGGGCCTCGGTGGGCAGCAGCAGCCGGCGCAGACAGCTAAAGCTGCTGGAGGAAGGCCGAGATATTCCTCCCTCTTCCTCGCAGCTCGCTGTTACCACCCTGCTGCCAGAAGAGCCCCACGGCCACCCCCAGGCCACCCCCAGGCACCACGGCTCCCCCAGCATCGCAGGAAGGTGCCCAGCTCCCTCCTGCAGCACTGGGATGCCGCAGTCGCTGCCCCCTGGGGGCTGCCCGTCCTCACCCAGACCCGAGCCATTCCCATTTGGCTTCCTTTCCAAAATGGGGCTGGTGCCGAGGCCAGGAAGGAGAAGGAAGCACCAGGTGAAAGGCACGAGCAGCTCTGCACCCACCCTGTGCCCACTCCCCAGGTGCTGGTGCTCGGCAGGGCAGGGGCAGCTCCCCAAATGGCATTTGCAGAGCTCCGAGCTGGATGGAGCAGGAGAGGGTGCTCGGAGGCAGGGGGAAAGCTGCTGGAGTGCTTTCTGGTGCCTTGATCTGCCGAGGCAGGCAGCACGCCCGCGGATGGCAGAGACGGTAAAACAAACCCACTCGCTGTCTGGCTGAGAGGCAGCGCTTTCATGCTGCAGCCACTGCTTCCTCTGATCAGCTCATCGCGGAGGCCAGCAGACAACAGAACGTGTTTTCTCCCCAAAACGAGGAGCTGACTTCACTCGGCCTGAAGGGGGGAACAGTCAGGACCACGGGAATTGCCAGGTACCCCTTGGAGCCCCCCCTGGTCGGGGCAGGATTTCTCCAGCCCCCAGGTTTCTGAACCAGCGAGCGCTGCTGCTTGGGGGGAGCTGCCCCCGACCTCTCTGAGCAAGCAGAGCCCCTGCAGCTACACCCTCCTGCTGGGAAGGGATTTGGCCACGGTGCTGGTTTGCTGGATGGTGCTGAGCAAGGTCTCACCCGGATTTATCCAAAGGGAGGTGCAGGAGCATCCTCTCTGCAAGCCCTGAGCCCCCCCAGCTCGGGACAGCCGCGCTCTGCAGGCTGCAAACCCCGGGAGCTCCGAGGCAGCCGGGCAGCAGCTCGGTGTCAGGAGGCTGACAGCTGGTCACGGCACAGCACGGCGCTGCGGAGAGGATGAGCAGGTTTGCTTTTGGGTTTTTAGATCATAAAAGTTGAAGGAAATTGGTTTTCCGAGCTCCCAGCTTGGAGCTGGGCTGATTTTTGAGCCCTGCCACCATTCTGTCACACAGGACCGGCAATTTCTTCTTCGTTTTCTCCGCAATCCCTCCAGAACCGTGCACAGCACATTTCCCTAATTCACATTATCAGCACAATTTGCCTCATGAAAGACAGAAGGACCATCTGAGACCAAGAGGAAAGCTGCTGCCCGTCGGGTTTTCCCCTCTCGCAGGCTACATCGTGCCTCTGCTTTCAGACTCCTGCCTCGGAGCCATGCACAGTTTGAAGCCGCTGCCCAGAAAACGAACGGCACATGCAAAAGAACTCTGAAAGAGCAGAAAATCTATTCCCTTCCTCGGCTCTCAGACGCCATGGATAATTGATACATGACTCCATGAGATAAAGAAATAAACCATTCTTCTTTCTGGAGGCCCCTTCTGCCTCTGCCTCTCCGAGCAGGGTAGCCTTTGACCTTGAGTTCTTGCATTAATGCCTGCACACAGCCAGCCAGGGATATCACGCACGCACTCGGCTCATCTCCTGGGGTTTCGCTTTCTTCTGCCCCTGAATAATGGCAGCTTTGTCCTCCGGTAAATGAAGGAGCAGCCAGTTTATTGCAGGCCCAGCTTGTTCGCAAAGATAAACCCAGTGAAAAATGTCACCTGCTGGTTTGATCCGCCCCGTGTGCCACTTTAGCAGCTGCTCCATCCCCAACACCCATTATCATCAAACAGGTGGAATAATAGGAGCGTGTGCGGCGTATATACATAAACATGAGAGCCGGGGGAAAGATGGCATTTCATCCCCCAGCCCCGCAGGCCCTGCTTGGTGAGCTGCTTTGTTTAGGAGTGCCAACAGCCTGGGCTGACAGCAAAGCTTCCTCCTCGCCCCCCGGGCACTGCAGCAGCCAGGGGCAGGACTGATGGGAGGTGGGCACCGGGGCTGCTGCGGGGAGCTGAGCTCAGGGCAGCATCCCAGCAGAGATGGGTCGAGGGAAGTGCTGGCAGAAACACAGAGCTGTCCTGGACTTCAGTCCTGCAAGAGCTTAATGCTGGTCTGAGCTGAGAGGCACCGGGGGGCTCTGGCAGTTATTACACGGACGTGGGGTAGGAAACAGCCCGTGCTGCTCGCACTACAGCTGCCCAGAGCCGCCTCCTGTCTCAGCTATCACTGAAAGACTCGATTCTGTGAGCACCACAATTCACTTAAAGCCATTTTCAAGCGAAGGCAAACAGTTTAATTCTGCTGCCCTTTGGCAACCCGGCTTTGCTTCCTCGCCGAAGCCCCGAAATAAATGGCAGGCTTGGATTCGGCTCGGCAGAACGCAAACAGGAAAGCCGGGTGATAAATCACCTTTGCAGACACGAAGGATTCACCTGGGACAGGGCTATTACCTAGTAACCAGGAAGCAACCGCGGGTTATCAGCGTCACATCAGCTTTGTGAGCGCAGCTTTCACCTCCGCTGAGAGCGTGGGGGAGCCACCAGCGCTCTCGGTGCTCCCAAAGCAGCTCCGGTGGCCTCAGCCGTGGGGCGATGTCAGAGCGGTGGCAGCAGCAGCAGCGGCAGCTTTCTGAGCCTTGGCAGCTATCTGCAGCCCTCCTAGGGTGTTTAAATTTACTGTCATCATTAAGGACAAAGACAGGGATGTCACACGCGAGGCATCCTGTAATGGATTTAACGCGGGCTGGAGAGGAGTTAACTGAAATGCAGAGCATCCGTCTTGCTTTAAGTAATTATCCTTGCAGGAGGAATACTGCTACCAAAAGCAGGTCTGCTGTAATTTCTGACACCTTCCTCCTGACCCCTCTCCTATTTAGAATTTCTGGCTAGTTTTACAGAAAGGAAGGCAAGACTGGCTCATTAGCGAAGGTACAAAGAATAACTAGGGTAGGTTGGGATGGAGTCCACACGGTAATCAAAACACGGCTTTGTAGTTAGCACCGAATTCCCGCTGTCTCAATTACGTTTGTGGAGCCTACCCCGTGCTGCACACAGCTCTGCTGTGGGGAGACTTCTCTTTGTGCCTTATTGGCTGCGCGGAGTGGTACTGTGAAAGCAGTTTCCTTGACAACATTTTTTTTTTTTTAATGGAATCTTTTTTTTTTTCCCCTTGCCCCTCTCCACGGCCGCAAGATCAGGCCCGACTTTGAATCCTGGCTGCAGAGACACCACGAATACGAATGAGTGCCCCACAACAAGGGACACCCCAAAAGCCTGCCCCTGAGCCGAGGCCCCCGTCCCAGGCAGCACAACCAGATAAGGGTGGTGAAAGCTGAAATAGTTGCAAAGAGCCACAGTGATTATCACAAAGTTGGGCGTTTTGTAGCTTTTTCCTGCGGATCTGACACCATTTCGCTACCGTTCATCTTGTTTTCAGGGTAGAGGGGAGAGATCTGTCCTGCAAGCACCAGGCCGAGCTGCTCCAACGCAGCAGGTACCCCACGTACAACACACCCCAGCTGCTCCTCCAGGGCACCAGCCCCCGAGCCCGATCTGCATTTCATCCCCCCTGCACCTGATCCGACAGCAGGAGCCCCGCTGCGTGCCTCACAGCCCCCGGGCAACACAAAAAGCACGGATCAGAAGCAGCGACAGGTCTCCCAGCAAAGCAGATGCTCCCCTCCCTGTCAAACGCTGAGTGGTGGGGCTGAAGCTTTCTGCAGGAACAGAAAGCCCCAAAACCTGCAGGCAGCGGGGCCGAGCAGCTCGGGGAACCACAAGTCAACAACCTGCTGCACCTGCACGCACGTTTCCCTCCAGCCCGATGGGTTCTGCCATCCTTTCCTCCAGGGAAATCTCTTACTTCAGTCCTAACGCTGTTTATATTCCACGGAGGAACGTCCTCTCCCTTTTAGTGCTTAAAATTGAAATTTGGAATCGAAACGGCAGTAAATCACCAACAAAGCAGCACGAGGCTGGGGCTGCATGCAGAATCGGCTGCGGCAGAAGGCACCCCGAAGCACCGAGTGCAGCGGGTTGGAATAACCAGCTCAGCAAGACCGTGCCACCCAGCAAGCTAATGATCCCGCAGCCCTTCGGATAACAAGGGCAACACGAAACAGAAACAAAACAGTAGCCCAGGAAGGTCAGCAGCTCTGCACGCACGGCCTTGCCAAAGATAACGCGAGGGCTTGCTGAGTATGATTTCAGCCAGGGGATCGTGCTGTGCTCTCCATTCTCTGCTAAACACTGCAGATGGAAGTAGCTCCAGCTCCCCTGCCTTGCCGGGGGCAGGGGGCCTTTCACAACATCGCATCCTCCAGCTCCCTGCGTGCGCATCCCCTCAGGGTGCTTGTCAGGGAGAGAATCCCTTCAATAAAGGACTCGGGTCATCAGCATTCAGCCAGCCTTCCCACCCTGCTTCCCACCAGAGTGGCTTCAGGAACCACAGAAAAAACGTCCTGGACCAGATTCATCCCCTCCGTTGACTCCTCGTGCAGCCCTAGAGGAGCCGTGTTATCACTCAGTGCGTTTGGTTTCCCTCACAGGACAGAGAAGAAGCAATCCCTTACCTGTTTCCTCTTCCCCCATGAGCTCTTCTAATTCATCCGCAGGCTTGGATCGGGGATTTTCCTCCGGTGTTGACTCTCGGTGTCCCTCGTTTGTCTCCATCTACAGAGTTAAGCCCTGTAAGAAAGGGCACAGACAGAGGCACCTCAAACTCTAGCTATCCTGCCAGCAGCCACTGCCAAAACAAAGCTTCTCTAGCAGCCTCTAAATCTCCCCCATGGCCGTTTCCTCAGGAGGTGAGCTCCTTTCCAGTCACAGAGCGCTCAGATGCTCAAGTTACCTGGGAGCACACCCCTGAAACGAGGCTTGGACAAAAAGTGCCCGAGCCCAGAAGTGGAGCTCCTGTGCTGGGTGGCCTGGAGGCAGCTTTCAGCATCTGCACCAACACCCTGGGGTCAGGTAATGAGCAATTTTGTGAGACGGCCTCGTCCCCGGTGTGTGCTCTGCTGCCCAGCAGCAGGAGCAGGACCTGGACCAGGTACAAGGCATGAAGAGCCATTAAGGGTCACTCGCATCACTTCACTGGGGACAGTGATTTCATTCTGACCAGGCAGGCAATGAGAACAAGGAAGGTCCTCGGCCTTAGCTCCTCTGGGGTGGGTTTTTTGTTTGTTTTCAAACTAGGGATATGAATATTTAACACAGGACTGCCATGGAAAACAACATCTGTATAGCTCTTGGACAGTCGAAAATGAAAGGTGTTCCAGCTACACCTGTGAAAGCATCATTTCGTCCCTTTGGGGCAATCCACTCACCAGAGCCCAACAACAAATATCTCTGTGCTCCAAGTGCCTCGGCTCCAGCAGCCTCCCTGGCTTTGTTAGGGAGCATCACAACCCAAAGCCATTGCTGCCACCACCTCTAGCAGCTACAGGAACGTTGTCTTCTAGCGGTGCCACTGCCCCTCTACAGCAGCAGCAGGTCTAACAGCACCCTTGGCACACTCCAAGATCTGTTTTACTCACAAAGCTGTTCTCTCCCCCAAGGAACACGGACCTAACTGCTCTCCTGAGATCCACAGAATGGATTTGCAAGTGGTAAGACTAAGGGAAATGATTCATAACTTCAGTTAAAAGCATTGTGCTTCTGTAACAGCGTGTAACCATGACTCCTGCAGTTTCTTGACCAACACAGATACCCCACTCTGCTCATTCTTACTTGCCCCAGAAGCACCATCTGAAGTCATATAAACACCCACGTGATGCAGTTACCCCCAGTTAGAGGAAGTATTAGTATCTGAGGTTGCCTAGATGTGAGCGAAAAGAGCTACCAAGAGAAATAAGTAACTCATACAGGAATAGCTCAGTTCCAGTGAAGCATGGAATTTCTTTTCCTACTGACTAGCCTTAGGTTAAACACACTGTTTTACTTCTGTGCACAGTAAGCAAAAGGGTAAAAAACCTTCAACCAAGAACTTGGCGTTAAGAAACAAGACAAAGCTACACAAAGACATCCTCACAGAAAGAGGAGATGAAAGCTGGCAGTCACTGCTTTCAGCCTCATGGCCAAAGTGGTTTATTATCTCACTGCCAACAGGGACCAAAAATTTGTTCTAGTACACTAGTGGGAAAATCTGATAAATATTAGAAACACGATGCCAATTCGCAAGTAACATTACTTCTTTCATGGCAGCAAAGCAAAGCTGATCAGATTGTTATCTGTGCAGCCCAGAAAATAGCACCTTAGTGTCACTTCAATAAATTATGCACATCAGCTCGGTGGCGTTCCACTACCAACGAGGGGAACTGACTGGGATCCAGGACTCCAGAAACTCGCTCATTGTTACCCCAGAACAATAACCCAATTCAAACCCTGCCAGGTGACACGGTGTCTAGTCTTGTCCAGGGCACAACAGTACGATTTGCAACAAATCTCTGCCTGTTCTCAGAAACACTAGCAGGAATTATTACATATATATATATATATATATAAAAATATTTTTTTAAAGGTACATTTACACGTTCTCATGTTTTTAAACAGGTAACTTGAAAGAAAGTGGTTGTCTGCAGCATTGCTCTGTTCTCAGAAGTGGACCAGTGTTTCCCAGTAGTTACGGAGCCACCGACCAGTTCAGACCACGCAGCACTGAATGACGCCTAGGGATACACAGGGCACGGACAAGCTTGTCCAAAGGCCCTTACAGATGAGACCAAAGCAAAACATTTAGCATTAATGACCTGCAATAAATTCATTAAGAGCCAGAGGGAAGAGACATTTTACTGCAAGAACTTTATTGCACTACGTTCAAGTGCTGAACCAAATATCGTGCCTACTGGACATTGGTCACAATTACGTTCCCCCGCTTGTGTCTACGCTGCATGACAGCCTGCACTTTTCAGTATTTTTCCTCAATTAAGGCTGCAGAGTCACGGTATATAATTAGTACATTATAAATCAGAGTAAAACTAGGGGGAAGAATGCAAAGTTATACATACAGCATGTAAAATATATATATATTTTTTAATTGATCTTCAGAAGGGCTTGGGGTTTTTGTTTTGAATCCAGCTCCACACCTTCCCCTCCAATCAAACTTCTGTCAAATCAGCTTAGTCTACCAGTACTTCATTTTACTAAGAACACCCATTTTAATTTGCAGAAACAGTTAGAGCATTAGCTTCTAGTTTGTGAGGGGAAGGTAAAAGCCAGAATTAGATACTTCCAGCGTCATCTACCTTCCCCGTGGACTCATTACCAGATAGGTTATTTCCCTAATGTAGGCATTGACATCACAAACACTTTCTCGTCTCTTATCTATTAAAGGAATCAGAAACGTTACACATCTTAACAGGAGGAAGGAACTTAGTACAACAATACAGCTTGAGTCAGGTGCAGACTGAGTGGTGTGGAGAGCAGTTTTCTAGCCACGGACCTCAGAAGAGGTCTGTCGGCACATCTGTAAAATGAGGGGCTTGACGAGTACCATTATTCTTTGCTTAAAATTTATAAAATCTCTCCCAGGAATGGAATTGTAGAAGCCCATTACTTGTTTTCTGAAAGGGTTTTTGCAGTTAAGCTGCGAATTAAAAACAGAAGTCTAGAACAGGAAGAAATCCCGTAAAGGCAGTTCGTTTAGCCAGCAGCTGAGGTATTGGTAAAAGACGGGTACCAGTCCACACCTTCTAGAGGCACAGACAAAAAGCCTTTGGTGCTCCACTGCAAAGTGTCACAGGAGAGGATGGTATGACCCTAACCCTGTACTCAAAGCCTTTCGTTGCTGGATATTGCAATGTCAACTCGAAAGCATGAGGTCGCTACTGGGGCAGGGCACGAATTAAGGTCTGTTTGGTAGAACTAGCCTGGCTGAAACTGCTTCGGAGAGGCTGTAAAATGACTTGCCTTGATTAATTCAGACATCATCACTGGCCTTACAGAGAACATGGTGCCAAGTCCACACTCCAAAATCAGCGTGTTTACGGTCTGCCAATGGTAAATGCATGATAGGCATGTTGGTGTGTAACTAGAGATTCTCCCTCCAAAAGAGCCTAATAAAAAAATAACAAGGCAATCAGTGGTTAAACTGAACTGTACATGAGGGCTAGTCTGGGAAAAGACCCACACTAGGCATTTCTTTGTGGACAGCATTTCTGTGTGCATACTATCTTTACACCTCATATACAATGCAAACAAGACCCTCCCCCCAAATCCTGATTTACTGTGTTCAGAAAGGCAGAGAATCTGGACAGCAGCAAAAAGCCTTTTCTTCTTCCTTATGACAGGTAAGTTGATCTCAGTTCCTTGTCTGACTGGCCCCTTGCTCACCTAGGACACTTTTGAACGTCAGTCTTCTGCCAGGATAGATTTTCTATCTAACAACAGAAAGACAATTAACATTTCAGCCAGATTCTTTGGAGAAATAAGATTTAGACATACACACAAAATCACACGCACGTGCACACACACAAACACGCGCACAGAGTTCAAGTCGCTGTCTCCCACCAATCTGAAAAGGCCTTTAGGAGATTCACCAGAGATATCAGACAATGAGTCTTCTGTTAAAGCCCACCAGGAAGTTTCTCACACCTGCAGAGTCTGAACACCATGTAGACATACAGCACAAACATCACCAAATCTCTAGGATGCCCAGGCTGGGCTTAAGGCTGTCAGACTGCTCCTGTACAGAAACAGAGGCTTCTCCTCGTGTCTGTCTGCCAGCTCTCAGCAAGGTTTAAAAAAAAGGCAACTCTATTTAAAAGAGTCCTATTGGAATTAATGCATCAGGCCCTAATTGCGGGGTACTTTCCTCAAATCAAGAAAATAGTTTCTGCACAAGCCAATGCTCTGCTGGTTTTCCTTAGACATAAAATTTACTTTATTTCTTTTCTTAAAAAGTTAAAAATACAGAAGGTTCAGAAACTGATTTTCTTTTCTCCTTGCAGATGTTCAAACTGCAGCTTAAGGAGAAAACAATCCTTCACTGAAATGTTTCTCTTAATTTTTTTTTTATTTTTATTTTTTTTCCAATCATCACCACCATTAGGACAGAGGTTGAGGAGCACTGACTCCACCACTAATTTGATGACGTAGTTTGATTCCAGATTCACATTTCCAGGTGCCAAGAGTCCAGAAAACAGCCATGCTAACTTCTGCCTTCGTCTGAGATTTTCTATTGAACACAGCAGTGACCGTTGGCATCTCTGAAGCGTAATCGCATCTTAGGTCGGTATTTCTCAAGGTAAAGCAGCTGTTTGGAATTGAAAGCTCCCCTCCTTTTCCTAAAACAAACAGAATGAAGGCTAATATCAATGGAAAACGTACTGCTTCGATCATCATATATATTCTAATGTAGATTAGTCCCCATTCCAAAGCTTTTCTGTATCCATAAAACAACATTTTGGCATCCATCGACACTTTGAGGAAAGAAATTAGAGCAGCACATGCAGCTCGTTATCTACGTGCCAATATTGAAATCAAAATCCCATTAGCAAATTTCAGCATCTTTTCTTGGATTGGGAGAGTTTATTTCCAGCA
Source organism: Aythya ferina (assembly GCF_964211825.1). Classification (NCBI taxonomy): domain Eukaryota; kingdom Metazoa; phylum Chordata; class Aves; order Anseriformes; family Anatidae; genus Aythya; species Aythya ferina. Next base: position 1,160,165 of record NC_140322.1, on the reverse strand, counting down.
CCAGCAGCAGTCACTGAACACCACAAGGTCACCCTTTCCTCGCAGACGCATGTGCTACTTGTATTAGCTAAGTAAGACCATGACAGTCAGTTAGAACTATATAAGAGGTGCTCAGAAAAGAACTTCTCAATGTGAAAGGTACTGTAGCTAGGAACATAAAAAGCAATTTAAAAAAAGGAAAAGTTCAGAAAAATCTGTTGACATCAATATAGTTTACAAAGATAACTGGAGACCCTGGGAATCCATAAAAGGATGAATTGCTTTTTTGACAAAGCTCATTCAACATCAATCTTACCTGCTGGGCTTCATTTCAAGATCTGATGTTATTGCTAAACCAACAGGGCTCTGCATTCTCATCCTTTACCAGTTTTGCTATTTTCCAGACAAGGTGGCTGCTGACATTTCCTGAGTGGATAACGCACTCATGCGCAACGTCTGTAGGAGTGCTGATGCTCACCTACTTGCTGGAGAAATGGAGCTGCTTGGGGGTCCAAACTCACTGGATTTATTATTTTTTTGAATGAGGAGCAATTAGTCCATGTCCAGCTCCAGCCACAATTTTTACAGCCCTAGCCTAGGCTGCCTCCCCCTCCAAGTCCATAAGCTTTGGGTCTTAGTCCAATGGCTTAATACATAAGCCCGGATTTAAAAAAAAAGGAGGAGGGATATCATTTTTTAATCCTCATCTTGACGCAGAGAAAAAGGGCACAAGCCTCCAGCATTAACATCAAAGTCATGTTCCATATTGTCAGGATATAACAACTAGAAAACAAGTGAAAAAAATCTAACAAACCTTTATGGAGATGCATGCTGTTCAAATACAACATAAAGCGAGAATTTATTTCGAGAACGAGGAAGCTTAACTTACTGCCTTATAAACTGAACTGCATCTTCGTACTTCATTCCACATTCAATGAGAGCAAGTGCAACCAGGACAGGAGCCCTAAAGGAAAAATCAATATTTAAGGAAGATCTGGAGAAACAATAGATTGAATCCTTCAAAATGCATCAAATTAATCTATAAACAAACAGCTTAAGTATTTCCTCTTTAAATGTTATCTACAGAAAGCTATTTGCCTGCTGAGTATCTCATGTAAAATTTCTTTTAGCAGGCAGCTCTGTTTCCAGTGGACACACACACACACAAATAGTGTTCCTCAGTGTTTGGTGGTATGGAGCAACAGCTCGAGATGGTTATGCTTTGATGGTACTTTCTCATCTCACTATAACCTAATTTTCTACTTTGGTAAAAGAAATCTCTAACATCACCTGGCTGTATTTTGCTTCTTATACTAGGTTTAGCTGTACCTGAGAGAGATCGGTGAAGCACTGCACAGCTGACTTTTACGGATAAAACTTATTTATTACATGCTGCTCTTGGAACTGGGCATTCCAGCAGCGATGAAGTACAGCTTTCTGCTTTGGGGTCCTCATTTATGAGATGAGTTAGGAGCACAGAGCTGGCTTTGGAAACAAGCTGAGATCACAGCACACATCGGCTTTCTCCTGGATTGGCGTTCACCCTGCTGAACACGTAGAGTTGCAACAGGCACCTCTGGTGGCACAGCAGTAAGGGATTAAACAGGTGCTAGCAGTTGGACAACTTGTACTCATAGCTAAACAAAAATACAGCGCAGGAGAAACAGCTCGCTATCGCTGCCACCTGCATAAAAAGAAGAATTCACTTTCCAAGGGGAACAATCTGAAATCTCAGTTGCTTTGAAGAAAAAAAAAAACAAAAACAAAAACTGTTTACTGTAGCTGAGTTTTAATGCCCTGCTACAGGCACAGTTTGCCAGATTAAAGCTAAATCTGTAAAGCTCTTCCTTTTCCCCTCTGCCACAAACGGTCTGAGAGCAACAGCAGAAAGGTAATTGTGTAAGGAGCAGATACAGCACACGAGGCTGCAATATATACACAAGATGGGAAGCTTCTGGTACAGTTTGGCCTGGCATTATGCAAAAAAAAGGCAGTTTAATATCACTTGTTACACGTGGCCACCTTCCTAAAGACGTTCCTCAGCTAAAAATAGAGCAGAAATGGACAAAGAAATCATGTTAATTGCCTTGGGTTTTACCTGGCTGGCTCTCGTCTCTAAATATTGGCCATTTCTCTCCGTATCTCTTCATTTCCCCAATCTCTTCCTCTCCAGAGGAGAAAATTTAAGAACTTGAAGCACTCCAACTCTGTTCGTACTTGACTTTCTTTAATCCACCTTTCTTGCCTACTCATTCAGATCCTTAAATATTAACAGTCCCATGGCTATTGTAAGAATACTAACGGTTAGGCTCCATTTTGTCCTAGTTTTAGGACAAACAACACTCAGGGATTACACTTGGGAATACGAAGGTTGCATTTAGCTTTCTGAGCAGCACTTTTTATTTCACCTTGAAAGGAAGTTCTTCCCACAGAAAGAAGTTACATTACAAGTAGTGAGAAGGGGAGAAACACACGTCTGCATGTGAGCAAGAAATAAAAGCCTAACCCTTCTCTAACACTGAGGTGAAGCCACTTTAGAGTAAGAAAGTCAATAGTTGAACCAGTTTTTCTAAATGCTTTTTGTATTTACCACATGCTTAATATTGTAGAGTTGGAAACAGGAGGAAATTTTAAAAATATGTACAGCTTTAAAAATTGTACTCTGCGTGTATATTGCTTTTGTCAAAAAAAGTGTAAGAGACCTAGCAGAAGAGACCTCGTTTTAGCAGAAAAACAAACACTTCCGAACTAGTAACGCCTCTAATTGCCTGTGCATCGTCCGTGATTGAGAGAAGTGTTCTGAACAATCACTCCACATTTTTCTTCTGACACTAGATCAGGCGTATGACATTACTGAAGATTTTTAAGCTGCAATAAATCTCTTTTGCTTAACGACACAATCGTGATGATGATGCTTTAAAGCACTACGTGGGACAAAACACGGATATTGGCATTTACCTAACACCTTCTGCGAGCTACCTCCCAAATGCATCGACTAAGCGAGCCCAGCAGAAAGCCCCGGAGGCAGAGCACTAACCTGCCCAACCCTGCAACACAGTGAACAGCGACACAGCATCCAGGCTCTTCGCGGAATTTGGTTTTCAACAGGTTTAGCCAGTCGTCAACTATCTGATTCGGGGGTGGCGCTCCATCATCAAACGGCCAGTCCTTCGAAGGAAAAAAGACAGCAGCTCTAGACAGGTGTTCCTGAAGCACATGCACACAATCACAAATTTCATCTGTAGGCAACAGCACGGTAACCATAACCAGGAGAAGGAAAATATCCTGTAAATATTTGTGCTACCCTAACAGTTTTGTGGGTATTTTTCTAGTTAGAAGTTTGCAAGTCAATATCATAATGCAACACTAAATTTTTAACAACCATTGCATTAGGCTTTTCAATAAAATTTAAGTAGAACTTGACAATAACTTCCGTGTAGAGTAGGTTTTTTTAATAGCTGCCTTTGAAATCTCATTTTACTAAAAAGTGTAAAAATCAATGGACGTTTCAAATAAGTATTTGACAGAGGAGCACTGTAAACTTCTGCCTGTGATTGTGTCAACCTTTTAAAATACTATTTGTACTGCGGAGATGGTACTCCACAGCAATTTAAATTAAACAGCCTGCACAGCTGTCAGCGCACCCAGTGAGCAAGACTTACTGTTACCTGGCTATTCGCAAGCCAGAAAAAAAAAAATAAATCATATTTAAAAGCAAAAAAGAGTGCTTCGACAATGGCAAAGTCAACAAAGCAGCATTTAAAGCTTCATTCCTGTCTATAAAAGGGGTTGCCGATATTTAAGCTATCCAGGCCACCTTTAATGTCATCAGAATGGCTGGAAACCAAAATTACACGTGAGAAGCTTCCCATTTTCTCGAGGTCACAGCTCCCTCCTGGAACCCGCGCTGGGAGGGGTACTACACGTCCTGCATTTCGAGCACAAACAGCACATTTCACAACCTCAGGCACGGGCAGTGCAAGGGGAAAAGTCCTACTTCGGGGTTATTTAGCACTTTTCATTAGCAGAGTGCAACGCGATTTCACAAAAGAGACTGATAACCAGCGTTTGGTGTTCTTCAAAAACCTCACAAAATGGAAGGGAAAGTGCTTGGAAAGGAGCCCTCCTTTCCTCCTTTTCCTTCACTGGCTGGATCTGAGTTTTTCCAAGCAGTATCTTGAGAACAGGTTAATGTCAAGCAATATTCTCTGAACCCTGCAAGAACATGGGAAAGCTGAACGAGCACAAGGGAAGGCTTAAAAAACGCCAGGCTTTTCCCCGGCAATGCACTTACTGCTGCCCCGCTACTTCCTGACCAGCAAGAAGAGCTGAGCATGGAGCATCTCAGCCCTCCAGACTGCAACCATTAAAAAGCTGCGAGGTGCAAACCTGTCAGAACTGCAAAACCAAAAATCTTCACGTTAATGAAATCCTTTTACATCTGATTAATTCGGAAAGACAAAGCCTGGAAGCGTGCAGCACTCCTTTTTAAAGGAAGGAGGAAACTAAAAATACCTGGGACAACACGGCAAGCTGCAAGGCTATACAACAACATCATAAAGTAAATCTTTTTCTTTCCAATAAAAGGCTTTTACAAGATTTTCCACTCAATCACACTCTGCTAGCAGTATTATTTCAGGCCCAGTGTCATGCGCTGTCCCAGGGAGAAACGCCTGGGCAGTCGAGAGAAGAGGCTTTACCCGCTGCAAGATGCTTTCTGCTCAACCCGACCTGCAGAGAGCAGGATTTACATTTCAATTCTGCGTCCTACTTTTGGGTTAGGTTAAAATCCCTTCCTGCAGACCACACGCAGCATGTGATTGCATTACTTTTGTTTGCGTGCCAGTCCTCACGTCCGCACAAGGCATGTGCTGCTGTGCGTTAATTAATGACCACCCTCGTTTCTTGGGAGAGCATCACCTCCCAGTCCTGGTACACCACTGGCATGACAGCAGCGCTGACGGGATGCTGCTCAGAGCAGGGAACGAGAGTAATTCTGGACCAGAGGAGTAATAGCAACCAAGTTTTGCAGGTCTGTGTTGTCTTCCTCCCTTAATTACGAGTTCTGCCAGCAACAGCTCCGAGCACCTGTCAGACAGCACCGGGAACCAGTTGCTGGGCTCCCCGAGCAAAGCAGCCATTAACAAACAGGATGATGCACCAACAGACACCGCAGCGCTGCTGTGTCACCCTGCAGGAGCTGGGAAGGACGACGGGCAGTGACAGCAGCTCCCATTTACCCTTTACCTGGAGCAGTTTTGCTCAGCAAAGCAGCACCTGGTTTGTCAGCCAGCAGCGTCCGCGGGACTGACAGCGCAGAGCGGGGCTGAGCCAGGGCAGCACCAGGGCTGTGAAGCCACCAAGGTCCCTTTCTTCAAAGCCCAGGTGCAGGAGAACTGCTGGCACCTGCATGGGATGAGACCACGGCCACCAGCGTGGGGCTGTCCCTCCTTCAGCACCGAGGCCGTGGTGGGGCAGAGGCAGCAGCGAAGGCACCGCTCTACCGGGCGCTCCCGACAGCACGGAGCAGGAAGAAATCCACAAAAACGCATCTTAGATCCTCACCACGAACAAAACTACTGCAGCCCTCCTTGACTGCTAGTCAGTGCAAAAAAAAATAGCAGGAAAAACACTTTTTTTGATGTACCATTTTTACACCACCAGGCCTCGCACACGAGCGTAGCTGTAAGAAGAGCGCAGAAAGCCCCCGAGCCGACCTCCATCCCTGCCCTGCCCGGCTCCTGGCCTTAATCTCTGTTGACAAAGCCCCGCAGTAGTACTACGCCAGGCAGGGAGCAGCTCGCTCTCCCGTTTCTCACTCTGCCATCTGCCAAGGCATCTCTCTGCCACGCTGTGCCCCACGTGCCGGCGCACGGCACCGCAGCAGGGGAGCGGGTTGTGCTGAAACGCCCTCATTTTCTGGGGTCTCGCCACGCTTCTGGCCCCGATGGTTTTAAAACAGACACCAAGCCCCATCAGGCTGCGTTTTTAATCTTTGTTATTTTTACAGGCAAGTGGTAGCTTTAAATAAAGGGGGGATTTTTTCAGCCAGCTGGGAGCTCGCCGCTTCCGAATAGCGACAGGGATCAGTTTGGAAAGAACACTATTAACGGGAAGGAAAAGCTACGGTTGTGTCAGTAACTGGTTACCTGATCCCACACAGCCAAACAGCTGCAATACAGCCAGTTATGAAGGCAAGATCACGACTGGCATCATCAGTATCAGCGATGCCATCCTGGTGGAGCTGGACACAGGGAGACTGCCCTTCAGTCTTCAAGGATGAACTCAGGTCCCTGCTGTGCCACGGGACCTGATATCCCCTAAATCCCGGCTTAAAGCAGGGCTCCGAGGGCTTACACACCACAGGTTCGTCCTTCCAGTCTCTGCAAAGCTTCCAGGTCTCACAGCTAGAGGATTTGCAGGGTGCCTAAGCCCAAGAGAGCTCCAGAAGGAACAAAAATGCAGTTCCAGCGTGCAGCTGGGGGCCTGGCAGCCCCGCAGTGCCCGAGTTTTCCAGCAGCACGGAGGCACACATGGCTGCCTGGAAGCGGAGTGAATGCTTCCCAGGGCCAGGAGCCAAGAAACCTGCCTGATCTGCACGTGGAATTTCACAGACACGCCGGAGTAGGAGCTTTTCTCCTAACGGAAAGCTGAGGGTTTTCCTCCGGCTGAGCCTTTATAAAAACAAAACCCAACAGCCACCACCGGCACACAACCAGCGGCACCAACGGAAGGGGACGACCTGCAAGGAGGAGGCGAGATGCAATTCCTGGCCTCACAGCAGGGTGTTACTCACCCCAGTAAAATCAACTGATTGTATCTAACACACTGCAATAATTCACAAGGATTGCCTGGAAAAATACTGCCCGCGAGGTTAATTCGAACACACCCCTACTAAAAAATAAATAAAAAACACACACCTACTAGAAAATAAATAAAATAATAATAATAAATGCTCAGAACAGCCTGCAGTAGCAGCCAATAGAGGCAGTAGCTGTGCAAGAGGATTTCCTTCCATCTGCCTGGCAGGGAAGCACCAGCACTGTGCTCCCAGCCACGGATCCCCTGGAAGGGCCCACAGAAACCTGGGTCCTACCCAAAAGCAGCAGCCCACCAGCGTGGCACTGGGGGCTCAGCACGCAGCAGCTTCTGAGCGTGAGAGAAGGGAGCTTTATCTTCATCCTGAGAAGGGCAGCTGTAAATGGAAAGCCAACAAGTGCTCCGTGGAAAGGACTGAGCAGGTTGTGTGAAACACGAGGCTGAACAGAACAAAGTCCGGGGATTTCTCTTTGCATCAGTATCAACCTAGTCACTAAAACGCATCCTGAGTATCCCAACCAATCCAGAAACCCAGGAGCAGACATTTCTATCCCAACTAAAGCACTCGGGCTGACAGAAATTCATCAGCAGGTACATTTCACAGAAGCACTGTGAATTTATCAACACCAGCTTTGGCTGATGCAGGGGAGCACACAGCTTTTGACCATTCTGAAGCAGTCACAAGCTCTTCCCAAAGCACGAAGCTGTCCCCAGCTCTCGAGGACAAGCAGTTCTCACGTATAGACAGTGGTAAAGACAACTCACTAGAACCTGGATTCCTTCTTTTTCGATAGGAGCTTGATCGTAAGTGGCATCACAAACTCGCACCAAGGTTGTCACTCCGTACTTCTTCAGCTCCTTTAGGAAGAAAGGAAACACGTGAGCACACCGCCAGGAGGAGAAACTCAAAAACTTCCTCATCAGCTGCGAAAGTAAAGATTTTACACCACACCAGAGGTACTACCTGCACGGTTCCCAGGTGACTGCACGACAAAGGAGCCAGCTGTGAAAGGAGCGTTTATGACCCGCGTTAGGATAAGGGCTACGAGTGACAGGAATAAACATAAAACTCCTCTGAATTATTCCTCCCTGGGGAAACGCCAGGGTGGAAAAAAATGCATATGTAAGAGCAAAGTTAGAATAGCTGCTTCTCCTCTCCACGCAGCTTCTTTTTGTCTTTAAATAGCAGCCTGGAACTGGTCGCTGCAGCCAGTGTTGACATTTTGAGGCAGGGAGGAACAGAACACACACCCCACCATACTCCAGCTTCCTTGTAATGCACTATAAGTAGCACATTGTGCTAGATAAATAATCAGAAGATCAAACAAAAAGCTGTTCCAGTTCACTTTGAAGGTTGATACAGCGAGCAGAATTTCCTCTCGTGTTTGGGCTGAGTCAATATGACTTTTAACAATTAGCAGAATCTGTTCCAGACTCGAGCCTCCTAATAAAGGAAGACAATCCACAGGCTGAAAAAACAGAGACTAAAAAATGTGGCTTTGCGAACAAATTAACCACTAATGCATGAGCGGACTCGGGGTGAAGAGCAGGCTGCTAAGTGATGGAAGTCTGCTGCAGTCAGCCAGCAGTATCAGATGACAGGATCTCCTGGGAATGAAAAGGGCCTACGTAGGCAAGATAAAAGTCCTCTGGATACAAAGGGCACAAAGATACAGCGGGTTTGGAGCAAGCTGGAGCACAGAAATACACTGCAATACTATTTCGGTAGCAGATACTCTGTGTGTGTGTAGTAGGTGAAACTATTTGTCACTTTCTCAGGTCAAATTATTAAGTTTTGCTGTATTTAAGGCCTTATTGTGTCAGTCATGCTCTGTTTCACTGTCCATCTTAACAGAGTCTTCCCACAGTCCGAGCCAGGCAGCTGTCAGGTGCTTCAGGTGCCAGCATTTATCCCTGGAGAAGGACAGCTCTGGGATCAGCGGGGCAGTCTGAGAAAACATCCTCAGAACTAAACATCAGCGTAAGCGCTGCGCTTAACCCTGCCTTACAGAAGTTCAGGAATCAGTCACAATTCCATTAATTGCTACTTTAAAAGCCAGAAGATGAGCAACGTATCAGAAGCACCGTATTATTTAGTGAAAAATTCTGTTTAGAGCACAGAACATGCAGTCCTTCAGAAGCCAGGACAAAAACAATGGCAAGGGTGCAGGGCTGTGCTCTGAAATGGGAGCTCACCCTGCCCCTCTTACTTAAAGAAGTGCAAGATTTGGAAGAAAAGTAATCAGCGAATTCTCTTCTCATGCTGTCAAGAGAATGTAAACAACGTATTTAAGAAATATTAAAGAAAAAAAATGCCTTGATTCGAGTAGCACGTAACACAGTCACAGCTTTGTGAACCACAGGTGTGAATAATTCTACAGAAATGATGAGCACACAAGGAAAACGGAAGGAAAGGAAAGAAGGATGGCATTTTTTCTGCCTGCCTTACCTCGATGAACTTGCTGAGGGTTGCGTTGGTTGGGTTGTGAGTGATCAGGAAACGCATGTTCTCGTAGGTGATTTCCACGGGGGCTGGACGGTTCATAATGGCAAACAAAACGGGTGAGGGGCAAAAAAAAAAAATAAATCAATAACCTTGGAAACGTTTCACAGCAGAAAACATTAAAAAGACCACTAAAATGGCTGGGATTGATCAGAGCTTGCTTCGACGTGTTTGTTCCTTAGAGACTTCGCTTCTAGGAAAGCAGGTTTGCTTCAGAATCCACTCGAATTCAGCTTCGGCCTCAGCTGCTGCAGGTGGTATCCTTCAGACTCCACGAATTCTGACTACATGCAAGACTAGGCAGCCTGTTCTACATTTAGGCACTGGTAAGGCAAAAAAGTAAGGGCAGGTTTTCTCTCCACTTTGTTTTCTTGACGCTTAGTTTTGCTAGAGTCAGTAAGAGGAATATGCTTCCAATGGGCAGAAGATATCCCATATATTTGTGTTCGCTGTGTCCGGAATCTTCAAGGCAAAGTACTTATGGCACGTGAAACCCCCCGCTCTCGGCTCACTTGTCAGCCAGGATGCTGTGCTGGGCCTGGCAGAAGTCTGCCCTCACGCTCAGAATCGCCATAAATGTGCGCCGTATATTCCAACAGAACACCTGCAAGGAGAAGAAAACAGCACGTGAGAGGAGCTCTTGCTTCTGGCTCCAACTATTAACGAGCCTGAAGCTCTGAACCATCAGTAGTGGTGTGAGCTGCTGAAATTAGTCAACACCAACTCAATCATTTCTTTTAGAGCGGCACAAAGCAGCTTCCCTTTCCTCCCATTGAAATTCCGACCACCTGAGATTTGAGGCTGCACGAAGAGCCCCAAAATGAGGAGCAGTTCAGGAGAAGCCCCTGCAGCTGCTGCTTGTAAACGTTTGAGAGGAACCAGCAGGGTAATAAACACACATAAACTGCACCATTGATTCAAGCTCCTGCCATTCAGGACGATTTATGACACCAGGCATGACTAAAACTGCCCAGAACAACACGCTGCCGGTGACTAACACCCCAACAAGCGAGGTCATAAAGAGCAGGAGGTAAACAGGATGCTAATTCCACCAAAATTAACATTTTTTTAAGTCAGAGCGAGCAGAATAATGGAAAACCACCAACTCCCAAGCCCAACAGAAACAAGTGCTCACCCCGAAGCCCATCAGGACAGGCGGAAAGCGGAGGCAGGGCTGGACCCACTCCTAGATTAACGAACTGCTTGCTAATTAAAGCTCTCTGTTTGATGAGAGAGGACTGCCTGCGTTTCCAGGTGGGACATGGCTGGGTCCAACACACCAACCTGAAGTTGTTGCCTCCTGGCACTGCAGGCTGTGCCCACAACGCGACAGCTTCGTGCTCTCAACAACAGAAGCACTACGAGCAGGAACAGGAGGGAATTTCAACTGCTGGTAGCACAGGAGCACCACCAGCACTGCGCCACCGAGCTGCCAGCAGCAGCAGGGAGGAATCCTGCAGGAATTGGTCATTTCCAAAGCAAGCCCGGGGCGTTAAAGCTCCCAGTCCCAGCAGAGGATTCCCACTCGCAGCTGGTGCAGCAACAGCAAGAGCTGATGGGCCTGCTGAGAGAGGACGGAGCTCACCTGAACTAACCCTGCGGGGGACATTTAAGGCTGAAAAACTTGGTAAGCAACACGGCTCCTGCTGCTGCAGGTGAAACAAGGTTTGCTCAGCTGTTTTTAAGCGATGTGCTCAAAGCTGAGCTTGTCAGGAAGATGCTGGTGAAGCTTTCTGAGGCCGTGCCAGGCTGAGATTTCGCTCAGATGACACCACTCCGTCCCTCACCTCCTGCTGGCTCGCAGAAGGAGCCCTCCTGGGCCTGGGGAAATTCCCCAGCAAGCAGAAGGAGGCCAGCGATGTGTCACGTCTGCAAGGGAGTCGGAAGGCAACGAGCTTTGTTAGAGCTTTGTTACCTCCTCGTGGGTACAGAGCGACTTCAGACGCACCAGATTTCATCTGCAGAGGAAGGAAGCAGCTTTGCTGTGCAGGGAAACTGCACCAAAGGGTGAGATCTGTTTTGGAATCGCGTATTGCCAGGGCAGACCCCTAAACTGAAAGGAATAAGGTGCGTAAAAAGCAGAAAGCCAAAGACCTGCTGCAGACACTTCGCATTTCTAAAGAAGTTTTAAAGCAGCTGAGTAAAATCCAAACCAGCCCAGAAGTCACAAAACCTGCAACTTGAGCAAAGTTTGCCTTGAAAGGGCAAAGTGAACGCAATTAGGGAAACACACGCCTGGAAATTCACACCCCGAACCCGCGGTGCGCTCAACGTTTTAATGAGACCCTCGCTTTAAAAGAGTCAAATTAAGTAGTACAAAAATACCTTTTTCACTGACACGAAGTCAAAAATCACCCAAAGAACAGCAATTATTTCCTTCAAGAACAGCTCTCAACGCCAAAAAAACACATTAATTAGATTGCCAGAGGCAAGAACAAAGATGTTTCCAATAACCTCCCCCAACCTGAAAGCAGCTCTCGCCGAGTGACTCGAATACAGATTTCGGAAGGGGATCCTGGAACATTTTATCAGCACCATGGTGAACAGAAGCCCCACGGTTACAGCAGCCACACGTGTCCAACACCTGTAAAACTATGCAGGAAAATGTTTTTTTCCCATAGAAATACCAGGATGGGGTTTTCCACCCTATTTAAATATAGGCTCAAGCCACCTGATGCACCCTGAAGGCTTACACTAGAGGAACGGTCCCCAAACCAAGTTTTTAGGACCTAAAAAAGGTGATTTGAACCAAAACCAGTCATCAGCACATCTTGGGGTAGGAGATCAGAGCTGAGAGCCGAGTACCAGCAGCTTACAGCATTTCAGAGCACGCCGTCCCGGGGGGGAGAGCGATTGTGCCGTATTTAAACAAATCCTTTACACATTTTTCCTCTTCAGCAGCAATAACGGGGTTGGAGGAGCCTCCTCCAGCGCTACCCGAGCCGTGAGCCGCATCAAATCAGGTCATTACCGCTACGCTTCCCCTCCCTCCAGCGGATCAGAGGGAATTTCAGCCCAATTACTTGAAAGATGGTTTCTAAGAACTATTTACCGAGCCATTAAGGCAGGAGGCGGGCAGGGGACAGGTTCCAGAGCACGGAGCGTGGCACAGGGCAGCACCGGCTCGAGCCCCGCGCCTGCTCCTGCCTGACCTTGACCACGCTGCTTCCAGGAGCTTGACTCATCTGCCGAGCAGGAACGCCAGCACCTTACCTTCCCCGGAGGCGTATTACTAGAGCGTTTAATTACCTAATAGCTCAGGAGTGATTAAAAACGTAAGGCGCCGTATTTAAGCCTGAAAAACGATTTCCAGAAGGGTAAGAAGTTTATGTAGCGCTCAATCCTGTTTTAAAGCAGCCCTTCCGCCCCTCACCTCAACTGCAACGCCACTTAGCTCGAGTTTAGTGAGCAACCAGGCCTCTGGTTAGGAGCAAAAGGGGAAAAACCCCGTTGTGGGAAACTTCTCAGCTCCCCAGGTGAGCGCTTGGTGACGCAGGGAGGGAGAAACGTCCAAGTCTGCACCTCGAAACCCCAGGGGAGCTGCGCGCCACCCGGGCGATGACGACCCACAGCAAGGCTGGCTGCACAGCAGAAAGCAAGAAATGGCTTTTCAGCTAATTAGCCCTCTTCCTAGGCTTGGAAAATGAGGTGGAGCAGGGCTGGGCTGAGGGAGGGAGCAGCCACCTCACACATCCACACCGTGAATGGGGCGCGAGAGCTCCCTGGGGAACCAGAGAGGGGAGCGGGGCAGCAGCGACAGCGATTCCTGCAGCTGAGAGGAGCTGGCAATGCCTGGCAGTTAGTTCCCCACATCGTTTGACTTAATTAGCAAGGAATAATCATCAATCAAGACGCCTGTCTCCCCAGCCATGCTCAGTGGGCCGTGACAGTCCGTGACAGGACTCACTTAGGCTCCGCCACGAGCTCGCGGCCCTACCTGCGGGAACACCTGGTGGAGCCTAATGGGGCCAAGCTGAGAAGAAAGTCCCCAAATCCTACAAATCTGCCTAACGTGTAAGCGAGGGGCAGGCCTATTAATCACCAGTTTGTTTATTTAGGCTCCCCAGCTAACTCAGAGAGAGGAGCTGAACGAATTCCTGACTTGACAGAAATCTCAGAGGGTGCCCCAAGGAGCAAACCACCCGGCTACAGCACCCAGCAGCGCCTTGACTCCTGAATGAGATGCTTCAGCGGGGCTCTTCCCTTCTGAACTGCAGCTCTGCAAGCTCGGGGACACGGATTTGATGAAAAAAAACGTATTAAAAGGGACAAGGGAGCTCCCAGTCCCACCGCCTCCCAAGCGCACGGCCAGGAGCGCTTCCCGAGCCGCACGGCGACAGCTCAACCGCCTGCAACAGCTGCAGCCTGCCCGGATTGCAAAACACAGATACCTCTGGAAAGGTCACCCGGCTCACCTTTCCAAACAACCAGAGCACAGGATGCGGAGCAAAGCCCGCTAATTTGTGAGGAGAATACTTCGGGGTGCAGAGAGCGCTATTCTGAAAGCGCCCGCGCTCGCTCTGCCCCGCGAGCGGGAATTCACATTCGGTGCTAAGGACCTTAGGTAACTGCTGATTTATTTTTTTTCTTTCTCCTTTTCCTCTTCAAGAAAACCTCATTCCTGTGGTTTGTGCTCGCACACGTGAAACCAGCCCCACGCTGCGCTGCCGGTGCAAAACCTGACGGTGAAAATTTCCACCCTGCGAGCGCGCCGCAGCCCTGCTTTTCCTGACGTTGGCGGTGTGCTCGGTATTTATTTCACTTCCTCTTCCTGCATCGCTCCTCTGAACGACCTGCGGCGTGCCAATTCTCCACCAGAAGCGTCCTGAAGACCCAGCCCTGCAGGAGGGGCTTCAGCGAGGCCCCCAGAAGCAGCCGGCCCCAGCACGGCACAAACCCACGCCGCTGAGAACCGAGATGGCCTTTTCCGAAGCACCAACCCCCCTAGCATACAGAGAAAAACTCCGGAGCCAGCATTCTTGGAAAAAAGCTCTTGAACACGCTCCGAAGGAAGCCTGCTCGGGACGACACGTGCCCAGAGAGGGGTGAGGTCAGAATCTTACTGTTCCACCCTATCCACCCCCGCGGCGGAGCTCCCTCCCCGCGCGCTGACAAGTTCTGCCGGTGACTCATGCGTTTCCTTTTGCACTGCCCCCGTCGCTCCGTCCCAGGCCGTAAAACCAACAGCAGCAGATACAAATCTGCCTCTGCAAGATATTAAAAAAAAGTCCAGATTATAAAAAAAAAAATTTTTAAAAAAAATCTTCATTTGGAAGTGACGCGCCAGGAAGCGATACGGCTCTCAGATGTGACCCAGCAAAAGCACCAAAACTCGAGCACCGCACACCAAAACGTTTCTCCCTCAGTCTGGGTGAGGTCAAACCCGTCTCCAACGCGGGCATCAGCACGTGGGGAAGCCCATCCTGGAGAGCTCGGAGGTGAAATGCTCAGCCGTAGCCCCCGAGCCCTTCGGACAGGGCTGGCAGCGTGCCTTACGCTGCAGTTTTCCTGTCCGGTGAGCCAGAACCTGCTTCGCCGCTTAAAGGGCTGCTCTGACATCTGGGAGTTTGCTGAATGCTTTCCCCACCCACCACCTAGTTCAAAAAAAAATCCTTCAGAAGACACATTTGAATATTACTGGCATACCCAGAAAGTCTGAAGTTACCAGAAGCGTTTGAAGTGTAAACCAAAAGGGCCCCCCAAAAGACAGAGGGATCCGAGCTCACCGCTCTCCTCCTCACACCAAAAAAGCGCATTTAACTCAGAAACATCTAAGTCAAAAGTAACTTTTAGTCAATGCTTCGTGGTTACGGGACTCTAAACTAGTTTCTAAAGCTCAGCAGGGTGAGCTGAGCTGCAGCAACTGCTGCCTTCTGGAAATACATCGCCCAGTCGCCGGCCTCCCCGGCGGTTCGGAGGAAATATTCTCACACTGAGGATCAAGGATCTAAAGGAAAAAAAACCATTAACAAGTCAAGCCGGACTTGAAAGCGATTTCCAACCACACAGCAACAGGGCTATTATCCTGCGGAGCTCCAAAGCCGAATTACTTGCACCTTACTCAGCTCCCTTTGAATTTGCCATCTACCTCTGCTGGAAAAAGG
This sequence comes from Aythya ferina, assembly GCF_964211825.1. Lineage (NCBI taxonomy): Eukaryota > Metazoa > Chordata > Aves > Anseriformes > Anatidae > Aythya > Aythya ferina. Next base: position 1,144,760 of record NC_140322.1, on the reverse strand, counting down.
ACTTGGTGGGGAGCCGGCTCCTGGGCCACGCTCCCGCGGCAGTTAAAGTCAGCCTGGAACTGAAGCTCGCTGATAAATGTCACCGCACGGCCACAACGTCACAATTGTTCAACTCCGGGGTGCATTATTTCGAGCAGAGCCGGGCTCCTGGTGCAGATCGCCGGGAAGAATTTAACTCGTTGGCAAGGGGGAACAAAGACACTGACACAGCGCCCTGAGCAGAGGCAGCAGCCGGCCCCTCGAGGTTAGAAGAGAAGGGATCGAGAGATTTAGGGCTCCTCTCACCTCAGAGCTGTTTGAAACCCCAACCCTTCAGCAGGAACCCACACTGCCAGACCAGGCCGAGCACAACCAGCACCGCACAGATCCCTCTGCATCACCCACAGCTCTCCAAAAACCCCCCAGCACCCCCCACAGCACCTCCAAAGGGCCCCCACTCGCCCTGCAGCCCCCCAGGAGCCGTGTTTGCAGCTGGGGGCTCCCCTCCTCGAAGTGAGGATGGAAACGTGCCCTCGCAGGAGGCCGGTGCAGCCCGGCTCCGGCAGGATAAGGCAGTGGAGGCCGTTCCCCGGCGCGGGGCAAAGTCCTGGGGCAGGAGCGATGCAGCCGGCTGCGGCCACAGCTCAGCCCCGTGCCAAGGGGCAGAGGCAGAAGCCGCCGTTCCCGGGGGCTGTGGGCACCCAAATCCCAAGCAGCCCCCAAAATCAGCCCCGGGCACCCCCCCCACCCCGTCTTGCTCCAGCTCCCAGCAGCTGAGCTCGCGAACTCCGGCTGTTTGGAGGCGCTGAGTCATAAGAAGAGAGAGTTTTTAGGCTGCTGCTGGCGGTGGGTTTAGCTTTTTGCTTTTTTTTTTTTTTTTTTTTTTTCTCTCCTTTTAAACACCAACTGCAGCTCTGAGTCAGAACCCGACTGCTCCGCTCGGGGAGCGCCGTGACAGCCAACGTGCTGCCTCGCGCCGACGGCCACCAGCACGCGGCTGCCCCGCCACGAAAACCCCAACCCCGACCCCACGGCACCGGGAGCCTTCCCACGAGGGCGCAGGGGCTGCTGTGACACCCCCCGGACCTGCAGCCCCCCCCCCCCAGGGCAAACCCCGGCCGTTCCCAGCCTCAGCCCTTCGCTCCTGGCCCCCTCTCTCCAGCTCCACACCGCTGCCCCTGCTGCAGCCCCAGGAAAAGCCCCGCATCCTGGCCCCTCTCCCTTCCCAGCTCCACCTCCGGCTGGAGGAGCCCCCCCCGAGCCCCCCCCAGCCCCCCAGCTCCCAGGGAAGCCCCCTCCCCTTCGCAGGCCGCCCCCAGGGCAGACACGAGGCAGGCTCCCCACCGCCTCCTCTCCAACTCCTTTCCCACCACCGAGCCCCCCCCTCACCTCTGAGACCTCCAAGTGCCCCCCCGTGCCCGGTACAAGCCCCCACGCACCCCCCAGCCCCCTCCCCACCTCCCCCCTCGCTGCAGGCCCAGAGGCAGTGAGCTGCCCCCCCGAACACCCCAAGGAGCCCATACAGGAGGCACAGCCACTGCCCCAAACTGCCCCCATGGAGCCCCTCACCCCCACCCCACAGGCGAGGGGTGCCCCCCCCGGTCCCATAACCGCCGCTATCCCCAAGAACCAGCCCTGGAGGGGGTGGGGGGTGACCAGGGAGCCCCCAAACCGCCCCCATCCTGCAGCTGAGGGTTGACCCCCAGCCCCTACCCCACCAAACCCCTAAGATTGAGGACCCCAAACCCACCTCCTCATGAGGGGAGGGGGGCGAGAAAAACCCCACGGATCCCCCCAAATCCAGAACCCCCCCACAGGGGGGCACCGGGCGCCCCCTTCCCAGCAGAGCCCCCTCGCACCCCAACGACCCCCCCAGGCCCCAGAGGGGCTCCGGGACCCCCCCCCAAGCCCCCAAAACCCCCCAGGACCCCCCCCTGAGGCCCGGGACCCCCCCAAAAACCCAAGAAAGGCCTCGAAGCCCCCCCCCCAACCCCCCCCCAGGCCCAGGCCCGCCCCGGGGCGGGGGCTGCGGGGCCTCCCCCGGCCCCTCCTCACCCGGTGCCCCCCCCCCCAAGCACCGCGGGGCCCCCTCACCGTGGGCATTGAGCGGGCGGCCTTCTGCCGAGCGGGGCCGGCGCCTCCCACGCAGCGGGGCCGGGAGGGGGGCGGGAAGGGGCGCGGCGGGAGGGGAGGGAGGGGAAGGGGAAGAAGGGGAAGGGGAAGGAGGCGGCGGGGACCGGGAACCGGGAGCCGGGGCTGGGTGGGGGCCGCCGGGGCCCGGCCGCTGCTGGAGGGAGCCCGGAGCCCGCGCGCTGCTGCTGGAGGACAGGCCGCGCCCCCCCGCGCCGCGTGGTACGGTCCAGCCTCCTCCTCCTTCTCCCCCCCTCTCAACGCTCCGTGGTACGGTCCGCCCGCCCCGGCTCTGCCCGCTGGGAGAGACCATCTATAACCAGCGCGGGGGGGGTTCCGGGAATAAGGGGGTGAGCAGAGCAGCGCGGGGAGGAGGTGCCGGGCCCCGCCGCCGCATCCCGGGATGGAGGCGCGGAGCCAAGCGCGGGGCCTCCTCCGGGCTACAGGGAGCCGCTGCCGCCCTCCCGCCGCCATCACCGCGCTGCTGTCCCCCCCTCTCCTCCGCGCGGTGGTACGGCCCGCCCCGCCCCTCTGAGCGTCGGCCCGGCCCTTCCAAGGCAGCGCTGGGGGGGGGAGCGCTGGGTCCCGCCCCTCCCCCCCGCCGCACTTGGAGTCGCCCTCCGGCCCCACGTGCGCGCCGGCCCTTCCACGCCAGCACCTCCCCCCCCCGCGCGGGGAGGGGTTGGTACGGCCCGCTCCCCCCCCCCATCCCCCCGCCCGGTGGTTCGGCCCGCCCCGCCGTTCCCACGCCTTCCGCCTGGCGGGCGCGGCCGCTCCCATTGAGAAAAAAAGGGGCAAGGGGGGAAAAAAGCCCGAAACCGCCTCAAAACGGCGAGCGGCCGGCACGGGAGCGTGGGGCGGGGGGGAGAAGGGGACACGGAGCTCCTCGGCTCAGCCACGTGGCGCTCGGGAGCTGAAAAAAGCGACCTGGGCTGCTGTAACGGGCTACAACCGGGCCGTACCGGGCTGTACCGGCCCCCAGGCGGCCCCACCGGGCACAGCGCGGCTCCGTGCCCCCGGCTCCAGCCCCCTCCTCCCACCCGGCCCCGCTGCCCGTTGAGTGCAGCCCGGTGGAACCGAGGCGGAGCCGCCCCCGGGAGCGGCACGGCCCCGCTGGGCTCGCCCCGGTGCCGTTCGGTTCCTCTGCCCCCCCCCCGGGTGGAGCCGCCGCCGGGCCGGGCCCCGCTAGAGGGCAGCCGGACACCGCTCCGGGCTCCCGGGGGGGGAAAGCGCTCGGCCCCGGAGGGGCTGTGCTCGCCCGTTAACACCGCGAGGAGTACCTTCATCGGGAGCCGCAGCCTGCCGCCGCCTTCCCTGCCTGCCCAGCCCAAATTACCGGAGCTGAGCCCGGGGGCAGGGCGGGCGGGCCGTCCCCACCGGCATCGCCGCCGCTCCGGCCGAGGGAGGGGGCAGGAACAAGGCAGCCTCTGTGTCCTCCGCGCCCGCAGGAAGCCCTCGGCGGGGCCCCTCGGGCCGGCGGGGCCGCTGACGCACTCCCATTTGCATAGCGCCCGGTGCCCCGGCCCACCGGGCCCCTTCACAACAAAGGCGCTGCCCGGCCGGCTCCTGCCTCTCGCCCTGCCCCGTCCCGGAGGGCCCCGCGTCCATTTTAACACCCCGGGATTCTTTTTTTCAGTGGCTGCTGGAGGCTCTGGCTGAGCTCAGGGCTGTGCTGCTCGCTCTGGGGGCTCCACAAGGTTGTAACAGACAAACCTCAGCCCCTCTGCGCCCCAGCAGATCAGGCTGAGGACAAATAAAGTAGAAGTAGCTCAATTTACAGATGGGGAACTGACCAGTTAAGTGTCCAGTTCCACTCAAGAAGCCTGGAAGAAGTTGGAAACTGGTTCCAGATTTCCAAACTTCCATACCTGGACCCCATCGGGCAACCTTCCTCTAGAAATTAAACTCTAGAAGAGCCGAACGCATCTCTTTTGGCTGAAATTTTTGGGAGGGATGAGTCCAGATCAAATGGCTGATGGCAGCCGTCCCTCACAGCAGCACAAGCACAGCAGAGGGGCTGGCTGCAGCAAGGGGAGAGTTGTGTGTGCTCAGCACGAGGCAGCAGGTGGAAACCCTGGGGCAAGGACAGCGTTTCCAAGAGCAGAGCTAGCACCGCCTTGCTCCAGGAAGGCGCCACGGCATTTACAAGTAATGCAGCTGTAAGGACAGGACAGGCAAGGAAAGCGAATCTCAGTGAAACATATCCAAAAATTACACTGAAGATATAAAACCAGGGTGGAAGAAGAGAGAGCATGCGAGCAAGGAAGGCCCTGACAGGGGAGGCACACATTAGGCACACGTATCAGGGAGCCATGCAACACCAGGAGCTCCCTTCGAGGCAAGGCTTTACAGGCACCAAAGCGCCCAAGCACTGATGCCGAGTGATGGCTGTGCACAGGTTCAGCTTAGAACCAGCACCCTTGGGGAGGGGGCAGCACGGGGCCCAGGCTTGCCGTTACCTGCTGCCGACGGAGGCCGTTTGTCCACGCACATCGACTCCAGCCCCACACAAGCGGCTGCTGCAAACTGGGCCCTGTGACGAGACACGGAAAGACCAGATGAGATTCGTGTCCTTAAGGGGATGAAAGATGTGTGGTTCTACCAGCTGTAAAGGCCATCTCTTTGGGTCATGAACGTAAAGCCATCAATAAGGGCTGCATCCAAGAGCACCGAGGCGTCCCCTGCCTGCTCCCTGAACACTCGGTCCCTCCGAAAACCATGGCAACAGAACCCCACACAGACAAACCCTGTGTGGGAGCGGGCACCCTCAGTGGGAAAATGACCAGGGCTGCTCCCCTGGGCTCTGAGGCCCCTCAGAGCCCCCCGAGAGCCCTCTCAGGCCCCTCAGAGCTCCCTCAGGGCCCCCTAGGAGCCCCTCAAAGGCCCCTAAGAGCCGCCTCAGAGTCCTTCAGAGCCCCTCAGACCCCCTGAGAGCCCCCTCAGGCCCCCCAGCCCCCTCAGATCCCCCTGAGAGGCCTCCAGAGCCTCACAGGGGCCCTTCAAAGGCCCTCAGGCCCCCTCAGAGCCCCTCAAGCCCCGCCCCAGGCCCCTCAGAGCCCCCTCAGGGCCCGGCCCCGCTGCCTCGCACCTCAACGCCGTCCCCGCGCGGGCAGCCAAGTGCGCATGCGCGCAGCCGCTTCCCCCCCCCCCACCCCCACCCGGCGCCACCGCCTGTGCGCACGCGCGCTGAGGCCGCGGGGGACAATTCTCGCGCCGCCCCGAGACCAATGTCGCGCCGGCAGCGCTGCGCATGCGCAGTCGGGGCCGAGGGCGCTTCCCCGCGCGCAGTTTTTTCCCCCTTCACGGCCCCAGCACTGCGCATGCGCGCTCCGTGAGGGGCGGGGCGAGGCCGCGCCGCGAGGCCGGCGCTCTGCGCAGGCGCGGAGGCGCGCGGGGTGGTCGCGCGGGAGCCGTGGGGGGGGGGGGTAACCGAGGGGGCGGAACTTCCGGCCGCTCACTTCCGGCCGTGGCGCCGCGGCGGACGGTGTGGCAGCGCCGCTCCGCTCGGCCCGGCCCGGCCCGGCCCGGCCCGGTTCGGTTGGCTCGGCCCCGCCCCCGCCCCCCCCCCCCATGCAGCGCCGCGACGACCCCGCCGCCCGCATGGGCCGGGGCCCGGGGCCCGGTGGAGGCGGTGGAGGAGCCCGGCAAGGCTCAGCTCCACCGCGGCGGCCTCCCCGGGGCGGGGGAGGCCGCGGGGCCGGCTCCGGGGCGCAGCCGCCGCCGCCGCTGCTCCCGCCCAGCGCCGCGGGCACGGCTTCGGCCGCTCAGGGCCCCGCCGCTGCTGCCTCCACCACCGCCACCGCCGCCTCCTCCTCCTCCTCCTCCTCCTCCGGTGCCGGCGCCCCCACCCCGCTGCTGGCCGGGGCCGGCGGGAAGCTGGAGCCCGAGAACAAATACCTGCCCGAGCTGATGGCCGAGAAGGACAGCCTCGACCCGTCCTTCACGCACGCCATGCAGCTCCTCACCGCAGGTACCGGGCCGGCCGGGACCCCCGGCAATGAGCGGGGCGGGGGGGGAGGCCGGGAAGGTCCCGGGAGGGGCGGCGGGGCCGTTGTGGGGCCCCCCCCGGAGGCATGGGTTGGAGCAGCCCGGTGCTGAGGAGCTCGCTTCGCCCCGGGGCAGCCCCCGGTTCACCGGGGTGGGTCGAGCCCGGAGCCGGTGGGGGGATGAGGGGGGTTTAGAGCACGGTGGGGCCGGCCCTTTGCTTCCCCCAGGGGGGAGAGGCGCCCCAGGAGGCTGGGGACAGCGGGGTCCTGCACGGAGCGGCTGCCTGAGGCCCTGCGGGTTGCGAGCCCTCTGAGTTTCCCCTCGGGTGCTGTGGGTTAGGGCTCGTTTCGTGCTCGCGATGAGCCGAGTTAGGGGCTGGCAATGGCAGCCTTTGTTCTGCGCCCAGACCAGCCTTCGCCTTCTCCTTCCCCGTCGCTGTCCAATCGCCTGCCGGCTCGGATTTCTGCCTATCTGCACGGTGCAGCTGCTGCTCCCGCACTCGGCGGCCCTATCGGGTAGGCTCGGCTGCCTGCAGACCCCGCAGACAGCTTGAAAAGGGGAACGAGTGCCAGCATTCGGTGCCCCTCCGTGCTTACCGTGTGCCGGGAGGCACCGGCACGAGGACAGGCGCAGGTTTAGCCTGCAGATGCTCAGCTCCCCGGTATTTATCGTTCTGCTTTGGAATGGGCTCGTTCAGGGCTTTAAAACGTTGGATGCTGCCGTAGTCATCGCAGCATGAGGGGCTTCCCTAGCTCCTCCTGTGGCATGGGGAATAATTCTTCAGAAGGGCCCCCTCCCTTTGTGCAAGTAACCGAGGTGTGTCAGCATGGGGAACCTGGCATCGATTGTGGACGTCTCGATCTAAACCAATCAGTCCTGTAAGCTGATTTGCCATCAATTTAAGGTTTTTCATTAATAAACCCCCTCAGCCAGCTGATGCTCGGTGATAATGCCCCCAGCGCAGCCGGAGGGGTTTGCTGATTCCCGCACAAAGAGCAGCGCTCGGCCCCGTAGCAAAGCTTCCCTCAGAGAGAGGTGTGACCAGGATTTACGAGGGGGTTTTTATTAATTTAACATTTGCTGAGAGCAGACTGCTGCCTTGTGAGACCTAACATTGGGCACTGGAAGAGCTCCAGATGCTTCCTGCCTGCTTTGGATATTGCTGGCCTTTAGGAGCATCCACCAGCAGTCCGCGTTCAGGGCAATCAGAGCGAGAAGCTGGTGGAAGAAAAGCTGAAATAAACCTGAGGTTTAGGCAAGTGAGTCGTTGTGCAGAGGACCGGCTGCTCCCTGGATTGCTCACAATTCCTCTACTGCCGTGGCAGCCTCTGGGGCTGTCCCGCTGGAGGAGCTGCTCTGGAATTTAGGTCTGGGCCAGAGCTTGTAGCATGTACGTGTAGCACAACTTGAGCAAAGTGATTTTCAGACAAACACACCAAAAACAAAAAAGGCTGGTTACTGACTGACAGCCACCCTCCTGCCCCAGCCCCTTCTCAGGAACGCAGCCTGCTGGTGCTGCCTGCTCTCGGGAGGGAGAACCCCGCAGGTCTGCGCTGACACCGAGCCTTCCCGTGTAAAAACAGCGTCTGAAAGCAGGCTGAAACACTTCTGGAGTTGTAAAACTATTTAGCAGTCCTGAAGAAAAATCAGCAGTGTTCAGGAGTGAGCTGAAGGACAGCTGGGGGCTGTCACGCAGCGCCCTGAGCAGGAATTGAAGGCTGGGCTTTCTTGCACCTTGGGATACGAGCCAGTTTTGTACTGCTGTGATTTCGGGCTCTGGGAGCTTCCTTTCCTGCAGGAACAAGAATCCCTTCTCCTCTCTTTGGCTTGTGCCCCCCGTGTGCTGCGGAGGCAGGGCTGGAGGAGCTGCCCCCTGACGTTAGCTAGGCGCAGGATTTTTGGGGTTCTCGTGTTAATCAACGCACAGCAGAGCAGGGGCAGCGCGAGGAGCCCTCGGCAGGATCCTCTGCTGCCTGCCAGCCTCGTGCCAGCTCCATTTCATCTCTTCCTAGCAAGAGAAGAGGCTGCATGGGCCGGGCAGGCAGTGGCTGTGCTGCCAAGGACCCAGCAGGAGGCTTAGAGGTGGGCTGAGGCCACGGGGCAGCGAGGAGCTGTACGAAACCCCCAGCAGGCAGCTGGGCAGAGCTCTCTCCGCGTGGAGTTGGGCATGGAGATGATTTTATCCATCCCTGTGTTTCCGAGTGTGTACCCAGCCCCCCGAGGAGCTGTGAGTGCTGCCTTAGACCCGTGCCTGATGTCCTGAGCCGAGCCACGTGCCTCATTTCTCAATGCTCGTCCTGCTGAGCCCCGCTGGGTGCTGCCACTGCCGGGATTCTGCCTGTGCCATCTCTCGCAGCTCTCCTCCTGCCTCACGCTTTGGTGTTTCTCCTCCTTGTGCCCCTTCTCCCTGTGCTGCCCAGCCCTGGGAGATCAGACCTGCTAAGGAGCAGTAGCGTAGAGGTGGGGCCCTGCCCTCTTCCACCCCAAAACTCTTCATTTTCTCTCCTTTGGGGCCGCGGGGTCAGCACAACCACGCCGTGAAGGCGATGCCCTCAGCGTTAGGGCTGGACAGGAGCTGTCCCTGCTCGCAGAGCCCCGGCGTGCTGCGGGGCAGTGCTGAGGACGTTTGGGCTGAGAGCAGGAGGAGCGCTGCGGCTGCTCGGCCTCCTCCTTGCGCAGCAGCGGCGTTACCAACCCCCTTTACCTACCCCCTTAGGATTTCTACCGAGACAATGCAATCACTGCCCCCCACGAAGGCCTGGGAACCACTGCCACGCATGCCGCCAGCCTGCTGACATTCCCCGTGGCCAGAAGGTAACCTTCTGCTGCGCCTCTCACCCGGCTTCCTAAAACCAGCACTGCAACCCGGCGTGCCTAACCCCTCGAGGTATACCTACGCTCCTCCTTGGGCTCAGGAGGTTGTTCTGGCACGCTGCTGCCGCCCAGCAGTTCCTCCAGCACCACTCTGTGCCGCGCAGCTCGTGCCAGGATGCGTTTGGGTGATGCTGGAGCAGCACACGGGACACCTTGTGCGTGTCTTTGGTCCCTGCTGGCAGCTTTGGAGCCCGTTCGGAGGTGCCAGGTCCTGTGCTGACCGAGAGCTCCAGGAGCAATTCCTCTGGGTCAGGATTTTTTTTTTTAATCCCATATTTTAAACCCATATTTTGGGTTTCCCTTGAAGAGTTAGCGCTGGTGGATGTTTAAGGGTTTGCTGCCTGCTCAGACCAGGTCCCAGATGTTGCTGCTGCTCTTGCACGAGGCAGAATGGGGTTTTGCTGTGTGGCTGTTGTGAATTGGGGTTCGCTGGTGTCAGGGGCTGACGTCTGATCCCTCTGGGTTCCTGTGAGGTCGTTGAAAGGTGCTTTTATTCTTGGTGTGTGCATAGGAAGTGCTTCGTGTTAACACGCAGGGTGCCTTTCAACAAATACTGCTTTTGGAGAGCCACAGCATCGGAGAGGTGATCTCATTTCTATTACAGGATCGAAAGCTGCACTTAATCAATGCAGAGGCCACCAGTGCAATCCTTAGATTCCAAAGCTTGGTTCCCTGACGTGTTTTCATTGCTAAAATTTTAAAACCTGTGTATAAAACTAACCAAGGCAGCCATCTCCTTTGTCTGTTCTACACATTTGACAGCATTTGAACTCCGGTTTTGTTATGTTTGTGTACTGCCCTCAAAGTCACTTCTCTGTAAAGGAAAAATCCAAGCCCTTTTTTTCAAAGCTGATTATATCCAGCAATTTTCTTAAACCGAGGAGTCATGGTAACAGCTTTGTAAGGGATCCAAGGCGCTGTTGCAAGTAGGAATAAGAAAAATTAGGCCTTTTTCACAATTATGCAACGCGATACCAAGATCCGTATTTAGATCTCTAAACTAAAAACCAGTTTGCGTGAGGGTGCCCCCAACCAAGAAGTTAAACCCTGATCCTTCAGCGTGGTCCCTGAGGGCTTCTTGGTTGCACGTCCAGCTCAGCCCCTGGGCTGTGCCTGCCTGGGCAGGGGTCTGATGGCAAACCCAGCGCTCCTATTATATTTATTTCTGTTCCCGTTATATGGGAGTGCAACTGGGTGGCTGGCATGCCCAGAATCTGCTCTGCCAGTCTTCCAAAGCCCTAAACACAAAGGCTCGGTGTCAGGCTCACCGTTTGTGGCACGGACAGAGATGGCAAGCTGCTGCTGCTGCTGCTGCTGCCCTCCTGAACGCCCGGCGAGCAGCCTGCAGCTCTGATCAGTTCCGTGTGTCAGCTTGTGAAAGTGTCTCTCTCTTCCCCCCGAGACGTGAGGAGTTGTATCTAGAGCACTTTCGGCTCGGAAGAGGTATTTATAGTTCTTGGGTTTGCTGCTGAAATGACGCCGTTAGGGTTTTAAGGAAGGGCCCTTACTCACTGAGTATCTAAGTAGTAATTCGGGATGGCCGTGCGTGGTGCGCCCGGGTGCTGGGGTTGGAGCAAAAGGTGCCTGGGGGCTCTTCTCTTTTGGGGTGACTGTCACCCGGCATCTCTCAGTGAAAGTTTAACCTCTAGCCAGATTGAGGAGGTGTTGAGCACTAGTTCCTAACTGCCTGCCTTAACGACTGCTGCCAGCAGGTAATTGGGACTTTTCTGCACATCCCCCCGGGCTGCAGGGTGCCCACGGTTCATTCAGGCTGCCTCAGATCTTCCAAGACTCCGTAACTCCGTGTGCAATTACACCAGAATGGCTTTGACAGAGAAAAACTCGTCCTTACACTGCTCAAATCGAGTTAGGGACTTGTGATACCCACGGCTGGTGTGCCTGAGGCTTACACCAGGTGATCAATTACCCGGGTGATAAAGGTGCACGCATGTAACCAAGTTTGTAAGAATTTAGAAAACCAGCCCAAACTCGAGGCTGTCACTAATTGGGGCTTGTTTATTGGCAATGTCCTCAGCTTAGCAGAAATTCAGTGTCAACGTGTGCTGAGACCGCTGTTTAAATTACAGATGCAGCCAGCACATCAGCTGGAGTGATTCAACCTGCCTGCTTTGCTGAGGGCTGCTGCCTTAAATCAGGGGTGCGCAGCGGGGCTGGGCCCCCCGAGGTTTAGGAGCCTGCAGGTGGGAGCTGTGCAGGCATGAATTTGGGAACTGAGAGGGAATGGCACAGCAGAAGTGATCGCAGAGCTGTGCTCACAGCGTCCCTCTGAACCCACGAAGCAGCTTGCAGGGCACTCTGCTGTCCTCGTTATTGCTCATTGTCCTGGTTTTGGCCTTGTGCAATCCCTAGCTGTGAAGGGAGGAGGAGAGGAGCGGGGCTAGCACTGAGGATGTCCTGTCTGCCCAGGTTCCAGGAGTGCAAATGAACCCAATGAATGTCGGTGTCTTGACAGAGAATGAGGGTGGTGTGTCCTGTTACAATTCCAACTCGAAAATGATGCTTGTTTGAGGAATATAAGCAGCCCTATTTTTATCTTGTTTAGAAATTGAAAAAATTCAGAAGGGTGAAACAACAAAGAAGGATGAGGAAGAGAACTACCTGGATTTATTTTCTCACAAGAATATGAAACTGAAAGAACGAGTTCTGATACCTGTCAAACAGTACCCCAAGGTGAGGGCCAGAAAATAGCTTACTGAATCTCTGTGATTTGCTTATTTTCTGTGGATTTTATGGCTGAATGTTAGAGATAGCAGCTGTCAAAGTGTCAGCAGGAGTTACGCCAGTGTGCCGCTGGAATCGCTACAGAATTTGTCCTATGCAAGCTTGCAGGATCTTATTTCTAATACATTGCATTTCCAGCATGTCTCGGGATAAAGCTAAATGGTGATGTGTAGTTGTGATCTTCCATTGCTGGAATAGACTTCCATGCGTAGAGCTCTGTTTTACAGCTAAGACCACATTTAACTCATAAGGCTTGCTGCCTGTAAAGCCACTGGAGAGTAGCAGTTAGAATTAAACGCTTTACGTGAGTTAATTTAGCTCTTTTCTGGTGGAGCATTTTTTCATTGAAAGAATGTTCTGGAATTTAAGTTTTCCTGTGCGTTTTTTGGTCTGATTTTTTTTTTTTTTTTGTGAGATTAAGAGAAAGCGGCGTGACTAAACTTCTTGTAAGCCAGCGTAACATTGACAGAAGTTCTTGTTAACGTTACTGAGTTCTGGAGTTAAACAACTTCTTTTTGTATTTCCAGTTCAATTTTGTTGGAAAGATTTTGGGACCTCAAGGCAACACCATCAAGAGACTTCAGGAAGAAACTGGTGCTAAGATATCCGTGCTTGGGAAGGGTTCGATGCGAGATAAAGCAAAGGTAAGGGCACCCCCTCGAAGCCATAGACATCCGTTATGCCTTGCACATCGCTGTGAAAAGTAGAGGTTCTCAAAGCATTTTATAGATGGAAATTCAAAAGCGAAGGCAACAGGAGGTCACCTTTCTGAAAATGTTCTGTGCTTGTTGGGAGCAATCCTGGCTGGGGGAGAAGTGTGATGCATGTGTTCTTTGTAAGCAGTACTTGCAGAAACCAGTCATCTCTGTGATATACTGTACCTCGGGTGCAGAGGTAGCTTATATGAAAGGTGAAGTGCAAGGTCCTTAAAGTAAGAACCAATTCTAGCTACTCCTTGAAAAGTCATTTGCTAAAGGAATATGTTTTCCCTCTGGGGGAAAAAACAAAAAACATTTCCCTCTTCCAGATGTCCCCTCTGAAATCTGTACATTTTCATGGTTCACTGAAGACGTTGGAGCAGTCTGTTCCTGGTAATCTTCAGTGAATCACGAAGTGCCGGGAGGTTTTTTGAGCAGAAAAAATGGAAACGTTTTTTTCTTCCTGCTTGCTCCTAAAATTGAGCTAACAAACAATGGGGCTTTTACTTTAGCAGACTGAGAAGCTTGTATGCTTCTAGCTTGCTTACAGCTTCTTAAAACCAGCTGAATAACACAGGTATCAAAGAGCAGAGTTAGAACAGGCGTGTTTGAGGCATTGAGCTTCACTGTCCCTGTAAAGAGCTGCTTAGGCAGACAGGTGGTGTAGAACAGGAAGAACATCGCTTCCCTGTGCTTAATCTTCTGGAAAAAAAAGCTGCTGGCATCACTGCGTTTAACACAGATACCATAGGCACCTGAAAAGGCTGCTATAAAAAGCTGGAAGGTACAGACTTGCAGGCTGCTTGTGGCTTTTTTGTAAAACTGTATTGATGTGCATAGGAGGTTAACATGATCCATGAACCAGCATGGCTAAAACGATTTTATGGACGTTACCTGTTAAGGCTTAGGAAACAGGAAAAGAAAAATAGTTTTGCTGCTTCTTACTTAGTTTAGGACTCTCTAATATGCTTTGTTTTAGGAGGAAGAACTACGTAAAGGGGGAGATCCTAAATATGCTCATCTAAATATGGATTTGCACGTCTTCATTGAAGTCTTTGGACCCCCTTGTGAAGCATATGCTCTGATGGCTCATGCCATGGAAGAGGTCAAGAAGTTCCTTGTCCCAGTATGTATGCTGATGCTCTTTTTGTATTGAAGGGTGAAGATGGGTTAAGGTTTGCTCGGTGTAAGGCCCGTGGTACAGGAAAGGTGTAACGAGGAAGCCTGGAGTAGTAAGAATAGTAAGTGTGTGTGTGGCAGCTTAAGATGGCCACATTAATCTTGCATGAGGTCATGTATTAATCCCCTAATCATAATGAGAAGGAAGTACACCTTCAGGGCAATTGCATGGGAAACTCGGAGTAGGTATTTCTTTCCCAGTTTTAGATGTGGACGCGGGTGGGTGGAGAGCTCGTCTAGCTCCCTGTTCAGATTTAGCAGGCGAATAATTTTATCTGGATCTGGCATGGAAGAGCCTTCTTGGATGGGTTCCTCCGATTTGGAACTGGGGCATCAAAATCTGCCTAGAAAACTGTACAGGTCAGATCAGGAACTCTGTGCACAGAGGTGCTTGCTCTGCTCTGGAGGACGGTGTGAGGATGAGGAGGGTGACTGCCTGGGAGCCTGGTAGTGGTACTTAGCGCTGTGATTAGTTTCTGAGACACCCCTGAGTCAATATTTCTGCTGCTTTTAAATGGGTATGATGTGAAGGAACCTCCTTTTGCCTGTCAGGCATTTATGCAGATGACATTTGTTGTCTTTTGGGGGATGTCTTCTACTGGCGAAGCTTGTAAGACCTTCATGTTCAGCATCGGGGGTTTTGTGCCAGTGTGCAATACGACAAAGCTGAGCGTTGCCTCGGAGAACCGAGGTACCTGAAGAAGATATTAAAATCATAGCACTGCTTGCTAAATTAGGAAGAAAACAAAATGGGAAGGAAGCACTCAGTGCTGCTGTGGCAGGCAGGGAGCTGAGCAGAGCCCAGCGCCGTGCGGCTGAGCTCAGGTGTGCCTCGGGGTCAAGGGGCAGGTGGAACTCGAGAGCTGCAGGGAAGTGTGGAAAAGCATACGGTTACTGAGTGGTTTCCATGTGTCTGACACGGAGAGGAGGAGAGATTGCTGTGTGAAGTGCCTCTGAAGGAAAGAGGTCATCTTCAAGGAGCCCCTGGGATGTACAAAACCTCGGCTCGCCGAAGCGAGCGTGCAGCCTTGCTATTTAAAGTGTCTTATCTAGCGCTGCCTTCAAACAATGTGTTAAACTCGTGAAAATTGGCAGAGAAGCCACAAAGGAAGGCAGCAGGGTTGTGAAGACACATCTGGTAGGAGGCTTCTCGCTTTGTGGAGTTGCCATGGCAGCGTGAGGGTCCCCTCTGATGAGACCGGCGGCGCGAGGCCCGGCCTGGGTGTGTGCTCGGGGAGGGGTGGGCAGCAAAGACCCCCACAGGTCAGCAGGGTCTGGCACCGAATCCTCGAGCTCCATCCCCTGGGGTGATAAAAATGCACGGAGCAGAAGCATACTGCGTTCGTGAGGCAGTGAGGAGTCAGCCTGCTTGCAAATTGGCATTTACTGCTCGTCAGGCTGCATCCTCTCCTGCTCCCCGGTGTGTCAGGAACACGGCAGTGTGTTTTACGTTCCGTGGGCTCGCTGCCAGCCACCTGCCTTTAAATGGCAGTTGAAAGATGCTCGAGGTGAGATACATCTTGCCTGACCTCTGAGCCCTCCAACATTTGCAAATAAATCATGCCAGCATCCCTGGGATGCCTCCAGACCTCCTGTGAGCAAGGTCCTCTGCCCAGGGAGCAGCTGCCGTGCGCAGTGCAGCTCCTGGACATCAGTGGAGAGGGCTTCTCCTGGCTGGTTTGGACAAAGCTGGCAGCCGTGTGCTGCTGCCAGCTGGGAAGATCCCAGTAAAAGTCACCAGCAGGTTTTAATTTGGGACTATTAGGCCATTTTTGTTCCAGCGCGGTAGCCTGTGATGTCCTGGAGCAGGGACTGTCTAGTTAGCTGCTCTTTGGAGTTGACTGTCTTCCCTCTTTAGGATATGATGGATGATATCTGTCAGGAGCAATTCTTGGAGCTCTCCTATCTGAACGGTGTGCCAGAGCCAACTCGCGGCCGAGGAGTCCCTGTGCGGGGAAGGGGAGCAGCTCCGCCACCACCTCCGCCTGTGCCAAGGTACCGATCCCAGAACGTGGATCTGGAAATGCTGCGTCTTGCTCGGAGCGGTGCTCCAAGATCAGGTCGAGCTGCTTATTCGTGTACATCAGCCGTTAGCTTTGATCTTGGCTTTTGACCAAGGCTTTCTAGCCTTGTTCTGCAGGCTTGCTTGAGCAAGCTGACATCAGATATTTGATATGTGCTGAGTTGTAATCCAGCTCAATGGATGTCTTATCTTGTTTTTTGGTGCCTGAAATTAGAAGCTTCGTAAAGTAACCCTTCAAAAATTGAAAAGAATAAGTAGAAAATCATTTTTTTTAACAGCCTGCAAAATCATGTGTAGATGTTTTGTATTTGCTTCTGCAACCTGCAGCAGAATAAGCACTTTCAGTTCAAACTGACCTTCCTTTGAAAGTCACAGCATAGCATTACTCTGTCACTGCTGTCAAGGGATTGGGATAAATTGGCGATAAAGCTCTGTTGCTGTAGTTCTGGCTTCACTACATATTTCACAGGGGAAAGCCTTTGCTTCATCTGACTGTTTATCCCAGAAGTGTCCCTGCTTATCTCATCAGTGATCTTTATAGTCCTGGAGGTATGGCAGTCTGTGCTGATTAGTGACAGAGAGTTGTTTAAAACCAGCTCTGAGAAATGACTTGGCAGAAGTTCTGCATCAGATTCATTTCTACATCTGCATAACATGTAATGCAGTCCGGTTCCACCCCATTTTTCAGCCCGTGCAATGTAGGATTAATTCCCGTGCTTTCTTTTGTGACAAATATTCCATAGCTTAGAGAACAGTAGCTGGATTTCTTTATCAAGCTGTTGTGTTCTGAAGGAGGCGTAAGAAGCGCGTGCGCTGCCCTCGCTATTCAGCACGTGAGCAGTGCGGTGACAGCTCTTCAAGCTCTTCAGTCATCTCTGTCTCCTTCCAGGGGCCGTGGTGTTGGGCCTCCTCCTCCTCCTCCTCGGGGGGCCCTGGTGCGAGGAGCCCCGGTGCGGGGTGCCATTGCCAGGGGAGCTGCCGTAGCCCGCGGAGTGCCTCCCCCCCCGGCGGTGCGGGGGGCTCCTGCACCCAGAGCACGTGCAGCCGGCATTCAGAGGATACCGCTTCCTCCTCCTCCTGCACCAGAAACCTACGAGGAATATGTAAGAAACTGTCTACTTCTTTATTCTAGCCAGCTAGTTGTGTATTAGGTATTTAACATCCTTTAAATGCAGGCTACCAACACAGAAGCTTATGCTGATGAAGTGAGCCTAGTGCAGACACAGAATGCTGCTGGTGACGTGCTCTACCTGTTCAGTCTTCAAAAGGGGGGTCTGCTAGTATCATGAATTCGGGTGAAGGGGTTATCATAAAACTGAAATGTGCCCAGGTCTGAACTTTGGCATAACTATCACTGCACATTGGAAAAACTGCATTGCCTTTTCTGCAAGAGAATTCTTTCAACAGGGAGCACCAGCGCTTTTCTGCAGCCCATAAAATCCTTCAAGTAAACATGTGAATGAGCATAATGAGGTTTCTGGTCATATACCCAAGCACCACCCTCTTGCTAAGCTTATCTTAGCATCTCTGCTCTTGATATCCTAAACAGAAAACAAGAACGCTGCTTTTTGATGCACAGCAGCATTTTGGGGAACAGACATAAATACAGCAACTTCTGAAAATCCTGCTTCTCCTCCCAGTAAAACTTCTGAAGCAAATCATAACAGATGGGTTGTTGTCTACCTGTAAATCTGGCGAGCACAGAGTCCTCATGACACATGAGGACTTGTACTGCAGACAGCTGCAGCCTTGGACATGTAAATAACTCTCAGATGCATTGTAAATATTAGCGTGGTTCATTCCTTGCAAGCCACAAGCAGTTTTTAGCTGCCCACGTGTTCTGTGATGGAGCCCCCTTCCCTGTGGCAGGCAGGGACTCAGAGGCTTCTCTGAAAACTGCTGCAGTCTCAATTCACTTCTGCCACTACCCTCGGTCAGTCGTTAACCTTCCTTCTTTCTGTTAATGCCGTTTGTCATCCTCCATTTCAGGGCTATGATGATGCATATGCAGACCAGAGCTATGAGGGGTACGAAGGGTACTACAGCCAGGGCCAAGGGTAAGTCACCTGTCTTACTGAGAGCATTGTGCATGATCTTTTTTTCTTTTAAGGGAATGGAAACACTTGTTTCTGAGCTTGAGCTGTAGGGAAAGTGCCCTGTTCTGCTGTAATCCAGGAGATTCTGGGAAATAGCTTTGGGAGTGGCCCAATGTTCTTGAGAAATGTGTAAAAGCAGCGAACACACAACCACAGCTGTGAGCAACGTCGGGCATCTTTGCTGTTCCAGTGTTTGTGCAAGTTGTGTCAGGTTAGAGTACGATTTCAGAGCTGTATGTAACCAACATAATTACTCTTCCAGGGACACAGAATACTATGATTATGGACACGGGGAGGCACAGGAAACCTATGAAGCTTATGGTATGTCTGGGGATACTGTTCTCTTGCAGGGAAGGGGCTGCACGTAGCTGGGAATTTTGCAGTCGATCAGCTGTTTTCCAGTGCCACTCCACGCCCTGAGCAGAAATTTCTGATGCTGAGGAGAGCCTCGGGCAGTTTTTGTGGCAGAATATTTATACCCTACAGATTACCCAGGTCTGAACAACTGAAGGCATTCTGTGGTTTTCAGATTCTTATCTAGCTCAATTGTCTCAAAGGCGATGAAAACTTCCATTTTTAAATATGGAAGTATCTTTTAATTTCCTTGTCGCTTTAAAGTATTTTAAGAGCTATGGATTTCCACCCACAGCACTACTTTTGCTGCAGTCTGGTTTCATGGATTATATTTTGTTGAGCTGCATGAGTGCATGGCTCCATCTGCTTCCTTATCCTCAAAAACCTTCCAGCTGACACCGACTGCGCTACACAATTTGCTTGAAAAATGGATTTAAATGTCATTTTAAGGCCTCCCTTCGATTAGGTAGAACAATCTTGGTCAATATGACTAGGAAGCAGTTTATGAAGTCTGGCTAATTTAAATTACCTGAGGCTACCAACGTAGGCTAGACTGAGGAGTGTGGAGGACCGATTTGGCCACAGCTGAGTAAATCACCCACTGCTGAAAGCCACAGGCCTTACATGTGAGGTGCTGGCAAGAAAGCATTGGGTGACTGCATTGTTTTGTGTTTTTTTTAAGCTAGTTCAGTTATCCCAGCTCATGAATGACATCTGCATGTGGCAATGAGTAAGATTCACTTTCTCTGGAAGCAAGCTGAAATGTAAACAGTTACACAAGCCCCACAGCGAGCTGCTTAGTGGCATGGAAACATACAGTGTTGAAAGCAGTCCCTGCAGCAGAGCATCCATGCCTGAAGGTGTGAGTGAACCCAGACGATAATGACTGACCTGGAGGGGCTTCTGGGGAGACAGGGAATCCTCTGCCCAAGTTGTGGCATCTCCTGCTCCCAGGGAGCAGAGACAGACCTGCCTCTGGGTGTGCTCCGGGCTTAAGCTGTGAGTGCAAATTCAGGTTCCTAATCAGGGCTGCTCTTCCAGGCAAGGATGAATTTGAATAGACAGCTGCTGTCAGTAATGGTGGGTATCTTTCGTGCCTCTGTGCAGAATGGCTCTTAAATGGCTTGGGTTGTTGCCTGTGTTAGTCACGCAGCACAAAGAGGCTTTTGTGCCTCCTGCTTGGTAGGAGAGCAGTGTTGTTGTCTGGGGTAGGAAGGCCAAAATGCTCATTGTACACTTGGCATGAAGTTGCCACAGTTAATCTGTTTATCCACAGTAATTTCCTTTGGTTTCTGCTTTCACGAAAACAAAATTAGAAGAATAAATTGTTGAGCCGGGCTGGAGACGGTTTTGAGAAGATGAGGACGTGCTCCGTGGCAGCAGGAGCAGCGCTCGGCCGTCCTCCGGGGTCTGGGCGCTCGCTCTCACGAACCGGGGCCGTGGAGGCAGCAGCAGGCATGGCAGTAGGAACACTGCAGGCACAACCCTTTGTGAAAGCTGCGTTTGGATGTCCGGGGCTTGAGCTAGCTCAGGGACAACAGGATGTGAACTTAACTCGCTTCAGTGGTTGCTGTATTTGTCAGAAGGGTTTTGGCCGTCCTGGGCGAGCAGGTGCGGCGCTCCCTGCAGCTGCAGATTTTCCCCATCATCCCGGTGCAGAAGGAGCAGTCGGAAAGCAGGCTGATGCCTGCACGTTCTCTCGGATATGCTGCTGTCTGAGGGCAGCGTGAGTCATTTACTGATTTTTGGCACGATTACGGGGAGCTGCCTGGCTGGTGCATCGCAAGGAGGAGCACCCTACCTGTGGCCGTGTCCCCGCGCAGTCCCGGTGTCACGGCGCTGCTGGCTGCCCATCCGAGAGGGCTGCGCCTGCCCGGACCTTAGCAGAGGCAGGCTGGCTGCCAAAGCCACCCCGTGAATTGGCTGCAGCTCTGCTGAAATTAATTACTCGTAAAAGGCACCGGATTTGTCCAAATCTGCGCTCAGCGGGGGTGCCGGGGCTGCCGGCTTCCCGGGGATTCCCGGCCGAGTGGCTTTTCCCAGTACTGGTCCAATGCTTGGCTGCAAAAGAGAGGTTTTGTGGGGCCGGGGGGATTGTGTAGGGGCTTTTCTCGTGCTTTACACTGTAGAGCAACTCGCGTGGAGCCGAGGAGTGTTTCGGGTCAGGCTCCAAGAGGATCCCACGTCGGGAGCCAGGCTGCGCCCGGCCCCGAGCACGCCGCCAGCGCTGATTTCTTGCTCTCTTTTCTGCAGGCCAAGATGACTGGAATGGAACAAGGCCCTCCCTGAAGGCCCCGCCAGCTAGGCCGGTGAAGGGGGCCTACAGAGAGCACCCATACGGACGTTACTAAAAACAAACATGAGGGAAAAATATCAGTTATGAGCAAACAGTTGTTACTGATTCTTGTATCTCCCAGGATTCCCGTTGCTTTACCCACACCAGACAAGTAATTGTCTAACTGTTTTTCTTCGTGGCCCTTTTTCTCCCACTCCATCCTCACCCTGCATTCTGGCTTCTGTACGTAGTATTTTAAAATGAGTTAAATAGACTTAGAGGACCGACTTTAATTTTTTTTTTAAGTGTGTAGATTGCTTCTCTTTCTTTGTTGTTTAGATAAACACAACTGTACCTTTTTTAATAAAAAAAAAAAAAAGTTGACTTAAAAATGTTAGTTTCAAAAGTGACATGCTTGCTTAGCAGTTATGAAATTAAGGTTTTGTTAACCTTTTAAGTTCGGTTTTAAGGAACCCATAAAAGTTGTAGTTGCAGAATCCCAAAGTAGGCTACATTTCAAAATTCAGGGCTGTTTTTAAGAATTAAAATCATAATGTAACGGTAGTAGTTGCCACCGTTTAAAAGTAACCTCAGATGTCAAACTTCACTTAAAAGCAGATTGCTGGTGAATCTTCAGTTTAAATTTTAATACGAAGGATCCTCAAGCAAATTAAATAGCATTTTTTAAAGGTGATTGACTTAAAAGAAAAAATTAGGTTTGTAAAATTGACTTTTCTTATGTGGGTTTTGAAATCTAGCCCCGAACATGCGGTGTTGAGAGATGCTTGGGAAGCAGATTTTCCAGTGTAAAGGGGTCCTTAGCCTGGTTCGATATGAAGAACTTTTAAAACAAATTAAAGCATGGCTCTAATTGCCCGGGGTTTGATATTAGAAAACAGAGTACTAAGTGAGTAGGTTTGAACTCTGTAAAATTGCAGTCTTCTCATGGTTATAGGGTTTGGGGCAGATAATACAGTGCAAGTTTAAAACTGGCAAAACTGTCAGTGTTAGCAATCCCATGGACTTGTTCAAGTGTATCTCAACACTAGCTTTGCATAAAAAGGGACACTGCAGCTGAAAAAAAATGAGGAAAATTTTCACGTTGTACATAGGTTAAAGTCCTAATTGGATTTGTACACTGTCCTCCCAACTCTGTTCTTGAAGATTAAATGCTACATGTGTAAGTCTGCCTAAATAGGTAGCTAAAACTTGTCAAAATGTCTGCCGCAGTTTGTCAATAAAGTTTAGTCCTTTTTTAATCAAAGTAAATGTGATGAATTGTCATTTTTTTTGGTTGAGCAGTAAAATAGCTATTATTTTTTTCAAATAATTTTAAATTAATGCTAAAGCTAATTGTCTTTTTAAAATATGGAGACATTCTAAAAATGGTGGTTTTTTTGCAATTCTTACAAAAAGTTTATCGAGCTCACTAAATGAGCGTAATTAAAAAAAAAAAGAAAAAAGGAAAAAAACAAGAAAATTTGTTTTTCACCCCCTGGAAGTTCTTGAAAGCAGTTTGATCCTAGACTATTGCAGAAATCTGGATGGAAAGCGTTCACTGAATTAAAGATTGAGGTTTCAGGTGGCCTCACGGAGCATGCCAGGCTGCAGGCTCCAGGCTGAGTCTGAAATGGCTGGTGTAAATGTAACGTGACAAAACGAAGGCTGAGAGCTCCGAGGCTTAGCTGCCACCAGGAGGAGGAGGAAGCTTGCTTTTTGCTCACATAAACTCCCCTATCCCACTGGGCTGGGATGCTGCCCTTCCTGCCTTAAGGTAGCCTTTACTTGGAAAGCCACTTGCAAATGTTACCCCTCTTTGGGAAGGGTGCTGCAGCTGCTCCTCAAATCCTTCCGACAGGGTGTGTTATGTATTTGTGTATACATCAGCTGTAATCTTAAACTGCTGCTTAGAGATGTGGGAAGCAGTTCGCATTTCCCAATTGCGAGGTGAATCTGGCATTCTAGGGGGAGAGAATTAAACTGCTCGGGGGTGAAAAATAGAGCAGCAGGAAACAAACTGCTCGCAGCAGTGCATGACTGAGGGGAATACTTTAAAACAAAAAGTTGTATTTGTAGATTGTTATTAAAGTGCAAATAACTGAATTTTCAACAATGGTTTGGAGTCAGCTTTCAGGGCATAATGTCTTGCTTGATGAAAAGATCACCCTATGCCCCCCTTTTAAAGGAAAATTATCGCAGGAGAATCAGGATGTGTAAAGCTAACATGCATCGCAAAACCCAAAAGGTAACCTAAATGTCTGATTTTAATAGCACATTTCTCTTTTACATAAACTGTGACGGCAACTTGCATAAACTTTATTGAAACAATTCTTCAAATGTTAATTTTAATGTAAAAATTTGAAAAAAAAAATGTTTAAAATAAACATTTAAAAAAAAAAACAACCACATGCTTCTGCATAAATTAGCGATAACTTTAATACTGTGCCCTTTGAAAATGCACTGTAATGTAATGTGGGCAAAAAGGAATCGGCAAGCTTAAATATCAAAAGATGTAAAATGAGAACGAATATAGATAGTCCTGCTACTGCCAAAACCAAAATTCTGCTCAGTTACTTAAAAATGTAAAAATGATGGCCCTTTTTAGACCCCCGTATTGATACTTACTGTGACATGTTCAAAGCTCAGCTTAAGTTGCATGTTTTCCTTCCTGTGTAATTGCATGCAGGAATCTTTTTTCTTTTGCTTTGTGCTTACGTTAAGGAGGCTCACAAATGTCTTCAATTTGCAGGAGTCAAGAGTGCATCGCTGCGAATCGCTTGGGGGACGATGAGCAGGGGCAACACGAAGTGGGTGAGTTTGTCTGTTTATTTTTGCAACCCGTTGCAAGCTGCTAACATGTTCTGTGGGGGCGGCGGGGGCGGCACCATCTGAGCTGCTAAATTGGAGCCATTCCTCACAGACCCACAAATAAAATTCCTCTTGCGAAAGGCCAGTTCCATGACTGCCACTCGCGCAGGGGTCACGGTGTGGGGGAGGCTTCAGTTGTGCACCTGCTTGCAGCTCTCCCACCGAGGTCCCGCGGAGAAGGAGGTTTTAAGTGGATTTGAGGAGAGGGGGAAACGTGGCGAGGAGATGTATTTCTGGGAGCTGGCTCCCGACTGAGCTGCTGGCTTCCGTCTGAATGCTCTCAGCAGCAAGGTGGCATTAAATTTGTTGTAACCTGGTGCTCTAGAAGCAGAGCAGCCTACGGAACAGTTCAGGAGGAATTCCTGCAGGACCCTATAACGCGTTAAAATTACGCACTGCAGGTAGCCCAATTAGACCTTGCTAGTGCTGTCCCTTCCACGCTGCCGTGGCAGCATCTGAAACGTGATCTGGCTGCTGTTCAACAGCTTTTAGTCCAGTATAGTAGTAAAACTGCTGGGCTAGTGGTCCTCCACGCCTCACCGGGATGCATCCAGCTCAGAGCCCTGCAGGGAGTGGACACCCTGAGCCCTCGGTGGGGTGAGGAACCCCCCAGCACCTTTGGGAGCTGGTGCTGGTCAGCACCCGTGGTGGCTGGGCTCCCTCTGGTGGCTGCTGTGGCCGCAGTGAGTTGCTTTCTCCAGTAAATACCTCAATAAATACATGCACATGCTCGCAAACCGAGTGGTGCCTTGGTTGGGGAGCCAGACCCCCGGCATCACCCACGGGAGGAGTGACCTTGTGCTGCCAGGACACGTCTCCCTCCAGCCCCAAGGCAGCAGCCCTAAGCGTTTCCTTTGGGGACGGCCGATCCGTTTCTCTCAAGATCGCTGCGAGTCTGAGCTCCATAAATAAAAGAACAAAGACACAAACCTTTGTGCTGCTGAGGTCTAATGACTTCAAAGACCACCGTGAAAAGCCCTGAGCGCAGGGTATAAGGACGAAAGTCTTTTTTTATATGGAAATGTAAAGCTGCCAAATGAGCTTCTCTTAAGAGTATTAGGATCAAGGAAATGGTAATATGTGGGAATGTTACAAGGGAGTGCAATTATCCTCAATTCTTGGACTTTAACTTGAAAATTGCTCCATAATTTTGTTAGGGGAAATCTTAACTTGTCTGAATTTCTGTGGCCTGTTTGTGCAATGCATCTTCACTCACAGTGTAACTCCAACATCGATTTATATAGTGTTGTACCAATCTCTCCCATTTCTTTCTTAATAGGCACAGCTTTTATATCAAGTGGAAAAGATTTGATAGAGATCATCTATTATGATGCAGTTTTTTACCAGTAGACGTGGATCTTGTGACACTGCCTTTGGAGTAATACAGTTTGTGTTGCATTTGTTGCATGTTTATGTGAAAAATTGAATGTTATGGAGGAATGTAAATCTTAATATATTGAAAATAACTGTATGTGCTAAAAATATTTCAAAAACATGCCCTGCATCAGATATCTTCCTCCCTCTCAAAGCATTACTACATCCAGATTTTAGCCTAGAGTCTGCAAAAGCTAATTTGAGATCCCAAAATAGCCATCGGCATCGGATGTGTCTCTCAGAGATGCTCTAATTAGCCAGACATTCCGGGGGTGATGCAGGACTCACTGAAATACGTGAGGGGTAGAGATTCCTCCGAGTGCTGAAGTCTGAGTCGCCCACACAACCTCCCTCTACGCTGACATCCCCACTGGAGGGGGCATTCTGCTGGCTGTGGGCAGACAAGTGCAGGTGAGCTTTAGTCTCCTGCTTTGCCCAAAGATCTAATCCACGTCTCCTTATTTGTAGGATGGTGGCAAAGGCCATAAACAACAAAAGTACAGTATAGTGTGATGCATGATGCAGTCACGTCTCCTCCATGGCAGTGCTGCTCTTCCCAAGGGAAGCTTGGCTCCAGAAACCTCCTCGTGCTGCAGAGCACTCCCTGCCTCATACTATGCCCATTCCTTATCCCTGGTTTCAAGTTGATATTTAGATTCTTAAATAAAGCAAATGACGACGAGCTTTATTTTATAACTTTCTATTTTTTTAACTTAAAGCACTGTGTTTTCAGTAAGGCTGAAAACCTGCCTTGATGTGGCCCTTTGTGAAAGCCCAAATTTGGCAAGCTGGGTCCAGCTTGGATGTAGGAGCCCAGCTGGATTCCCTATTTGGCTGTTAGAGCGGATGATTCTTTTTGTACGGAATGAGTTTTTAATTTCGAATGAGAGCATCTGCCACGGACGGAGCCAAGAAAAACAATTCAAACGTGCACATCTTCCCTTCCTCACCCCACACCGCTGCTCTCCTAAGGAGCACGTGGGCAGAGGGCGATCCCTGCAGCCTGTGCCAAACCTTCTGAGCAGCCCTAAAGGAAACGGGACCAGCTGTGCCCTGGCTGCTGGGAGCTGCCGAGGAGAACAGGAGGCGCTGCTCACACAGCTCCTCTCTCGGCTGCGAGGAGCCGAGTACATATGGTGCTTCTGGGGAGCAAGGCGAGGCTGAGGGAAATCCCGCTTTAATTGATAAAGCCGTAACATCTCGAAGGAGATGTTGGATACGAGCCCCACTTGTAAGCTTTGAGGGGGAGGAATTTCTGCAGGCTAGTCAGGGCCCGTGGGGAGCTGCCATCTCAAATGTAGATATTATTCCTCTTTTCTGCTCGGGAAGCTCGGTTCTGTGAGCGCAGTGCAGAAACCTTTGCTGCTGCTGCTCAGTTGAGCCTTCCACTGCTGCCATATGTTTCAATAGAGATGTTTGCCTCCACGCTCACTCTGCTCCTATTGCAAAGCGGGATGGAGCTCGGAGGAGCTGGTGTCAGAGACGATAAAGGAGCACAGTTAAGATCCCGTTGCCTTTCCTGTGACTGGGAAGCAGGGAACGGCCAGAATTTGCTGGGAGCGCTGGCGAGCACCAGGACCTCCTTCAGCTGCCCCAAAAGCAGCGTGAGGGCTGCGCCGCTGGTTTCCAACAGAGCTGTTACTTCCCCTGGCTTTACAACCCAACGCTGCGGAAGATGCGTGCGTGGTGTTGCACACACAGACCTGTTTTTGATGTGGCGCTGATGCATCCTGCCTGCTGGCGTTACGGCTCCGAACACGGGGCTGCACCCAGGATCCGCATGCTGTGGGGTTTGATGGCTCTGCACAGCACAGGCTCCAAACCCAGTAAGGAACAGAAGATGGGGCCTGAAAGTTCATCACCTTCAGCAGCAGCTTTGCCTCCAGCCTAGGCAGGGGTGGCTCTCCCCATTGCGTAACGCTCCATCTGCACTGAGGCATCAAACGCCCACGAGTGGAGGAATTCAATGAAAAACACAGCAAGAGGCTGGTAGAGATGGTGAAGACTGATCAAGGTGAATCACGGCGTTAAAATAACTCGCAGGGGAAAGTGGCGCGCTCGTGGCTGCTGTTCAGCAAGAAGCGTTGAGCAGGTGTTGGAAACGATTACTCATCCCTTACAATAAAGGCCTAACGCTGGCTTTTTTGCCTTTTTTTGGCTTTTTTTTGGTTTTTTTTTTTTGGTGTCGGGCTGGAGATGCGGAGCGGGGCTCAGCCCCCGGGGTGATGCTGGGGGGGGCACGGGGCGCTCGCATCCCCCCAGCAGAGCCATGCTGGGCCGTGCACTCTGAGAACTGGGAGGAAAAAAGGAGAAGGCAGCCACCAGCCCCCCTAAGACGAGCAACCAGGGCTGGGGCAGCGGCAGCTGCGGGGGGGACCCCGATGGGGGGACCGGGGGGGGCTCGAACCGGCGGCTGCGGGGCTCGAACCCGCGGCCCAGAGAGAGGGGGCGGGGCTGGGACCGCGAGGGGGCGTGGTTATGTAAAGAGAGGGTGTGGCTACGCGTAGATGGGGCGGGGCTTTTGTGAAGAGGGGGGCGTGGTTATGTGTAGATGGGGCTGGGTTGTATACAGAGGGGGCGGGGCTATGTGCAGAGGGGGCGGGGTTATGTGCCGAGGGGGCGTGGCTGGCGCGGTGCCGGAGGTTTGTCCGCTGCCGGCCGCCGTCGCTCCCCGCCATATTGCGCCCGGCGCTGGCGGAGCGGCGGCCGGAGATGGGTGAGGGCGGCGGGGAGGGGGCGGGGGCGGCACCGGGCGTGGACGGGGGGGACCGGGGGGGGCCGGGACCGGAGCGGCTGAACCGGGCCGGGCCGGGCCGGGGCGGGGCCCTCCGTGAGGCGCAGGCGGCCCCGCCCCGCCCCGCCGCGCTGAGGGGGCGGCTCCCGGCCGAGGCCTGCAGCGGGCCCCGGGGCCGCCCCCCGGCTCCACAGGGCCCCGGGACCCCCCCGGTGTCCCCTCAGGACCCCCCCCCAGCCCCAGGCCGCGTCCTGCGGCTCCTGAGGGGCCCCCCCGGGACCCTCCGGTCCGCCCCCATCCCCTGTGCCCCCCCCGGCCCCGCTCCTGTGGTGCCCCGAGACCCCCCCGGGGCCCTCCTTGTGCCCTGGGGCCCCTCAGTGCAGCCCCCCCAGCTCCCCGAGCCCCCGTCCAGGACCAGGGCACTTTGCTGGGGCTGTCTGGGCTCGGTGTGAGCCTTGCAGTTGGTTGGAGAGCGGTGCCTGAGCCTGCAGCGAGTTTTCTGGCTTCCAGTCGGTTGCAAACTGGAGAAAAATAGCCAGAAAAATAAATTACAAACGTTTGGTGTGACCTGATCGGAGTTTTGTCACGGCTCAGAGCCCGCTTCTAGCAGAATGGGGGTGTTCTCACCCCGTCCTCTCTTGAAGTCGTGTAGCTTAATTGTACAGGTTTAAGTTTTATGGTTTAAACAGGACCCAGGGGAGGTTTTTAAGCCCTGGGATTATTGATATTGTGGCAAGCAAGCCCTAGGAAAGCTGACTTCAGGCTGGCGTCCCACTGAGCCCTGCACCATGCAGACATCCCCTAAAAACTCTCCAGGTGCTTTTTCCCCATCCTAAAAGGGCACAAAAAGGAAGAAGCCAACTGTGTGCCTTTAAAACAGCTGCAAGCATTTGGGGCAAAAGGGGGCCGAGGTAATACCCCCGACTTACTGAGTCCTTTGGGCAAATTGTTTAACGTCTCCGTGAGCGCCTTGCTCTGCCAGGGGAGCAGGGATCAGATTAAATTCCTTGCGAGCTGCCTTGGGCCGGGGGGAGGCAGGAAAAGCTTCCTCCTGCCCCCTCGCAGCCTGCAGGCGTCGAGTGGCAGCGCCTCAGCAAGCTGCTGCACGCCCTGGGCGCGTCGGGAGCTCTCGGGGCCGTGTCCCTGGCCGCTGGTGATGCAGGAGGAGACGGAGCCGGGCTTAGCCCCCGGTGAAAAAGGGGCCGAGCGGGGCTGAGCGGGGTCACCTTGTGCTGCAGGTGCTGGGCGAGCAGCCGAGCCTTATTTCCAAACCTTCTCTCTTCCAGTTTTAAGGACCGAAGCCATCGCCACGCAGTGAGGAGCCCAGAAGCCGCCCCACAGAGCAAACCCTCCGCACCCTCTGCTGTTATGGCAGGGGGAAGGCGGGGTCCCAACCGCACGTCCTACTGCCGAAACCCCCTCTGCGAGCCCGGTGCTGCTGGCGGCTCCGGACACTCCACCAGTTCCTCCGTCACGGGCGTGCGCTCACGCACCAGGTACGGCGGGTGGCAGGGTCCTGGGGGGACAGCCAGGTGGCTGCTCCTCTCCCTGGAGGGTTTCAGCCATCCCTCACACCCTGCTGGCCCTTTTGGGGTTTTGCTCGGGGTTTTGCTGGCTCCCACACCTGGCAGAAAGCCTTGCCCTGCACGTCCCGTTGGGTCTGTGGGTTCCAATTTGCCCCAGTGCTTGGTCAGACCACGACAGACTTCCATGAGCGTTCAAAAGCTTTTAGTGACCATTCAGTGAAAAGCAGAAACACGTTTTTTGTTTTTTTTTTTACCCAAAGCCTGGATGTGGAGTTCTGGTTATTGGGTCCCCGTGCCCCCATTTTTGTCACAGGAGGTGTTTCTAGGGTAGAGTTCAGCTCGGTCAGGTGATGTGGAGGCTGCGTTTGGTTCTTCTGCAGATTCTGGCCCAACTGGTTGTTTGCATTTCTGCTTCGGAGGTGAGAGAGGTGAAACGAGAAGCCGTGCACCACCAGGAATACGAAAGCAGGCGGCACCTTGTGAACTGTCTGCGGAGCAAATGGTAGCTCCATCCCAACCTCTCCCCGCTTGTGGCCCTGGGCCAAGAGATGTGTGGAGACAGTTATTCAAACAAGTTATTGCAAGGCTGCCGAGAGTGGAGCAATCCACCTTGTACACGCTTTGCTGTGATAGTGTGTGCAGAAATCCTTATCACGGAGTAGGGAATGCAGCACAGAGCTCCAGGGGATTTGTCTCTGTGCTGTACCATGCGACACCGGTCGCCTAAATAGCAGCCCAGGCTGGGGAACCCCAAAATGCTCCGTGCCTGTAATGCCTTTGGGAGCTGCCTTGTGCAGGAAGCCCCAAGTGACAGTGTGTGTGCATTAAAAAGTCCTCAGGTCTGTGCTTAAAGCCCTCCGCCGGGGGTCCAGAACCTGTCAAGCTGGGATTTGGGGGATTTCAGACACAGCTTGGGTTCCTAAAGTTGTCCCCACACTTATTTCAGGCTGTCAGCCTTCGGTTTGAAAAAGCAGGGTTTGATCCACCTGCATCCACCCCGGCTAGAAGCCTTTCTGCCGTCGCGCTCTGAGACTGCTGTGATTTCATTTTAGGATTTTCAGTAGGAATTTGGCACCTTGTGCTCTGTGGTTCCTTTGAAACCCACACCCAGATTCCTCTGCCTGTTGTTATTTAGAGATTGCAAATCAGGAGAGATATCTCTGCTGTATATTAATTCCCTTCCCTTTGATTAAAAGGGTTGGTGTCTGGAACTGTGTGCGTGCTCGCACAGGAACACGCTCCTCTGACTAAACTTGTTTTTCCCCGTCGTTGAATAGAAGCTGAAGAATGAGAAAGGGCTTGTGTTTAATTGCTTTGTATTTCATGTTCAAGCACTCTTAGAAATGTAAATAGCGACTCCAGGCCCAAATGCTCGCAATTAATTAAGAGGGCCACTGGTTGCCCCTTGAACAGCCCCGACGCAGCCACGGCTTTTGAACCTGCCTCAAAGCGAGGGGTTTAATACCAAACGAGCCGGCGCTGTAGGCTGGCCTGGTTCCAAATATTGCTTTCACTGGGAAAATTCCTGCTCGCATCTGCCTGGAAGAGGCGTTGTGGAAGTCCTGGGGGTGCTGACACGGCTGCTTGGTGGCAGCTCCTGGCCGTGAGGGCCCGCCGAGGCCCCTCGGTTGGTGTCGGAGCCTCCCACTTGCAGAATCCAGGGGCTGGAGGGGAATCCACGGGCTGTGCTTGTCTGGGGAGTGACTGCTGCTTCTGCTCTGCCCTGCTAGGAGCGGTTCAGGTACAGGCCTTTCCAGCCCGCCCTTGGCAACGCAGACAGTCGTTCCCCTGCGGCACTGTAAGATCCCCGAGCTGCCTGTGGAGAGGAGCGTGCTGTTTGAGCTTCAGCTCTTCTTCTGCCATCTCGTTGCGCTGTTCGTCCACTACATCAACATCTACAAGACCGTGTGGTGGTACCCGCCCTCCCACCCTCCTTCGCACACGTCGCTGGTAAGCACCAAGGGACGGCTGCTGCCTGGTGAGGTTTACGGGCTCTCTCGGGTTGTTAGATGTGAATTTTTCCATCTCTGTTTTATTTAAACTGCACGTGACCCTGCAGGGCTGTTCATGTGGCTTTCGTTTGGTGAATTTTGGGCACCGGCTGTCTGCTTGGCGTTCTCTTTCTGATTTTGGAAAAGAGAGCCCAAGGAGAAGGGAATACCTTGGAAGCTTCTCTGTTGAGTGTGGGTTTGTGCTGCCCGATGGAAAGC
Source organism: Aythya ferina (assembly GCF_964211825.1). Classification (NCBI taxonomy): domain Eukaryota; kingdom Metazoa; phylum Chordata; class Aves; order Anseriformes; family Anatidae; genus Aythya; species Aythya ferina. The sequence continues at coordinate 1,113,711 of NC_140322.1, read as the reverse complement.
GGAATCGTTTTGTTCTCGTTGCTGCAGAATTTTCATCTGATCGACTTCAACGTGCTGACGGTGACGACGATCGTCCTGGCACGCCGGCTGATCGTCGCCATTGTGAAGGAGGTAACGTCCCCAGGAGAATCTCAGCGCTGTGCTCGGGTGAAACATGAAGTTCTGTGCCCCTTTTGCAGTCCCAAATTCTTTTGTCCTTTTCCAATGAACTTTGGGCTATGTCCCAGTCAGGAACCTAGGTGTGGTTTCTAATTGGAAGAAGAGAGAAACGAGCGTCTCAAATCTTTGCTCGTGACTCTCACTGTCCTCCTGTGCTTGTTTCTGAATTGCTGTCTCAACTAGGCTGTAGTAATTCTGCTTTGTTCCTTGCAAAGAGCAGCGTTTGGCTCTTCTCCTGTTTTAATTTACCCAGCTCTCTAAGGAGGAAGCAGCATAGGTTGGTTTCTGCTGACTGCAGAAGCTTTCTGTGGTCAGCAGGTCCAGGACAGTGGGCTGGTGGCCTAGGTAAGGACCAGACCTTAACAAGAAGCTGAAACCTCTCCTCGTTCTGACCTGAGGAGTGAGGCCCTGGGTTCTGGAGGCTCTGGATTCCAGCCTAAAGGCATCCTCCTCTTTCTGTTGGCACTCACTTGATGCCTCCCACTAGCTCTTCCCTCGTGCTTAGGGTGTTGTTTTAACAGACTGAGCACTGCCCGCTTACAGCTTGCTCCCTGGAGGAGCAGTGAGTCGGTCTCCCCTCAGCCCTGCTCCTTCTCTCCCCGCAGGCCTCGCAGAGTGGCAAAGTCTCCCTGCCTCGCTCGGTTTTCCTGGTGATCACCCGCTTCGCCGTTCTCACCGGCACGGGCTGGAGTTTGTGTCGATCAATAATTCACCTCTTCAGAACCTACTCCTTCCTTAATCTCCTGTTCCTCTGTTACCCGTAAGTATCTCTTCTGTCATTCTTGTGATTTCTGATGTTGCTCAGGTGAAAGGAAGTTTGGAAGTAAATAAGCAACACGGCAACAGAACTGAACCTACCCTTTTCTTGCTGTGTCATGTTTCTTCTTGGTCCCAGGGCATATTTTTCCCATTTGCACACCTTTCAGCCTTAATGTAAGCATTAATTACAGCTCCTAGATTGCTTGTGTCATCTGAAAAGGATTGTCTGTTTTTCTCATGGTATTCAAAGAACCCATTCCTTCAGCTTACTGTAGTCCTTCGGTGCCTCTGCCAGGTGGAGAGGATCAAACGCTTCCCTGCTTCATGTTAACCAACAGAAGGAAGCTGGCTGAATTTCCATTCAATTAGTGGAATTGCTCCCTTCCCTCTGGTAGATACAGGAGGAAGGATCCTGTAAAGACATGAGACTTGTTGGTGAAGGTGGCCTGGGTTGTACTGTGATTTGAGGTCATTTTGGCGAAGATCTTTTCTGGAGCTGATTGAGGTGGCAGGTGCCATTTGGGACAGGGATGTGGTCGTAAAGGTGTCGCACGGGGAGCTGGTAAGGACATAACCACCTCTCTGCGCCTCGATGCTGCAGGTTTGGCATGTACATTCCCTTCCTCCAACTGAACTGTGACTTTCGGAAGACGAGCCTCTTCTCCCAGGTGGCCAACATCGGTCCCAGAGAGACCGGCGAGGTGAACTTCAGGGGCAGAGACTACCTGACTGTCCTAAAGGAAACCTGGAAGCAGCACACCCGGCAGATGTACGGCATGGAGGCCATGCCCACTCACGCCTGCTGCCTCTCCCCAGATCTCATCCGAAATGAGGTGGAATACTTGAAAATGGACTTTAACTGGCGGATGAAAGAGGTGCTGGTGAGCTCCATGCTCAGTGCCTACTACGTGGCCTTCGTGCCAGTCTGGTTTGTGAAGGTGAGCCGGAGCCCTGTGCGTGCATCGTCCCACTCCTCCCAGTATGGGACTGGCTGGGGAGGACTGGGGAGAGGTGGGCAATGGTTTAGGGCTGCTGTTTGTGAGATGTGCATCCGTCTGCTCACCTTCCCGAGGAGCTAAATGGGGGGCGTTGGACCCCAGGCTGAGCAGTCCTTTGCAGGCTGGCCTTCTGTTCAAGGCCAGGGGACTGACTTTAACCAGGGAGGCAGTCCGAGACAGGATGGATTTTATTAGGTTTCTTAGGTGCTTTGTTTCTGTTCCTGGTATGTTGTGCAGTGAGACAGGTCTGGTAATAAATCTGTCAGACCTCGGGGATGAGCCCTGCGGGACCGGTGCCCCCGCCCATCGCTGGGGGAGCATCAGAAACATTTCCCCATATTTGGTGCTCAGCAGCGATAGCGTAAATGTTTTGCCGTGGTGTGTTTGGGAACTGCACAGCAGCCGTCCTACGTGTCTGTGGGCGCCTCTTTTGGAGGCAGGCTGAATGGCTGCGTGAAAAGCCCTCGCCCTACCTGCCGGAGCGCTTTGTGTTTTGATGGCTTCGTGAGGTGGGGCTGTCCAAACACCTCGTCACATTCTTCCTGTCCAACCCCCCGCAGAACACGCAGTACTACGACAAGCGCTGGTCGTGTGAGCTCTTCCTGCTGGTTTCCATCAGCACGTCGGTGATCCTGATGCAGTACCTCCTGCCCGCGCGCTACTGCGACCTGCTCCACAAAGCTGCGGCGCACCTGGGCTGCTGGCAGAAGGTCGATCCTGCCCTCTGCTCCAACGTGCTGCAGCATCAGTAAGGAGCTCACCCGGGGCTGGGGGTTTCTCTTTCTGTTGGTGTGAACAGAGGCTGGATGGGGGAGGCTCAGCTTTCAGCTATCTCTCATCTTTTTGCCATAAAAAAAAAGAGAGAGAAAAATGAAGGCAGGGTTGTGAGCTGACACATGTGGCACCGTGCAGACACTATCTGTGCTGTCCACTTGCAAGTGCTGCAGGCAGATCTGATTTTGGCAAGGTGCCTGCTGCTGCTGGCCACAGGTAACTGCAGCTTGTCACTGCCACAGTGACGTGCCTCGGCGGCCCAAATTCTGTCCTCACGAGTGACCACAGCTCGCCACCGTGGAAAATGCCACAACCACGGCTTGGACATTGTCCTGGCTGAAAGGGGAAGGCAGCAGAACCCTGCTCAGCCCCCAGCCCCTGTCTCCAGCTGTGCGGGTGGAAGTAAAAGCACGCTCTGCTTGTCTTCTGCAGGTGGACAGAGGAGTGCATGTGGCCACAGGGAGTGCTGGTGAAACACAGCAAGAATGTGTACAAAGCTGTGGGTCACTACAACGTGGCCGTGCCGTCGGACGTCTCGCACTTCCGCTTCCACGTAAGGTCACATCCCCTGCTGGGAACGGACGGGCAGCTCCTCGGCAGGGCTGCAGCCTTCGTCCTGAGCACCTCGGAGCTGCTGGAGGCACGAGCTGGCTCTCAGGGCGGGGAGCTGCCCGCTGGGTGTACCGGGGGCAGAGAACGAGCTGGATTGGGCATTTTGTGGTAGTTCCACATCTGCCTTCGGTGCTGCCAGGAGGGCGACTGCCCCGTGCAGAGCTGGCCCCTGTGCATACAGAGCCATTTTGGGTACTGGTGCCTGCAGAGGGGATCCCACAGGGCCACCCCCTGCTCCCTGCCTCACTCGTCCTGTCCCAAACGGATCTGTCGGGCTGCTCCTCCGCTCGGTGCCTCACTGTCGCCTCTCCTCCAGTTCTTTTTCAGCAAACCACTGAGAATCCTCAACATCCTGATCCTGCTGGAAGGAGCCGTCATCTTCTACCAGCTTTACTCGCTGATTTCTTCGGAGAAGTGGCATCAGACGATCTCACTGGCTCTGATCCTCTTCAGCAATTACTACGCCTTCTTCAAGCTGCTGCGTGACCGTCTGGTGCTGGGCAAAGCCTACTCCTATTCTGCCAGCAGAGACTCAGAGCAGAAGTTAAATTAAAACAATTGCACTGATGCTCAGCTTATTACAGAACAAACAAAACGAGAAACCCTCAGAGCTTTGTATTTTTGTTACCACTGCTTTTTTTTTCTTTGATAACTGATGTAATTAAAAGGAAAAAACATATTTTTTTACTCCCAACAGTTGTTTGTGCGTTTGTTGGCTGGTGGAATCCCGGGAGGGGGCCTCCTCCTGTTTGGATGCAAGAGGAGAAATTCATTAACGGGGCTGGGTTCTGGGGGGTGTGAGGGGAGCTCTGCAGGGCCCTGACCCTGCCTTTTCCTGGGACCCTACAGAAATCCCTGCAACGCTCGCTGGCAGCAGGGTTGCGTTTTTTTTAACTAAAAACGTTTTTAAGCCACAACCCCTTGCTGTGGGGGAGAGCCTCGTGCTGTGCGCAGCCCCCCAGCACCACCCATCCCTGCGGCTCGGGGGGGGTGACCCTAAGGGAGCCCCAAAAAACACGGGGCCAAACCCAGGGGGGTGCAGGGGGCTGGGGCAGAGCCCTGCACCCCCCCCCAGCCCCCGGGGGGTGCAAACCCCGACCCCCCCCAGCCCCAAGGAGCCGCATCATTCAGGGGGGGGTGACCCTAAGGGAGCCCTAAAAAACACGGGGCCAAACCCGGGGGGGTGCAGGGGGCTGGGGCAGAGCCCTTCACGCCCCTCACCCCCCCCCAGCCCCCGGGGGTGCAAACCCTGACCCCCCCCAGCCCCAAGGAGCCGCATCACCGAGGGTGGAGCTGCTGCCGGGGGCGTTTTTCAGGCGCCCACGGGGAGGGGGCTCAGGGTGTGGGGGCCCCAGCAGCCGCCGCCGCCCCCGGCCTTTGTTCGGGGGGGCTCCAACGCCGCCAGGGGGCGCCCGGGGAGTGCGAGGGGGGGGCCGGGAGCGCGGAGAGCCCGAACGGCTCCGGGGGGCATCGGAGGGGGCTCGGGGAGGGGGCTGGGGGCTGGGGGCTTTCCCCTGCTCCCCTATCTTCTCGTGTCCCCCCCATCTTTCCCCATCTCTCCATTTTTGCCCTGCTCCCCATCTTTCCCCTGTTCCCCAGCTCCCCCCCGTTCCCCCACCTTCCCCTACTCCCCCATTTTCCCCTTCTCCCCTTTTTTCCCTGCTCCATTTTTCCCCATTTCCCCAATTTCCCCAGTGCAGGATCCCAGCACCCAGCCGGGGACACCGCGGGGGCCAAAGCCACTGGGGCAAAACCCCCGAGGGCACAGCGAGGAAGAGGAAGAAGAAGAAGAAGGAGCAGGAAAGCGAGGAGCTGGGGCTGGCAGCCAGCCTGGGGAGGGTCCCAGCCCGGAGGGGGGGTCCCCAGCCCGTCCCCGGTGCCCCCATTGCCCCCGTGCCCCGGGAGCAGAGCTGCGCCCCGGCCCCCTCCCAGCTGCGGCAGGAGGAAGCGGCCGTGTCCAGCCTTTCCCGAGGATGAGGATTTCCTTCCTCCCATTCAGCGGGGACCCTGGGGTTAGCACGCAGCCCTGGGGGGACCTCGGCCCGCAGGAGGAGGGGGTCCGGCTGTGGGGCACCCCCCCAGGACGCAGCCCCGGGGGCAGCTCCCACCGGGACCCCCCTCTTCTTGTCCCGCTTCCCAGCCGGGACCCCCGCAGCCTCCCCAGGGTGGGGGACGAGGCAGCTGGCGGTGCAGGGGTGTGGAAGGAGCCCTGCAACCATTTTCTTCTCTTTTTCCATGGTTTTACCCCCATTCCCTTGCTCGGCCCGAGCACGCTGCAGATATTTGGGGACACGGCCCAGCGCAGCATCCCTGGGGTGGCCAGGCTGGGGGTGGCTGCAGCAAACAGAGCCACGATTTTGGGGCTCCCAACCACGCCAGGATCAGCAACGCGACCCCACAGCACCGTGCAGACCCCCCCAGCCCCAGGGGTGCCTGCACCCCGATGCATCCCAGCCCCTTCCCACAGGGCGAGCGCATTCCCAGCAAGGCCCCGCAGCTGGGAAGGGTGGCAGGGAGCTGGGGGGGGGCAGGGGGGGGCACTTCTCCTTTCCCTTGAGTCACCAGCGGTGAGCGCAGGGGTTTTCCCCGGGGACCCGGAGGGGATGATGTCCCCGGGGAGATCCCGGGTGGGAATTCCCCCCGGGAGCAGCAGGGTGAGCCGCACGGGGGACCCGGCCCCGGGGGGGCTGCAAGCGGGGGTCTCGTCCCCTCGTCCCTATGCCCTGGGGACCTGGGGGGTCCCCGGCCCACCCGAACCAAACCGAGGCGTGGGAGCAGCCCCTGGGGGTCCTGGCCTGGCCGGGCTCCATCTGCTGCCCCCCCCCCCCGTTGCCCCCTAATCCCGGGATTAGCAGCCAGATGCCGGGCGCAGGTTTGCTGCAGGTAACGAGGAGCCCTCGGGGAGGAGGCTGCGGCCAGCAAAGTGCAGGCAATTAGGGCTAATCCCACACCTGCCCCTAACGAGCTCCGGAGCCACCAGGGAGCCCACGGGTGCCAGGGTCCTGTCCTGGGGTGCCCCCAAACCCAGGACCCCAACACCAATTTGGCAGCGGGGTCAAAACCTGGGGAGAACGTGGCACACGAGCAGGGGCCGAGCTCCAGCCTCCTGCTGCCCACGGGGGGGGCAGAAACGGGGGGCATGGGGCTGTTGTTGAGGCTGAAAGAGCACAGAGGGGGCCAGGAGGGAGCCCCCCGTGCAGATCCCCGCTGCGCCGTGCCCTTTAGCTGCAGGCCGGTAGCTTTAATTCTTCCTTCATCATCGTTTATGCCATTAATAAAGCCAAATCCCTAAAGTGGTTAATTAAAGGGTTCGCTCGCCCGCTGCCATCTCACAGCGAGGCAGGGGCTGTGGGAGATGGAGAAGGGGAAAAATGCCACAGGGTGGTGGTGGTGGGGGTGGGCAGCTGCTTTGTGCCCACCCCACAGCATCTCCTGACCCCGGGGGCTCCGTGGGCACCCACAGCAGGGGGGGTCAGAGCCCAGCCGAGCCCCGCTGCCCACCGCTGCCCCCGAGCCCGACCTTGCCCGGGGCTCGCCCTGCCGAAACCGGGGCAGGACACGGCCCACGAGGCCCCGTCCCGAGCCGGAGAGACCTGCAGTAATTGGCAGCCCCGAATTAGCCCGTGCAGGGCCTGATTAGCAATCACACACACACACACACACGCACACGCACGCCTGCCCTCGTTTTCTGATCTGAACAAGTTCACGGGGGGCAGCGAGTGTGGGGAGGAGCGGGGACGGGTCCTGCACCCCTGGAGCCCCCGCAGGGATCGGATAACCAAAATGGGGTAAAAAATGGGAGATGGATGGGCACGGCACAGCCAGGGGAGGGGAGACGACACCCAGCTGGAGGGAACACCCCGTGTCTTGCGCACACCCGTCCATTATTTTGCTCGTTGTGCCTTCATCTCCTCCTCCTCTTCTCCCTTCCCCGCTCCCTGGGGTCATCCCCACCTCCGCCACGCACCCACCCAGGGGCTGCTCTGGTCCTTCGCTCACCACCCGAGGTCCCAAAAACTCATTGCACCGAGGCAGCTGAGCAGTGACAACACGTCCTGGGGACACAGTGGGGCTGGGGACGCAGCTCGGAGCCCCCCCCTGGGAGCACGGCCGGGGATTGAGCAGGGCACGAGCCCTCCGCGGGGAGCAGATGGCGATTTGCAGCTCCACAATGCGCGGAGCTGCGCGGGGCCAGATGGGCCGCAGGGAGAGAGCAGAGCCGTGTGTGTGTGTGTGTGTGTGTGTGTGTGTGTGTCCCCCTCCCCGATCCCGCTGCCATTTTACCCACCCGGCTCCAGCAGCGCCCATAAATATTTAACAGCTCCATCCTCGGCGCTGCTGTCGAGCCGACAGCCGGGCGGGCGGCAGCTCCCGCAGCCCGCGGGGACCCCACGGCCCCTCCGCAGCCTCGCTCGGCTGAGCCCCGGGGCTGAGCTCCACGACCCCAGCACGCCTGGAAAAGCTGGAAAAGCTTTGGGGCTGCCGTGGCGGGGACAAGGACGGGGCCGTTCGCCAGGTTTGCTGCATCATTTCTGGAAAACAAAACAAAAAAAAAAACAACACAAATCTGCTCCAAGGAAAAATCCACCCGGAGATCCCCATCCGGACCCGGACCCGGACATTTCCCCAGCCCTGGCAGCGCAGGGTGCAAAGGGGCTGGGTGGGGAAGGGAGCTGGCTGAGCACACAGCGTGAGGCAGCACCGCCCCGGGACTGCTGAGAGCCTCGCGCCAGCACCGTGGCAGAGCCGGCTGCGGCATGAAGCGACAAGCCCCGGCGTGCCGGTGCCGCGGGGTGCTGCGACCTGCAGCCCGGGGCTCGCCCGGGACAAAGCCCTTTCCCGGCACGATGCGGCACAGAGGGCGCAGCCGGTGCGCCTGGCACAGGGACCCGCGGTGGCACGGCCGGCACACGAGCCCCAGCGCAGCCTTGCACCGCTGCCGGGCTTCCTTCCGCCGCTGCCGGCTGCCTTCCTGCCCCGTCTCCCGCCCCTCTTCCTGCCCTCCAGCGCTGGGGCTCGTGGCTCGGGCTCCTGCCCTGCTCCACGTCCGTCCCCGGCTGCACCCGGGGTCCCTTCGACCCCAAATCCTGCCCTGCTGCTGGGCACGGGGCGCAGTTCCTCCTTCTCCATCCCTGGTTCCCTGCACTGAGCGTTTCCATCTCTCCCTGCCGTTCCAGCACCCTCCACCCTCCCTGTGGCTCTTTCCCAGTCTTGGATGGGGCTGCTCCCAGTGCTCCCAGTGCTCCCAGTGTGTCACCAGCAGCCCCATGTCCCTGTTCCCTCCCCGTGGGCTCCATCCCCAGGCCCTGTCCCCCAGCCCCTCCGCGTGCCCCCGCGTTTCAGCAGCAGCGATTCTCCGCTCCCTTCCAGATCAGTGGTAACGCCATCGAGCGGAGCAGGAGAGCAGCAACCCCCCGACTGCCACCACTTTGGGGATCTGCCGCTGACCTAGTTTGTAATCCCCGGGCTGCCGAGGCCACCAGGCAGGGACCAGGGACCGGCAAACGCTGCCTGGAGGGGTGGGGGGCACCGACACGTCCCCTTCCAGAGCCCCCTGGGGTCCGCAGACACCGGGCCCCATCCAGCTGTGGGGCTGGCGCTGGGTGCACGCCGCCTCCCCGCGGGGGCCGTGCCGTTCCCACGCCGGGTCCCCCCCAAACCGGTCGGAGCGGGGGCCCTGACTCAGCCCCGGGGCGGCCGCGTGGGGAGCGGCGTGCGCGGGCAGGCCGCAGGGGCCGGGCTGGGGCGGGGGGCACAGCCCCAAGGGTTGTGGGGTGGGGGGGGGGGTGCAGGATGGGACCTGCACGGGGCCACGCTTCCCGGGCAGCCACGCCAAAGCCATGAGCAAAGAGGGAAGCGAGAAGTTTCCTTTTCCTTCCTCCTGCAGGGCCGTGGAGGTGGTGGCACGGCACGGCCGCCCTCTCCTGCGCCCAGCTCCGCTCCCCGCTCCCCGCAGCGGGTCTGATCCTGCCCCAGGGAGCTGGGTGCAACCTCCTGCCCCGTCTCACGGCAGCACCCCGGGGCTGTGCTGCTGGGGACGCCCGGGGGTCCCCAGCACCCGCCCGGTCCCAGGTGGGGGTTTCCCAGCGCCAGGGCCGGGCAGGGCTCCCCGGCTGACGCAGGGTTTGTCACCGAGCTGCTGCCGAGGCCACCCTGCTGCAGGGTGGGTGACACCACTGTCACCTCCGCTGCAGGGCCAGCCCTGCCCGCGGGGACAGAGTCCTGCTCCCAGCAGGATGCTGTGATCCTGCCACATCTCTTACACCACGTCTGCGCCCAGGCCGCCCTCGCGTCTCCTCCTGTGCCCCCACCCAGCCGTGGGCACCCCGCGTGCCGCAGGGCAGCCGGGTGATTCCCCTGGCTGTGCCAGGAAGCCGAGCCAGGCCGTTTTCCAGGAATAAATGGATTAGGAGCCGAGCTCGTTATCGCTGCGGCCTCAGCGAGGGCTGTGGGATGGGGATGGGGACACCGATAGGGACAGGGATGGGGACTGGGGTGCTCCAGGAGGCCAGGGGTGGCCGTGGGGCTCCCACCCGCCCCACCAGGCAGCGAGCGCTCGGCTGCCTGCTGTTCCCCGAGATGCAGCACGCAGGCTCTAATGAGCTGGGACGGTTAATTAGTCAGTGTCAATTTATGTTAATTAGCTGGAGGAGCCGAGAGACTGATTCCTCTGCCACCTGGCTGGCACCAGCAAGCGCAGAGCCCAGCTGGGGCAGGGAGGGGGGGGGCACAGGCACGTGCGTGGAGGGGGGGCGCACGTGGGGCTGCAGAGGTGTGCGCACACCTGGGGGCTTGCACATGCGTGTGCACACGTGTGTGTGTGCGTGTGTGTGTGTGCGTGCTGCCACCCCCAGCTTGCACAACGAGAGCAGGACCAGGACCACCGAGGAGGCTGCAAGGTGCTGCTGGGCTCCGGCCCCCGTCTGCCTGCTGCTGGGGGGAGCTGCCGGGCCTCTGCTCACACCGCAAGCTGGAAACTCACTCAGCCTCTTCTCACCCACATGTGCACCCACAAACATGTGCACCCGTGCACCCACGCGCCCGTGCATCCATGCACCCGTGCAGCCGTGCACCCACTCACATGCACCCATGTGCACCCATGTGCACCCCCGCAGCCCCGCAGCGCACCAAGCTGAGCCCACCCCGATGCCGTGGCCCCGGTGACGTGGGAGGGGGGCAACCACGTCGCGGGGACCACAGGAGGGCACGGGGCGAGGGTGCAGGCAGGGATGAGCGGTGCGCGGCTTCCTGCGCTGATTCACGCTCTTCCTCGGCTGCGCTGCCGTACGAGCAAGAGCTGAAACCACACAGGAAGCCGCAGGGATTTCCAAAAGGGCTCAGTGAATGCTCCCTTCCCCCAGCCCTGCTGCTGTTTCCTCTCCGTGTCCCGTACCCACCGAGACCCTCTCCTGACCCCCCCGATGCCGCAGGATCCGGCCCTGGCAGCCCCCTTGGAAGCCCCCGGCTGCCCCTGCCCGGCCCCGCACCTTGCGCTGCTTTCCCACGGCTCCCGCCCGCTGCTGCCAGCCAAACAAATCCCCTCTCGGGGCTTTTTGGTTTCTTTTATTTTGTTTTTCTCCCCTCCCCTTTAAATCACACGGAAACACCTCCGGGGGCTGCTCGAGCGCAGCCGCCAGCATCGCCCTGCACACAGCTGCCCCCCCCCAGATCCCAAGAGCCCCGGCCACGTGCACCCATGGGGGCGTTCAGCACAGCACCGGGCTGTGCTCAGCTCTTCGGCCTTTCCGAAAAGCTCTGTCCCCTGGGAGCTGTCACACCGAAGGGCTGGGGACCCTGGGACGCCGGCTGCTGCTGCTGGGGCTGCGCTGGTGGGGTTTGGTGCGGGGTTTTGCTTCCTTTTGTAGGAAAGGGTTGTGCCGCCGGGTGGAAACGCAGCTGCCTTGGGGGCAGAGGAGCAACGCGAAGAGCTTGCAGCAGGAGCAGGCAGTGAGGGGAGCAGAGCTGGGGAAGGAAGAGGACACGGGAAATGTGGTGTGGCCGCATCCAGCCTGGGGGTGATTCCCTCTGTGCTGGCAGGGGGAGGCTGCTGCGTCTCGCGCCGTGCCGCGGTGCGTTTAGTCCAGGCCAGCAGGCACCGGGGGGGTTGGCTGCTGTCAGCTTTTGTGTTTCTTTTTTTTTCTTCTTTTTTTTTTTTTTTTTTGCAACCACAAAAGGAAGGCAGAACCTCGATCCCCGCAGCCCTGCAAATCCCCTGCTGCTCCCGCTGAGAGCCGCGGTGCTGGTGCGGGCTGGATGTGCCCGTTCGTTCCCTGAGGACCCCCCCTGGGCACCCCTCGGGCACCCCCCAGGCACCCTCCGTGGGGCTGGATCCGGACTCTGCCCGGGGCCACCCAGCAGTGAACATCCTGCCGGCGTCTCTAGCGCAGCAGCTGAGGTGTTGCAGCCACGAAATCAGCGATGCAAATGCGCCCAAAATTCAATCAGCCGAGCCAGGCACAAACCCGTTAACCCCTGGCGGGGCGGCACCAGCAGCACCCAGCCCCAGGAGCTCCCTGCAAATGGGGGGGGGGGGGGCACACTGGGACAGTTTGGTGGGGCTGGGGGCAGCAGCAGCAGCAGCAGAGCCCTGAGCTGCAGCCCCCCCGCAGCCCCTGGCTCCCCTTGTGCTGCGGAGGAGCCCCCGGCTCGCAGCCATCTGGCTGGGGTGTATTAAAGGAGTGGAGGAGCCGGAGAGAAACGAGGTCAGGGCTGCAAGGCCGGGGCTGTGACGGTGGCTGGGGTGAGCTGGTGCCCTCCTCCCCTCCCTGGCAGCAGGATCCGGCCCTGCCCAGCCCCAGCCCCAGCCTCCAGCTCGCTGGCACAGCTGGGGACGGCGGCGTGGACTTTGCGCAGCCGTGACGTTATCGCAGCCCAGGGGAGAGCAGCGGGGCCAGCCCCGGCTGCTGCAGCAACCTGCCGTGCCCTCGCGTGGGCTGGGGACGTGCAGGGCACCGAGCAGCAGCAGCAGCAGCAGAGGGGGAGCACACAGACACTGCTCATACCCCAAAATCTGCAGCAAGGCGAGCGCAGCGCTCACCCCATCCCAGCGCACCCCGGCCCTGCTGGGGGGGTCTCCAGTGCCGCTGCCTGGCCCAGCCACGGGGGGTGCGGTGACAAAAATCTGCCCCCGCGTGCGTGAGCAGCAGCAGCAGCGTGAGTGCACGAGTCCCCATAGGCAGCAGCCTGCATTTCATGCATTTTTCAGAGGAAGAGGGTTAGTGGGTCACTGCAGCGCCAGAGGCTTTGCTCCAGCTGAGCTGCTGCGCTGCCAAACCCACCGGGGCCGGCGCTGCCTGCGCGGTGGCGAGGGGCCGGGCACGGCGGTGGTGAGGGGCTGCCCTCGGCTCCCAGGCTGCAGCTCCCGGGGCTGCAACGTCCCCGCCAGCCCCGGGAATTCCCCGCTGGAGGCAGCAGCCAAAAGCCTCGCAGCCACCGGGAGCCAAGGAACAGAAGCGGGACGCAGCCGGACAAATCCCCGGCGGGCAGGGAGCGTGCAGGGGGGAACCAGAGGCCCCCAAATGGTGTGGGGGCAAGGCGTGGGGGTCCCCAGGGATCCTCGGGGGGGTGTCCACGCACAGCCCTGAGCCGCGGGAGCTGCACGATGCCTGCAGGGCGCGGCGCGGGGAGGCAGCCGCGGTTAAAAGTTAACGCGGAGAGACAAAGCGCGGCGGCGATGGCAGCCCCAGCCCGCGCCTCCGCAAACAGCCCGGGCTTTATGGCAGCCCAGCCCTGATAACGGGGTTATAAAGCCCCCCTCCCTCCCCACCATGCTGCCGTCCTGCTTGCACACGCGTGTGCACGGCTGCATGCGTGCACGGGTGTGCCCCAGCCCCGCAGCGGTGGCACTGCTGGGAGCGGGCTGCGCCGGGGGGACGCGGTGCAGCGCCACGACCCCGTCCCCATCCTCGTCCCCGTCCCCGTGCCCGTGCCGTGCATCCCGCCGCCCCCAGCCCCGCGGGGATCCCGCTGCCGCCGAGCAGCCGTTGCCATGGTTACGGCCATGCAAGTCTGGGCGAAATGCAGCTGCGGCGGCGGTGGGGGCGGGGAGGGCCCCGCTGCCGGGGGATGGCGGCCACGGCACGGCCACCGCGCGGCCACCGCACCCGTGGCACCCCTTGGCACCTCTGCCCAGAGTGAAATCCGTGGCAGGAGAGTGGGGAGCACGTGGGGGGGGACTGGGAGTGCTCCTTTCCCTGTTTTCCCCCCAAAACAGGGGCTGCACCCCGGTGGGACGCGGTCACGGCGCGGTGCCACCGCGCTCCTTGCCTGCTGCAGCCCTGCTGCAAGTGCCCACCCTAGGGGGTTGGCTCCAGGACCCCCCCCCAGCACATCCCCTCAAACCAAAGGAGGCAAAGTCTGGGGGCACGGCACAGCACCCCTGAAGGGAAGCAGCCCCCCAGAACCCCTCGTGAGGGTCCCGGGGCTCTGCGGGCACCCAGGCGGAGCCCCGTGGGCGCCGTGCCGTGTCCTGCGCTGCGCTGCGTGGCCCCGGGGACGCTTTCGGTTTTGCTCTGTGGTGGAGGGGAATTCTGCTCCAGGCGGTTGGGCAATCCAGGCCGGGACAGCAGGGACAGGGAAGGAGGGGATTTCTGATGGAAAGTTGCAGACAATCCCGGCGCTGACGTCTGAGTTCCCCGCAGTTCCCCCCCAGCTCCTCCCCGCAGCCCACCTGGGGGCTCGAGCCCCTGCCCTGGTGCTGCCCATCCCCGTCTGCCCGCAGCCTGTGGGGGTCACGGGGGGGCCTGGCGGGGCTCCTGGCCTCGACACCCCAAATTTATTAGAGGCACAGCCCGGTCTGGTGCTGCACAGAGACAGGGGATGCACACACACACCCCCATCACCCCCAAATTAGCTGGGATTTCTGGCAGAGGACAACAGGGAGGGTAAGGGCACGGCACCCACAGCCTCCTAGCGAGGCCGTATCGTTAGGACGAGCGAGGCTGGGCAGGATAAGTGAGGCTGGAGGCTCGCCCTCCCCCAGGTCCCAAAAGCAGCCAGAACAGAGGCTCCCAGCACCCCAAACCTCCCTCCCGATCCCGGTCCCTCGAGCAGAGTCCCGTTGGCCTCCCTGCCTCCCTTCCCCCACGGCCTCCCCATGTCCCCCCCGCGCACACACTGGCCTCTCTCTGCCCGGGCCGTCAGATGTTGCTGAAAGGGAACAATGCGACGTATTGTCTGCCCTGCTCGCAGGCATCAAAACCCAGCAGCGCAACAAAAAGACACATTGACTGCCCGGGAGAAAGGGGCCCATGCAGCCCCGGCGGCGGGGGGCTGGGACCGCTGCAGCCCAGCGCCGCTTTCCTGTCCCGGGTCTGGCCACCACCGAGCCCCGGGGGGCTCGGGTACAGGCGGTCACCCCCCCTGGGCTGCCGGGTCGGGGGGCTGCATCCAGCCCCTGCGCTCAGCGGCGTCCTCGGGGTCTGGATGTGCAGGAGGAGAAGCTGCATGGGAGGGGAGGCTGCAGGTGTGCGGGGTGCGCGGGACCTGGGGCACCCACTGCCGAGTCCCCTCCAGCAGCACCCCAAGGAGACGCAGGGCTCGGGAGCCCTCCAGGAGCAGCGGTGTCCCCAAAAGGGACACACCATCCTCACCCCATCCCCACCTGCAGCAGAGGCCGGGGCGAGCTGCTGTCGTGCAGCCCCATCGGGGCATTGCCCCGCTGAGGAACAAGGGATGACCCCAAACTGTGTCCCCCTGGGTGCGCAGCTCCGCTCCGGGCACAGGCAGCTCTGGAGGTGGAGGGAGCTGAGCCCTCGCTGGGGACAATGACAGCAGGACACGGCCGTGCTGCACACGGTGAGGCACGCACCCAGCCCCAGCTTCCTCGCCACGCTGCAGCCGTGGTGGTGCGCGGCGCGTGGGCACGCTCCCGGGGCACCTCCGCAGGCGGCTCCGGAGGAAACGGGATGGGAAAAGCTGCACTTGGCCGCAGAGCCGCTTTTGTTTCCATTATAAACTTCCCTTCCAGCGAGGAAGGAGGCTCGGAACGCTCCCCGCTCAGCCCCCCAGCTGCAGGACCCTGCCAGCAGCCCCGGCCAAGGCAGGAGGGAGCCCAGCAGCACCCAGCCGCTCTCCCGTCCCCGCTGCCAGCTGGACGCTGCGGCCCCTTTTCTCTCCGGACAACGCCTGGCAGCCGTCCTGAGCTCGTAACGTGACCGAACCGGCAGCACACGGCTTGGTCAGGGTCAGGGAGCCCTTTATCAGCGCTGAAATGTAGCCTACGGTGGGAGGCAGGAGATACGGTGCGGGGGACGCGCGTCCCGCCGGGGCGCAGATGCTGCGGCCGGTTCCCGTTCTCCCACCCGGTGTGGGGTGCCCGTTCTGGGTACGGGGAGGCACCCGGGGGCCCTCGCTCCCCGTCTTGGGGTGAAGCAAAGCCAGGGCTGTCCCCTGGGTCAGCCAGCCCCAGCAAATGCTCCAGCTCCTGGCCAAAAAGCGGGGCAGATGGCCTCCGAGAGAGGAGAGGAGGTGCGGGGCTCGCCCTGCTCCAGCTGCCAGCCTCTGCCCGCAGCCTCCCTGTGTCGGGGCCAAGCAGAGCGGGGTGCATGGGGTGCGAGCAGTGGGGAACATGTCTCGGCCCTGGCTGCTTCCTAGCACCCATCC
This sequence comes from Aythya ferina, assembly GCF_964211825.1. Classification (NCBI taxonomy): domain Eukaryota; kingdom Metazoa; phylum Chordata; class Aves; order Anseriformes; family Anatidae; genus Aythya; species Aythya ferina. The sequence continues at coordinate 1,097,806 of NC_140322.1, read as the reverse complement.
CGTGCCCGTTCTGGCTGAGCAGGGCTGGTGCTGCCCCTGCGCAGGACGGGGGGGATGTGAGAAGGATGTTACCGAAGTGAAAAGCAGCCCCAGAAATAGAAAATGCAGTTACACAAGGCACCGGTTGCCATGGGATCTTCACAACCAAAAATGATGGGCCTCTGGCAAATACAAGAACGGGCCCTTTTATGTGTTTCTATGGGAAGTCAGCGCCTTGCTGCAGCCTCCGGGCTGGAGCCTTTCCCAGGGCAGGACGGATTCGGAGCCGTTGGTTGCGGCACCGGCCCCAGCCCCGCGGCTCTGCCCCTGAGCCTGGTGGGGAGCAGGGCTTTGGGGCCAAAATCCCCCTGGCCCAGAGCGTTCCCACCTACCCACGAGTGGCAGCAAGAAACCTCAAGAAGAACGGGGCCTGGATAACCCAGCATGGGTCAAGAGACAAGAGAAAGCCCCTGAAGGTGCCCAGGACCCCTTTTTGTGTCACAGACCCGGGTGGGTGCTCGGCAGCGACCCACCAGGCCCCGCAGTGGTGGCACGGCGTTGGAGGTGACTTCTGCTTGCACGAGGGGCTGGAAAAGCCCCCTCCATCACCACGAGGCCCTCGTCTTCCTCCTGCGCCTGGCCAGATCTCTTCCTCCCGAAATCCCCCAGCACATGGCTGGAGGTTTTCCTCCTCTCCGTGGGGATGGCCCCAATCAGCCCCACGGCCTCGAGCCTTCAACCTCCCAGTGCAGCACAAGCAGGGACCGGGCAGGGCACGGCAGGGGACATGGGGACAGGGGGGGCACGGTGGAGGCAGACCCCAGCCATAACCACAGCCGAGGGCTGTCTGCAGGAGCTGCCACGGGGTCAGGAGCTGTCACCATCCGCCCGTCCCTCTGCGTGCAGCCCGGCCCCGCACTCTCCCTGCTGGAATTCTCTCCCCGGAGAGCTCTAATTAGCTAATTCCTTTGCTATTTATAAATCAATATGGAAATCCCTCCGCTCCATTCCCAGCGCCATTGGCTGCCCTGGCTGGGCCCCTGCTAACTCGGTTAAGATCCTGGAGCAGATGATGCGAGGCTGCTGAGTGGCTCCAGATCCATGAATAAATAATCGCAGCAGGTCCTCGCCGGGGAGCGACGCGGGAGGCAGGGGCAGGGCACGGGCAGGGGGCTGCGTCCTCCTGCCCTGGCTCCAGTGCACGCGGGGGCTGCCGTCGCCGCTGCGTCCTGCGGGCTGTCAGCGCTTCACACCTCATAAATTAATAATCAGCAAGCCGTTTAAGTAGGTCTGGAAAGTGGAAAATAACATCAGCAGAGATGTCTCATCCCCGAGGCCCTGTAGGCAGGAGCGGCGCGCAGGAAGGCAGACAGATTTGTCTGCCTGTCCATCTGCTGGAGTAGGCAGACAGCCCCGTAATCTGCCCGTCCGCCTGCACCCTGCAAATCCCCGCCGCTCCCCGAGCAGCCCAAGCCCTGGGAGCCAGCAAAACCCTCGTGGGGTTCAGGTTTTGGGTCGTGCTGTGGATTCCAGCGCTGTGCGTCACAGCTCTTGCCCCCACCCAGCTGTGTGCACACCCCTGGTAGTGTCACCCTGCGTGGCACGGCGTGCTCCGTGCCACCAACACGCCCGAGAGCAGCCTGGTGACAGCACAGGGGCTGCTGGCTGCACCCCAGGAGCACCAAGCACCCCTCCAGAGCCCGCTGAGCGCTCCTGACCCCGCTGCCATCGGCACGGGCAGGGCAGGCATCGCGGGGAGGGTGGCCCTGGGAGGGGGAGGCAGGTTGGGAACCCACGGGGAAGGAATCTATTTATAAAGCCATCCCCTGCGCAGCTTGCAGGGGAAGGAGGCTTTCAAGAGAAGCTGGGATCAGGAGCGATGTGGCAAGCAGGGATGTCGCGGAGATGAAAGCCACTAAAAAAGCGCACGTGAGCTTTGTGGCACTGCTGCTGGATGCCAAAAGGGGGGCTGCCCCCCCCACCCCCCGGCAGGGCTGCATCTCGACCTGTCTCATCATGCTAAAGTTTGCCCTTTAGGAACATCACATCTGCCTCCCGTCACTTCAGCTCGGCCCTCCGATGGCTGTGGCAGGGGAGCAGCGGGGTGTGAAGCGTTTTGTCCCCTCCAGCAAAGCGTGGAAGAGACCTGGGCTCTGCGTGGGGGCCGAGCGAGCGGCACGGAGCACGGCCCCAGCAGCAACCCTGATAGCCTTGACCCCAGCCCCATCCCTCCCACCTCGAGCAGGGACCCTGCTGCTCCTCCGAACACCCTGATTGCAGCAGGGGACCCAGGCCATGCTCATGCCCAGGACGTGGGGACAGGAATTGGGCTTGGCTTGGACACTGCCCAGCACCGGGTGGCCGCAGGGGCAGAAACTGGGGGTCACCACCCCCGGCTCTGCCAGATTTTAGACCCAGCAGGTAGCGCTGGGGGCACTGGGCACCAAGTGGCAGAGACACGGGGCGATTTTTGTGTTTATCGACAGATTTAATGGACTCGCTTGGGCCGTTTGTCTTGCCAAAGCAAGCAGCCTCACCACGCTCTGAAAACCGGGTGCTTTTCGACCCGGGACATCCTCCGCAGCCCCCTTGCAGCCCCGACGGCCGCTGCCCCCCTCGCAGGCGGCTCGAGGAGCGGGCGGGCGAGCCAGCAGCCGGGCAAAGGCTTTATCAACTGGCAACCAAAAGTCAATAAGGAAGATGCCGCCTGCTTTAATTAACAGCGCAATTTCTCTCCGACGGGGGGGAGATGATGTGCGCCGGGGGGGGGGAGGGAGGACGGAGACAAAACATGACCTTGTTGGCGGAGAGCACACAGCCCAGCATTGTTTTTCCCCCCCCCCCCGGAGACGCTGGCCTTGATGCTGCACGGCCCCTGCGGCCAGCTGGGTGCTGGGTGCTGGGGGCTGGGGGCTGGGGGCTAGGGGCTGGGGGCTGCCCGGGTTGGGGTGGTGTTGGCAGGGGGGGCTGCAGACCCCAGCACGGTGCTGGAATGGGTCGTGGCAGGGTTTGGGGCTCAGGGCGCAGCTCTCGGAGCGTGGATGCTGCTGGTGGGGTACGGGGGGGGCAGCTCCCACTGGCACAAGGGGGTCTCGCTCTTGGGACCCTCCTGGGGGTGCCGGGAGGGCTGAGCCCAGGTCGCTGCCCCCCAGCTGCTGCTGGCTCGCCACAGGAGCTGTGGCCCTTGTCCCTTGTCCCTGCTGCTTGGCATCGGCCTCGGCTCAGTCCCACTTTCCTTTCCCATAAACTCTTCCTTTCCAGGAAATCCAAGAACGGACGGCGAGGGCTGCGGGGGCAAACTACCGGGCTGCGTGCGGGGGCGAGCCAAACAACAACCCAAATGCCACCCCCAAGGGACCTTCCCGGGGGCGGGCAGCACCCTAGGGTGAGCGACACCCCAGGGTGTGCGACACCCCAAGGTGGGAGACACCCAAAGGTGGGCGACACCCCGGGGTGCCGGCACCGGGGGCAGCACCGCTCCCCCTCCGGCTCCCTCCCCATCCCCAGCGGGGGCTCCCCGGCCGTCGGGGGAGGTGGGGAAGGGCAGAAGCCCCCCGGCCCCGATGGGGCGGTGGCTGCAGCCCGGTCCCCCCGCCCCGGGGGCGGTGTCGGCTCCGTCCCGCCCCGTCCCCGCTCCTTATCAGCGCCCCGCCGGGGGGCTGCGCCCACTGCCTCTCGGCGCCGAGCGGAGCCGCCGCGGCGGGGTGGGCGCCGCACTCATGGGCAGCCAGGGCTCCAAGGCGGCCAAGGCGGAGGGGGGAGCCCCCCCGGCCGGCCACGCCGCCGCTACCGAGCCCTCTAAAGCCAACGGGCAGGTGGGTACCGGGAGGGAACCGTGGAAGGAACCGGGATGGATGCGGGAGGGAGGCACCGTGCGCACCGCCGGGGCAGGGCGGACAGACAGACAGACAAAGGCGGTGGCTGCTGCTCGGAGGGGAGGGGGCGGCCGAAACCCCGTGGTTGGGGGGGGAGAGGAAAGAAGGGAAGGATATGGATGGGGTCTTCCCCGGGGGGGCTCCGGGCTGCGGAACCGGCCGGCACCGAGCCGCGCCCCGGGCCCCCCTCCCGGCACCGGGCGCGGAGCGCGGGCGCCGCCCGGTGGCAACGCGGGGACCCCCCCCCCCATCCCCTTCCCCTTCCCCACCCGGTGCGAACGCCCCCGCCCCGGTGTCTCTCCCCCCCTTCCCTTTTCCCGGCTCGGTGCCCCCCGCCCCAGGTGGCTGCGGGGGGATTTTGGGGGGTTTTGGGGCGCCCCACCCCGCCTGGCTGCGGGTTTGGGGGGATTTGGGTGTTGGGGGGTTTGGTGACCCCTCCCTCCCCAGCTGGCTGTGGGGTGGGAGGGATTTGGGGTTTTAGGGGTTCTCGTCCCAGCTGGCGGTGGGCTTGGAGGGTTTTTGGGGGGGGATTTGGGTTTTTTTGGGGAGTGGGTGCCGGGTCCTGGGTGTGCCTAACGCGGAGCTGCTCCCGCAGGAGAACGGCCACCTGAGGCTCAACGGGGACATGACGCCCAAGGCGGGGGGCGAAGCGGCCCCCCTCAATGGCAACGGCTCGGCCGAGCCCCCCCAGGAGGACAGCAAGGGCGAGCTGGGTGCCGAGGATGCCATCGAGCCGGCCCCCGCAGCCGAAGGTGGGGACGCGAAGCCCGAAGGCGCCGCGGCCCCCAAGGACACCCCCAAGAAGAAGAAGAAGTTCTCGTTCAAGAAGTCCTTCAAGCTGAGCGGGATCTCCTTTAGGAAGAACAAGAAAGAAGCCGGGGACTCCTCCGCGTCCTCTCCCACGGAGGACCAAGGCAAGGCAGAGGCCAAGGGAGAGGAGCCCCCCTCCGGCTCCGGCAGCGGGACGGAGCCCTCGGCCCCCCCCCAGGAGGGGCAGGCGGAGGAGCGGGGCAATGCGGGGCCGAGCGGGGCCGGGGCTGCTGGCGAGGGGCAGCAGGAAGCCGAGCCCAAGAGGGAGGATGCAGAAGCAGGGGAGAGCAAGGAGGAGGAGAAACAGCAGCCGGGGGACCCCCAGGGGGATGCAGCCAAACCAGAGGAGCCCTCGAAAGCCGCGGGGCCTGAGCCCACGGCTCCCGCGGCGGCGGAGCAGAAGGAAGAGTAGAGCCTGCTTGGCATCCACCTAACTTGAGACTCTTGCGCCATCCTCTCCACCCCAGTAACACCACGGACTCGCTGCCTTGCCCACACACCTCCCCTCTCCGGTGTAGAACTGACAGCGCTTTCTAAAACCCAGCCCTGAATTATTATTTCTTCCCCTCGCCCCCACCTCTCCTGTTAGGAAGCTGGTTTGGATTCCCACCACCATCACAACTCGGAGTGTAGTTTTACCTGAATCCTTTAAAACTGTGGAGGAAGACTATCCTGTACATAACTGGAATTTACAGTTTGTAAGACCCCAGAGCCCGCGTCCTGCTCTGGTCTCTGCTGGCCTCCCGACCGTCCCCACGCTCCTCCGAGCCCAGCAAGCCAGTGACTGTTCAGTGGATTCTTTTTCTCAGTTTACATTCCTGGTTCTGACTTCATTTAAAGTATTTTGTGCTTTTTATAGAAACCAATGGTTTAAAAGCTAATCTGGTTAGTTTTTTTTATAAAGTCTTACTATTGGCTTAAAACCGTAAAGCTTGTAAGTCCGCTGTGTTTAATTCTGCTTCTAGGGGATAACTTTTAGGGTCTGGGGTGGAGGGAGGGGGCCTGCCAGCTGTATAATGTGAAGCAACATTTGTTTTCTCTGTAAATAATTTTTTAATGGCCAAAACACTTGATTTGCAATTTTCTAACTTCTAAAAAAAAAAAAAAAAGCTGTATGGGTTTTATTGTAACATTTGAAAGGAATAAATGGTGACCCCTTTATGGGTGAGCTTGAGTCCTTCTTGTCCTGGATGCCAGACAAGGGCCAGCGAAGATAGCAGTTGCTTATTTAGTTCAACAGCTGCTGCATTTAATCACCCCAGCCCTGGCTCTGCTCGCAGTTAATTGACTTGCAGCAGATGTAGAGCTACAGCCACAAAGGACTTTCTCACACCAGCCTCTTGTCACTGCTACCTTAGGATGCCCCTTGGCTCTGTACCTGATTTCGGGAGCCCTAAGCATGGTTCCTGGGGGGTGGAGGGGGGATGTCTCACTAGGGATGCCCCAGTGTAAGTTTGGTTTAATTTTTTGTGGCTCTAGGAAGGAGCTGATCCTGCGCTATGGGGACATGCCTGATTGTAAGAGCTAGCAGCCAGGATCAAAGATTTTTCCTTCCAAAATGAAGGCGTTTTGGATGCCTCCATTATTTCTTCTGTGGTCTGCCCTGGGGAAGGAAGGATTGCTGCCCACCTCAGAGCAGCTGCAGAGCACAAAGGCAGCAGCCCCCAGCAGCTCCTCCTGCCCCCTCGGGCTGTGTAGGACAGCGCAGGGCCTCCTGCAGCTAATGGCCGGCTCCTAATCCCCCTTTAACCACCTGCCCCCACTGTTTGGGCTGCCAAAGGGAGCCCGGAGAGAAGCCAGGACCGAGGGCTGCTGGGCACCACCAAGGCAGGGCCACCAGAGCTCCTCCATGGCCCTCGATAGAAGCCCAAAGGGCTTTATGCAGCTCATCCTCCTATCAATAACGGGAAACAAAAAGCAAATAACCCGCTTCCAACTGCAGAAGGTATTTATTATCATCAATAATGGGAAACTACAGCAAGCAACCCGCTTCCAACCGCAGCAGGCATTCATCCCCATTAACCTGGGGCAATAAAATAAAATTAAACGCAGGCGCTGCGATCTGCAGATTATTTCCGAGCTGGAAGATGGCTCCGCGTGCCCCCCGAGGCCCAGCTGCAGCAGGCCCAGCCGAGAGGTGCCGGGCTCGAGGCCTGTGGCGGAGCCGCGCGGCGGCAGCCATTTTAAGAGAGGCTGGGAGGGAGGGAGGGAGGCCGCAGTCGCACATTGGCATGCATGAGATAGCAGGGGTGACTGGAATTGTACGCTTGTTTTTGTTCGAGGAGAAGAGGATTTTAATTGTGTGCTGGGGGGAGAAGGATAGCTAAGTTTCCCGGAGTATTGTTACAGCACTGAAAGGCAGCTGAGCCACTCAAAGCTTTTCTTTAACTACCTAAAGAACGGATTGGGCTTGGGAACCTTCCATGTGCATTTCAGCTGTGATCAGCACTCAGTGCAAAATTAACCTGCTCCTAATTTTATTTTTTTCAATTAAATACCGCATTAAAACCATTTAAGCTCATGCAAAAAAATATATAATATACTCCCTTCCTATAACCTATTTTTCCCTTTCCAGACTAACATTGCTTTCAGAGCAAGAGTCAGTGCATGAAGCACTGTACCACCAAGCTGCAACCCCAATCAGCATCAGCAGTGCTGCTGGAGGAGAACCTGGCTGCAATTTCAGGAGGACAAGAACTGCCCCCACGATCCTCAGTAGAAGAGGTGTGAGCACACAAAATGTACAGCATTTCAACTTACCTTTTCTGGAGAGAAAGGGTCACAAGGAGAATTTCGAGGCTATTTTATCAAATGCAGGGGAACAAAAAAATAAGTCAAGGAAATATCAACATCTACCAAAGGAACTGAAGCATTCTTTTACATGCAGCATGGAGCATGTTCCGTATACAATGCTACAGGCTTCAGTAGATGCATTTGAACCAATATACCTAGCCACTCCCCCAAAAAAAACCAAAAGAGGGGGAAAAATAATCTTGCCTTACATTTCTTTTCAAAGCCACTGTCATTTTTTTTGTTGTAGGGATCTACACTACACTATGATCACCATAAAGCCACCGCAACATTTTCCAGTAGTGACTCTGAAAACCAACCACCCTCCCACTCTATCCAAGTGTTTCCTCTCAGCACAAAGCAGTACAAACTCAGGCCAACCATAGAAATGTACCAGTTTTATTACAAAGGTTCTCAAAATTCAAAATAAAAGCATCTTTAAAAAACCACAATATATTTCCCCCCCCAGACACAAAGATACACTGATCTCTCTCGCTTCACATACAAACACTGAAGAGCGGGAGTGAGACGTCACTCAGATTCCAAGAGACTAAAAAACTTACGGTGGAAAAGGGAAAAAAAGTATTTAAAAAAATAAAACATTTTAAAAATAACCTGTGTTAAGTTAGCAGCATTATTAGAGTTGAAACCATCAGCAGCACTCCGTGGGAGGTACAGATCCTCTTATGGACAGAGGAATCCCCCTGAGAAAGGAGAGCAGCGAGTCAAAACTGCCTGCAAAACTTCTGCAAAGTTGGAGCTCAGCAAAGCATTTCACAGAAAGCTCATCTACCGATCAGCTGTACAAAACGAGATGCAAGAGAAAGGCCAGTTCTGATCACAAAAGACCTTTGGGTGTGAGATAATGTGTGGGAGTAGGAAGAGGAGTAGTTATAAAAATGTACAGAGCCCCATCTGCTGTTCCCTTGTACAGATAACAGCTCAGACTGCTGATAAAAAGTTCTCCCTATTTACTGGCCTTGAGAGCAAAGAGAGGAGAGGTTCAACCTGAAAACATTTGTATGCTTCACTTCAGAGAAGTTTTTCAGTGAGCGACACATGTCGACAAGACGCTTCAGCTGGGCTCGGTTTGTCTGGTCTTTACACGACTTGGGAATTTCTGCCGTGGTTTCAGTTAGGACACAGATCGGGATAGAGAAAGCAAATTACAGCACACGTAGCTGAGGGCAGAACAAGCTGGAAAAGCGAAGCAGGCGGCCAGACGGGCAGTAACTCACCTCCCCCCTGCAAAGAGGGGCATAAGTATAGAAAAAAATGTATAAAAACTTCACGCCTTCTCTTACTCGAGATGCATAATGCTGCCACACTAACTGGATCTGCAAGATCTTGGAAAATGTTAACCACCACATTAGGGTGATTTTCGTTTTGCATTTTCCAGATCTGCACCTGCAGGGCTCTTGGGCAGATTCACTCAAGCAATTTTCAGATCTGCTTTTAAGCTGCTTCATCTCTTTCCACAAGTTTGCTGCAGGGAGGTAGCCAACTCTATTCAAGAACTGCACTATTTGACCCTGAGAAGCGGCACCAGCTTGCAGTTACTTGCCATGGTGGAATCAGACTGAAGACCAAAGGAATAGTCAGTCTTCTCTCACAGGCTTCGTTTGGGAATTCATATCTCCCATCAAAAAAAAAAAAAAAGAAAAAAGAAAAAAGAAAAAAAGAAAAAAGTTTCATGGCCATCTTTCCACCTAACCTGAAATGCAGATACTACTTCTACTTAAATTATTCTTTTCCAAGGGCGGTTACTTCAGAGGAGAGTAAAGAAAGGAAGTGATTTTTTTAAAAGACACACTAAGGAGGCAGTGGAAGGCAAGAGTGAAACTTCCCAGTCACCAATCCTGGGCAGTGCAGGTCTCTCTACTCCGCAGAATCCTCCCTATCTGCTCCCAGAGGAGTGCAGCAAGGAATAATTTACAGTTCTCAAGTCATTTATATATTTATATAGAAATATATACAGAAACATATATAAAATATAAATCCTGTGGAATGGGAGGCAACCGGAGAAGCTAACCTATGATAACTATGCACTGACAGGGACTGTCCAGCTGCAGCCATCTTAGGTAGATTTTGTCTCTTCCTTCACCCTGTGGAAGGAAATAGGGAAGAATATGGTTTAAACAAGTACCTCAGGCTGTACCCAAGCTAGAGCTGCAGCCTTAAAAAGGCTGATCAGATAGCCCATCCTAAAAACACCATACTCTGATGTCAATCTCCCCCTAAAACTAGTAATGTATTGAATACACAGTACTTTTGAGCCCTTTTCTTTGAGGGCTTTCACAGTGCTTTATCAGGTGTGCTGTTCTACCTATGCAAACTTCTCCCCATGACAAAGCCATCCCAGCTACCACATCTCCCTTCCAACCCCACAAGTTACACAATAACCCATCGGGGGAATGCACAAGGAAGTACAAAGGCAGCCAGTTAATTGCCAAGCCAAGAGACACGGGGCTCACCCTTTGGGTTCTGGTTTTTCCTCTTTTGCTTTTTCCTCTTCTTTTTCCTCTGGAAATGAGAAAGAAAAAAAAAATTAAAAAAAAAGACATGGTAGAACGGTAGGAAAGCACACACCAGGCAAAGTTCCATGCAGCTGGGAGGGCTTCCAATCTTACCTTTCTTTTCCTCTTCCTCCTTTTCCTCTTCTGTTTTCACACGCTTCGCTTTCTTAAAGTTGGCAACGTTTTTGCGCCCTCCTTCCCCTTCATCTTCAGAGTCAGAGAATTCTTCATCACACGATATTCTCTTATCAGAATTGCGGACTGAGAACGTGAAGGGGAGAAGAGGTTGTTTCAGCAGAGTTAAAAGTCAGAAGACACCGAGCACTAACTTCTCCAAGTGCATCTACACACGTGGGAAAGAACTGATAAATCTACGTAAGTCACAATTAGGCCACAGCGAAAGCACTTCATCTTTCTACCTGCCGTCTCTTTTAACTGATCACTTCTGACTGCTCCTGCTTAAGATCTAAGATCACATGTAGAGCTTGGATTAGATACAGCGTGATGTCTAGACTTGACAGCATAAGCAGGTTAACCAACTTCACACTGAGAAAATCTGACTGCCAGATCTAAAGGCCATCAGCCAATCTGGATAAAAACTAGCATTTTCACTGAGGCAGGCAACTTCTGGGATCAAACCTGATAGAATACTTTCTGGGAGACTGTCATTGCACCTACATCACAGGAACTGTTTAAATTCTCACATTAAGGCCTAAGTTCTTTCTTTATGGAAATTGTCTCCCAGGGAGACATTTCTCCCAGGGAGAAGAAATCTACCAGCCCCGCAGTACTCAGCCTCATTGCTTCATTACAAAATCAATCAGAACACTGGAAACAGATTCAAACTGAACGACTCCAGAATTAAAATAAATCTAAATCACGTATCCTCCTGTCTTTGTAAGGTAATTCAGTTTAGTGCCTGCACAGTTCTCCAGCTAACTGATCCCGTTCAGCTTTGGCACCCTGAGGCCCAAAGCTGTACACTTCCCAGCAAGGCAATGCAGCTATGCCAGAGGCAAGTGCCTACTTGAAATGCGTTTCTCAGGATCTTCTTCCTCTTCATCTCCACTGTCTTCCTGAACAGCATCTTCGGGAATTGGCTGCATCTGGACACCAGGGGCATGAGGCAGCATGCGCAGATTCTCAAAGAGACGTTGCCTAGAGCCGCCCAGAAAAGGAATACCTCCGTCAGCAAGAAGCCACCCACGGCTCTGAAGCCCCCAGAAGAAGGTGTCAGTCTTGTGAAGAGGAGCAAACACTTACTTGATCTTCTCGAGATACTCGTTGGTATTCTGGTTAGTCATGTTGGAGGGACTGATGTGCAGCTTAAAGTCTGGTCCAAAGTACTCAAAATAGTCGTTATATGGAAGTTCTGCAGGCAAGTTAAAATAGAACAAAAGCCCAAATTAACAATGAACCAGTAATGAAATACCTCATACACAGTGGGCTTCAGTGCTACATAAGAGCACAACTGCATTTTCCTAGGGGTAGGAGCTGACGCTTTCATAGCCCAAACTCAGATCAAAGCAGATAGCTTAGCAACAAGAGCCTAAGCTTACTTGGCAGTTAAACACGCTCAGTGCACACAAAAGTTTTCAGTTGAAGGTCATCTCATTTCAGTACAACAACAAACCTGCTGGGTACCTTTTAATGGAGGAGAGACCTACAGAAATGTAACGTAAGCAACAGCTACTGAAAATCAGAGAATTAAAAAGCTCTTCCATGGTAATAATCAAGAGCTAAAGAAACATCTTAGGGTTCCTGCCTCTCCTGCAGCAACATTGTGTCCCTGAGCTCTGTTACCAGATAGTCATTGTCCCTTTGTCTTGCCTCAAACACTGCAGGGGAGAATTATTACCGTTTGGGATTTCAGTGTCCAAAGCCACAGCAGTTTCGTAGGTCCAGCATCTAGCCACGTTGCGGATCGTATAGCCACCTCCTCCCAGCATCAGCATAGGCAAATTAAAACTTTTTACAAACTCCACACACTTGGCATGACCTGAAGCAAAGGCAGCGGGGAAAAAAGGCCATAGCTTCATGACATAAAGGACAAACTTCTCAGTGAAAACCGATTATTTGTGCCAGTTTAACACAGGCACTGTACAATACAGTTCTGGCCTCTCAGGATCACAGACCAGGCCTTGGTATTTTGATGGAAGCACTGTACTCTTACCTTTGATGGTCAGATTAAAACAACCCAGCCTGTCTCCTGACAGAGAATCCGACCCGCACTGCAAGACAACTGCGCTAGGCTGGAACGTCTCCATCACTTTAGATATCACCTAAACAAGAAACCCATTGTTACACTTTCTCCACAGGACAGTGTCACAACAACACAGTAATGTCCACGTCAGCAAGCAACAAGAAGACATCCCTAGTGTTCCCACAGCTGTTGGCTCCCCTGTACTGGTAACACTGGGGCTCTTGCAACGAAAAGCTTACTGATGACAGGCTGCAATTGTTAGGGAGAAATACAGCCCCCGAAGAAACTCATAACAGCAGTTTGAGTCTCCCCAAAGAACGGCTCCACGAGTACCCAACGACAGAGTATGATGCACAAAGCATCACCCAGCAAAGCCACTCACCGGCTTGAATATCGCCTCATAGGACTCATCATCGATTCCATCACGGAGAGGGTAGTTGACAGCATAGTACTTGCCTTTGCCTGCACCAATGTCCTGTTAAAGAGAGGAGAGACCATAAGGTCACCAGAGAATCACCTACAACACAAATATTGTCCATCAGAAGGCAAGAGCCAGTTGACCCCACCAGCAGGTATTTAGTGTACGTGGGTGCATTTGGCTCTCTGCTCAGGGAACAAGAATCTACCACTGTCACCTTCATGTTGTTCTGAGCACACAGCCTCCCACTCCACTGGCAACAGCCACTCTCTTCCACAGCTGTAAAACTGGTGGTCAAAATTCTACTTCCAACCTGATACCACATCTGTACCTGACTTGAAAGAGTGCCACCGTGACCACCATGCGATTCCTTAACGCACAGAACTGACTCAGAGGAAGAAACGCCAGCAAGATGCACCAACACACACAAAGGCACTCCCTGATAAACTTCCACAAAAAGCTTGTGGGACCAAACTGAGCTTGGAAGAAGCTGCAGGTGACCCAGACCCCATCTTCAGAGTCACTTCTCTGAGCATAATTCCACCAGAAGGCTGCTAAATGACCAATATCACAGCCGTGATTTTATGGCTACCCAGACCATGATCACAGGACCAAAGCACCCACTCCAAGAGCCAAGCCAGCTGCCTCACGTATACACCTTTGCTCTCACTAAAAGGATGCTACTTTGAGAGCATTATTTAAAGCAGGAAAACCCAGGAGAGCAGTGATTTTAGTTAGGAATTTCAGGAGTTTTCTGCTAAGCCTTCGTTCTCACCCGTAGGTCCCCTGTTCCTGGGAAGTATTCTCCGTACTTATGGAAGGACACGGTCATCACACGGTCTGTGGTATAGAAGGCTTCCTCCACGCCATCCCCATGGTGAATATCAATGTCAATGTACAGCACTCTCTGGTGATACCTAGGATCAGAAAGGAGTCAAAATGCTGTGTTTCTTCAGAGCAGGAAGAGCCCTCCCCAGCAGAGTACGTGGGCAGAGGGCAAAGAGCTCGGTGCTGATCCTGAGGCTGCACAGCTCCAAGCAGCTGTCGCTCTGGTGTCTACGGGCACCAGAAGTGTGGAGAATGGGCACGTGCCTCAGTCAGCAGTGGAACAGAATCACCAAGGAAAACAAAGTGGCTTTGACTGCTGCAGCTGATCTCTGAAGGCAGACTTGACTCAGTTTATTCAGATTCAGCCAATGGACTCTGCGTTTTTACGTCCAAGCCTCCCACTGAGCTTTGCCTTGAGCCAAAAGCTGTCAGGGTGCTAACCAGCAGACACATCTTACAGCTGTGCCCCCTTTCTCTCAGGGGAAGGAGGAGGGCCTAAGAGCAACCACACAATGCTCCAAGCCTTCTGCTTCCCGCACAGAGCCACAACGGGACACAGCCCTTCTGCAGAGAGGGCACCACATCCCAAAGAGGTAGCTCACTAAGACCTCCCTGAAATACACAGCTAAAAAAAGCGACAAGGAGTGGTAAGGACTCAAAGAGCGGTAAGGAATCCACCTACTTGAGTAGCTCCAAGATGGCTAGGACAATATCGTTGACGTAGCAGAAGCCAGAAGCCTCCGACTTCTTAGCGTGGTGAAGGCCCCCTGCCCAGTTCACAGCGATGTCTGTCTGCTGCTTGTTCAGCTTCACAGCACTGGCTGTTGGGAGAAGGATTAGAAACCGTTAGCACAAGGGCAGAGTACCCATGGCAGGGACAGAGGGGTAAAGCACAGGTCCCTTGTCACCACCTCACTGTTTCTGTGTGCTTTTGGGCACAAGCCCAAGCCAAGGGTTCGAACGGTGGCCGGCTCAACAAGCTAACAGAGACAAGGGAAGAGCAACGCAGCCACTCCTGTGCCTGCTCACACTTTTAACAGCTTCCCATTTATGCCTCAGAGCACAAAATGTGCACAAACAATCCCGCAGCATCTAGCTCGGGGCACAGTTAAAGACAGAGGAGATTTCTCAGGGCCACAGGCACGAGATTTAACAAATGGTTTTATCCCATATATGCTTGGGTCAGTCGCCGAATATGCATGTAGACAAAGGAAGTTCTCTTCCCCCAGCTCCTTCCCAAACTTTCTGCAATTTTGCAAGTCTCCAAGGATGGAAACAAATGCTACATTCTGTGGAACGTGCAACCTTGGGACCGCAGAGCACGCTGCAGTCAGCCCTGGGACGCGCTGCTGAGCCCTGTTCCAGGAAACAAAGATTTCTAGATGTCACCGCAGGAGTAGCGGCCACCAAGCTTTAAGGCCTTTGCACAGCAACCCGGTTTGGTAATACCAAGACTTTCTGCAACAAAGTATTTGAAAACAGAGAAAGCATTTTAAATGTTCCAGCTTTCGATTCCCTCTTGCCTCAGGCCCCGAGCCAGTGGCTTTAAGTAACCCCTTTCTGCTTTCCAGGCTACACCTACTCAGAGCAATATTTTTACAACTTTTTTTTCCTGTAAAGCTCACATCGATTTTTTTTAAATTAAATATGTTGCAGCTGGGGTTTTGTCTATCACATGTTGTTCTATCACTCACAGGCTCCTTCGTCCAGTCGCTGCAGTAACCCCAACTCGTGAAGCTATGCACCACAAACACAAAGGGATCTGCCAGTGTGTAAGGCTTGAATTGTAACGTGACAAGAAATCTGGGTCTAATTATTAAAGAACTCAGAAAGAGTCCCAGGGCTTCCCCAGCACCACCTACAAGGATTACATACATCTGCTCAGGAGAAGAAAAGAACAGATGAGTTGCAAGCTTACCAACGGAGCCTCCAGCAGAGAGCTGACAAAACTCAAACAACCCATCGAACACGGGGCAGTCCTCCCCAACGTTGACTTGAAAAGAATACACAAGAATGAGTAAGACAAAGCCACAGATAAACGCCGAAGCTTATGCTACCGATCTGCTTTTAAAAACTAACCAGATAAGCATTTTAACCAACAGAAAAAATAACCACAAAGGAATCATTGTACACAAAAACAATCAGCCTGAGGTTGCCTGATGAGGCAAAAAGGTTGCTGCTGCCGGGAAGGTGCTCCTGACCCTTGTGCATGTGGTAGGAGCACAGGAAAACCAGTGCCAGGGGCTGTGCTGAGAGAGGCACGCCATCTGCTGGGGCGCACCACGAAGAGATGCAGAACCTCGAAAGAGTGAGCAGCAGGGAGATGCTATGGAGCAGAGCTGTGCAACACCAGGACACGTCCCTAGCAGAAACCCCCGTGCCCCTTGTCACAGCAGCTCATTTACAGGATTTGGCTCTGCTCTGGCAGGGCGTGCTGGTCAGCACAGCCCCTGCAAATAGCCAGCAGCCCTCACCATCATAAATCAAAGCAGTAACAGCAGGCTTGGATCCAAACGAGATTTTGCAAGGTTTGCTTTCACAAGCAAAAAAAAAATCTGTATTTTTGTAGCAATCTCTCTAAAATGTTTTCTTTTCTCTGCTTAATGGGAAAGGCAGAAGCTGCAGATCTCAGCATTAGAAACTCAACAGTACGCAGTCTTTAGATGATGTGATAAGGGAACTGAATGGTCTCCGTGCAGGACACAGATCTCTGAAAAGGACAATGCCCATCACGACACTCAAAGGAAGTAATTGTTCTCCCTTCCCAATTGTTTCAGCAGGGCATAGCAAACAGCAGAGTTTGAATAATTAACTCAAAGAAGCTTTTCCTGTGAAGCGAGGAGAATTCAAGTCATCTGTTTCTGCATGCTTCCCATTACAGCAAATTAAACACTTTGCTTTTTAGGCTGCGGCGCAGTCTTCTCAACTCCTTGGACAGGCAACACGGCATTAGCAAAATTAAATTAGAAACCGTTCATTACCTTCACTGCCCCTCAGAACTTTGTGGGCAGCACTGACAGTGTCTGAGGGTTTTCCTCTGCTCTGCTGGCAAAGACAGGAGGAGCTGCTGTATGGCAGAAGCCAGGGAGGCTTCCCATTAGAAGCTGCCAGGACTACCAGGGAGGGAGGGAGGGATATTAATAACTGGGGTCAATCGCTTGGCTAGAGGCATAAAGCAAGACAAGAGGTGCAGATGCTCTTTCCTCCTTACAGTGGGTGCGTGAGGATCTTTGTATCTGAGACAGAGTCCAGTACGGACGTGGAAACATCCTTGTGGACATCCCAGCCCTTACCCTTTCCTGAAAGGAAAGCTAAAGCAGGCTACAGAGACCTGTCACCGTACCGAGGAGCAGTGACCTTGTCTCCTGTACCACTAATCCCTTCTGAGCCTCCCGTGATAGCCCTTTAGCTAGGCAGAGGTTTGCATTTTACAGGCCTTGTTGAAGAAAAGACCTGTCCTATGCGTGTTTAAGATTAATTTTCTTATTTTGCCTCCTTCAGGTAAATATAGTTCTGTGGAAATACAGCACAGAAAATGTGGACTACCAGAGAGCAGAGTGGGTGTTTATGAGCCATATCAGCTCCAGGGGTAAACAGTTCACTGTGTAAATATGTACTTTGGTATATTAAGGCATATTATTTACTGTAGGAAGTCTTTCAGTATATATTAGTCATGTCTCTCACACGCTCATGCCTAAATATCTATTTCAGCCATGAGTATTTCAGCTCATAGCAGATTTCCAAGTGCCCCTACTTCAGACCTGAGACCCGTATTTCGTTTAATTTGGAAATTACACTTATTGCACATAAATGAATCCCATGGGCTTTTTTTCTGCTCTCGAGGAACGCAGTGTGCATCATCAAAACACTTTAAATGAACCCCAAGCCTTCCCCATCTATTTGTCCTTACTAGCTAGAAACCTAGACAGTCATTGCCAAAGGACTTCAGCTCAGAGCTGCACATAAACCCAAAAAAGGTTTCTGTAACGTTAAAGTGGCCAAGAGGTTTTCAGTGCTTTTGTGGACTGTAGAGGTTGGAAGAGAATGGAGAACATGTCAAGAAAAAAAACAAAAACCATTCTAATACCAAGTGGACAGGCACCATTGTGCATCTCAAACTTCCCCGCTTCCAAACTGCCGTTGCTCTGAAAAGCCTTCAGAATAACTACAGATTTTGGACATGATTGATGAGCTTTTTAAAAATAAATAAATAAATAAATAAATAAATAAATAGCCCTTTCCCACCCTGAGACCTTTGGTTAAAGTTAAACGATCACAAAATCCATGTAGCTCATAAATAGAGTAGTTCGGTCATCTCTGAGCCAGGAAGGTAACTTAGAAGAATTTCCATTAAAACATAAGATCAAAAAAGACCACCAGGCCAAAGGGTTCTCCTCAGCTCTTCTGGCATATTGGTTTTTAAAACGCTGGATTTACCAGGTAAATAAAAAACCAAGTCAGGAGGAAGACAGCCTCCAAGGGTTCCTCCTGCTCTGCTTATCGCCACCTTCTAAAGCTCGCCCAGGAATCCCAGGCGCACAAACTTAGCACTGGCAGCACTACAGCACTACGCCCGCAGCTTACATCTCTGCATCTGCTTGCTGTACTCAGACATGTTATCGGGGCGGATAGACCTCAGGAACTTGATGTAGTCGTCGCTGTGGTACTTGGTCATTTCTTCTGCGTTTGCCTTGTGAGGGCGCTGCAAGGACAAAGAAGAGCAAAGGCTTGTTTGGAAACACATCTCTCCCCTAAAGCCCGTTTCCAGTCCCAGATTTACTCCCAGGGAAAGAAGAAAACAAACAACCAAACCAGCAGCAATAGACAAGAGGAACTTATTCTCAAAGGCAAGGATGCCATTACCACAGAGTGGAACACATTACACATCTAGACAAAGAAAATATTGAAGTTACAGAGAGAAAACCAATTTTCCAGTCTCCAAAGCTTATCTGATGCACAGAGCATCTCCGTGAAATGGGAACGGAAGAAAGGAGAAATGCATCAGTACAACCATTGAAGTTTTTCTTTTCTTTCATTAAACTAAGAGCTGACGATTGAACTACCATCTCCCATACACATTTCTCCTCACTTACATAGATCTCCATCTTCCTGTAGAGGCCGTAGTTCAGCAGCAGGTTGTGGGTCATCCGGATCCTGTGGGGCTTCATCGGATGCCCCTGGCCATAATAATAGTTTCCAACATCACCTGGGGACAGAAGGGAGTTTGTTACAGCGGGGAAAAACACAAATTCCTCCAGACACGACCAGAGTGAAGCCACGGGGCCGTCACCCATCTGTGGGTTTACCCCAGGTCACCTCCCCACCCCGATATTCCCCTGCCTCATAAAGCTGAGCTCACGCTGCTCTCACAGCAGGCACCGCTGTTTGCCCCCTCCTCTCCCAGGGCACTTATTTTCATGAATTTTTTCACAAAATTTAATTGTTGGATTTTGCCATTTGGCTACGGGACGCAGAGCCCGAGGGCTGCCAGGAGCAGGGGATGGCACGAGCAGCAGCAGCACCTGATGAGCCCTGGTTTATTGGGAAATCACAGCGGGTTGTGCACGTAGTTTTACAGCTCGCAGTCACTTTAGGGAGCAGGAGACCCAGCCCAGCCCGGCTGTGACTCAGCTGGGAGCTATTTCGTCACCGGCCTCAGCACTCAGCAAACTGCCACTTCCTCGCAGCACGGCCCTGCCTGCTGCTCAGCGGGATGGGAACGGCGCAAAGCCCGACCCCAAACCATTCTGTGGGTCCTGCAGCGAGACCGGGCGTCCTCGGTCTGCAGCGAGGGGTTTTAACCGGGTGACGAGTCACCACCAAATCCCAAACCCCAAAATTACAGCAAAATGGGGTGAAATCGAGCTCTGGGGAACCAGGTAGGGATGCTCAAAAGCCCATCTAGAAGATGGGAGACCCTGCTAATAAAGGAGTCACCCCCAGGGCAGTTCTAACCTTACACACCCCCCGTGCACCTCGGGGGCCCCAGGAAGGACCCCCGTGGTCCCCAGCTGCTTTCTCCCAGCCTCCCCCCTGTGCCCGGACCCTTCCCAGCAGCTCGGTGCTGATCCCCACTGCAGTTTCCTTCTCCCATCTGAGTTTTATGGCTCAGGGACCTCATTTTGGGGCGTTACTGTGCCAAGATTGCCCAGCCCTAAGCTCCCTGCATGACACCCGAGCAAGCCGGCCTCCCCTAAGTGCAGTTTACACCTTCCCCGACAAAGAAAAAGCACACCTTCACCCCAGGACGGGCTGCGGGTGTTTGCCAGCCCCTCGTAAAAGAGCAGAAATAAAGCACTAAAACCAACCCAGGGAGTGAACGAGGAGGGGACAGCGCTCGTTTCACGGGGACACCGTGCAGGGGTACCCCCCGCTCAGGGCATCCCCGCCCCGTGCCTCTTAGGGTCTGGGGTCGTTGAGGACCTGAGCAGCTCCCCCGCGACCCCACAACACTCTCGGGGTGCAGGAGGAAGTTTGGAGGTGGTTTTGGTGCTTCCTGAGAGCGCTCCTGCAGCGCTCACAGCCCCGGCACCCCGCTGGTTTTGCTGTCACGGGGGGTCACAGCCAGAGACACCCCCCTCCCGCCCCGGGGCTGCCCCCCCCCAGCTCCTGGGAAGCGATCGAAGCCCTTTTTTTGCCTGCCTGGCCCACGAAACCCCTCGCTCTGCTGCTCGCCGGCGAAGCACGTCCGCTTAGGAAGGAAAAACAGCGGTGAAAAGTTTTTATTTGACCTCGCAGACCCAAAGCCTCCGCGTTAGGGGGGGGGGGGAGGGGACCCCGCAGCACCCCCACCGCCTCCGGAGGGCTGAAAACAGGCCCCGAGGTGGGCCGTTTACCACGATTTTTACCCCGGGATGAAGGGCAGGATGTGGGGAAAGTGCCTGAGGAACCCAGCGGGGGCTGCAGGCAGCTCCCACCCCCCGTTACGACCCTGTCCCAATGAGGGGGGGTTACAGAGCCCAAAACCATCCCCCCCCAGCCTTGGAAAAGAGAGAAGAAAGAAATCTGCCAGCCTGCAGCCTGAGATGGGACTGAACGATGCCCCGGGATGCTGGGACCCCCCCCAAAAAAAATACACCATGGGGCTGGCCCCCATCCCAAGCAGGAGTTCCTGAAGAGCCTCTGTGCCCCCCTAATGGAGGTTCGGCCCCCCCGGGCCCCCCCCCAAGCCCTTTTTGGGGGCTCCCCCAGCCCCCCCTGCCCCCTCCCCACCCCAAAGCCTTGGGATCACCCCCAGCCCCTTCTCCCTCCTGCTCCCCCTAGGGCTGCCCCCCCGCCTTCCCCTTGCCCCCAGCCCTTCTCAATCCCCCCCCCCCAACACCCCCTGGCCCTGCTGTGCCCCACACCCATCCTAACCCCCCCCCAGTGCCCCCAACGCCATTCTTAACCCCCCTCAGTACCCCCTACACCCTTCCTAGCCCCCCCATCACCCCCCTACCCTTCCTAACCCACCCCCCTCAGTGCCCCAGGCCCCCCCAAGTGCCCCCATCACCCTTCCTAGCCCCCCCCCAACACCCCCATCACCATTTCTAGCCCCCCTCGGTGCCCCCCCACTATTCCTAGCCTCCCCCAATGCCCCCCCCCCATTCCTATCCCTCCCCCCTCAGTGCCCCCCGCCCCTACCCTGCCCCCCCAACCCTTCCTAGTACCCCCAGAGCCCCCCCCATACCATTCCTAGCCCCCTTAGTGCCCCCCCAAATTCCTAGCCCCCCCCAATGCCCCCCTCACCCTTCCTAGCCCCCCCAGTGCCCCCCCTAATTCCTACCCCCCCTCAGTGCCCCCAACCTCTACCCTGCCCCCTACCCTTCCTACCCCCCCATCACCCCCAAAACCCCCCATTACCCCCCAAAATCCCCCCTCACACCCCCTCACCCCCCTTTTAACCCACTTTTAACCCCCTTTTACCCCCCTTAACCCCTTTTAACCCCCCTCAACCCCCCCATTACCCCCCAAAACCCCCCCTCACACCCCCCACCCCCTTTTACCCCCCTTTTACCCCCTTTTACCCCCCTTTTACCCCCTTCACCCCCCCCATTACCCCCCTCCCTCACCCCCCCCGTTACCCCCAGCCCCCCCCACGCCCCCCACGAGCCCCCCCCGTTACCCCCGGCCCCTCACCGTCGTAGTAGTAGCAGACTTTCCGCTTGGTGCCCTGCGTCAGCGCCATTTTCCTGCCGCCGCCACCGACCCCGCCGCCGCCGCCGCCGCCGCCGCCGCCGCGCAACGCAACCCGCCCCGCCGCCGGGGCCCCGTAGCCCCGCCCCCCCCGCGCGACCTCTGAGCCAATCGGAACGCGAGGCATGCGCCCCCTTCCCGCCCGCCGGCCAATGGGGAGGCGCGTCGGCGGAGGGGCGGGGCGAGCGGTAGCAGGCTAGGCGGAGCGATGTGGGGGGGGGGTGTATGGGATGTACCATTAGGGTGAGGGGGGGGGGTGTGTGGGGGATGAACCATCGCTGGGGAGAGGGGGGGGAAGGGGCTGTGGGGTGGGCGGGGGGGGCGGAACCTTTGTGGAGAGGGGATGGGGGGAGTGGGGAGGGGAGGGGGGAGGCAGGTGGGGAGGAACCATTTGTGAAGGCGGGGGGGGGGCCCGGTGAGGGACCCCTGGTGTGGGGGGGGCACCGCCAGGGCCCCGGTCCCGGTGGGGCTCGTGGGGGGGTCCCCAAGGTCCTGTATGGCCCGGGGCAGGCGCTGCGGGACGGGGGGGGGGCTGAGGCTGAAGCCCTGAGCCCCTGCTGCACGGCCCCCCGGCTGCTGCCCCCCCGGGAACCGGGAGGTCCCCAGTCCCCAGGGGCTCCCCGGTCCCAAAGTGCCCCCGGTCCTGAAGCCTTTTGGGGTCTCCACACGGTCCCCAGGGACCCAAAGCTACCCCAGGGGCTTCCCTGTCCCAAAGCATCCCCGGTCCTGAAGCCCTTGGGGGGGTCCCGCACAGTCCCCAGGGACCCCACAGCCACCCCAAGGGCTCCCTGGTCCCAAAGCCTCCCTGGTCCTGAAGCACTTTGGGGTCCCCACACGGTCCCCAGGGACCCCACAGCCTGGTCTTGAAGCGTCCCCAGTCCTGAAGCCCTTTGGGGTCCCTGCACGGTCCCCAGGACCCTACAACCACCCCAGGGCCTGAAGCCTTTCCAGTCCTGAAGCCCTTTGGGGGTTCCCACATGGTCCCCAGGGCCCCAAAGCCACCTCAGGGGCTCCCCTGTCCCAAAGCATCCCCCGTCATGAAGCCCTCTGGGGGTCCCCGCATGGTCCCCAGGGACCCAAAGCCACCCCAGGGCCTGAAACCTTTCCAGTCCTGAAGCCCTTTGGGGTCCCACACAGTTCCCAGGACCCTGAAGCTGCCCCAAGGGGCTCCCCGGTCCTGAAGCCCTTTGGGGGTCCCCACACAGTCCCCAGGACCCCACAGCCACCACCGGTGCAGACGGCGGTGGTGGCGTGCAGCCGGGTGGGCACAGTGGCACGTGGCATGTCCTCGGAGCCCGTGGGCCTTTCACCTTTTGGGGGGCGATTTGTGCCTTCAGGAGCACCCCAAGTCTGTGCCGCTGCCCCCCCAGGTCCAAGCAGCACCCATGGGGGGATGCAGAAAGAGTCTGTGGGGACCCCCAGCATGAGGGGGCCAAAGCGGGGCCCCCCCCCGGGGCTGCGGGGGCCCTCAGGGCTGCTGCTGGTACTGGCCCTCGGTGGCGGTGAAGAAGTCCTCCAGCACGCTCTTCATGTAGTCGAAGGTGGGCCGCTCCTCGGGCCGCTCCTTCCAGCACTGCATCATCAGTTCGTACAGCTCCTGCGGGCAGTTGTCGGGCTGCGGCATGCGGTACCCGCGCTCCAGGTTCTGGATCACCTCGGGGTTGGTCATCCCTGCGAGGACAGAGCGGGCGGCACCGAATTCAAGTCACCCCCTTGCTGCTGGAAACCCCCTAAATTGGCAAACCCCATGGGAAACGTTCCCTCTACCCCCTCCTAAACCCCAAAATCCCCCCTGAATTTTGGGCCCGGCTGGCCACGTGCGCTGGGAAGAGGTTGAACCCATGGAGGGCTGGCAGGGAGCGGGGCCAGGCGGAGCGAGTGTGCGTGCGGGAGTGCATGCACACACTCACACGTGTGCGCCTGCGTGTGTGCATGCGTGTGTGTGTGTGTGTGTGTGTGTGTGTGTGTGTGTGTGTGAGCCCGTCCGCCACGCTGCTGCCGGGAAATCCTGACCTGGATACGGGATCCGGCCGTAGGTGACGATCTCGGTGAGCAGGATGCCGAAGGACCAGACGTCCGACTTGATGGTGAACGTCCCGTAATTAATCGCCTCCGGCGCCGTCCACTTGATGGGGAATTTAGCCCCTGAAAAAAAATAAAAATAAAAATAAAAATAAAAATAAAAATAAAAATAAAAATAAAAATAAAAATAAAAATAAAAATAAAAATAAAAATAAAAAATAAAACAAAAATAAAATAATATATAAAATAAAATATAAAATAAAATAAAATAAAATAAAATAAAATAAAATAAAATAAAATAAAATAAAATAAAATAAAATAAAATAAAATAAAATAAAATAAAAAGGGAGGGGGGAAAAAATAAAGTGCTGCAGCCGAGCTTTGCCCCCCTCTCTTTTTAACCTGCTGATGGGGTGGGTTTGGTGGCTGGCCCCCCATGCTCAGCTGCCCACCCACACCAGCAGGGACCCCGCAGCGGGGCAGCACGCCTGTTCCTGCAGCAGCCAGCAGATAGGGCTGGCAGCCCACCGAAAGCGGGGCCGGGTGGGCTTGTGGGCTCTGGGCAGCCCCCTGCAGCTGGGGGGAGAGAGATGAGGGAGGGGATGGGGTATCAGGGGTCCCGGGGAAGGACAGCAGCCCCAGAGGGGATGTGCATGGGGCTGTGACGGGCGCACCCTCGCGAGCTGTGTACTCGTTGTCCTCGATGAGGCGAGCCAGCCCAAAATCGGCGATTTTGCAGCACAGCGTGTCCGACACGAGGATGTTGGCAGCCCGCAGGTCGCGGTGGATGTAGTTCTTGGCCTCGATGAAGGCCATGCCTTCGGCGATCTGCAGGAGGGATTAATCACGTTAATTGGAGGAGTGGGACAGCTCCACCAGACCCCCTCCCCGTGGCTCTGTGCCCCCTCACCTGCGCAGCCATGTCCAGCAGCTTGTTGATGCTGAGCTTCACTCCCTCCGAGGTCTTGAGGAAATCCACCAGGCTGCCTGCAATGAAGGCGCAGGTCTCAGCCTCTCACCGGCTGCCATCGTGGCAGAGGCTTTGCCAGGGCACCGACCCCTTCAGTGCAACGCCTGGTGTGGGGCTGGGGGGCTCACAGCCCCCAGGAGGGGGGCAGGAGACCAGGCTGCTGCAAGGTCCTTGTCCCCCAGCTCCCAGCCAGCACAGTGCTGTGGTGTGCAGGCTCAAAATCCCCCAGAACAGCTCAAAACACAAAAGCCAGCACCGACACGTGGTGCCCTGGTGGGTTTCCTGTGCCTGCCCTGATGGGGACGGCGGTGGGAGAGGAAGGGACCCCGACCCCACACGGCCCCGAGCCGCCCCCCTGGGTGCCAACCCCGCAGCAGGCAGCACCCCGCGGTGCCCTCACCCTTCTCCATGTACTCGGTGATGATGTAGATGGGCTCCTTCGTCACCACGGCGTACAGCCGCACCAGCCGCGGGTGCTGCAGGTTCTTCATGAGGTTGGCCTCCGCCAGGAAGGCGCTGGGCGACATGCTGCCCTGCTTCAGGTTCTTGATGGCCACCTTGGTGTGGCCGTTGTAGAAGCCTGCGGAGAGAAAGGGGCACAGCGTGACCGGCGGGGGAGGCAGGGCTGTTGATTTAGGGCATCCCGACCCAAAAGCACACAAGGAAGGTGTTCGGGCTGCTGGATGAAGCCTGGTCCCAGGGGCACTGGGGACAGCAAGGGACCGGCTGGCCCCAAACTCTTGCAGCAGGGGACGGTCCCAGCCCCGTGTGTGCTCTGGCCACCTCCTGGGCAGAAGCCTGTAGCCACATTTGAACCCGCCAGGCAGAGATTTTTACGTGTGGCTTTTAGCCACCGAGAGGAAAGGAAACTTGGTGCTGGGCTTTTAACCCTCCGAGAGGCTCCCAGCAGGGCAGCTGGCGGAGCCGGGCAGCGCTGCCACAACCCAGCTCCTGAGAGAGACCCAGAGGGGATTTTCGGGTGCTGCAGCACCCATGGGAACAAGGGCAGGGACCCCGCTTGGTGCCCTCCCCACCACGGCACCGGGACAGCAGGAGGAGCTTTTGCTGCTCAGCCGTAGGGTGCTGGAAGCCACACGCAGCCGCCGAGCCCCAGGTGCCCCCAGCGTGGCTTCAGCAGCCTCCCCGAGCCCTGCTCCCCCTGCAGAGCCACGCACGGTGCTCCTGTGCTGGTGCCAAGCCCCAGGCGCACGCAGCCCCCGTGCACAAACGCCTGCAGCCACGTCCTGGCAGGGAGCAGCACAGGGGTCGGGGTGGCCACGGATGGGAGAAAGGGGAAGTTTGGGCTGCTCTGGTTTATCCCTGGGGTTCCTTTCGCTGCTGTTTTTCTCCCTTCTTCCAGAGCCCTTTGAAAAGCCGGTGTCCCACAGCTGGGGAGGTGCCGGCTGCGCCGTGCGGGGCCCCGGCTTCCCCCCCCGAGCCTGTGCCGATGCCGCCTGCAGCAGAGCCCTGGTGCAGGAGGAAGCGCCCCGCTTTCACCCTGACTCACCCATCCAGACTTCTCCAAACTGCCCCGCTCCCAGCTTCTCCACCAGTTTCAGCGACTCCCTCGGCACCTCCCACTCGTCCTGCCACCACGGCTTCTGCGGCTTCTGGGTCCGGCACGGCTTGCCCAGGCGGGTGCACAGCCCGTCCGAGCTGCCTGTGGCACAGGGGGGGGAGGCAGCACCAGCATCAGCGAGCACAGGGTGCCTGGGTGTCCTGTCCCATCCCGTTCCCATCCCCAAACCATCCCCATCCATCCCATCCCATCCCATCCATCCCATCCCATCCCATCCCATCCCATGAACCCCATCCCATCCCATCCCATCCCATCCCATCCCATCCATCCCATCCCATCCCATTGTGCCCATCCCATTGTGCCCATCCCATCCCATCCCATCCCATCCCATCCCATTGTGCCCATCCCATCCATCCCATCCCATCCCATCCCATTGTGCCCATCCCATCCATCCCATCCCATCCCATCCCATCCCATCCCATCCCATCCCATCGTGCCCATCCCATCCATCCCATCCCATCCCATCCCATCCCATCCCATCCCATCCCATCCCATCCCATCCCATCCCATCCCATCCATCCCATCCCATCCCATCCCACCCCACCCCTCAGGCCAGCACATACGTGTGTAATACTCCACCAGCTCGTGCAGGCTGCTGAAGGTGACGCGGGGGGAGATGTAGTACCCCCCGTTGTCCATGTTGCGGATCTTGTAGTGCTTCACCGTCTCGCCCTGGTTCTGGTCGAAGTCCCTCACCGACAGCGAGTAGGAGCCTGGGGAGGGGGGCACTGGGTGGGCACGGGCCCCCAGCACTCCTGGAGCCCTTCCCGGTGTGGGAGGTGCCGGTGGCACCGGTACCTTTGGAGGTCTCGCTCTCGCGGATGAGGAAGGAGCCGTGCGTGTTGCCCGAGGCCAGGAGCTGTCTCTCGGCGTCCTTGCGGCTGAGGTTTTTGAAGAACCACCTGGGGGCAGGGGGCAGGGTGAGGGCTGGGGGGTGCTGAAGCCCTTGCATCTCTCCCCTGTGCCCGCATGGGTGCTCCCCGGCCCCTACTCACGGCTCGGGCTCCAGGCTGTTCACCATGGCCACGAAGTTGTAGGGGATCAAACCCTCCTGGCCCGTGGTGAGCGACTGCGCCCTCCACCACTCCCCGCTCCTGCAAGGACACGGCCACCTGAGTGTCCCCCCCCTGCTGCCAGGACCACCGGTGGCACCGGGGCACCAACTGCGGGGGGGACACAGGGACACGGGGACGCGGGGACCCCCTCGGCGCTCGCTCACTCTTCCAGGACGCGCAGCTTCTCGCCCTTCTGCAGCCCCAGGTCCCCGTCGTGGGTGGGCTCGTAGTCGTACAGGGCCACCACCAGCTTGTCTGGGGGAACAGGGGCAGGGTGGAGGCGGTGATGGGGGCACCCGCAGCCACCCCCCCACCCCTCCACGGCCAACCCTTACCCTGCAGGGGGGAGCACGGCGGAGACGTGGCCTCGTAGGACACCAGGGGATCGCGCACCTCGGAGCCATTGCGGATCAGCTGCTGGGCAGGGACATTGGGGCCCATCAGTGCCACCCCCCAAAGCCCCACATCACTCATGGGGAGATTTTTTGGCTGCTCTCTCCCCCCCACACACTCACCTGGCGCTTGCTGTCGGGGTCGATGGGGTAGTTGCAGTGCTCGCAGATGTCGATGTTCTCGATCCAGTCGTCATCGTAGTCCGAGCTGCAGCAGCAGCCCATGGTGGCTGCACGGGGCAGTGAGCGCAGCTGTCACCCCCCCAGCACCCCCATCCCCATCTCTGCACCCCCCTGCCCCAACCCTGCTCCCATCCGTCCCACCGCCCACATCACCGGGCCCTTCCTGCGCGCCCCGAGGGCATCCCCCGGCTCTGTCCCCAGCCCTGTTTCCTCCTAGCTTTGTTTTCTTCTGGCTTTGGTGAGCACGGAGGGTGATTTCTCTCGAGACGCCCCCACCTCGAGCACCAGCCCCGGTGCCCTGCGTGGGCCGAGGGGGCCTCCTTCGTGTCACTTTTGCCTTCCTGCAAAATCCGTCAGAGCCCGGCGCTGCGTCACGTGGAAATGGCAGCCCACGGCCCTGGAAAAAGCTCTTCTGCAGAATCCCCCGCACCCACGCCGCCGGGATCTGCCCCCTCCCAGGCCTGGCCCCAAACCCATTTCCCCAGGCTCTGACGGGGAGCTCGGGGGCTTCGGGGGGCCCCGTGTGGTTTCTGCAGGCGCCGAGCTCTCGGAGCCTCCTCCGGGAGCCACCCAGGGGTCCCTGCCCAAGAACTAGCGGCCGCTTTTGGTGGGGGGGAGCTGTGGCCTCTGGGCAGGCGGTGCAGCAGGGGGGGTCCCCGGGGATGGCAGAGCCCAGAGCTGCTTGGGGACGATGCCCACCAGCTCTGCCATCACTTTTTCCTCCTTGGTTTCCCAACCAGGACTCACGGCACAGCTTTATTTTGGCAGGCACAGCTCTGTTTTCACCCCTTTAAACCTGGGGTGCTGCTGGGGAGGGCAACATTACAGCTGTGCACGGTGCTTCCGAGGGGCACGCACCCACTGTGTGCCGCTGGGGACACAAGGAATGGCCCTGCAGAGGTCCCTGGGGGGCTCGGTGTCCCCTGGGTGCCACCGGAGCCAGGTGCCACCAGGAGAGGCACAGCCCCGTGTTTGGAGACCGGGGGCACCCTGCGCTCACCTCCCCACGGAGGGGGCAGCAGGACAGGAGCAGGGCCACCCCC
Source organism: Aythya ferina (assembly GCF_964211825.1). Lineage (NCBI taxonomy): Eukaryota > Metazoa > Chordata > Aves > Anseriformes > Anatidae > Aythya > Aythya ferina. The sequence goes on along the minus strand of NC_140322.1, from coordinate 1,068,968 downwards.
TTACCGTGCCTGGGGGGACACAGAGGACATCAGCACCGTCCCCACGGGGCCACCTCGGGGTGCCCACCACCGCAGTGGCTGACGGGAGTGATTGTGGCAAGGAGAAGGTGGACGAGCGAGCCCACCCGCACCATGTCCAGGGCCTGGAAGCCGCCCTGGTGCTTTCGGCTTCCGCTGCCGCCTCTTTGAGAGCTCTCTCACAGCACCTCGGCCGCCTCTGGGGCCTGCAGGGCACGGGCAAGACCCCAGCAATGCCCCGAGACAAAGCCAGGACCCGGACCCAAGCCCGAGCCTGGCCCCATGGAAGAAAAGCCCCCACGCTCCCAACCTGCACGTAGCACTTCAAACGCCCGTCTACCGAAGCGGTGCCAGGAGGTGTTTTTTCCTTTCTGCGAGAAGCTGGGGTTCAGAGGGAGGTGCTGCTATCGTCGTTTTTTTGTGCTTTTTTTTTTTTTTCTTATGTGCTCAAGCCACAGCGTAATTTCCACCGAGCAACCGTTTCACCTGCTCGGCGCGAGGGCTGCGCCGCGGCTCGGGGCGTTTGAAGTCAGGTTTTTGCGCCTGCATCTGTGCAAACGAATTTCTGCTGCGAAGGTTGCGTGAGAGCGAGGTGGCCGTGCCCCTAACCCCGTGCCTCGCCGTGTCCCCCCCCGGTGTGTGGCTGCGTGTGCACGGGGGTACACGAGCAGCCCCCGGCCTCCTCCTACTTGTGCCGGCCCTGCTGCATGTGCCTGTCCGGCCAGGGCTGGACACTTTGGTCACGAGCGTGGGCGGGCGCCAGCAGGGCTGAGGCTGGGCTGGTCCCCAAGCTGGGTGTCCCCAAATCTGCTGTGACCCAGCTGGACACCGGCCCCGCACCTTGCCGAGCCCGGGGAGCCGGCCCTGACGCGCCATCACGGCGGGCAGGGAGGCGTTTGCTCCGAAACAGCACCAAAAAAGCACCAAAAACAGACACATCTCGGCCTGAAACCGTCCTCAACGGGGCTGTGGTGGGCCAGGACTAACCCGCTGCTCTTCCCACAGCTCTGCGGACAGGGCCTGGCGTTGGGGACATGGCGCCTGTTTTGCCCCGAAGATGGGGGCTTAGGGTCAGGACTGCGAGGGGGCAGCGCTCGCACCCCGGGTGGGCACCAGGCAGCGGGGCGGCCGCTGTCACCCCCCCTGGGTGGCTCCAGCAGGACGGGGAGCACTGGGGCTGCTCCCCGTGTCACCTCCCGACCCCCTGGGCAACCAGTGCTCCCAGTGCCACAGTGGCAATCCCCCATTAACACCCCTCCACGGAGCCACATCAGAAGGCACAACACCCCCTGCCCCAGGCACCCCGTGGATCCCGGCACCCGTTGAGGGGCGCAGACCCCTTCCCCAGCCCCCGTTACCTGGTGGCAGCGAGGTGAGGACGAGCAGCTCTCAGACTCCCATGGCCGGGCAGCAGCAGTGAGGACCCCGACCCCGCTCACGTCCTCCCCATCAGCAGCGGGCACACGGTGACCGGCCGGGTGCGCAGCCACGACCCCGCAGGCGGGTGCGCGCTCCCTGCCGCCGCCGCTGCTCGCTCTTGCTCGCCGCCTGCCCTGGTTTCCTGCCTCATGAGCAAACTCTAGAGAAGCTGGTTCACAGCTCGCGCACGACCGCAAAGAGCTAGTGACAAACCCCGAAGCTTCCTGCTCAGCCCCAGCTGGGCTGCGCGAGGGGGGTCCCTGATCCGGGTGCCCCCAGCCCCAGCTGGGCGAGGGGACACCGAGGGACACGGAGGGACACGGAGATGTTTGCTCAGGGGGAGCGGGGTCCCGTGAGCTGGGTATTGTCAGCGTGGCGCCAGCAATGGCTGGGATTTTGTCACCCACTGCCCAGGATGTTTTGACCCCCCTGTCCCCTCTGCAGCCCCCTCGCCAGTGCTCAATGTCTGCAGGCTCAGTGCTGGCTTTGCCGTGCCGGACCCCGTGTGGGCTGCGTGACACCACTCGCACCCACAGCCCCCGCTTTGGCTGCCCCCACTGCATCACCCAAGGCCTCAGCACCCCGAGAGCCACAGCGCTGGCCGGGCTGGGGACAAAGCCGAGGGGATGCCTCGTGCCCAGGCTGTGCCACGCCACCAGCCCCTGGGTTTTTGGAAACAGCTCAGAGCAGAGCAACCACAAAGCTATTGTCTTGGCTTCTGTGATCAGACATGAAGCCGCAGGTACCTACCGGCTGCTCTGCGGAGGCATGGGCAGGAAGCCCAGCCTGTGCCGGGGGGGAGCTGCGTCAGCGGGGGGAGCGCGGTGGCAAACACAGCACCCACCCTCGGGGACATTTCCCCGGGGCAGCCGAGCGGCCCCACTCCCGTTTTGCTCCCCAACACCAGGGGTGCCCCAGGTGAGGTGTGCCACAGCCTCGGGGGGCATGTGCAGCTCTCCCCGTGTCCCGCTGTTACCCTGGGAAGGGGAAGCAGCACCCAAAAAAGGTCCCTGAGGCACCCCCTGAGGTCCCTGCGCCATCCCGCGTCTCCCCTGACACCGCTTGTGAAAAGCGTTCTGCGAAAGTCGCACCCCGGCCGTGACAACTTCTTCTGCAAAGTGTTTGGTGTGGATGGAACAAGCAAAAGCAAAGCCCCCCCAGCCCAGCCAGCACCACCCAGGGCCCCTCTCCTGCACTGGGGGGCCGGGGTCGGGGCAGGATGGGGTTGTGGGGGCCCCGAGCGCAGCCCCCAGCACCTCCTGGCCTCGAGACCCAGCTCCCAGCCCACAGGCGGCTCGGTGACGAGCATTTCCTGCGGTGGCACAGCCCCAGCACCCATCGCAGCCGGTGCCTGGGGAGGGGCTGGCAGCGGGGTGCCCAAAACACAGCCCCATCCCTCCTGCACGGGGTGAGAAAGGTGATGAGAAGCCCCCAGCCCACGGGACAGCGCCGGGAGCGCACCCCCTCCGGCCACCCCACCCCAAAGGGCTGGGAGCCACATTTTGGGGGCACAGGCAGGCGCCTGGGTGCACAGAACAGAACCCCCTGGCTCTTACCACCACCTCCTTTTATTCCTCCTCAAGTTTTTCGTGCACCTTGCTGACCCCACCATCCCCGGGGACAGGGCTGTGGGTGCCCCAGGACGCCCTGTGTCCCACGGGGACAGTGGCATTTCCCAGAGCACTGAGCACCCCCTGCACCAGGGAGCTCAGCCCCAGCCCCGCCATCCCCACGGTGCTTCAGGAGGCACCCGCAAGCCCCACCGAGCCTGGGTGCACCCGTGGGTGCCCGCGGGGCCCCGCCAGGCTCAGCAGAGGGAGAAGCGCCGGGAGTTGATGTTCATGCGGGTGACGCCGATGTGCTTCAGCGGCATGGAGAGCAGGAAGGCGGCCTTGGGGGGGATGTTGCAGAGCAGATCCGAGTCTTCCTCGCAGCCCTCGAGGCCGAAGGTGGCGTCGTCCAGCATCTCCTTGTGCTGGTGGCAGGCCTGCTCCACCTTCAGCCGGTGCAGCTGCGCCCGCAGGCGCATCAGCTGCTGCGCCAGGCGCTGGTCTGCAGCCTGCAGCTCCTGCTGCGGGGACACCATGGGGCCATCAGCACCGCAGCCCCCCCCCCAGGGACACAGCCACGGTGCACGGCCAGAGGGGGCTCAGCAGGGTGCTGGGGCTTGGCCGGGGCACAGCCCCCCTGGGCACTGGGGATGTGCGGTCCTGGGGTCAGCACGGAGCCAAAATCCCAGGCTGGCAGGGGGGTGTGCACGTATACCCAGCCCTGGGGGGGGCTCAGGGAGGTTTGTGCCCACACGGCTGCTGCCTCTGCTGCACCAGCAAAAGTCAGGCAGCCGTGCCCCAGCAGGGCAGCAGGAGGGGGGTGCCAAGCACAGGGCGACCACCCATGGCACTGGGCAGAGCCCCAAGCACCTGGCAAAAATCCCCGTCCAGCGGCCGTGCTGGCAAAAAGAGGGCAAAGCTGGGGGGGCTGCAGCTGGAGCCCCCCCTGCCAGGGCTGGGCACCACCCCGTGCACCCCTCGCCCCCCAGAAGCTACTCACCAGCTCCGTCCTGAGCCACTCCAAAGCCGCCCCCACGGTGGGGAAGCCGCAGACGCCGCCGTCCCGCTCGCCCTTGGGGTTCCCCGGGGTCCCCTCGGCCCCGCCGGGGGCTCGGCTGCCCCAGGGCTGCCCCCGCACCCTGGCCTCCCACTCGAGGTAGGACGGGCGCCGCGTCTGCAGCTTCAGCTTGGCCGTCAGCGCCTTGAGGCCCGCCAGGCTCTCCTCGCCCATGGGTGGCTCCTCGGCACCCAGCTCGCTGAATCTCAGCTGCCCCAGGGCCATGGCTCGGGGAGGAGGGGGGGGCACCGACCCCAACCCCAAAAAGCTCCCAGCTGCAGCCCTTTATCCACCCCCGGAGCCGGAGAGCCCGGACACGGCGGGATGATGCTAACGGGCAGGGACTTTGTACTGGGGGTTTGGTTTTTATTTTTTCCTTTGCGGGTCCAGCATCATCGCCTCCGGCTGGGAGGAGGCGCCCCGAGGGCTCCCGGTTATCGCCACCGGCTGACCCCGGCTTCCCGGCCCCGGGCTGGGCGCGGGGGAGTGGGGGGGGGGGGGGGAAGGTTGCTAAAAAAAGGGGAAAGGAAGGAAAACGAGCGGCTCCTCGTGAACCGGGGGGGGGGGGAGGACACGGGGGAAGGACGCGGGGCTGCCCGGCTCCTGGGCACCTCTGGGCGCATCTGGGCACCGCTGGGGGGCCTTAAAGGTGGGACCCTCGGGGGGGCACAGCGCTCCCGGCCCCCCCGGGGCAGCATTCAGCCGTTCCCTGCCCCATTTTTCTCCCCCCCCCCGGCCCCGCAGACCTCCCCTCTCTCCTCTTGGGACCACCCTAAACCCGCCCCCCCCTCCGCCCAGCCCTGTGCACCCCCGGGGCTGTGCAGGCACCCCCCCAACCCCCCCGTTTCCCCCCCCCATTACCCCCCCAGGTCCCTGCTGGCACCCCGATGTGCCCCCCTCGCAGCCCGGCTGCTGCCCCGTTCTCCCCCCCAGTCGCCCCCTGCTCGCCCCCCACCACCGAGAGCCACGGATCGGAGCAGGTAAGCCCGGGGGGGGCCCGCTACGAGCCGCTCACCGCCCCCTCCTCCTCCTCTTCCTCCCCCCTTCTTCCTCCTCCTCCTCCTCCTCCTCCTCCTCCCCGCCCGGCAGCGCCCTGCAGCCGCCCCCGCCCCGTGCCGCGGAGAGCTGGGGGGGGACACCCAGGACCCAGCAACCCCAAATCCCCCCCCCCCAGCACCCAGCGCTGGGTGCCCGCGGGCTGCTCACCCCCCTCGGCCCCGTGCCTCAGTTTCCCCACCTGCGCCGCGGGGAGGAAGCGAGCGAGGCGCCCCGCGGGGAGGAAGCTGCAGAGGTGACAAGCAGAGGCCGAAGGGCCCCAGCGTGGCTCGGGGAGGGAAGAAAAAAGACGGGGGGGACGGGGTGCGGAGGGGGATTTCCAGGCCTTGCTGCGCCCGCTCACCATTTCCCCTTTCTCCCTCCAGCCCCGCCGGAGGCAGCCGCAGCGGGACCCGCAGCCCGGCCACCACCGCCGCCGCCGCCGCCGCCATGGAGTTCTCGGAGCTGATCAAGACGGCGACGGTGGAGAGCGTGCTGCTGGCGGGCACGGGGCTGCCGCCGGTGAGGGGGACGCTGTGCATCACCAGCCACCACCTGCTCCTCTCCTCCTGCCCCGGGGGGGACGGCCAGCCCGGCACTGTGGAGCTCTGGCTGCTCATCCGCAACGTGGACGCGGTGGAGAAGAGGTGGGTGCCCCCCAGACCCCCTCGGTGGCGTCACCCCACGTCGGCGGGGGGGGGAAATTCCCCTCCCCGCTGCCCTCCCAGCGGCTGCGGCCGCCGAGCCTCTTCCCTCCTCTTCCCCACGGCCCACGCTGGGGATGCTTGCAGCGCCGGGCGTTGACCTCCTCTTCTCCTCCGTGCCTCAGAGTGCAGAATTTAGGCTGGTACCAGCCCCCCCGGACTAACGGCTCCCCGCGAGACACCAGGTTTGGCTTTTAGCGCTCTCGGCTCTGCTAAACCCGCCCGGCAGCGCCCGGCTTCGTGCTAACCCCGCTCCGCAGGGCAGGGGCAGCTGCTCCGAGGAGGGGAGATGATGGAAATCGCAGCTCCGGGCACACGTGAGGCCGGTGCCGGATGAGAGCCAACGGGATCCCGGTCGCCTCGGCACGGCGCTTTGCCTTGCTCCATCCTCCCGGGGAGCGGGGGCAGCTCCCTGCTGCTGGCTGTCCGCGTGCGCAGCCCCCTCCTGCCCGCGCAGCCCCGCTGCCGGCCCTGACCCCGCTGCCTTCCCCAGGCTCGCCGGCTCCTCCGGCACCATCACGCTGCGGTGCAAAGACCTGAAGGTGCTGCAGCTGGAGATCCCGGGCATGGAGGAGTGTCTGAACATCGCCAGCTCCATCGAGGTGAGCCCCGGGTGGCGGGCGAGCCGTGCCGGAGCCGCTCCGGGCTGCAAAGGGTTGGCAGGAGAAGGTGGCTGCCTGCAGTGTTTGCTCTGGGTCCGTCATTACCGTGGGTAAACACTCAGCTCCTGGGCTCTGTTTGCACGGGCACTCGGCGATGCCAGCCCTCGCTTGCAGCTGGGACGTGGCCATGAGAAAGGAACAGGGATGGGGGCTGCAGGGGGGGGACGGTGGGGACGTTCCCAGATGTCCCCGCGTGCCCCAGCTCCACCTTCGCTCTGCTCCAGGCTCTCTCCTCGGTGGACTCCGTGATGATGATGTACCCGTTCTTCTACAGACCCCAGGACCTGCGGCTCGAGGAGGGCTGGCACCTCTTCCCCCTCGAGCAATACTTCCAAAAAATCGCCGCAGAGGTGAGCCTGGGGAGGGGAGACCCAGCTGGCAGGGGAGGGGGAGAAGCGACTCCCTCGACCCACACCCCGCTGCCCCCATCCTGCTTCTCTTCCAGACGAGCCAGTGGCGGCTGAGCGACCTGAACAGGGATTTCACCACCTGCCCCACGTACCCCGCGGGCGTCATCGTGCCGGCGGCCGTGAGCGACGACACCTTGCGGAGAGCGGCCCGATTCCGGCAGGGCGGGCGCTTCCCCGTCCTCAGCTATTACCACCCCAGGAACGGGACCGTGAGTCCGTCTCCCCAGCCCTCTCCCACCACCATCCCACCCTGCCGGGCCCCCAGCCCCAGCTACCCGCGGCCCCTCGCCCCGCAGGTGATGCTCCGCAGCAGCCAGCCGCTGACGGGCCCCAACCGAAAGCGCTGCCCCGAGGACGAGGTGCTGCTGGGGACGGTCCTGGATGAGGGCGAGCGGGGTTTCATCATCGACACGCGGTCGGCACAGGCGGCGAAGCAGGCACGGATGACGGGGGGTGGCACGGAGCCCAAATCCTCCTACCCGCAGTGGAAGCGGCTGCACCGGCCCCTGGAGCGGTGAGGGGCTGTGCCAAAGCCTGGCTCCTATAATTAGGGCGATCGTGCTGTCCCGCAGCCAGCACGGCCCCCCCAGGCCCCCAAAACCAGCCCCGCCAAGCCCCTCACCCCATTTTCCCTCCCGCCCAGAGGCCGCCCGCTGCAGGAGAGCTTCATTAAGCTGGTGGAAGCCTGCAACGACGCCTCGCTCAGCATGGACCGCTGGCTGAGCCGCCTGGAGAGCTGCCGCTGGCTGAGCCATGTCAAGGCGGCCCTGAGCACGGCCTGCCTGGCCGCACAGTGCCTCGACAGGTAGGGGGGCTGCTGCCACCCCAAAGCCCCTCGCTGTGACACCAGCCACGGGCAGGGCTGGCAGCACCCTAATTGCTTGTGCCCCCCTGCAGGGAGGAGGCCAGCGTGCTGGTGCACGGCGCGGAGGGGACGGACACGACACTGCTGGTGACAGCGCTGGCGCAGGTGATCCTGGACCCGGGCTGCCGCACCGTGGTGGGCTTCCAGGGGCTGCTGGAGCGGGAGTGGATCGAGGTGAGAGCGGCAGAAGCAGGGCTGGGCACCCCCGGTTGCCTTCACCCCTGTTATTTACCCCGCTTTTTTGGGGTCCCGCAGGCTGGACACCCCTTCCACCTCCGCTGCGCCCGCTCTGCCTACTCCCACGCCCGGCTGAAGCAGGAGGCGCCGCTGTTCCTCCTCTTCCTCGACTGCGTGTGGCAGCTGAGCCGCCAGTTCCCCTTCTCTCTGGAGTTCAGCGAGAGCCTCCTCCTCACCCTCTTCGACAACGCCTACGCCTCCGACTACGGCACCTTCCTCTGCAACAACGAGAAGGAGAGGCGAGTGCTGGGAGGTGGGGATGGCAGCGCCCCGTAGGAGCGGTGCCACGGCCACCTCCCTGCCCCTGGGCAGAGCCAAACCCTCTCGGTAACACCTGGGGTCAGCCCCAGCCCCGTGCCCCGGGGACTGAGACGCTTCTCGACGCTCCCGTAGGTGCCTGTGTAAAGTGAAGGAGAACACGCACTCCCTCTGGGCCTGGCTGAACCAGCCTGAGGAGAAGAAGAAGTACCTGAACCCCCTCTACTCACACAACCCGCTGGTCATCTGGCCCTCCGTGGAGCCCCAGAGCATCCAGCTGTGGCAGGGTGAGCCGGGGCCAGCCCTGGGGCCTTTTCCCAAACCCGAGGCCGGAGCCGTGCTCGCGGACACCACCTCAGGCTAGGTGGCTTAGGGCAAGCTGCTCGGCTCTTCCCTCCTGCTGTGACACAACCCCTCTCCTCCTAGGTTTATTCTTCCGCTGGATCCGTCCCTCCCAGTACCTGGAGGAGGCCCGGGCAGAGATGCAGAGGTTGGTGGAGGCCAACGAGGCGCCTGCCAAGGAGAGCGCAGAGAGCAGGCTGAGCCGGTCGCTCTCCGACCCTGCTGCCAGGATGGAGAATGAAAGATGAGCGGCAGCATGGGCACCTCGGTCCTGGCAATCACATCCCCCTCACCCATCACCGTGGGCTGAGGGGTCAAGGCAATGCAGTTTTCCACGGGATGTGTGCGGGACACTCACCCTGTGGAGCCCAGGGAAGGCTGCGCGCACCAGCAGCGTGGACAGCCCAGGGAGAGGGGGGACAGACGCGCTTCAGCAGCCTCTCAGCCATGCAGACTGAACGTGGCACAGTAAAGTGGTGTCTCGCAGTCTGCTCCTGCGTTGTGTGGTGTTCCTCGGGCAGGAGCTGGGCAGCGCAGGGCTCTGCAGCAGCAGGAGCAGCCCCGCTCCCTCAGGCAGGATCCTGCTCCATTCCCCAGGGGGATCGCAGCAGCTCTCAGACCTGGACCACCCCAGGAGGCCGAGGTGCCCAGCAGCTCCCTTGCAGCACGCCAGCCCTGCTCCGTGACCGAGGCAGGGTTGGCACAGCTTCTAAGCAGCAAAACATCCTAAACTCACACCGACCTCTCCACAAAAGGCACGCTGGCTGCAGCGTAAGTGTTGCATCAGTCACTCCAAGCAGGGAGCCAGCCTGGGAAATGGGTCCTTGAACCCAGTTTCGAGGAAGGAAAGAGATAGGAGCCACCCTTCCAAGCAGACAGACACGGGGACAGAGGGCTAGGACGAGGATTTGCAACGCAACCTTCCCAGTGCAGGAAATAACTGTTCCATGAGGAAAGTTGGCTCAGGGTCAAGCCAGCAAATAAACAAAGCCCTAGAACTGGGCGCACATCGCCTGGAAAACAATGACTGGCTACCGCGCTCCCAGATCCAGCACTGCTGGGGCTGGACCTCAGCAGCTGCAGATCGCTGCTGGGAAGGAGTTAACCCAGGCCTGGGCGAGGACAGAGGCATGGGGAGCAGCAGCACCGCTGCCTGCCAGGGGGTGGAGAGCGAGGCACTGCCAGCAGAGCTGGGAGAGCAAAGAGCCAGGTTAATTTTGTCCCTGAGAGCACAAGAATAGAGGCAACTTTTTTTTTTCTGGCGTTTAGAAAAGATTTATTAATTTCCTGCCCATTTTTTTTTCCTCCACTGGTATATAAATATGCCCAGCAGGCCAGGAAGTTAGCATCCACAGGGGCAGGCAGGCAGCCAACCCAGCTCCTTTCCTCACCTTTGCTCTACCTCCTGAGAAAGCCCCAGGCTGTGCTGCTTTGAGCTGGCTGGGGTTCTAGATGCCCACCTCCATACAGCCCCTGAGTTTGCTGCTGCTTCCTGCTGCCTCCTGTGGAGCAAACCAACTTCAGGCCTTACAAGAGTTCTGCTCAGGAGCCAATGGGCTGGGCAACGGATGGGAAGAGGGAAGAAGAGGAGAGGACGCCCTCCTTTAAGCTTCAAACTCGAACTCGAAGTACTGGGGATCGAAGTAGTGGATGCGAACGTAGCCGTCCTCACCACCACTGCTGTAACTGTATGGGGAAAAAAAAGATGAGAAAGTCATCAGTCCTGTCAGGAGCACACTGCATCCAGCTTTATACCAGCAAGAGATGGAATCTGTTCTTACAACACCCTCCAAAAGCTAAGAAATAGTCACAAGATGAAAAAAAATATCAGTAACACAGCAAAAAGTGCAGCAGCGTGTAAATGACCCCCAGAGCCAGCCTGACAGGAGGCAGCAGGGTTGGAATGAGAGAACTGGGGAAGGTGCTGGCTTCATTCCCACTGCAGAGCTCCTGTGAGCCCAGCCATATCCTAACCAAAGCACAGGCTAGGTTTGATTTGAGCATGCTGGAAGATCTGCAAAATTTCTTACCTTTTTCCATCGGGGTGAAAAGCGACACTGTTTATCGGACCAAAATGCCCCTTCACTCTGCCAAACTCTTCTTCAAAAGCCAAGTGGAAGAACCTGGGAGAAGGAAGAAGTCAGGAGTCTGGATCGGGACATAATCGGGGTTTCCTCAAAACAAACAAACAAACAAAAAAACCTCCACAATTGTAAAGCACCAACCTCGCCTCAAATTTGCCAATCCTGGTGGAGGTCGTGGTCACATCCATGGCCTCTTGCCCACCACCAAGCACGACCTGCAAAGAGCAGAGGCCACGACACTGCAGGACTGCTTGCACCACGCGCGCAGCAGCAGGCAGGGAAGGAGGGAGCCCAGCCCTGGGGAAGCCTCCCACCACGCCAGCAAAGCCCAGGAGCTCATCGATGGGCCCCGAGAAGTTCCTGCCTCTCTGCCACGCTTAGAGACGAGAGGACCTGGGACAAGGCAGGAGTTGCAGTAAGACCATCACGAGTGGGGTTCTTACGTGATCAAAAATGGGGGAGAGTGCGGCAGAGTTCACCGGTCGCTCGGTCCGGAAGGTCTTCAAATGTTCCAGTGTCGTGCAGTCAAAGAGCTAAGAGGCAAAAGGAAGAGAGAAAAAAGAGAGAGTTAGTTATGTTCCAAAGGCCATGCAGCCCAATTAACTCACACAAACCCCAGCCCCTGGCTGCCAGTCCTCACACAAGCAGGTATTAGCACTGAAGCTGCTCACAGGCACCCAAAACCCAAAGGCATTTCTCCAGAATCCACAAATACCTGCCCGAGGTAACCGTCACCTTTATACCTTCTGCAGGTAGCACACTGCAGCCTTCATTCTTTTGCTGCTGCTAGTTTAACGTGGCGATGCCTCCCCGTTCCCACTGAAGTCTCCCACCCAATTTGACTTCACACTCGCTCAGATTTCCCAGGAGCAGACCCCTGAGGCAGTCTCTACCAGCAGGTGCAGCAGTTGGCTGTGTTCACAAGAGGCCTCACCTTGGCTGTGTTGTCCTTGGAGGCGGTGATGAACATGGTCATGTCCCTGGAGGTCTGGATGTCGTTGATTTGCTTGGTGTGCTCCTTGATGTTTGAGAGCTGCTCCCCTGACTGGAGGGTCAAAGAAGGCACGTTCAGTGAGCAAACACAGCCAGCACGCTTCCCCAGTGAAAACAATTTAGGAGACATCGCTGTCAGCACTAGGGCAGGCATTTCTACGTCAGCCTGGCTCAAGGGAACCACATATTTTCACTATCCTTCCACAAGGCTGCTGGTTCGAGCCAAGAAGCCCACGTTCTGCCCCGTGACCACTCAGGAATGCTGCAGCGTCCTCCCCACGCCCTGCTGGCGGAGGAGATGCTGCCCCTCGTGGCACCGACCTTGGCGCTGAACTGGTTGAGCTCCCCGCTTTCATGGCCTGCGATGATGAACTCCCCCAGGGGGCCCCACACTGCACTGGTGATTTTCGAGTCACTGCAGGGGATTTTCATGTAAGGCTCGTTGTTCTCTGCAGGAAGGAAGGAAGGAGACAGACAGACAGACAGCATGGCACCAGCTCTGGCCGTCAGTGCTTCCCCTTGCTCCCCGCTGCAGGCTCGGATTCCTCACCAATCTGGCTGGGGTCCCGCAGGTCAAAGAAGCTGACGAAACACTGGTAGCCCATCTGCTTGTCCGTGGAAAACATGATGATGTTCCCTCCAAAGTCAAAGCCACACGTCCTCACCGCCGAGCTGGTCTTCACCAGGGCAAGCTGCTTTCCTGCACACAGAGCAGAAACCGTCACTCACTGGGGCCTGCACTGCAAAATTCATCAAAGTGACCGAGTGGGCAGGGTATCAGGCAGAACCGATGAGCTGAGGCACTGACTGTACGCTCAGACTAAACAGGAGGTGAGTAAATTGGCCAAATGTTCACTAGGAATTAGGCGTGCACACACGCCTGTTAGGATTCAGCCCTTTCAGGGATCAAACAAGCAGACATTGCACACAAACTCCAGAGCAGGACAGAGCTGGGAGCCAGACGTGGCGTGGGGGAGGTCCCCACGGGAGCCGTACCTGTTTCACAGTCCCAGAGCCGACAGCTGTTATCTGCAGAGCCAGTGAGCACGTGTCGGGTGTCCCCTAGGTCACCAGTTAAGGAACATCAGCGTGTTTGTAGCCCCCAGAAGCTGTTTAGATACCCAGAAAGTATTTATACACGAGGTCAAAAGGGTGCATTACAGCGAGAAATTGCTGAGATTGAGCAAATTCCATTACAGGAATGGCCATGCTCCAGTATAGACAGCGAGTCCCAGTGTGCCTACTATAAAACCCACAGCTTTCCTCCTGAAATGGTGAGAAAAAGGCTAAAAAGGCTACAGTCCTTGCCTTAACACAACCTTTGTACGCTTTCACCTCTGCTATGTCCTACCCACAATGGAGAGGGAAGATTGTGTGCAACTTGGACACCTTCCTTGAGCTCACTTCAAGCACGAATGCAAGCGAATGTCACAGCACACGTTACTCCAAACAACACCCCAGAAAGAAAAAGCAGCAAAAACATCCAACAGATGGAGTCAGGGCAAGTTAAATGCACCACGCGGCCTCCAGGCCTGTCACACGGCAGCAGCTGAAAGGAACGGCTGAGCTGAATCACTCAAACTAATAAGCAGGGCACAGACAAACTGGTTTCTCCGGCCAAAAGATACAGTCTGCATCCACGCACCACACGGCTCCCGTGTGGCCATTGTACGTGCCGAGCCGCTCCCCGTTCACCGAGTACCAAACGTTGACGATCTGGGGGAAGGAGAGAAGCCCTCACCACGCAGAACTCCTCAGGAGGCTCGCAAAACCCAACGCCGCCCCTTCCCACCACCCGAGGAGGACGGGGGCTGATTCACGCCGCACTCACGGGGTCTTTGGCCACGGTGAAGAGCAGGTCTCCCTCGCGGTTGTACTTGATCTGCGTGATGGAGCGCTCATGGCCCTGCAGCAGGATCGGCTTCTGCGGGGGAAAGGTGACTGTTGGGGTTGGAAAGGGACGAGGGACCTGGCCGGGATCCCCCACCCGGCTGTCACAGTCCAGGAACCCCCACTGGGGCCTGCACTGCCCAAATAATCCCTCACAGCCCCCCAGAGACCATCACCAACCCCTTACCACACCCCACAGCCCTTCCCCAACCCCTCACAGCCCCCCATAACCCTTCACCAACCCCTTGCTGCTCCCTTATAGCCCCCCAGAGCCCCCTCACCACCCAAACAACCCCTCACAGTCCCCCACAACTCCTCATAAACCCCTCACAGCCCTTCACCTACCTCTCAGAGCCCCGCTAGAGCCCCCCAAAACCCCTTACTGCCCCTCACCGCTCCCTCAGAGCCCCCCAAAGCCCCCTCACCACCCGAACAACCCCCCACCAACCCCTCAGAGCCACCCAAAACCCCTCAGAGTCCCCCACAGCCCCTCCCCCACCCGAACAACCCCTCACAAACCCCTCGTACCCCCCTCACAGCCCCCCATAAACACCTCACAGCCCCTCCCCAACCCCTTATAGCCCCTCCCCAACCCCTTATAACCCCTCCCCAACCCCTTATAACCCCTCACCAACCCCTTATAACCCCCTCACGGCCCCCTCCCCGCTCCCACCATGGCGGCGGCGCTGCCGAGGCTGCGGCTCGCCAGACGAGGAGGCCCCGGCCACCACTTCCGGGTCGGAGGGCGCGCAGCCGGCGGAACTTCCGGCGCCGTTGCCATGGCGACCTCGGGTGCGCTTCCGGGATGGAGGCCGAGGGAGCGGGGAGGGCGGCGGGCGGCTCGGGCCGGGCCGGGGCTCGGCGGGCGGCGGGAGAGGGGCACGGGGAGGCTGTGGGGGGGGACGCGGTCGTGGATTTGGGGCTTTGGAGCCTTCCCCGAGGGGACGCGGCCGTGGGCTGGGCCTCAGGCCCCAATGGTTGCGGGCAGGGCCCTGAAGGGGCCGGCCCCGGGGGGCTGGGGGCAGCAGGCCCGGCCCGGGGCTCCCCCTGAGGGGTCGCTCGGGGCCTCCCCGGGTTAGGGCAGGCCCCGTGCGGGGGGGAGAGGCTGAGCCGGGGCGGGCCGAGGGGCCGCTGCTGGGTCCGTGTTCCCTGGGACTGCTGAGCTGAGGCTGTTGTGGCGCAGGGGAGGCGGCGGTGCTGCTGCTGGTGGCCGCGCTGTGGGGCAGCACCGGGCCCTTCCTGCGGACGGGCGCGGCGGGGCTGGAGGAGCTGCGGCACCGGAGCCGCCTGCGGCAGCTGCTGGCTGAGATCCGCTTCTTGGGCCTCAATTACAAGGTGAGGCTTGAGCCGGGGGCGTCACAGGATCGTTCCTGTGTGCTTCTGCACTCAATACCTTTATTTAAACTGTTAAATGTTCAATTTGTCAGAAGAATGAGTTATCCTCTGTAATATTTCACTTATTTGTCCATAGTGCTGCTCTTCCCGTGCAGAATTCAGACCGGTTTGTAGAAAGCAGGTCATTAATCCTCACTTTTTACACAAAGTAAGCCTTGCCTGCCACCTGCAGATTGGGGAACTCAGGCACCAAACAGCTCGTGGCTGGCAGCAGTCAGTGCTGGGCTGCATTTCCACCCCCAAACATGGCACAGAACAAGGGGGTTGGGGCTCTGCTGCTCATTGAGGGGCTTGTGGTGGTTTCCGTGCCGTGACTGACGGGCTGTGCTCTTCCTGCAGTACATGGTGCCCTTCCTGCTCAATCAGTGCGGATCGCTGCTCTTCTACCTCACCTTGGCCTCTGCAGGTCAGCTGTCGTTGCTTTTGTAGAGTGGGTTGATTGGGATTTGGGGGAGGAACCGTGTTAGTGATTAGTTTGCTGACCTGCTCAATGTTTAGTCAGACATCTTGTAACAAACTGTTTGTGTTACGCTGCTCGTTTTCAGACCTGTCCCTGGCGGTACCGCTCTGTAACTCCCTGGCTTTGATCTTCACTTTGGTGACTGGGAGGATGCTGGGAGAGGATATCGGTGGTAAAAGTGAGTTACACTTAAAACATTTTGGCGTACTGTCTCCTGCATCTGTGTGCTAACTTAAAGTTGCGTGTTCCCCTCTGTTTTCCTGAAAACCAGCAAATGTGGACACAAGCCCTGTAACTAGTTAAGTGGCAGTTCTGGCTAGGAAGCTGGAAAGGAAGTGAAACTGATGTGTACGTGAGTAGGGCAAGTGAATTTGAATTGGCTGTTCTAAGTGAGCAGAATTTACAGGCCCGAGCCTCTACCTAACTGCTTAACCATAAGAGAAACACTAAGGAATATGCCCACTTTGAAACAGGATGTCCTGTAAGCCCCAAAACGTGACTACTCATACCCCTTCCCATTCTTCACTCCATCCCATAACATTATTTTGCTGAGAAAGTCAGAAAATGGCAGGAAAATGAAAAGTTAAAGCCCAGAGCCTGGCAAAATAGCTGTAGGAACACGCTGTGCTTTGCCTCTGCAGGGGTCGTGGCAGGAATGGTGCTCACCCTCCTGGGTGTCACGCTCTGCGTGGCTGGTTCGTGACCAAGGTGCAGCAAGCAGAGGAAGAGAACGCATTTAAAGGTGACCTCGTGTCATGAGGGGAGCTCCTGGCTCAGCTGCTGACTACTTGGCTCTCATACTGACACACCTGGAGCATGGATTGGATGCACCAAGCACCAGGGCAGAGCAAGGCATAGCGCAAGGACAGCTTATTCAATGTATTAAGGATTTTTTTTCTGTGGGTGGTTTAAAGCAGGGATGGGAGGAGGTGTAATAACTTTCTAATAAATAATTCAAATGGACCTTCTGGGATCGACTGACTTTGTATGGAAGGAATCTTTTGTTAGAAAGGAATATGTTCTGTGTGGTAATTCTTACTTCCCAAGTTCAGCTACAAACTGCTTTTTTAAATTAAAGCTCAGAAAAGCAGCCCTGTTCTCTGCCACATCACCACCCACAGAGCTGTGGAAAGGAGGAACGTTTTGCATTGTTTAATAGAAATGTGCATCTGGTTCATGGTTCACTGGTAGTCTTTCTCAAGCCCAGATAATTCGGGTGCCTGCTAAGAGTCTGTTAATTCACCAAAAAGCTTGGCCAGTCTATAACGTTACACAGACCTCAGACTCGCGTGCTTTTGTTATCTGCAGCCAGGCAGACAGCAGCGTACCTCGCTGTCCTCCCATCACTGTCCCTTTGTGAGCTCTTCAGAGCAGGATTGCTGCCGAGGGAAAACATCATTCAGTGATCCTCACCCTCAGCATCGCTGCCATCCCTTCTCCCTGCCGTGGGCTTTTGTGCTGTGCCTGCGCTCCTTGCCTTTTTGTAGAAAGAAGAAAAAATACAGTTATTAATGCGGCACTTCGCTGTTACAGAAAGCTTCTGGGACTAAATTCGTGGATTGTTTCTAGTTTTACCCAGGCTTTGGTGTGCAGACCTGGGTCTCTACGTTAAATTCAAAGGTAATTGTAAGGCCTAATAACCCCTCCCATTGCAGAGCAGAGCTATGGCACCCAGATAATTCTGACTGTAGAGCAGAGCTCCTAAAGCAAATCGCAGCATCAGGCTCCCCGCTGAGCCCAGACGTCACTACCTGGTAGCTAATTCTTCACTAGGGCTTTCTCTAACTTCAGTTCAAAGGAGCTCTTTTCTTTTGAAGTTCTAATTAGTCTAATGAGACTACCTAGGCAGAACGGTGAATCAGCTATAGGATGATGCACGTCATCCCCTTATATCAATTCTCAGTGTGCTTATGACAAGTTTAAGCCACAAATGCCCCATAAACAATAAGCATCTTTCAGACATTTTAAAACAAAATTCTGTAAAACGAAAACAGATTTTTCCCTTTAAAAAAAATTATTTAACAAATATATTCAGGCATTTTAGGCATTACATGTTTATTCTGTGCCAGCTTCAAAGCTTCACCTAGCTACAGGCAAGCTCTAATTAACAAGTTGTATCTGGGGGTACTGAGTTTTAGTGCAAGAAATCAGAACAAAGCCACAGGGGATCTTACACACTGCCCAGACACATTAAGTGGAATAAATACTGCTTTAAACTGCTTGGGCTTTTAGTGTAAGTTGTTCTACAGTCTCTGCAACTCTCTGGTAGAGGAGTAAGGATAGAAATAGGGCACATACACACCAAAAATAAATAAATAAATAAATAAATAAAATATATCCAATAAAGCCTTTTATATCTTTACTGTCATGGGGAGCTGTAACATGCTTCAGAAGGGAAATGTTCATGACCCAGATGACAATCTTTTGGCTTTCTAAAACGCAGAGCACTGTGGCTACACTTCCTCTGGTGTCAGAAGTTCCCCCTGGTGGTTACTTTCATCTTTACACATTCTGGGGGGAAACGCAGCGCTGTGCACTTTCCCAAGCAATTGCTACAAACTGTTCTTAACGTGTTCACACAAGGCTGGTGCCAAGCAAGGGTGCCGTAACCATGGCAGTTGGGGAGGGAGACTGCTGCACACATCCACGGCTTCATCTCATGGATGTCTGCACAGAGCAGCTGTGATCATAGCACACACAGCCCTGTGCCAGCGGAGCCACCCACCTTTCTGCTGTGCTTTTTGTGTCTATCTGGATGGTTCCTAAAACAAAAAAAGAAGCAGGTTCTCAGCATCAGGCAGAAGCGAGCTGCAGGACCTGTGACAGCGCTGAATGGGAGGGCTAAGGATATCTGTAGCCAAAGAGCACCATGGAGATGAACATTTAAACCTCTCAGCCACAGCCTACGTACCACGGTGTCCTGCGTGTGGAATCCTGGGGCACCAGCAGCTCAAAGTAAGGCAGTTTTTTGTACTCCTCATCCCCCACAGCCACGTAGTAACCGCCATTCACCAGCTCCTCCTTGCCAAGCACCTGCGTGCCATCCAGCCTGCAGAGCCTTGGGAAAAGACAGCAAAGGGTTCGACACAGGGGAAAGCCACAAGGCAGTGAGCAGCCCCTCGGTGTGGAAGCACTGAGCTCCCAGTCCTGTGTGCTATTTATTAAGTGCTGCTTATGTTCCCGGCCATAAAGAGGGAAGATGGAGCAGTGCCTTGTCCAGACACCCACCTGTTAACAGCTCCGCTGCGCAGATCAGCTTTTGCTGTCAGCACAGCCAGGAGCGTGTCCCACTGCAGCGGGGCGCTCTGAGAGAACAGCAGCTGGAAAGGAGGGCTCAGCAAATCCCCATTCCGGAAAACACTGCAGCAGAAACAGCCCAGAGCATGCCATGAGCCAGAGTTCCTGCAGCTCCCGTGAACACAGCACTCGCAGTCCCAAGACTTTTCACACATCTCAGCCCCACAGCTGCTGACAGCTCCTTACAATCAGCAGATCACACGCACCATCCTGTGGGCCACAACCAGCCAGAAATGAGCAGAAATGTTCCATTAACAGCTACGAAGACATCAATTCTCCCCAGCCCTGGCAGCTCCTCATCTAAGACCATCACTGGACATGGTAACAGCTGTAACTGTGCCACCAGCATCTCTGTTCAATTTCCCAAAGGAGACAGTATGTGGAAGGGAGGGGAAACAGGGAGATGCCTGACAGTATTTACAACAAATTCCCTCCAGAAGCATTCCCAAAGACCCTCCAAGGAGAAAACACTGAGGCACTTACTGTATGGCAAGGTGGGCGTGCTTCTGCCGTCGTGCTGCGATGTTTGACTTCCAGGGAGCTACGGTGCGGGACTGGAGACAAGGTCAGTGCAAAAAAAACAGCACAGCCCTGGCACTGAGCCTTCCAGGGCTGTTCCCTTTTCTACACCAGGAGCTGTCTGCCCTGCCTTCATGTTTGCTGCTGCTAGGTGGGGTTTGTTGTCAGCAACATCAAGGCCTGGAGAGGCTCTTCACAGAGCTGAGAGTGTTCCAGAATTGCCAGAGAACCTCTGTGCACAGATCCTTCCCCTGCACGACTGAGATGGGAGGAAGGTACCCAGCAGCAGCCCCTCACACACACATCAGCCTACTGATTCCTGTGGTATTTTTACCTGATCTCCACTGGGCACCTTGCAGCCTTAAACCTCAACTTTTGATTGATCAGTGCCAGCCTCCATGTCTCTCATACCTCCCCCCTTCTGCATTCCTGCCCGTCCCCACTCAGCTCAGACTCACCTGCACGCCGCTGCTGTTACTGGTCCCACAGAGCTCCTTCCTTCCCTGGTCTAAATAGCTGTGGGAACAAGGAGATGACACTCCACATACCAACTGGGCCACGACTGACTGAAGAGCAGTAAGGAAATGGCCAACTGCTCTGACCTGGTGCATCATCACCAGATATACTTATTATTTAGGTCACTTTAGAAACAATCCTCTATGTGCCACGTCTCAGGGGCTTACAGAATTTCACTCTAAAGTCTGTTACATTTAATAAATTCCTGATCAATCACAGACCAGTTCAAATATCCATGGTAAAGACACCCAGAACATTGTATTCCTTTATCCTGTATCCTTCTGTATTTCAGGATGAACCAGAACAGCTCTGCTTCATGCAGGATTGAAAAAAAAAAAAAACAAAAAAACAAACACCTCCACTAAACCAAAGCCTGGGACCGAAGGACCACCTACTCACTTGAGCCTTTTGAACTTCTCAAACCCTGCAGCCACGTACTGCTGCCCGTCCTGCAGGTCCCCCAGCTCAGCGATGCGGTGGCCGTGCCTGGGGGTGTAGAGATTCCTCACGGCCAGGGGCGCCTGAATGCTCCTGGTCACCTCCTTCAGAAACGCCTCGAAGGTCAGGAACCGCCGCTGGTTCACCACAAACTTCTTCCCGTGGAAAAAGGGGTCACCATTGCGGTACACCACCACGTTCTTGGCTGGAGGTGCCAGAGTTAAGCCTCTGGAGCTCATCCCCGTGGGTCAAAGCCCCAGGAACCAGCGCAGAGCACGGAGGAGAGCTGTGGTCAGCCTCCTGCCCAGCCTGAAGCCTTCTGAGCAGCCGTCTTTGTGTTCTGCTGTCCCTCCCCAGCAGTCCCCTGAGCAACTGGCCGTCTCCAGGGCTGCGGGCCCAGCAGGAGGAAGCTGTGGGCCAGTCCGGAGGCCACATCAAACAACCTGCAAACACCTTGATATCTGAGAGCCAGGAACCACACGGCTCCTCAACCTCACCCTCACTGCACATCGAGTACTGTGGCCACCAGGCTCTGATTAATGGCTTAGAGGCCAGGAGCAGAAGGGCAGGCAGGAATAGGCAGATTCACAGATAAGCTGCAGAAAAACTTTTTATTCACATACAGTCGGTGTCATCAGGAACAGAAGGATATCTCTGCCATACAATAACAGCGCCCACTCAGAGCATAGAAACAGAGAGTTTGCACGTGAGACTCAGGGTCCCTGTGAGGAACCAGAGCAACATGCAGGAAGTCCCCCTTTTAATATCCCTGAACTAGTACAAAGGTAAAAAAAAATAAAAAATATCTCTACAAATGAAGTGCTCTCAAAGCACAGCACCAACCCCTTAACTCCTTACTTGCTCCCTGGAGCGTGAGGTGTTCTCTCCAAGTGATCCTGCCACACACACAGCCAGAAACGTGCGTGTCAGGAACCTCATCTCCTGAAGGTCAGGTTTGATATTCTGTCCCCACCAGCTGCACGTTAGGAAACTTCCCTCCTAACTCAATACTTCAACTAGGTGTTCCTACCATGAGCACCTGGAGACCCCAGAGCTGTGACAACCCAAAAATACAGCTCAGATCCTGGTATGGGTCATCCACAGTTCAGTGGAGAAGAGCTTATTCCTACAAATTAAAAGTACCTGTTGTCTTCAGGCATTTCAGGTCCATCCCAAGCAATCAGCTAGCCAAAGAGTACCTCCTGCATGAAACAGTCTTCCCAGCCTCAATTTACCCCAGAACCACCCAGCTCTGCCAAGAAAAACAGGGTTTTTGTGGATGGCCTCCCTGGGACTCCCTCCAGGGCACACAAGCTGCAGTGACAATTAACCCCTGCTTTGACCAATTATTCAAATTTAAAATAAATTAAATGTCTTTCTTGCCCCATGCATCTGACATGGAGAACATCATCCTGTGGAGCTGTAGTCCCATCAGGCTACTGCTGTCCCTGAGGTGATGCCGTGGTGCTGCAGCTCCTCCACACCAGCACAAATGTTCCCCACACTTGGCAATGCCTTTCTATGGGTCAGGAGTCCCCAGCCTCTGTTTCAGCTTCAGGTACTGTAAGAGAAAGAAAATCGAGTGTTAACAATTAAATCCCAGGTATAGAGAAGCAGGAAAGCACCTGCCTTTGCAGATTAGCCAGCAAAGTCATCACACTCAGCCAGGACCATAGAATCATAGAATTATAGAATCATAGAAATAGATTCCATATATGGAATAATGAAAAAATTATATGATTCTATAGAATCATAGAATCATTCCTGATTCCTAAGAGGCAGGGCCAGGCCCTTACGTTTTTACGGCTGACGATAGCTTGTTGCAGCCACAGCAGCTCCATGATCAAGTGATTTCTGTAGGACTGGAGGCCAGCCCGAGTTCGGGGAAGCTCCTTTATGTCCTCAAGTGGAATTTCTGCAGAGAAATGGAAGAAACCATTACCAGAACACTCACATTGCAGATACCATCTGTCCTGCAATGAGTTTCTCTAACCTCTCCAGTACAGTCTCAAGGTTTTGATTCCCCAAGGACCTACACTATGCCACCCACGCTCATCACCAGGTTGTTCAAAGCACATGGGCAGAGGGCACAGCCCTGACCACAGAGCGCAGGGGCTCCTGTCCCTTACCCAGGCAGGCTTCGAGGGACTCCGACTCATGGACAGTGCTGTCCCACACAGATGACACACTGCTGTTCTGCCACTCCTCGCTCTCTGCTAGGGCACTGCACCCCTTTGCAGCGCTTTTATCTGCCTCAGCCCCTGGATTTGGGGGTCTTGCCGCATCACATTCACCCGGGGATCTTGGGTCTTCCTTGCTTTGCAGCTGGGCTGGAGGTTTCACACTGCTGCTGCAGCCCCAGTCCCGCTCTGGTTCGGAAGCATCCAGCTCCTGCTCTGTTTTTTCTGTGCTGGCCTTGTCACTCGGTACAGACTCTTGTACAGCTGAACACTTTCCTTGCAGTGAATTCTAGAGGAGCAACATGCGACAAACTGAACAAACAGACATAGAGGGAAACAGAAAGATCTGAATGGGGCTGTGCTGCAGGCCAGGGCTCGGTCCCAGCCAGGCACCTGCTGTTCCCAGCAATCCTGCCCCGATACTGGCATGCCTCGGTTGGGGCACGCAGATTTTTAAAGGGCCTCTCTTCCAGAGGGAGCAAAGGCATTAAATAGCAGCACTCAGCCACCCCAGGAGCAGGTCGGACTGTGTGCTAGGAATGGCTGAGGTGGATGCAAAGAGGCGAGGTCTGCAGGAGCAGGCTGGGCGTTTGAACCCACAGCCAGAGACTCAGTGACAAAATGGGACGAGCCAGAGCCTTGGCTCTGTAATTATCACTTTGTCTTGGGTAGAAATAGAGCACAGGGCTGACAGAGACGGTTCCTGCGGTAGCACAGCGCAAGCAGCACCCAGGGCACCCACCATCCAGTCCACACTTCCCCCAGGAGCAGCCGAGCCCCCAGCCCACCCTCCTACCCCCCCAGCGGCCACGGGCACGGACCTTGGGGACAAAGACGGGCCTCGGCAGGTACCGTCCTGTCCACTGCAGCTCACTCAGGTCTCCTTCGATCTCCCTCACCACCTCCTCGTACTCCTGCTGCAAGCTCCTGAAGTGCCGCCGCAGCTGCCAGCCCCTGACGCAGGCCTGCGGGCAGAGGCACCTCAGGAGCCCCGCGCCCCCCCCCCCCCCCAGCACCCCAAAAGCCACCCCCAAAGCCCCCCGAGAGCCACCCCCAGCCCCCCGTGGGTAAGAAACGATCGTGGCCGAGCCTGGAGCCAAGTCAGTTTAATGGCAGCGCGCCCCGGCCCGGCCCTCCCGCTGTGCTCCCTCCCGGGACCCCCACCTGCAGGCGGGTCACGGCGCCCAGCAGCCGCTGCCACTGCTCGGCCTCCGCCACCGCCGCCATCACCGCGGGGCAGCGGGCACCGGCCGATGGCGTCACCCGCCCGGCCATGGGGGCCCACAAGATGGCGGCGGGGCTGGGCAGGGGGGGAAAGGGGAAGGGCCCGGTCCCGGTCCCCGCTGTTTTCCCCCAGGCGGGTGCCTGAGGTGTCGCCGCCGTCGGCCCTGCAGTGGGGGCACTGGGGGGGGGTCCTCCCCGTGTGGGGCTGTGGCTGCTGCTCCTGTCCCGTCCCACGGGGACTCTTCCTCGCAGCAGCCTCCTCCTTGCAGCTGGGACGGTGCCGGGTCAGGCTGCAGCCTCCTCGGGGCCGGGGCTCTCCGCCAGGTGCAGCTTCTGTCTGGGTCCATGTCAAGGGAAAGCACCAGCGGCCGTGCCATCATCCATCCCCTGCCACCACCATCACTGCCACCCCACGCCAAGGATACATGGAGCTGCTCAGCTCCTCCAGCTGCGGGAGGCAAAGGGAGAGGCTGCAGCAGCTGTGGGGAGGCCGGGGGCCGGCGGGGACCCCACCAGCACAGCAGGGCTGGGCATGGGGCGTGGAGACGCCACTCACGTGCACCAGCAGCTGGTCCAGGTTCCTGTCGGCCACCGCCTTCTTCTGCTCCTCGGGGAGCTCCTCCACACAGACATCGAGGCCAAAGTGCAGCCGCGCCAGCTTCTCCTGCATCTCCCGCACGTGCTCCAGCTGCTCGAAGGAGCACTCCTTCCCTGCACCCATGGGTGGGAGCCGTCACAGCCCAACCAGTGCATCCCCCGCACCCCCCTGTGGCCCCCAGCCCCTCACCGAAAGCCTGCAGCTTGCCCGAGTGGAAGTCGCTGAGGAGGCTGAGCAGCCCCCCCTCCATCTCGCACACGTCGGAGACCTCAGTGAGGAAGCTGTGCTGCAGCGGAGCCCCCCGCGCCGCCCCCGTGCCACCTGCCCTCACTCTCTCCTTGCTCGCCCTGCGCAGAACACGCAGCTGGTGGCACCGCCAGACCCCTCCCCGGCCCCTCAGCACCCGAGGGCACCCCAGGGACCGAGGGTCCCCCCCACCAGCACTGACCGCCGGGGCCTTGCGCGCTGCTGGGCCGAGGGCAGTGCGGGCAGCGGCAGCGCGAAGGACGCGCTCTTGCTGATGGGCAGCGGCCGTGGGGCCCCGGCAGGCGCCGGCTGGGCCCTGGGGCTCCGCTTTTTCCTCCTCTCCTCCATCCTGGAGGGGCTCCCAGAGCTGCGGGGCAGGCACCTGCGCAGGATGGACGCACGGCTCTTGGCAGCTCCTTGCTGGGGGCTTCTCCGTCCTCACGCCCCCAGCAAGGTGCCTCGGTGGGGCTCGGTGGGTTGCAGCAGGGCTCGGGGGGCTGCAGCGGGGCTCCAGAAGTTGTGGTGGGGCTCGGTGGGTTGCAGCGAGGTTCAGCAGCAGCAGGAGGGCCAAGGCCAGGAGCTCTGCCCGCACTCGCTGGGATCTGCGGCCGGGCTCGGGCTGCGTTATCTCGGGCTGTGCCGCAGCATCACGGCGCAGGGCAGAGGCTGGGACCTGAAAAGCAGCCAGGGAGCTCCCAGCCAGGGATTACTTCCCAGCGTCATCTCCCAGAGCCCAAGCAGAAAAAAAAAAAAAGAGGATTTCAGCCCCAGCGGGGCAGGGCGAGACACCGGATGCCCTAAGGGAGAGCTGGAGCTGAGCCCACCGCAGGGACCCGACACCCCCCGAGCCCTCCCCGGAACATTTCGACCCCCCCAAACTCCTCCTGGGCCCCCGGCGGTGCTGGGATGGCGCTGCGGGAGCCCCTCGCTTTGTGGCAGGCTCCGGCTGCCCCCCCCCGAAGCAGCGGGACGGGGACGGGGACGGGGACACCGACCTGTGCCAGACCCCCCCAGCTCCGTCCCGGGCCGTCCCTCGGAGCCGCCCGGCCGCCTTCCCAGCCCCGGGGCCGGGATTTGCATTTAAAGGGAACGGGAACTTCCTCCGGGCACCGCACAGCCCCGGACACCGCCGGCACGGGCACCGGCACCCCAGTAAAATCGGGGGGTGTCGCAAATGCCAAAGGCTGAGCCCTCAGGGGGCTGACGGCCCCCCCCAGGAGGGTCCCCGGCTGGGCTGTGCCTGCAGGACCCCAGGGTGGGTGCAGTGCGGGGCCCCCCCAGCTCCCAGGGGAGAGCAGCAGGAGCTGCCCCATGCCGGGGGTCCTGGGCACTGACCCCCACCCCTTCCCCATAGGCAGGGACGTGCTAGCAGGTTTGCACCTGAAGCCCCCCTCCCAGCCTCTCCCCTCCCACCCCAGGAGCCAGAGCCACCCCAGAGCCTCCCATTTCGCTCCCAAACGCGGCCCTAAAGCCCAAGAAATAACACAGACAGCAGCAGCGAGTTTGGGTGCATTTCTATTGGGTACCAAGATACATACACCAGCCCCCCGCCGAGGTTATCTGTACCATAACAGAAAAAAAAAAAAAAAAAAAAAAAGGTGGTGGTGGTGGTGACTTGCTGTGAGATTTTTCTTTGAAAGAGCAAGAAGAGAAGTCCAGAGCCAGGCTGCAGCCCTCGGCCAGCCCTGCTGCCGGGGATCTGGGGGCTCCCGCTGGGCCAGAGCTACATTCAGTTGCTCCAGAAGGCTCCTGGCAGAGGCAGAGGCGTCCCCATGCAGGAGGAAGCGATGCTGGCGGTGCAGGGCTAGAGGAAAAAGCCCCACAGAACTCCAGGGAATGTGTCCTAGTGGATGTTCAGGACTGTGGCTCTACAGAGATGTATTGGACTCTGTAGGTGACCACATTCATTGAGCCTGAACTCGCTGGACTTCCCTTGGAGGAAAGGGGGACGCAGAGGCACCTGCTGCAGGCTGCTCCCAGGGCAGGTCCTTCGCGAGGGCACTGTACAGTTGCAGAGAGAAGATGCAAGAGCAGCTGCATCACCAGAGAAGAAACCAAAGCTGTTCCACTGAATGCAGCCACCGCAAGGAACGGCCCAGGCTGGCTCACTTCAGCTTCAAGCGAAAGGAAGGCAATGCTGAAAATAAAGTCTGCTGTAGAGAAGCTGCAGGAAGGGTTTCAAGGAAGCAGAGGTCTCCCAAAACAACAGTGAAAAGAGGAAGTCTTGAGAAACTGAGGAGAAATCCCCCAAGCCCCGTGCCAGCCAGCCTCACGTGTCTCTCAACGCCCTCCCAGCACAAGCGGGTCGGGTCCTGTGGGCAGAGGAACCCAGACACAGCAGCAGCTGGCACCTGGGACCAAGCAGAGGGCCAGGAGGGGGCCGGGCAGCACCAGTGCAGACTGGAGGGCCCGCGGGGGGCTGCAGGAGGGCCCGGCCCACGGCACGAGCCTGTGCTGGTCCCAGTGGTTCAGCTTCAGGTCGCGGAGCAGACCTGGGTTGGATCCTCCTGGAGCCCCAGCCCCCTGAACGCCCCCAGGAGCAGCTCAGCACCACGGGGTGGTCCCGGCGCAGGGCAGAGCTCAGCTGAAGGCCCTCCCCGTCCCCTTGCACAACTGGTCACACGTGCTTGTGCAAAACACTTGGGAGTTAGACCTTTGGATTAACTGTTTAATACACTTGTGCACATGTGCGTATAGCAAAGAGGCAACTGTGAATCATAAGGCTATCGAGACATGGGCAGGTTCTGGGAAGAGCAAAGACCCTGCAGGAGGCCTGGGTGAACCAGGCGTCCACAGGTTGCTTCTTTTTGTCCCCATTCAACACACAAAACCCATACACAGAGGAGGAACGGCCTCTCTCGCCCTCCTTTGCTCGGCTCCCACTCAAGAGAGCTGCCAGCCAAAGCAACAGCAAGTCCAGGAGCTCCCTCCTGCCTGTTGCAGAGGAGGGAGGGAGAATCCAGAGCTGGGAAACGCTTCTGCTCTCCCTCGCTCAACTCTTTTGCTGTCACTCAACACGAGAGCGTCGCCGTGAAGGCGGAGGAAGCCTCCAGCTGTCCCAGTGCCACGAGCCGGAGGAGGGCTGGGGCCGATCCATGCGCCTGCTTTCCTGAGCTGCACTAGATTTTGGGGGAGTCACAGCCTGCCAATGACAAGGTCTTTTAGTGAAAGGGACAATCAGTTGAGTCTCCATATATTAGTTATTCACGCACACGCAGGGAGGTGGGTCGTTCTAGGTTCCATATATATTCGTATATAAAGTGTACGTTGCCCTGCACAGATTTTATATACCATATATATATATGCCTCGCACACATATATATATATATAAAAATTTAAAAACCCTCCAAAAATCTACGCTAGGAAATCTCGAAGCCCAGGGAGGGCTGTCCTCTTGCACCTGTCCAAGGACCAGGAGAGGGCCATCAGAGTCTGGAAACATTCGCGCTACCCTCCCTCGCCCTACCTCTGCCTACCACACGGCGAGCTCAGTCAGCGCCCTGAGTGCCTTCCTCAGTCCCACTCTGCCCCAGGCCTCCTATGCTCAGTTCTCCAAGCGGCTCCGCAGGATCTGTGCCGTGCGTTGGCTTTCCCGAGTGGAGGCAATCCTCAGCCAGGCGCTGCTCTGCCGGGGCACCTCCCGCCACCGCCTCGGAGCCCTCCCGGGCTGGGTCCTTCAGGGGCTCCGACAGGTCCATGTCTGCCCGGGGCGCGTGGGCACACAGGTCCTGAACCTTCTTGTTGAGGTCGTTGCGCTCCGTCTGCAGGGCTCGGCACAGTTTCTCCAAGCGCTGGATTTTCACCTGAAGCCCCTCCAGCTCTTTATCCCGCAGGGTTTTCTGCAAACAGAGAGGCAGTTTTCAGACTCTTACCACGCCAGGGTTGAAGGCAGAAAGGGAGAGAGACGAAACCTCAAAGGGAAGTTCAGGGGGAAAAGACCAGGCAAGCTGCCTGCCTCAGCACAGAAAGCCAGAGCTTCCTCACCTCTTCAGCCATTTCCAAGAGAGCCTTGTTGCTGCTCTCCCAGCGAGAACGGTACATGGTGGTCTCTTTCTCCAGCTTCTTAATTTTCTTAGTCATCTAAGTGACAGAAAGGGAACAAATGAGCCAGTGATGCAGTGGGGCACACTTCAGGTATCCACAGACAGGCACCTGCTGTCCCAGACAGCGAGACCCTGCTGCCCTGCACATCTCCTTGCCTTGTTGTGGTCAGAGTCAAGTGGGAAACACCAAGCAGGTAACAACAAACCAGGCGACAGGGGCAGCGCTGCTGTTTGTGACTCAGGAGGGGTGCAGCAGCCACCCCACAAGCTCAGCATCCACCTCCTATCAGCAGCCAGCTCGTGGCTGGTTTAATGCCAGCAGAAATCCACAAAGCAGAGCTGCAGCTTATCCTGCTCGCAGACGCAGCGAGGGGACAGGCAGTGCCTCCAGCCCACACGCGCTCTGCCAGGCAGCGACAGCGTTACCCACCTTCTCCATCTCCTGTTTAAATGTCGTGAACACTTCGCTGCTTTTGGAAAGGGTGTTCTGGAATTCTTCAAACTTCTCTGTGTAGAGAGCAAGCTGCAGGGAGAGACGGGGTTACAGCTCCTCGCCATGGCACCTCCCAACAGCCTTCCCCAGGAGAGGGGAGGTTTAAGCCAAGAAGTGAGCTAGTTCTCTTGTGACTGAACTCTATGACAAACAAACTAGCAGCATGGGGCTGCTCTGCCAACTTTAGGTACTGGAAAATGTGGAGCAGTATTTCTCCTTTCTTAGGGAAACATCCTCAGAGAGTGATGTGCTCTGCAAACATCTCCTGGCCTCGGCAGGAAGCATTGCTGGGTCTGATTCAGCAGAGCATGACCACCCAACTGCTCCCAGCACTGCCAAACGTGCTGGTAAAACCAGGGCCCCTTTCTCCCACAAGGCAGAAGAGCTGAAAGAGGTCTCAGCAAACACTGTGCTGACACAGACACACCGATACCAAAGTCAGGAACAGTCCTGCCCTTGTGTTTTCCAGATTAAGCAACTTCAGGTTGTTCCCCGCTGAGGGAGAAAGGAAGAGAAAAACAAACAAACTAGCAGGCAAACGAGCAAGCAGGCTGAGCGCACACAGCCCAGGTAGCTCACCTGCTGCTTCAGATGGGTCTCCTGCTGCTTCATCAGCTCACACATCCTCTGCGACTCCACAGCTTCCTTCAGCAGCTAGGGAAGAACAAAAGCAGTTACCCTGCTGCCACCAGGGGAAGTTCCTGATACGCGCTGCGCAGCTGATGCTTGGCCTGGAGACAGCAGAGGGCTGGGAGAAACACCGAGAGCAGAGCGGGGGCTCCAGCCGTGCTCCTGAGGCAGCTGGGGAACAGTCACTGCCGGGCAAACAGCGGGCCTGGGATGGCCGCATCTGGCTTGGGCTCTGCGTTTGGGAACCCAGCAGCAACAAACCTCCACAAACGAGGCAAAAAGCGAAGTGCTCGGCGCTGTTAGGGACTGGCTGCGAGACTTACAAAGTCCTTCTCCCGCTGGTGCCTCTCCTCTGCCTCCTTCAGCATCTCCTGTGCCTGCTCGAGCTTGGCGTCCACGAGCTGCTGCTGCAGGTCCTTGTGTTTGAACACCTTCTCGATGTGCTGCCAAGGGAACACCACCAGTCACTGACACGCCAGGCCAGGGCCCTGCTGCCAGGGTGGCAGAGATCCCGAGGGAAGACCCCAGAGCCCCGAGGCCCCTTTTCCCACCAGTCCCTGCCCAGAAACGTGCCCCGTGGGGCAGAGCAGGCTGCCCCAGGCCCCCGCCCCAACCCACCTCCTCCCGCAGCTCGTACTGCTCGATGAGCTTCTTGAGCCGCTCGGCCAGCTCCATGTTCTCCTGGCGCAGCTTGGAGTTCCTCTCGTTGTGCTGCTCCATCTGGAGCTGGATGTCGTTCAGCGTCACCTGGAAGTGGGAGGTCACCTCCTTCCTCTTCTCCTCTTCCTCCCGGGCACGCTGGACACCCTCCTCCTGCACGAGCAGGGCAGAGACAGCAGGGCCACGTCAGGCTCTGCGCGGGCAGGCAGGTGAGAGAACCTGCCCACGCCGTGCTGCTCGGAGCCCACCCAGCCTCCCCCTGCTGTCAGTCAGTCAGGAACCATGGGCCACTGCCTGAAAACCCCTTCCTCAGCCTGCCCTGGGCCTTTCCCCGGCATTTCTGCAGGGAACACAACAGGGAACAGCCCCCTGCCCTCCTCTCCCTTGCAAGGCAAAGGTTTAACAGCAATTCTAAACGCCTGCTCTGGAAGCCATCAGGCTGTGGGCTACCACGGGCAGAGGTCAGCTTGCCAAAGAGGCTCCCAGCCCTGCAGCAAGTGATCTGAGTGCTCGGGAGGAAGCAGCTCGTGGAGCAGCACCCAGGAGACACTTGCCTTGAGGGTACGGTTGTGCCTCTGGAGCTCACGGCACAGACTCTCCAGCTTGCTGCGGGCCAGGATGGCCTTGCTGTGCTCGCTCTGCAGGTGGTCCTTCTCTTGCACCAGCTGCGTCTGCTTCTTCTGCAAGATCTTCATCTGCTTCTGGGAGTTACGGTGCTCTTCCAGCTAGGGCAGGAGAGCAAAGGGCACAGATGTAGCAAAACAGACCAGGGCAAAGCTGTGCCTGTACGAGGGAACAGGGGGACCAAAGAAGTGCTCTGTGTACCGTAAGAGGAGAACGGGAGTTTTATAACACAAAAGGTTCTGGTTTTGAGCAGAGGAGAGCTGATGCAGAGCCCAAAGTCCCCTGGACTGGGCCTTTCTCCTTCCTGAATCAGGATCTTGCCAGTACCCGACAGACTCACACGTTTCTCCAGCATCTCCACGCACACTTTGCTCATCGGAGCAGAGCTCTGAGCACACGGCCACCCGCAGGGAAACCTGAACACGACCCCTTGGGATGCACACGGACAGTCCCATGTGTCTCTGCCCTGAATACAGCACGTGCTGAGGTTAAATGTGGCCCATGAGAGCTGTACAGGGCTTTGCGTGCATGCTCAGCTCTGCAACACACACCTAGCAGCACGCTGGCTCTGCCAAACAGCCACTTCTTGCTACGAAATTATCAACAGAAACACAGTGACTGAGTGGTGGAGACAGGAGATGCATCTGGTCCTGTCACAGCTGGGCCTGCCAGCTCACGGCTCAGCCCTGCCTGCAGAGATGAGGAACGCAGGCTCAGCAGAACAGGCCACCAGGACAAGATGGGTGAGAGATGCAGCTCCCACTTACAGGAACAGACAGGAAGCGTGTCTGAAGTCCTCTTACATGCAGACCTGTCAAAAATGCTCCTGTCCCTGCTTACACCTCTACAGAACATCAAAACAACAGTGCCCAGCCAGACCAAGCAACGCCTGCCCTCTGATATTTGGATATCCAGCAGCACAGAGATCCCAGAACATACACTACAAAGCTCCAGGCGTGTTCCTGGACTGTCCCTCTCAACACCAAGAGCAAAATAATCTGCAGCCATCGTCTGCCTCACCGCACAGCCCTGGTGCTCGCTGCAGCACTCCTCCCTCTGCCCCAGAACCTGGCACGCAGACGCAAGGACTCACCAGCTCAGCGTATTTCTTGCACAGTGCTGCTAGTTTCTCCTCTGGAGTGCTCAGGGTGTTCAGCGTCTGCATCAGCAAAGTGATCTCCTTGCCTGGAACGAGACACGGGATGAAAAAAAAAAAAAAAAGTAAACATAACTCACACAGAATTCTGCCTCCTAAAGGCAGAGACAAAGCAGGCCTCGCAGCCGTCACTGCCCCGGGCCAGAGCTCCCAACTCCACAACCACCACCGGCACCACCACCGCAGGGCAGCTCTTACCTAGGCCCTTGGCTTTCTTCTTTTCCTGAGCCTTCTTCTGGTCCCGCTCCCCGCACTCCTCGCCAGCTCGGAACTCCTCGGTCCCCTTGGTGCCCTCCTTCTCCCCGTTCATCTCGGGGCCACCCGGCTCCTGCTCGCCGTTCCTCGGGGACTCGCTGCGACACTTCTCCGCCTCCTCCTGCTCCGCGGGCTCGCTCTGCCCGCCGTCCTCGCCCGGACCCTCCTGGCTGGCATCCACGCAGTACGTGTTCAAGATGTCCTCGAGCTGTCTGCTCAGCTCTTCGGAGACGTCACGCACGGCAGGCCGGGAGGACTTGGCGTCCTCCTGCGCGAGAGGAGCTGCGGGAGACGCGGACACAAGGCATGACGCTGCCCCCACGCAGCCTGTTCTCTGCTCCCCAGAGACACGCGGCCAGGGAGAGGTTTCCCCGAGCTCCCCACGGCACGGGGCAGGCTGAACTTCCAGCAGCACGAGGCGCTTTGTTCAGGAGGAGGCTCCAGGCGGCCGCCCTGACAATGGAGGTGCATTCCTGGCAGCCTCTCCTTTGATCACAAGAGCATGCCCGAGCCCCTGACATCTGTCAAGAGCAAGATCTGCCCCCTGCCCGCCAGCCTTTAGCACAAGCAGGTTGTGCACGAGTTCTCCCTCAGAGGAGCAGCCTGCAGATTTCCCCAGAGCCCAGCTTTTGGGTTATTCCCTCTTCCCACACGTAGGAGCAACTGCACTGGATCAGACCGAACACGTCTCATCCCCAGCAGCAGACACGTGGGGAAGAGCAGGCAGCACATCCTTCAGCACACCTCTGTGCTTCCAAAGTTCCCCCAAAGGGAGAATTTACAGCACTGGGTTATTAAATTAACTCCGTTAACTCTATTATTAAACTACCTCTATCCACTGGGCACTTCCTACATCACACATTTATGAGGTGTGAGAATCTAAGGCGAGGTTAACGTTAACCAAGCACCCCCCTGATTACTGTTTTTTTTGTCTTCCATAGAATTATTTTTACCAAGTGCTAACGACAGGGCAGATCGCTCAAGGCTACCCCCAGGAGGGCTGGCTGACACGTTCTGTACGGGACCCTGAGGGTTTAAGCCTGACGAACACCCCATCATTTCCACACCCGCATCAACTCCACGCCTCGGAAAAGCAGCAGGAACTACCTCAGACCTGCGTACACGCAGGAATTACAGAAAACCAGGACTTTCTGCCCCCGAAACCACACCTGCCCTCACCCAAGCACCAAGGGGTGAGCGCAGCACCCTGCCCGCACCCAGGAGCAGCAGCAGCCCCGCTGCCTCCAGGCCTGGAACCCTCCCTCGGGGTTTCCCCGTGTCTCCTGCTCATGCTGCCAGCCGCAGGCAGGGAGTGCACCCCCCAGCCCTGTCCCCGTGTCCCCTCCCCACCTTCCAGCCCCGCCGTGGGCTCGGCCGTGTCGCCCTCCTCCAGCAGCAGGGCACCGCCGGCCACGGAGGATCCCGCGGGGCGCGGGGCTGCCTTGGCTTCCCCGCCTTGGTTCTTCATCGCCGCCTGCGCCCGCTCGGTGTCGGCGAGTCCTGGGGGAAGAGAAACGGGGGGCGGGGGGGGGGAGAGGGGGAAGCCGCGGGGTTTAACGGGGGTGAAACCGGGGGGTTAACGGGGCCAAGCCCCGGGGTTTAACGGGGTGAAACCTGGGGTTTAACGGGGTGCTGCCCCGGGGTTTAACGGGACAAAGCCCTGCGATGTCCCGGGGGCCCAGCCCGGGGGTTTAACGGGCAGCAGGCGCCCCCCCCCCCACCGCGGGGCAGCTCCGTGGCACCGGGACGCGGCCGGTTCCTGCCCCCCCCCCCCCCGGGGCCGCCGCTCCCGGGGGCTCCGGGCCCGGCCCGTGCTGAAAGGGGGGGGAGGGGGGGGGGGGGGGGCAGCGCCCCCGGTGCCGCCCCCCCGTGACCCCGCGTGCCCCCCCCCGGCCCCGCCGTGACGTCACGCACGTACCCCCGTGGCGTCAGCGGCGTGACGTAGTCGCCCCTCTCTCCGTCAGCCAATCAGCGGCCAGCAGCCGGCGGCGCTCCGGTGTACCGGTGGGGAGGGGGAGGGGAGGAGAACGGCCCCGCCGCCACCGCTCCCGGCCCCACCGCTGCCGGCCCCGGCCCCAGCCCCGCTCCCGGTCCCGGTCCCGGTCCCCGCGCTGCAGGAAGCGGCTCCGGCCCGGGCCCCTCGCTGTGCGCGCACCGCGCATGCGTCGCCCAGCGCGGCCGCCCAATCAGCGACGGGCACCGCGGGGCCTGCCGGGAAACGCCGGCAAGAAGCGGCAGCCGCGGCGGGCAGCCCCGAGGACTACAACTCCCAGCGTGCCCCGCGCCGGGCTCTCCGCGGCCTCCCCAGGACTACAACTCCCGGCGTGCCCCGCGCCCTCCCCCTCAGCAGCCCTCACAGAGGGCTGGGGCCCGGCCGAGCCTTCAACCTCGCCCCTCCCCCGCCCCCCCAAGGCCGTTACCCGCCTCACGGGGCCGCTTTCCCTGCATATTTATATATTTTTATATAAAAATACAGAGATTTGGGTTCTTTGCCTGAAGTAAACGTACATGATGTGACTTGGGTAAAGCCCGAAGTGAGGCGCAGTCAGCACCACACAGCCCTTAAACCACCCCCACCCCACCCCAGGTCGGAAAAAAATAAAGAAAATGCAGAACTCAGAGCGTGTTCTCACAGGGAAAAAAAAAAAAAAAAAAAAGCTTTCAAGTAACGACGAGGGTGGGTTTCAGCACTTGAACAGTTCTGTGACTCCGATCAGTAGCAATGCAAGCAAAGCCTGTGCAGGCAGCACCCCGGCAGCCCGCCCTCAGCTACCAGCGCTCCTGGTGCTTTTCTCCTTGTGAGTGCTACCAGCAGTTCTTCGGGAACACGAAAATCTAGGCCGAGGGAAGTCTCCTTCCCCCAGAAAACTCTTCCCAGGAGGGGGAGAAGGTCATCCCGCTTCTTCGTCCAGTTACAGCATGTCTCAGGGGAACTCAGCTCTGTCAGGACTGTCCACTCAAGGAGGGTCGCAGAAAGGCCAGGGCCAAACTTTGCTCTTGGCAAATTAGAGTCTTTAATAAGAGTAATATGTGCAAAAAATTAAATAGATCAACCCAGGTTTCCAGAATTATTGTTGTCAGAATGCTTACTTTCTATTTGTGTTCTTACCCAACCCAATGCTGAAATCTCAATTAAGTACCCGAGGTAAGAAGTGACATTTGGGAGAGATCACCACAAAGAAAAAACCCCGAGAGGTGCAATCTGTTACCTCAGTGTTCTTCCTCCACCCAGATGCCTGCATTAAAGACACATATGCAGCAGCAAAAAGAAAAAATGTGCAAGATATCCCCTCCTTTCCATGAGGACAAAGCACTGTTTCTAGTTGTTTGAAGGAAGAATTGTTTCCTAACAGGTGGAGTGGGTGTTCAGCCTTCCATTTGCAAGGAGGAATGGGACAATCAGCTGCTCCCAGTTGCTTTCTGGCAAGTTTGTGGTGGTGTTTTTGTTTTTGTTTTTTTTTTCCCCCCAGACACATTATAGCTGGAAACCTTCCATGGGGGCTTCAGCTTGCTGGAAGATGAATTGCTGCTGGTTCTCATCTACCTGGGGAGCTAGGGTGGAGTCATCCTCTACTCCAAAATAGTGCTCAATCAAGTCAAAGGCCTTCTGGTAGATCTCTTGGTTCTCATGGCTCTGCAGGAACTCTATCTTATCCAAGCCTTAGAGAAGAAAAAAGTGAAATGCAATGAAACAAGGAGATCCTGTTGTTCAGTGTCCCAAATCCATCCTCCACCCTTCCCCCTATTTACTACAAGACCCTTGTCTGTGTTAGATTAGCATTTTGTGAGCAGCACTAACAGCTAAAGCCAACTAACAGCTAAAACTACCCCTGTTTCTCCAGAGTTGCTTGTGGATTTAATCTGTATCGGAAAGCATTAATGCCTTTCCAATTGTAGGTTTAGCTGATACAGCTAAAGCAGAGAGCTTTACCGGCTCTCCAGCAGAGAGCTGCGAGCACAAAACCAATCATCAGTGAAATTAATATCAGTCTGTGAAAAGTTTGGCAGTTGCAGGGGGAAGGAGGTAGGGCCTGTCCCAGTAATCTCCAGCAGAAGGGCAGCAACAGCTTTAGCTGTCCTAATTAAATCCACTGCTGAACAGGAAGCATCCAAGCATTACATATTCAAGAATTTCAAGAATTATTCTTACTGGGACACACGATGTAACAGTCAGTGAGAGGGCAAAAAAGACGCTGGCAGTATACAGGACATTTCAGACCAAAATAGGAACTGTTCCTCAAAGCATTAGGAACAGGACAAGAAACACCAAATTAGGCCTCTCCAGGGAAAAGCTAAGTCTCTCTGGATTTCCATCATACAACTGCAGCAAGAAGAGTCACGAACTTCTTACTTAGCTCAGCTTATTTTGATTAATATTCCCAACAGCACGAGCTACAATTATCTGGTTGGCATCCAGCTCTAAGAAACCCAGATAAGTATGACAGCTTTTGCTTCCTAGCATTTTGTCTTACGCTGTATTGTAAGACTCTAAAAAAAGACAGCGTGATCTATTATTGGAGCAAATACTGACTAATTTAGAATATAACAAATCACTTCACTAGTTGGGAAAGCAATCAAAAACCACCTAGCATCAGACCTTTCAATAAAATCTATTGTTTTCAAAGACCACCAACCACAACCTACCGTACGCCTCTTCGATCAAGCTACAGTAAGGGTTGATGCCTGTCCCGCTCTGGTTGGCTTCTTGCTCCCCAAGCCTCAGGATGTTCTCCAGGCCGTTCAGCGCCACCTGAACAATCTTGGAGTCCATGACAGTCAGCAGGTCACAAAGAGGTTTGATGCAACCCAAGTTTACCAGGTATCTAAAGAGAGCACCAAGAACACACATTCACCTTTCAGGATAGCTAGCATCCCCTTTGCTCCGTTATAAAGGACAGAAGTGAGTCAAGCTAAAATATATTGCTTTATTATGTAAGATTTCTATTTTGCAAGGCTAATTTTTAGCTACTTATCTGCATTTGTATACAACCCCTCCCTTTTTTTTTTTTAATATAATAATTTTCTTGAAATGCAGGTACTATTCAAATTAGATCCACACTGGATTTTAATCAGTCACCAAGTTTGGACATTTAGCCTAGTCTAAGCTATATAAACAGGACGGGAGGGAGTAGTTTGGACTGGCTTATCCTCAATTCAGAATGAAACTACAGTTTCACAGCATGTGACCTGTATAGCTTGGCCTGTGTCTCAGGTACTCTCCATGAGGTTCTCCAAATTAGTCCCTTGTTACTTATTCTTGCAGTTCCCATAAAGACAAAGCTACCATACATTCAGACAGATCTCCCTTAAGAGGAGCCCCAGGGAGTACCTGATCTGTTCAGGAGTTCCTCCTGACGTTGCATTTGTAATTGCCCATGCTGCCTCTTTCCTCGTACGGAATTCTGCTTTCTGCAAGATTTCTATCAGTACCGGGAAAATGTTTGCATCTATGACTGCCTGGGGAGAGAATAGTAAGAAGTGTTTGAATTGACAACATGGTTTCTAAAAAGGCTATTAAAAAACCTGAACAAAATCTCTACTTCCATTTTCCAATTCAGAAAGAACTTTCCAAGCTATTCCCTTCAATGATTCCTTCATTTCATTCTTCAGCCAGATCCTAGTAATGCAAGATACCCAATTCTGTAACCAGCACAGTGATCTTTATTATTACATCAATACTGTAGGAATGCTTTCATCATTTATCTGCCTTTGTACATAGGTCATTGAAAGGATAATTAAAATTCAACAACCTACAAATTTTCAAAGGGGTATTTCTAATTGCATATAGAGAAACTGGGGCTGTCTCTCTCATTATTCCAATGATCCAATCTGTGGGACTCATTTCAGCCCAGTTTTTGTAGGTACAATTAGTTTTTTTTTTTTTTTTTTAAGCTTTTGTGTGGCAGATGGCTACGTGCAGAAGTCTGCAAATAACTTCCAAATAAAGGATATGGAAAAACCAGCCTCCAAGTATCAGATATGGAAAAAATGCAAGTTCTTCATGCTGAGCTTGGAATCTAGGATTTTTACAGATGGTTTAAATGACTCAATGCTGTACCTGTATTTGTGCTCTGTTTCCTGCTGTGATGTTAGATATAGTCCAGCAGGCTTCTTTCCTGATTGACTCCTTGGGACTACTTAATAAGTGAAGAAGACACGGCAAGGCTGAACAGTTCAGAATCACCTTTAGAGAAAGAAAGCAGTAGTTAGATCACCAGTATCAGGCAGAAAGTTAAATGCTTTCCATTTTCACACAGGGAATATGCTGTATGGGCACTCCTTGACCTTTTAGGGAAGGGGGGGAGCAATGGCACTTCTACATTATGTAGTAAAGAAAGGTATTCCACCCCACCTCCCAAAACAGAGTTTTTGAAATTGCACCAAAAATGCACTCTCCAGAGTAGCAAAAAAAAAAAAAAAAAAAAAAAAAAAAAAAAAAAAAAACAAGAGAAAAGCAAATGGTGCACCTTGATCCTAGGAAAATTTGCTGCAGACAAATATTATGAAGAGTTATACTGCTCTTCAGCTGCATCTGTAAAACATTCCTATCCCCCTCACCTGGGTCTGGATGTCGTCTCCTGTCACGATGTTGCCAACCGCTCGCAAAGCTGGGGAGGCCACTTTGTAGTCATTGTGCCTGCAAGGAAGATGGTGCAAGGACAACAAATAGATCACTGCACCCGGATATTTAGGAAATCCTCTCTCCAGTCTCCCATCTGCATTACTTAGTATTCCATTCCCTAGCATACAGTCTCAGTCCAAACCTGTGTTTAATAAGTTCTTCTTGGTGTACAGCATTAACCAGCACTCCAGCACTAGAAAATGCTCTGCCTCTCTCAGAAAGAGGAGGCCGATAACCTACAGCTCCCACCCTGCTTCAGACCCTCTTTTGTAACTGCCCCAGCAGAGCTGGTTAAGGCAGTGCCCGGATCCTGCCCCCACAAGGTGGGGAGAGCTCTGATGATTTGGGAGTGAACTGCTGCCCAGTCCCACTGGGCTGGAGCAGTGAGACAAGATACTTACATTAACAGCTCCACCAGTCGCCGACACACCCCCGAGTCAATAACTGCTTGAATTTTCTCATTGGGGCCATCTGATAAATAGGAAAGAGCCCAGCATGCATCTGCCAGCAAGTCAGAGTCACTGTTGAATAATAGTCGGGACAACACTGGCAGGCAGGGAGATACCTACAACAACAGCCACCACCCCACATTAGTCACAGCCTGTCAAGGACCACCACATTTGCATACCAACACCACACAGCCACGCTGACTGACAAGATAACAATATTGAACGTCCACAGCTTCCTTCCCCAAAGTCAGCAGCTGCCTTGCTGGTTTACGTACCTCGTAATCACGGCTTAAAGTTACCTCAACAGCTTTAATACTAAACTGAAATTACATCCCTTCCTCTCGGACCAAGTGTAGACTCCTGAGACGAGTGCTACCACGCATGCGGCAGTTTGGAAGCTCCTTCCATTTCTTATGCAAGAGCACTGCTCCAATTCTTGTTCTCACTAACCCTAAAAAGCTCAGTATTCAGAACACCAACAGTTATACTTCCAAGTGCTTCAAGTATTTGTTTTTATATTTACACTCAATTTAGATTTCACCCCTCACTGCAGGCTTCCCAGCTTTGATAAGGAAGCTTTCATTTTAAAAACACAAAACAAAAACTCACTGATCTAAAACCATTTCAGATTTACCAAACAAAAAAAAACGAGACTGATCTGAACGACCAGCAGAACTTTCTGTTAGTGCCACTGGCATACCAGGGAAGGGCAAGAAGAAAGCTACCACAGCTGAAACATAGCTACAGAGCTCCTGTTTTGTAAAATCTGGATGCCTCAGAATTGAGTTTTCAGTCTAAAACTCAAAGTTGCAGGCTTCCAGCATTCACAAAAGAAAGAGTTCAGGGTAGCCCAGAGTACATGCTACTTACACAGAAGTCTGCATTTGCCCCTTACTCAAGGGACTTAAGCTGATGGGCTGCCAACAGAGCCATGCAGCGAGGTTGGCAGAATATTAAACAGGCACTCAAATATCTGCTGAACACTAAGATCCACCTCAGCAGGAAGAACCTCACCCCGTTCCCTCCCAGAACATCTTACAGAAGTCCAACGGCCAAAAATAATTTAGACAAACATCTTGGCTGGGTGTCTCCCCATCACATCTGCCAACAAGGCATTTACTCTCACCTTATCGAATTCGGGCGGCGGACTCTTCCCTCTGCATAAGTTCGACAAGGCCCAGACAGCATTTCGTGTCATTGTCAACCTGGTGGACTTTGTAAGGAGCCTAGAGAGACAATTACCATGCATTACCCTTGGTGCAGAACGTAAGTTGCTGGAAACCAGCAAGGGAATCAAAAAAAATAAAACACTTGTACGACTGTAAGGAAGTCAAACCACTATTCCGCTTGCTGTAGCTCAAGCCATGCCCTTTGTCACTCGAGCCTCTCACTGAGCAAGAAGAGGAGTGAAACAACTACTTCTAGAACAAGCAGCTACTTTCCTAACACTACAGTGACATGGAACAGGCAAGCTCCATGCTGGACAAGTTGCAGAAAGCAGTGTAAGTTAGCCAAATGCAGTTCCAAGATCAAATTCAGCCCAGACACTCGCACCAGAGGTGAGATGGCCTCTGAGTGGCCAGCTGACAAACTGCTGCCTCTACTCTGCAGTGAAGACGGTAAGTCCTGGGGGCTGAGGAAGGTTTTGGTCAGTTATTGCTGAGAGAGGGGACTGACAGGAGGACCAGTATAGCAAACCAGGTCATTTGTGACAAAGCATCAGTTTGCCAAGGACAGGATACAGCAAACAATCGCTTCCAAAGCAGGGAGTGGTGCTGGAGAGCACACTCCTGACAGCCAGATCTTCTGACTGTGGTGGGATGCACCACACCTGAGAGCTCAGAGGCAAGGTGGTGTGCAGAGACCTGCTTCCCTTTCCTCAGTCCTAGAGAAGCCCACTCAGACAAGCACCTGAAATCCACAGCATAAGCACGAGAACAGGCATTTGGAGGGACACAGTGAAACAGCAAGGCCTATGGCTTCAGAGAGGCAAGCACACTGCAACAGCACCCGCTGCAGGTTCAGAGCAGTGTAAAGGTTTGTGAGAAGGCATGTTATCTACCAAGTCCCACTAGTTATCAGATACTTGTCTGAGCTGCCAGTTTATCATCTGGTACCAATGGTTTGATTCCCATCAACACACATTGCTAGGGAATCTGTTCATCCAGCTCAAATATTGCTCTGTTGCAGTGCAGTGGGACTTCACAAAGTGTATTGGCAAGTATTCATGGCTACTCACATTAACAAGGGAGGAAGAATAGCGCAGTTAAGGACATAATCTCTACACACAGAGCTGTCTCCAGCAATGTTCCCCAATGCCCAGACAGCCTGAAAGGAAACAGCAACAGTTTTAGCATTCACGCAGTTTCCAAACAGAGGAAGAAAAGGGTAGTGTGCTAAGAAAGCATTTTCCTGTAACTCCAGGTAACAGACACTTCAGTTTGTGGTCTGCAGCCAGCTCTCAGACTAGTCACTTATTTTAAACATTGCATTTTAATTGTGTGCAACCCACTGTGGTTCATTCCCTAACCCCAAAGAAAGAAGCAAACCTTACCTGTTCTTGAACATCCTCAAAGTCAGAGTTTAACAGCTCTATAAAGATAGGAACTGCCCCGGCCTCAATTACTATTTTTGTTTGTTGGGAAGTTCCCGACGCAATATTCGTCAGTGCCCACGCTGCTTCAAACTGAAACGAGTAGAAAAGAGAAGTGTGAATAAAATAACCGTGACGTAGCAAGGTATTTGCTATTAAATTGCAGCTACAATTCTTTCATCTTCTCTTAAAACACTTGAGAGAAAGCATCCCCCAACAAAACACCTCAATACCCTAAGAAAAAGATTTTTCTTGTACAGTAAGAAAAACCCACACCTGCCTTCTCATTGGCTCAGCTGAACGAGTGAAGACATTTACCTACACAACCACTTTCCTGTATGAAAGTGAAGATGCATAGCCCAGAAATACACAGAACAGGAAGCTTTATCTATTCAGTGCGAGCACTTCCAGCCCACCCTCTCATCTGGCTAACACTACGAAGATGCCTCATGATACGTGGCCCCGGGCCAGAGGGAAGATAGAAAATTATGAAGGCAGCCATCAGCTCTGAGATCCAACTCCATGTATGGAAGTATCTTTAACTCCTGCAAGATAACTATAGTTATTACCAAGCTGGAAGGAATCTCAAAAAGCCATCTAGTCCATCCCTCTGCCCCACGGCAGGGTCAGTACTACCTATGTCACTTCTAACAGCCACTTAGCCTGTTCTTGAAAGCCTCAAATAATGGAGGTTTTTCCCTACACAATTGCTCCCTACACATTTCCTCTGTGGCTCCTCTAGCTTCCAGCAGCAACATCAGACATAGGAATGACAAATTCCCCTCTGCTACAATTGAAATACAGTTTTTCATTATTTTTGCCAGCGTTCTTCCAAGAACTGAATTTAGAGCAATCTATAACTTTTCTGTTGCTCCTTTCCAAGCATTAAAACTATCTTTATCTTCTCCCATATATCATACACCCTGCATCTTTTGGGTTCAAAACCACTTTTCTCTAATAGCACCAGCGGGTTCACGCTGCTCAGCTGCAAAGATTTAACAGCTACAAGCCGTGAAGAATTCCTAACAGGCTGCTTTACCTGTAGCGTGCAATTTTCACTTCTTTTCAGGAATTCAACAAATCTGTCCACCACTCCTTGAGTGTTTATCACTTCATCTATTGGAGGATTTGGCTCTGAAATAGTAATGCAGTGTCAAAATAGTATATAGGTCTAATACAAGGGAACAACAAGCATGAACTATTGTTGTCCTGAATGGTTTCAAGCTGTACTGAACTTGGTAGAACAGCTCCTCAGAATCACTTTCAGTAACACACATTAAATTGTAAATAGTTAGTAAATTTACTAGGTTATCAAGTTTCTAGATTATAGCCTTCCCCAAACTCAAAGCCAGGGATTTGTACAACACTTCAAGTGCACAAATATTCCTGAAATAAAGCCTATGCCAGACCCAAGGGCAGGGATGAGGGACTTTTACCTTTGGAAAGTAGCTTCCTGAATTTCTGTGTGGTTGCTAGCTGTAGGTCAGGGTCATCTGAAAAAAGCATCTCTACCATCTCTCTTGTGATCACTCCCTCCTGAAAGGAGACAGAACAACAGTTCCATGTCACATGAAGCTTATTTAAGGTATCTCAATCAAGGCAGCCTACCACAATTCTGTGCTAGCTGTTAATCCAAAGATGTGCTGTCTGAGATTAC
Source organism: Aythya ferina (assembly GCF_964211825.1). Taxonomy (NCBI): domain Eukaryota; kingdom Metazoa; phylum Chordata; class Aves; order Anseriformes; family Anatidae; genus Aythya; species Aythya ferina. Next base: position 1,025,389 of record NC_140322.1, on the reverse strand, counting down.
AGCACACTATCTGCTTCCTGGCAGACTTCTCCAGTTTGTTGTAGTAGTACTAGCAACATTCCCCAAACCAGGGAAAAACAAACAGGTTGCAGTTTATCAGTTTTAAATCTATCAGCATTAAATCTATCTGAAGGCATGATTGCAGCAAGGAGAGGCACCTTACCCCACATGTTGTGGAACTAACATAGGAGTCCACGAGGAGGCTATCAAACATGGAGGCATCTTCATTGATCAGTTCCACATTTCTTCTTTTAAAGAGCTGACAGGGAACAAAACATGGGAGTCATTATTAGAAAGCAATGATTAACAGTCTTCACAAGTAGACATTCTTGTTCCTCAAACAAGATACCGCCAGCTATAGATGAAGCGTAACCTGAATAGAAAAGTAGTCATTAATAACAGCTCTGCACACTGAACACTAGCTTGGCATACAAGCCCTGATAATAAAACACGCTAAGGCTTGCTCTCAGATATGCAAATGCCCAAGTCACTGAAGCACTGGTATAGGCAAGTGCAAAATTTGGCCTAACAAGTTAGGGAAAACAGGGAGAAGGCAGCTTGTAGACGATGCAATCATTTAGTCTGAGCCACACGGATCACCCGAGAATCACCTTTCACTTTCTCAGACTCCCAGCAAAACAAAACAAAAAAAAAAACACACAGCTCAGAGTGAAGAAATGCATGCAGCCCATACTTTCACTTACTCTCCCTGCTTCTGGTTGAAGCAACTCCATTCACTAATTAATTAAAAAGTTAAAAACAAGGATCTGTGAACAAAAACCTTCAGTACCGTAAAGACAAAGTGCTTGGAGAGCCCTTGGTGTGAGCGACACTCCGTGCTAGGTACAAAGGAAAAGCAAAGGAATGTCTCAGAACAGGAAAAATAAGAGGACTGCCAACAAACCTTAATGCACAGATCCTTGAAGATTCCCGTTTGGCAGCAGCACAATCTTGGTTGTGTTAAGGCTGTACACAAGCTAGTCAAGATGAGAGTTACCTGTTGCTCTCGTTTCTGTTTGCGCAGTTGAATTCCTTCCTCTTCTCTTCTCCGACGCATTTCCTCAGGATTTAGGGCTTTGTTCTTGTAACTCTTCATTCGATAGTTATCCTTGCCAGGACTCGCCATGGTTTCTGTGAAAAGGAAAAGGCCTCAGATTTCTGGTCACTCTCTGTTCCTTTACCAGCGTGTCATTTTCAACGAGAACGTCGGTGCACATAAAAAAGCAAAGAACAGCCAGATTAAACGGACTTTTAATGTAAAAAGCAAGAGCTGGTCTCTTACACGCTGAAGTAAAAGCTTCAGGCCGGAATATGACCCTGACACTAGTTCAGGTGATGTGTTGTTGATGCAAGACTGTTATTAAGTTTGTAGGAAGCAGAGCAGATTTGCTGTTCTAAAAGGAACCTGGATCCAACGCCACAACACTGAAGCAGGTCACCCATATGAAAAGCTTCTCCTCAGAGAGCTTCACCGTCCAGGTGTGTAACTAAGTTCTAGCTTGGTGTTAGATCTTATTTCCCTTGTACCACCAGGGAATAACCCACACCTCGACATCCCTTTCCCACAGACATCTGCTGAAGGCCGTTCCGATTGCCAGTGGGTGACTGCACCAACTTCAGCATTTCGGAGCAGCCCATGGAAGCACCAAACCACACCTGCATGGCAAAAACCCAACAGAGCTCGCAGTAAACTGCAGCCTTGATTTTACAACTCCACTAAAAACACTGCCAAGAGACAAGCTGCACATATCACAGGCCACGTTTGCCCTGCCAGCCAGCTTACTGCGAGGGTTCAGTACCTGACCTACTTATTTTGCTGCCTCATATCTGACTAACGCAGTCCTTCAAACCTGATTACTCGTCTATTTGCCTCCTAGTCAGGGAAGTGACACTCCACTGTTTGGCAGAGTAAAACCACCAGGGCCAAGCAGCAGCCTGAGCACAGGAGGATAGCAATTCCTCAGCTGCACCCAGCCATAACCCCCTGCTTCGACCACATCCACTCCTTTTTCCATTTTCCCAAACGCTCCCTTTCTCCCATTTATGAGACAGATCCCTTGGATTCTCTTCTGTGCCCTTCCCAGAGCAGGAAGGAAGCAGTGATAATGCAGAGCAGCAAACTGCCCGTTAGCCCTGAGACCAGGAGACAATTCCCTGGCAGTCTGCAGGACACCAGTATCTGTGTTTTGTCACCTGCCCCAAGCAGCTGTGAAGCACCCTGTGAAAATCAGCAGCTACCTCCTCGGACCTCTTCCTTCAACCCTTAAGCACTCCTCAGGCACGTTGCTTACAGAAAGTCCACGTCTGACTTATCAGCTGCCTCCAGCCACCCTGGAAGCCCTCCAAGATCAGCTGGAGAAGTTTCAGACCTTGCTGCCCTCCTGCTAGCAGGGCCCACAGCCGAGCCAAAGACAGGTACAGTGTACAGCTGTCCAACAGCTCACTGCTGTGGAAAGAGGAAACAACCAGAAGAATTCATGTTAACATGAGGAAACAAAATACTTTCAGTTATAGCATTTCAAGACAATACCTACAGACACTAAACATTAGGAGAGTCATGCTCCTTTTCATGGAATCTGCTTTCTGAGGGGGCATTCCCTTCCCTGGCCAAATCAGCAAGGACATTCTTGTGAATGGCAACAGATAAAGCAAAAACACCACCAAAAAAAAAAAAAAAAATCAAGTTCCTCTGGTCACTTGCACTGCAACAACCACACATGCCCCTGGCAAACAGTCCTGACCCCGTTCTGAAGCTCAGCTGACCCCAGAGACATCCCGAGGCTTGAGGAGGTGTAGGCACAGCAGGCTGCAAGCTTATTGTCACCTGAGGCTGAAAAGAAGCCACCAGCTCTTCATCAGTAAGCAGCAGTATTCCAGTGCTGTTAGAAAGCCTTGCAGTAAGTTGTTTAGGACGCAGTAGCTCTATGAAAAAGGGACTGCATCATGAGCACCACCAAGGAAAACACACAGAGCCTCCAAAGAGAGTGGAGGGCTGAAACAAGTCAGAGCAGGGCTCTTTTTTTCCCTGAGCTCACCTCTCACAAGGCAGAGGTTCAGCGGAATAACTGGCATGTTTGTAAAGGCGTCTGACACACCTACCGCGTCCTCAAGGACCGCTGACACGGCAAGGAAGCAGCCTGAAGCTCTCAGAAGCCAGGCCCCTGCTCCCCCTTGGCCATCCCCCTTCCCAGCAGGGCTGTATGCCAGGGTGGAGGGGAGAATCTTTGTTATTTTTGACCGAGTAGCAGCTACTTCAGGAGACAGAAGACAAAACGTACAGGGGGTTGTTTATAGCTGATCTTCCAGGAGCAAGGCGTCATCTACACCCAGATTTTAATTCAGGAATTAAATTTCACCACTGCCATTGGTTCAGTTGGTGAAGCATCCCTGTGACTGCCCCAGCTCTAAGGGTTGATATGGGCACATAAAGGAGTAACAGCTTAATTCAGAAAGATTACACCAGAATCCCTAGCAGACAAATTGGCTACCTCCCTTCGGAAGGCAAAGTCCCCAATTAAAAGGTAGTTTTTAAGGAAGGGAGGACGAAAAAGTGGTTAAGTGGCTTAGCATTATGCCCGGGATTACCAGCCAGTTGGTCACACAAACAGCTGAGTGGCACATGACAGTCGAGCTGCCCGGGGACTTGCACAACCCCGCTCCCAGGCACACCCTGGCAGCCTGGAGCTGGGTGGCAGCGCAGAGAAGGAACCCAGCCAGGCACCAAGGTCTCACACTCAGCGTGTGCTATGCCCCGCAGCGTGAGGCTGCTGATTTCAGGAGCTCTGAGCACCACCGTGACACTGCAGGGACCCCCACGGCTGGACACCCACACACCTCCGTGCAACCATCACTGGTTTCCTACTTCATTTTGCGCACACACCTCCTCAGGTCCTTTCCGTTGACTGTTTCCAGTCCATCCTGTCCCAATCCTTTGGCCTTGGAATGCCAATCTGTGACGTTACCTCCCATCTCTATGGCAGCAACATCACCGGTGCAAGATTCTAACTCCACGGTGAGCTCAGCTGACGCTGTCAGCACCAGGCTGCAGCAAACACGTGGAACAGAACTGACAGCGGGAGGCCCAGCACATCCAAATTCTCTGCACAAAACATCTGGCTCATCCAGTATATCTGCAAGCCAGGCTTCGGCAGCGTTAACTATTAACTGAAATCCTACCCACACTAAGCCAGGCTGGAGGGGCAGTCTGATTCTCTGATCAGGAGAAGCACTCATCCACAATCACCTGCGAGTGATGCGCAGGCAATGCTCAAGCCACACATTTGCACTTTGCAACTGACCATCAGTTGTTGCTCTGAGAAGTTTCTACTTTTATAGAAAAGCTCTTGACTAAGCAGCACTGGAAACCTAGCTAGGGCACGTTTCTTTCAGCTGCTGGAAGTTTCAGCAGCCACCCAAATCCCCACAGAGCGCTAGGACAGCGCCTTGCACTGCGCCTCTGCTAGGACAGCTTTCTCCTCTGACAAGCAGCTAGGCCCTGCCTTGCATCAAGATAGCATCAGCTCACGCCCTGGAATTACAGAATCGTTCTGATGTTGTTCCAGGCACAAGTCCTGGGCTCTGGGCTTCCCTGCAGTGCCCCACGGAAGCTTCCTCCTGCACCGCAGCGCTCAGCCGGGCAGCAGCTCCCCCAAGCAGCCTGCAGCTGCCCCAGGGACCCTGCTCCGAATTATTGAGTTAATTCACTCTGGGACTGCTTTCAGGTGGTCCGTGAGCTGAGAATTCTCTTGCAGGAGCTACAGGAACAAACCTGGGGGTGAAGGTTAATGGAACAATACCTGCTCAGTTCCCTGTGTAAAGGAAACTCCTTGGGGAGGCCGCAGAAGTTTGGCTCCTGCTGTAGGTTTTGCTGGCAATGGTCGGCTTCAGTGAGGAGAAATCCTCCTGTGGTCACGTAAGCCAAAAAAAACAGAACACCACACTCTTCCTTACCCTATATTGAACAATGAGAAAGTTTTCACCAGGTCAATGAAAAAGCAGGGTGAAAGGTGGACTCTGAAGGCTCACCAGAGCCCTCGGGTCCCGTAACCACCCATAGAGAAGCCAACAAAGCCACAGCACTCGGCCAGAAAGGTGACTCCAGGGTCACTGCTACCACGCCAGGACTGTAACGGCTTCTCAAGACCACTGAATCACCACCCAGCCTTGCTTCCTTCCAGCTGACGCTCTCCCCACTGCTCTGCCTTACAGAACACAACTGCTTCCAACAGTTCGGCTGCTGCTGAAAGCCTCCGAGCTGAGTCACTGCAGGGGCTCGCACGTCTAAATCAGGACTTGTGCTGCTGAGTCAGCCTGGAGGGACAGAACAGAACAGTTACACTCACAGATCTCACCAGGCGCTTTTGAGCCAAAACTCCCTTCCACGAAGGCAATCTTTGTAAGGTGTCTACTACAGTCCTGGTGCTGGCCACAGGACACATACCTAAGACACCTGGCCAGCAAGGAGGGCTGACAGCCACGTGTGTGGAGTTCAGTACAGCAGCAGAATTACACAACAGCAATGAACAGCATGAACTTGGTCAGTTACAAGGAAAGAAAAAGCCCTAAGCTCCACAAATAAGAGCAAAACACAATCAATTGACTAAAAAGATGCATCTGACAACCTTGCTGCTTACATCCCTCAGGTCTCTCCAGTCCATAAGGTCACCTGAGGAACCTCCTGCCACCTGCCTCCCTGCAGGCCCTGACCCTCAAAGATCAGCACAACGGCAACAAACAACAGCATTACGGATTTCTGAAGTGTCTCTAAACCTGAAACCTGTCTCCACACAGCCAAGCATTAACCACCCATTTCTCTGAAAGCGTGGCTCTGAAGACCACAGCTGACGTCTTGCTGCTGTAACAGGAATAACAGCCAAGCTTTGCTTGAAGTAAGTTTGTAAACCCCCTCTAAACTTACTTGATGATTAGCAGTGCTTGTGTGAATTTTCTGTTTCTTCTGTCTTATTTGTGAAAGCTCCTGAAGTCTGAGAAGCAACAGAAAGAAAAGTTCTTCTGAACCTCAGACACGTAATGCGTTACACACCACCACAGGCACGTCTTCAGTCAATTCTTAAAGGGATGTTTAAAGCAGTTGCTTTACAACATGGCATAAAGGTTCTTCGTGACAGCAGCTACAGACACAGACCCAGCTTCAGAGGAGCGTGTCCAGGACAACTTAATGGTTTAGTTGGGAATGGAGAAAGCGAAGCCTAAATAATCAGTGCTTCCTGAACACAAACTAAGTGAAGTTGGTTATGCTGAATGTACACAAACAGTTGATTAACGTGCACTGCATGCAGAGGCAGCTCCGAGCTGCTGGCAGACACGAGCCCAGGACAGGTTCCTACGCTGAGCCTCTCATTTTATAGTGAACCTGTCATTTTGATGGTTTTATAGTGAAAAGTGAATTGGGAATAAAATCGCTTCATTGCTCAGAAGGTGACGGAGGGAAAAGGAAACCAAACAACTACAGGAGGAGTCCTGCCAAGCAAACAGCAACTCGAGGCTTTTCCTCCACAGCCCTGCAGTGACCCAGCTGCTGCTAACCCTGGAGGAAAGGCCAAGCGCTGCGCTCTGTCACTCGCTTGCTCGTTTCATTCTGCTTTCAAGTCCTCCTGCAGGTTCTCCGAGTGCCTGCTCCAAGCGAGCAGAGGCAGTAGTCTTGCAGAGAGGTCTCAAACACCAAGCTGCTGCCACCCGGGGCCGGGTGCTTGTCACAGAGTACACGGTGTGCTCTCAGAGCGCTTATCCCCGCAGTTATTTGGCTGTCTGGTGCAGCAGTCGCCGTTGGCTCATTCCCGTCGGTTTTCGCTGCGAGAGCCAGGGCCGTGATATCACTGCAGGAATGTGCAACAGCCTCGCTGCTGCCTGCCGAGGGGGAGGGGAGCACAAAAATGCTCTTCGGAGGAATTAAGAGCCCTGCAGCACGCTTCTCTTTCACCGTGGTCAGCCCGAGACGAGGCCTCCCGCTGGCTGCCCGTGCCCGACGTCAGGAGAACTCGCTGTCCTTGAGTCTGTTTCTCTGAACACAAACTTCAACTCTACTTCCTCCTGACCTTTTCACCCCGAAAGCCTGGGGTTTGGCGCCTATAAATCCCCTTCAACCTGATTTACATGCCCCAAGACCTTCAGACTTCCTTAAGAGCGTATTGATGATCTGAGAAGCGTAACTCCCTCTCACCTGAGGTCAGGGAGTCCTCCGTAACAGTTTCTGAACCAAGGATCAGCTCAAACTTGACCCAAAAGAGAGACGGGAGCCCTAGCGCAGCCTGAAATAAAGTTGCAGAGAGCTACAGAATTCCAAAAAGCTCATCCCTCCCAGCACGTGCTTTTCTACAGAAACAAGCAGCATTGTGCTTTGATAAGCATGTTTGTCTGGGCTTCAGAAGTACAATAGCTGAAAAGTGAAAGGCTGGAGGAATTAGGACTTCCCCTATTACACCCACCACTTTGATGAGCAGGCTCCCCTTTACAAAGTTCATGTTTGCTCTCCCGAACTCAAGCAAACAAAGCAAAACAGCCAAGTAACTAGTTCAATTCATCAGCCACGAGAGCTCTGTTGAGAGCCTGACATTCCTGCTGCATGGGCTGAGCAGCACAGCAAAGACACCCGGACATTTGTAACCTGCACAGCCAACGAGGAAAGGACTGAGGGGCATTTCTAGGATTTTGGGCACTTCTAGGAGGCGAGACCAACGCTCCACAGCTCCCTACAAACCACAGCACCCCCGACCCACACCACGCAAAGCACAGCAGCGTACTGCCATAATTTAGACCTGTTAATCCAGAGCACTGAAAAAGCAGTCTTCGCTTATTTTAAAAGTTACTTTTAAAAGGTTTAAGTGGGAAGCACCGAATGGCTGCTGTCGGAAACGCTTCAAGCTCCAACAAGGAACCACCGAGGCAGAGGGGGGAAGGACGGGAAAGCTCCTTCGAACACCCTCAGCCACAGAAAGCGCTCGCAGTCTCCAGACGTGCTCCAACAGGCCCGAGGACGTTTTTCTGCTCGAAGCTGCCGGCCGAGGTTTCTCACCAGGCTGCGTTGCGTTCCAGAAGCTGCTCTGGACGGGAGCTGCTGCAGCCGGGGCAGCCACGGCCTCACAGGAGGCGGCTGAGGAGCTGCTGACCCCTCGGGCAGGCCGCATCCCTCCACAAGGGGCATTTTTAAGGCTTCTGAGGACAAGCCTGCTTAAAAGCTGCTGCAGTTAAAAACTGAAAGACCTTAATTTTTACCTCAGAGACGAAGCTGGGGGGGAACGCTCCTGCTGCAGGCCTCGCTCCCTGCTCCCCCCAGCCCCCCAAAGCCCCCTCACCCCCTCAGGGAAGCGCCACAGCCCCGAGCATGGAGCCCCAGCTCACGGCCAGGATGACAGAAACCCCCTGGCACCGCCGGACCCACCGAGGGGCAGCGCTCGGCGGTTAATTACGGTTAATTACCCGTCCCTAACGACAGCGCTGCGCCTCTGACAGGGCGCGGGGCCGGCCCCGGGGGGGGGCTCACGGCGCTGCCGGGACCCTCGCTGACAGGAGCGGCCGCTTGTGGCTGGGGTTTTGGGCCGGTTTAGAGGAGAATTGGGAAACCCGGGAGGGAGGTTGGCGTGAGGTGAGGCACCGGCTCCCCCCGCCCGGGAAAAGGCCCCGCCGGGGCCGCGCTGCTCGAGCCCTGCCCGCAGCCCCCGGCCCGCTGAGGGGCACGGGGCCGAGCCGTAGCCCCCCGCCCGGTCCCGGTCCCGGTCCCGTCCCCGGTCCCCCCCGGTGTCCCCGGTCCCGTCCCGCCCTCACCCATCGCGGCTCCTGAGGCGGCGGCTCCCGGCGGCGGCCACAATATGGCGGGAGGGCGGCGGGGGGCGGGCGGCGAGCGGCCAACGGCGGCCGAGAGGAGCCAAACGGCCCCGAGCCGCGCGGGCCCGCCCCGGGGCGGGACGGGACGGGACCGGGGAGGGGGCGGACTCGGCCCCGCCTCTAACGGCCGCCCCTGAGGCAGTTATGGCACCTCACGGGGTGGGCGTCACGGCCCCTCAGCCCCGTCACCTCAGTTATGGCGCCTCACGTTCTGTGCCCTCACGGCCCCTCAGCCCCGTCACCTCAGGTCCCCTCACAACACGTCCCGTCGTGTCTGTCCCCTCATGTCCCCTCAGCCCCAGCCTGTCACATCCCCTCGCATCCCGTCCCCTCAGGTCCCCTCATGTCTGTCCCCTCACATCCCCTCAGCCCCGTCCCTTCAGGTCCCCTCAGGTCCGCTCACAGCCCCCCAGCACCATCCCCTCAAGCCTTGTCCCCTCACATTCTGTCCCCTCATGTCCCCCTAGCCCCTCACATCCCATCCCCTGAGGTTCTCTCATGTTCTGTCCCCTCACCTCTGTCCCCTCACATCCCCTCAGACTCCATCCCCTCAGCTCTGTCCCCTCAGCCCTGTCCCTTCATGTTCTGTCCCCTTGTGTCCCCCCAGCCCCTCACATCCACTCACATCCCATCCCCTCAGGTCCTCTCACGTTCTGTCCCCTCACACCTGTCCCCTCATGTCCCCTCATAATCCATCCCCTCACATCACCTCAGCCCCATCCCCTCAGCCCTGTCCCTTCATGTTCTGCCCCCTCATGTCCCCCCTGCCCCTCACATCCCCTCACGTGCCAGGGGAGGCACTGAGGGGACACGGGCCCGATCCTGCTCCATGTGCAGCTCGGAGCAGGGCAGCACGCATAGCAACGCTCTAAGATGTCCTTTCATTATAAAGTGTTTTAAGGATCTGTGTCCTTCGCAGCTCCATGGCCTCCTGCGGCAGGGGCTGAGCGGCGTGGGGGGCATCAGGTGGCGCGTGGCCGGCAGTTCCCTCCCATGGCAAGGAAGACGTCAATGGGGACGTGGGGCAGGGTCAGGCAGTGGCTCCCGGGGCATCGCCGCAGCTGCCTGTGGGGAGAGAGAAGGGTGAGGGCAGCGGCATGGCGAGGTCGGACCCTGCACCCCACAGGAGTCCCTCTGGCGGGGCTCAGCACCCCCTTACCTTCCCGCAGGCTGCTCGGCACCCACCGGCTCCTGAGCCTCTGGAGCCGCGGCCAGGCTGGGACAGTCACCTGCCTCGATGGGGAACCTCCGGGCCTGCGGTGTTTCCTGGGAGCTCATGTCCGGGCCCTGGACGTGGCTGATGGGGGAGAAGGAGCCGTGAGCTGGCAGCACAGGGCCTGACCCCTGAGATCCCCATCCCCACATTGGGGGGCACCCAGGGGATCGCCGGGGCCGGGTCTTGCCCTGCCGAAGGGCAGGAGGCACTGCCTGCTCTGGTTCCAGCTGTCCTGGCTGGCTGGATGTGCCCAGCTCGGTCTCACGGCTGCGAGGCAGCAGCAGGAGGAGGCTGGCACAGGGCACGGCCACTGCCTGCCCTCGGTGTCCCCGTGCTGGAGCTGCAGGAGGACACCGAGCAGCGAAATGTTCCCAGCACGCCAGCTCTGAACCCCCTTCTGCCACCCCCCAGCCTGCTCTGGGGAAAAAGGGGAAGGGACACGGAGGGGCAGCAACGGCAAAAGGAGGGGGAGGACGTGTGGCCAGCCCCGCATCCCCTGCATTCCTCACCCCGTGAGCCCCCCTACTCACGGTGCCCACTGAGCGGGCGTTCCAGCACAGCCCTATCCCCCCTGCCCGGTCGAGTGGTCACCCACTTTGATGCACATCCGTCACCTCTGATTCACGCAGCATCAGCTGCATCATAATAGCACGGCCGGGTTTAAGAGGTCCCCCTATGCTCCCCTTCACACAGCACCAGGCCACGAGCGGGGCCTTGGGGTGCTGTGCATGCCACTGGGGGGCACGGGGAGTCCCTGGGTGCTGCGATGCTGTTGTGGAGTTGCTGGGGGTTGACCTGAGGCTGACTGGTCCCGGCTCGTAGGAGGACATGGAGGAGTTTTTGCTTGCCAATGGCTACCAGCTTGGCAAGACCATTGGGGAGGGAACTTACTCCAAAGTGAAGGAGGCCTTATCCCTAAAGCATCAGAAGAAAGTGGCAATTAAAATAATTGATAAGAAGGAAGGCCCAGAAGGTAAGAGGTGGCCCCGAAGGGACTCCAGGCTGAGGCACCACCCCTCCTTGAAGACTTCCCATTCCTGCCAGAAAATAAGTTTCCCAAACTTTCCACCTAAGCGCAGTTTGGCCGGATGCTGACCCCCAGCGGAGCAGCTGGGGGCTGTGACCCAACGATTATTTAGCTGGCTGCTCCTGCAACTGCAGGGAGGGCCAAGTGCACGCAGAACCCAGCACCCTCTCTGGACGAGCATCCTGGGGGAAAGGTTTGGTTCCCCACAAGGAATTAAGCACACACGGTGCGCCCTTCCCTCCCTCTACCCATCCCCGTGGCCTCAGCCGGGAGAGGTGCAGGGCATCAGTAGCTCGAGGATGGCCCCAGCCCTGCTCTGTGAGTAATTTTGCCTCCTCTCCTGACAGAATTTATTCAGAGATTCCTGCCCCGGGAGCTCCAGATCGTCGGGCGCTTGGACCACAAGAACATCATCCGGGTGTACGAGATGCTGGAGTCCGCAGAGGGGAAGATCTACCTGGTGATGGAGCTGGCGGAGGACGGGGACATCTTCGACTGCGTGCTGCGCGAGGGTCCCCTGCCCGAGCGCCGCGCCAGGGCGCTCTTTCGCCAGCTGGTCGAGGCCATCTGCTACTGCCACGGCTGCGGGGTGGCTCACCGCGACCTCAAGTGCGAGAACGCCCTGCTGCAGGGCCGCATGGTCAAGCTGACGGACTTCGGCTTCGCCAAGCTGCTCCCCAGGGGCCGCGGGGAGCTGAGCCGCACCTTCTGCGGCAGCACGGCCTACGCGGCGCCCGAGGTGCTGCAGGGGGTGCCCCACGACAGCCGCAAGGGCGACGTCTGGAGCTTGGGCGTCATCCTCTACGTCCTGCTGTGCGCCCGCCTGCCCTTCGACGACACCAACATCCCCCAGATGCTGTGCCAGCAGCAGAAAGGAGTCTCCCTGCCCAGGCACCTGGGGGTCTCCAGGGAGTGCCAGGACCTCCTGAAAAGGCTCCTGGAGCCAGATATGATCATGAGGCCCTCGGTGGAGGGGGTCAGCAGGCACCCCTGGCTGGCGAACCCCTGAGAAGTACCCGCTCTGCCCTCCCCCAATGGGACAGATTGCTTCTAAAATGACGATAAATTTGGATGTCAGTGTTTACCATCTATGCAGCCTCCTGGGTGCCCTGCCAGGCCTCTGGCTGGCAGAGACAGGGCCTGGTTCGTATCTGGACGCTTTTACCTGCTCCCTCAAAGCCTTCAGTGGCAGGGAGCAGGGCAGACACAGCAAGCTTCACACAAGTTCCACACAGTCTGGGGCAGTGTTTGCATGTGGGGGGGGCACAGGGATATGCAGCATGGGGGCCAGGAGGATATACAACACTTGGGGTCATGTGGATAGGCAGCAGGGCACCCCAGCTGCCCGGACACCTCTGCTTGTCCTCATTCCTCTCCCATTCATCCCCCCAGCTAAGTGAACCTCCCTTGGGGTAGGTAGGAGGACAGGGAAGAGAAATTTAAAGCAGTTGGCTCCCTCAAGGCAGCTCTCCCCACCCCGCCGGCAAAGGAAAGGAGGACACAGGTAGCAACTCTGTAGAATTCCTTTAATTGCTGTTAACTGCAAGTCTGTAAAAGGTTTGGAGAAAGTCATTGTTACAAAACTACCAGCTGTTAGAAGTGTTCCTGGTTTTTTGCCCCAGCTAGAAAAGGCTCAGGGAGATGCGGAATAGTTCAGAACAGAGAATATTGCACAGACAACCCCATGGTTAATTTGACAGAAGAAAAACAAAACAAAATGACACAGATGAGAGCACTGCACCCTGAAGCTCTGCTGCTGGGCCAGGGATGCCGCTGTGACTCATGCCTTCAGCCTGCTGCCCCAATCCCTCGGCAGAAACCTTCCACCACAAGGGCTTCTGCTGCTTGAGCCCACCCCAGGGCGAAGCTGCAGCAGGTTTCAGAGGCTCTGCTGTGTACCAGCAGCTCAGGCCCGGGACCCCACACACAGGTTGTGCAGCACAGACAAGAGCTCGTGTAAGGGCCTGAAGTCGGTGCTGCCACCAAGCCACCCAGGGGAGCAGCTGCATTTGAGAATCTCCCCAACAGCGAGGAGAAAAAAGAATTAAAAATAAAATCAAGTCTTCCAAGTGTACCTAGGCTAATGCTATCCAGAAACAGAAGGAAAGCCCCAGCTCACATGGAGCAGCCCTGCAAGGGGCAGAAGGACAACGGTAGCACATATAAAACCACCACCCAAAAGGCCAAAAACCAGCAGCGTGGGCTCTGCCCCTTTAGGATAACTTCGTGTTAGTGACCCCCACTGAGGAGCACCTCGTGGCACCACGAGGGAGCTGCCTGCAGAGGCCGTGGGACCGAAGGAAGCGTTGCAAGCAGTCACAGGGGGTTGGGTGAGGGAAACCAGGTGAGCGCAGGGAATTTTGTGACCCTGGTGCGGCTGGAAGGCGAGGAGGGCAGACACACCAAGAGGAGCCATCTGTGCTCGGATGCCTCTGCCTCTCCCCGGGCTGGGAGGAGGCTGAGCCTTGGCACCACAGCGTGTTGAAGCCATCAGTGGCCCACAATGGGGCCTCGCGAGGGCACCGCAGCACAGGGTTCCACTCCCAAGCTGACCCAAATCACTGCCTGCCCAGAAGGGCTCAGTGAGAGCAAGCCACAAAAATCTCTGCTTGGAGAATTGAATGAGAAGTACCTAGAATGCAGTAGAGGAAGGCAGCACAGCTGGTCTAGCTGTGAAGGGGAAAGCATCGAGCCCTGGCTCTCAGAGAAGCTGTTGCTCTTGCCGCAGCAAAGAGGAGTTCCCATCAGAAAAGGCTTCCAAGACAAAAAGCCAGGCAGAAGCTCAGGGTTTGGCAGGGAGTTTGGCTCCTTCCAGAACAGCCCAGCGCTGGGCCAAAGCCACAAACCAACCGCCTTTTTTGTGGCAACGAGTGAAAAAGCAAATGGGGCTTCTCCTGCAGCATCTCCAGCCCCTGGCCATTCCCCACGTGGGGGCTTTCTCTGGGGACAGCCTGACCAGCAGCACAGAGCAGTGAGCGAGTGGGAGCAGCACCCAAGATCCTTTGAACTGCTGTACCATCGATTACACACACACACACACACAAGCAAACACTCAGCCAACAGGCAATTCGGCAGCACCAAGCAATCCTGCCGGGTGCCCGAGTACCTGCTCACCCCAGGGACCCCTCCCTGCATCGCATCTGCCTCCACCCGACACTTTTGGGGCAGTCAGTTTTGGCCTCGCCAGCCTCTAGGACCTACCGAGAAGATGAACTCCCTAGCAGCTACGTGTACGAGCAAATTCCTGCTTCCTTCTCCTCCTCCAGGTCTGAAGGGGTCATTTGAGATGCCCACAGGATTTAGCAGGAACGAAATTCCTCCAGCCAGGAACTGCGATCCCCAGCACAGTTACACACAAAGGAACAGCCGGTCCGTGATTTAATTCACATTCGATGGTGGAAATGAGCCTGTGACACACTGGAAGAAGGTGGTTTATTCCCAGTCTTCCCACTCTTCATCTTCAAGCTGCAAACAAGAAGAACATCTCTGTTGTTTCTGTAACTCAGACGTCTATTGGCAAATCCTCCTGCCCAGGGCACCCGAGCTGGTGCAAAGCCTGACGTATCCACTCACTCCCACACCCACACAGCAGAGATTTCCTTGCTGCGCTCCGCCTGCGGAACCTGCACACTCAGCCCTCTTTAAGCACGTCCATCCTTCTTTAAGCACGAAAACCCTTTCTCTGCTTTACCTAATCCCCATGCTGAGCTCCCAAGCAAAGCCCGTGTCCTCAAAGAGGGAGTGACACCTTGAGAAGCTGCCTGTGAGCTGCTCGAGGCAGGCACCTGCCTGCTGTGGTGCTGTCCTTCAGGCCAGCAGCAGCCACATCCGCACATCCTGCAGCAGGGCTGACACTGAGGGCTTGGCCCTTTTGCTCTGTGGTCTCTCCCCGCCTGGCTTCAGGCCCAGGGGAAGCACCCAGCAAGAGCAGAGCGCTGCAGCATCACCCCAAGGAGCTGATGAAATGCTGACGCCTTCCCCGAGCAGCCTTCTCGCTCGGCTGAGCGAGCGCCTCCCCTGCACTCACCTCCCCAGAGGCTTCCACCTTGGACAGCACCAGCTGCACCTCCTCTTCAGTCATGTCCAGATCAAAGTCCTTCTCCCAGTCCTCGCTGATATCCGTGCTGGAGCCTGTAAGCACAAACACCACGCCAGAGCCATCAGGGCTGTGCGTGCTCTCCAGACACCCCGGCCAACGCAGGAGCCGCCCGAGCAGGCCCACGAAGCGCTCATGGGGCTCAGCTCCAACGCACCCTGCCCGAGGAGGGAGAACCTCCCCCGCTCCCAGCAGCTCCCTGCCAGGCGTGGGACGCACTGAGCTGCGTTTCTGTGCCAGCTGTTTCTGAGGGCTGCTCCCCCGGGCGCAGGACAAGTGGGAGAGGCGGGTGCTAAAACACGTTCTCCTCTGGGCTGGGAGAACTGGGACAGATCACACCTCACTCACACACAAAATGCAGCAGGTAAGGAGTGACAGTGTGACAGATATGGGGACTGCCACAGTCAAAACAGAAGGCACAACCTCCTGGGGCAGAGGGATGCTCCTCGGGGTGACAGGCAGAGGGAGAGAAACCCACCCCCTGCACAGAGCACAGCCTCGGCACCACTGGCCCCACACACGCACCTTTCTTGCCGTTGTTGGAGGGGGTGGACTTCCCACTGTCCGAGTTCAGCTCAAAGATCCGCAGATCCGTTGGTCCCTCCTCTTTCAGAGTCTCTGTCCTGCCCTGGGCTCTGCTCTCCACCTCTCTGAGCTCTGGAACAGCCGGCTGCTTGGAGGATGCTGCGGGCTCCCGGGCAGGTGCAGGAGGATGCCCAGGTTCTGGGGGCTTTGGCAGAGAGCTCGGCTCTTCCGAAGTGGCTTCCAGCAGCCTCTGGGAGAGGTCTCTGGCCCCGTCTGGCTGTGCTCCAGTCTGTAGCTGTGCGGCAGGCACAGAGGCAGGGTTTGCAATCTGAGTCACAAGGGAGATGCTCTCACTGCTCTCGGAGGGGCTCCCCTCTGCTGGGGCCGGCTCAGGAGGGAGGACAGCCCAGCCTTCCTCTGAGGGACCCTTGCGAGAAGCAGGGTGGCTTCCCTCCAGGGCTGCAGGGGCAGCTGCTTTCTCTGCTGCTTCTGGAAATTTCACGTTTGCACGAGGCAGGGGGGACATCCCCAAGAGCTCCTCTGTAGGAAGGCAGAAGAGAAGCAAGAGATGTTTCAGCGAGCACAGCGGCAGCTGGGCCAGGAGCTGGACATGGGGGAGCGAGGAGCAGCCACCACCCTCCCAAACTCAGGGTGCCGAGGTCCGCACGAGCCCACCCCCAGGCCCCCACCCCCTGACCCACCTTCATCCTCTTCCCAGCCTGGCTCCTCCCGGTGAATGCTCTGCTCCGCGCGCTGCTTCAGAGCCTCCCTCCGGGCTTCATCCTGCAGGGAGCTCAGCATCAGCAGCTGCTCACATCCCTGGTCCCTTCACCCCCCAGGCACAGCAAGGACAAGAACCCAGGAATAACAGCCCAGAGCCCTGCCCTTCCAGGAAAAGGAACCTTCTGCCTCTTGGGCCTGCCTCACAGAGCTCCTTGCCTGGCGTGCCCACCCGCAGGGGGAACACCCACCCTGACCTACCTGCTCCAGGCGATGCAATTTGTAGAAGTAGCGCTGCCAGAACTCTGAGTGGGAAACAGCCACGGGGACCTGGGAGCAACGCAGGGATCACGGCGTGAGGGAGGGCTGTGGCTGCTGCCTCACCCCTCTCTCCCCCTGAACTTCACAGGCACCACTGCAACCTGCGTAAGGCAAGTGGTTTTACCACTTGCACCACTGCGCCAGTTTGCCATAAACCAGCTCCTTACCATTTTAGTGTAGAGAGCCCGTATGGAAGGGCTGGTTGCCAGCAGCTCCGCGATCTCCCCTTTCTTCTCCTCCAGGTGAAACTGGGAGAGCCAGGCCTCGAGGAGCTCAGCAGGGCCTGGGAAGGAGAGGCACTGAGATAATTTTTGGCACAAGCAAGGCACAAAAAGTTTCAGGAAGTTTCCTCAGATAGATGCTCCAGAGCAGACCAGCTGGGATGAGCAAAGGGCAGGCGAGGGAAGGCAGGAGCACAGCAAGACGCAGCCCTGACAAGCACGCCTCCTCCTCGAGGCCTCAAACCCCACACGACAGGCAGGAGGGGATTTGCAAGCAGGACGCAGTCAAAGCAGAGAAATCAGGGAGGGGAGGAGCAGCAGCTTCAAGCCACGAGCAGCCAAAGCCCCGAGGGGTGCCTGCATTCCCCCCACCCACTGCATGCTCCCCGTCCCCAGAGGGAGCTGCTCCTCGCTGCTGCAAGAGAAACCCCAAAGCCCCACACGAGGCTCAGCACGCAGAGGGACGGACACCAATCTCACAGCAACGACTGCGAGGGACACACAGGGCCCTGCAGGGTGGGTCCTCTGCCAGCAGTACCAGCAGTAGGGGTGGTGGAACCCACAGCAGGCTCCCAGCCCAGCCTGGTCCCGATGGCAGCAGGGCAGGGCTGCTGGTGACAGGCTGTAGGTGATGGGGACACCCCACAGCCCCCACAACAACCCCCCCAGGCTCTCGGCAGCACTGCCGAGCCCATACCATCGGGTTCGTTGCAGTAGGTGGCTGGGTCTGACTGGAGGCTGTAGAGGCGAGCCTGGAGAGAGGAGAACACACGGGGAAGAGGAGTCAGTGGAGGGGCAGCAGCGGGGTTGGGAAGATGAGGTGCAGTGCTGGGGAAAAGCTCTGAGATGGGGCACTCACCTTCGCGCTGTCGTAGGGTTCTGTGGTCCCCGTGGGGGTTGCCATCAACGTTATGACATCGCAGTCGATGGTTTTGTCCGGCGAGGGGGCAAATGTGTCTGAGATGACGCCCAGGAAGTCAGAAATCCCCTTCCTCACCTTTTCAGTCGCACCTGAGGAACCTTCTGCCCTCTTGAAGGAGAGAAGCAGCACAGTGTAAGTAACAGGACAAATCTGTCCGTTCTGGGTGTGTTCTTTCCAGGAAGAATGATTTTTCTCCCTTCAAAGCGTGCTAACAATGCAGCCACATGTCCAGGCTGTGCAAAGGGTGTGGTGCCACTGGTCCGACTGGAAGCCCTTCATGAGAGGTTGGTTGGGAACGGAGCCGAGGCTTTGAGGGGAAAAGCAGCCAGGCTCAAGGCCTGGCACAGCAACAGCTCTGTGGGGCTAAAGAGGGCAGCTCAGGCAAAGGTCTGATATGACACGATGGTGACACTGCCAGGAGCCAGAAACGCACTGGTCACCTTCCCACGCTCATTCCCAGAGGTTCCTCACACCACATGGAAATCCCACACAGGGCTCAGAATCAGATCTGCACAGGAACAAAGCCTGAAACCCACAGCCTGTGTTTATATCTTGGGGTCTGTTTGAAGGATCGTGCCCTCAGTGCCAGCTGTGGCCGTGCCCCATTCACCCCGTCCTGTAGCCCCCAGCTCTCCCCCTCCTCTACTCACTGCCAGTTTGTCCTTGACCACGCTGGCCGTAGCGGCGATCGTGCAGGCCGTGTCATGCTGCACTACTTGGGTGAACTCGGCCAGGTCCCGCTTCATGAACTCCAGAGCTTCTGAGGACTGCAAGAAGACAACAGACAGATCATCTGCCTGCTGTGGCTCTCCAGCAGAGCCGTGGTCGCTCTGACGTTTACACAGCTGACACCCCAAGAGCCCTCGGCACAACTCGTGCGATGGGCAGGGCTGTGGTGAGCATGGTAAAGGCGGGACGCAGCCGTTCCCAAAACCCAGAACGGCATTTTTTATGTTAAAAACCGAAATCGAGGTGTTTTGGAAAGCCTTGTTTGGAGCGTTACGTAGCGTAACGACCACGAGCAGCGCTGTCACGCAGGAAGTTACACAGCACCGGGCAATGCTGCTCGGCTGCTCCTCCCAGCTCCCGATCCCGGTGCCCCCCGGCCGGCTCCCGGTGTCCCCCCGGTGCCCAGCCCCGTACCTTGTCCCTGACGGCCTGGAAGCTCTGCTGCAGCCAGCCCCGCCACCAGCCCGCCTCCTCCCTGCCGGGGAAGGACGAGAGTCAAGGGGAGGGCCTGGGCCGGGCCCCACCGCACGGCACCGGCACGGAACGGAGCCCGGCCCGGTCCCCGGAGCCCAGCCCCACACCGGATCCCAGCCCGGTGCCCGGTTCCCGAACCCCAGCCCGGTACCGACGCCCAGACCCCAACCCATCCTAGCCCGGGCCCGGTCCCCAGATCCTGAATCCCAGCCCGGTCCCGGTCCCGGCCCCGATGCCCGGTCCCGGTCCCGGCCCCGCCGCTCACCCGTCCGCCATCTCGGCGGCGTGACGTCACCACTATTTACCGACCCCTCACCCCGCAGCCCCGGGGCGGGGCGGGGCTCCCGGCGTCGTCACTTCCGGCGGGCGGGCGGGGCGGCCGGCGGTACGGCGGCCGGGAGGGGAGGGGAGAGGAGGGGAGGGGGCGGCACCGGCACCGGCACCGGGAGCGGCACCGGGAGGAGCCGCGCGGGGCGGGGCGGGGGCTCGGGCTCTGGTGGGGAAGCCGTGGGGAGGGGGGTGTGAGGGGCGGGGGGGGAGGACCGGGTGGGGTGCTCCCGGTGCCCCCCCGGTGCCCTCCCGGTGCCCTCCGGTGACGGCGCCGTCCCCGTCCCCGTCCCCGTCCCCGTCCCGCCCGCAGCCATGGAGGTGCAGTCGTACTACGCCAAGCTGCTGGGGGAGCTGAACGAGCAGCGCAAGCGGGACTTCTTCTGCGACTGCAGCATCATCGTGGAGGGGCGCATCTTCAAGGCGCACAAGAACATCCTCTTCGCCAACAGCGGCTACTTCCGCGCGCTGCTCATCCACTACATCCAGGACAGCGGGCGGCACAGCACCGCGTCCCTCGACATCGTCACCTCCGAGGCCTTCTCCGTCATCCTGGATTTCCTCTACTCGGGGAAGCTGGATCTGTGCGGGGAGAACGTCATCGAGGTGATGTCGGCGGCCAGCTACCTGCAGATGACCGACGTGGTGAACTTCTGCAAGGCCTACATCAGGTCGTCCTTGGATATCTGCAGGAAGATAGAGAGGGAGGCCGCCTTCTACCAGGCCGACAGCGGGAGCGGGGGCTCCGCGAGGGAGGGCCCCTCGTACGGCTCCAAGAGCCAGGGCTCTGCCCCCGCCTCGTCCCTGCAGGACAAGGAGAGGGTGGGGGGCTGTCAGCGAGACCCCCCCTGCGGGGAGTGCAGCGGCTGCCACCCCCTGGAGCTCGTGGTGAGGGACCCGGTGAGCAGCGACTCCCCGGAGGACGTCAATTCCTCGCTGCCCAAGGGGGTGGAACCCAAGGTGGAGTTCGACTCGGATGAGGTGGAGGTGGAGGTGGGCGAGCGGCTGCAGCAGTACCCGACCCCGCTGTCCCTGGAGCAGATGGACGAGGGGCTGCACAGCGGGCAGGCGATGGACCTGGCCTGCAACAACTACCACATGAAGCAGTTCCTGGAGGCTCTGCTGCGCAACAGCTCGGCTCAGAGGAAGGACGACGTGGTTCATCACTTCGTCCGGGGCTTTGAGGGTAGGCCAGAGGATGCGGGGGTAGCCATGAGCTCCATGATGGACATTCACAGCGACTGGTATGGTGAGGACGCAGGTGAGAGGACTCGAGGGCGTAGGCAGGGTGCTTGGTGAGGAAACCGCCTAGTTGTGCGACCTCCTTTGTTACTTTCTTGTTGAGGAGTGTGTTGCTGAATATTATGCCGTAGCGAAATAAACGATTGTTGTGGACTTCCAAAGAAAGCTGTACTCCTTTATTCAGTGCAGCACCTGGGCGGTAAGTATTTCTGTAGGGTTCACAGTCTGAAACTGATCCTGGAGCTTGGTGTTGGTGACGCTGCTTTAATAAACGGTCTCATTTGGGATCCTGTTGAATGGCAGGTGAATTTGAAACACTGAAATTATGAGGGGAAGTTTCTTTTTTAAAAGTGCAATTGGCAAGTTAAGTTGGGCTGCTCCGAGAGGGATGTACACACCAGAATTAGCTTATTCTGCTGGAGCTCCTACCAGCTAATCAGCTGCAGGATCAGTCTGCTTGCCGTTCCTTTGACTTTCAGAAAGGCAGAACTCGGTGTTGTTCAATGCTGCGATGCCTAGAATGTCCTTAAGAGCGTGGAAAGCTTTAAACTCTGTGGTACTGCATAAAGACGAGACTTAACTTTTGCTTCCAGAGGCAGACTGGTTTTTCGTCTGCTGGTCGCCAGAGGTGCTGCTGCTTTCACAAGCCCTGTGCCTGCTGCAATGTCTCCCAGCAGCAGTGTCAGGGGCCTGGAGCAGGTGGTCGTGTCCATGTGCATTTCTCCTGCAATGGACACGAAGGCATTTTTATCCACTTACAGTAATGTTGGTGCACAGCTTACCTCGTCCAAACTGCCTTACGAAGAAGGGAGGCGACCGATACACACTGCAAGTGATGTCACTTGAGGACGTGACAAACGGGATAACGGTGCGGGCAGCAGAAAGGGAATCTTCCACCAAGTATTCTTCTCTAGATAGCAAGCTTACATTTGTGTTATTTCCTGTTCAAATATGCAAGTGTGATCTTAAAGCCAATAAAAACAATACCTTCTCTCACTGTTCTTAGAGAACAAATCTAGTAAAATCAATAATCTGCTCCTACAGTCACCAAAAGACTAAAGTTACCAGAAGAGAGCACCATCACCAGCTCATGTCTATTTCTGACATGTAGTGAGGCGAGAGCATCTAATACCCAAACTTCGCTTACTTTTTCTCCTCTTAACGTCTTTGGATTGTTAATGTTTCATTAAAAATTAAACTAGGATTTGATAGAGAACATCAGGTGTTAGTCGCAACATATTACAAATGTTAATGCTAGGTGTGCTTTAAATAAGAGGAGGGGGAAAAAACATCTTGCATTCAGCTATGTTTCTCTGCTTAAACCGAGCATCATAAGCAGTTGGTAGGATGGAGATGCCTCTTCTCAGCTTTCAGTGCTCCTGCTGCCTTCAGCACTTTCACAAGACACCAGGGCTGACAAAAATAAAAGATAAAAGAATGGTGTGCTCATGAATTCAAGCTGACAGATGAGAAATGCCACTTCCTTCCGAGTGTCTGTATGTGCTCCAGTCATCCTGGTCCCCCTCAGCCGAAGGAGGGTCGACGCCACCCCTAGAGTCTGGAAGCAAGGCAGGACCAGCTGCTTTTCTTTCTGTAATTGGAGGTCTTGATGCCCAGGAGGGACCAGCAGTACCTCACAGAGGTACAAAGCTGGGCAAGATGAATTTCACTGGATGGCTACATGTTGATATTGAACACATTTATTTTTTTTTTGAGACTGAGTTGGGCAAACCTCAGTAAGAGGAATGTGCTACAGTCTTACCTAAATTGGTGTAATTATTAAAGAGTTCGAGGCTGAATATGCAAAGACTTTTTTGAATCAGTACCTGAAATGTTAGAGAAACCTAATCCTTTAAGGTAACATCTAAGCCTCCATGCTGCAAGGGCAGCTCATATCTGGGCTGACACTGAAAATCTTGGCAATACCCATGTTTACATAAAACAGGATCTTCAAATTTAATTCTCCATTTTTGCATCTGACTTGATAAATTGTATATTTGTGTGCACGTGGTCTGATTTTAGTAAAATTTTGTCAGCAAGAACATTGGAATCCTTCATCCTGTTGTTTCTGATAGGCTAACGTGAATGGCAGTAGGAACAAACATACTTTCAGATGGGTCCCCTGTACCTAAATTTGTGCATTGTAAAAGTGTATGGGAAACAGTGTGCTGCTACCTGTAATTTGTGGTAAGATTTTAGTTTTGAATGCTGTTTAATGATAAGGGTATATATATATACCTTTATATATATATATTATACCCTTTATATATATATATATAAAGATTTTCTATGGCTGAGACAGTGCAGTGCACTAAAATCAACTCACTTAGCCATGTAAATATAAGCAAGCTGATTTTCAAGAGACATGATCATCTCCAGCTGCATTAACGGGTTTTGAGATTGCGCAACCTACAGAAATTCCAGGTAAGCCAAACGCAAAAAGAGTGGAAAATGCAATTAATTTGACTCAGACTTGCAGCAAGGACAAGAAGCCGACATACCTGATGTTGCAGAGCTGCCTAATCTAATGCACTGTGTTCTTTTTCAAAAGGAGACGTGTTAGTTGTGCCCATCAAGCTTCACAAATGTCCGTTCTGTCCCTACACGGCCAAGCAGAAAGGAATACTGAAGCGGCACATTCGCTCTCACACAGGTGAGAGACCCTACCCCTGTGAGACCTGTGGGAAGCGTTTCACCCGGCAGGAACACCTTCGGAGTCACGCTTTAAGTGTAAGTTTGAAAGATGATCATGAAATTTGAAAAGCAGACTGTTTTATTGTTTACCGATTGTATTTCCCAAAATATCTTGCACACAGTGATTGCTGCCAACTCAGATAAACTTTGCTAATAATAAGTTTAAGCAACTGATGTTTGGTTCAGCAGTAGTTACGTAGTCCCAAATCTTTGTCTCTGGCAGCGTGGTGGGGTCACCTGCCCCTTAGCTTAGATGTTCTACGTGTGCCAACCAGCACCCCAAAAACAGCTAAAGCTAAGAAGCCAGATTGCCTTTTTATCACAGTATTTTATTTTTAACCTCAGGTGCATCGATCGAACAAGCCAATTATCTGCAAAGGTTGCAGGAGAACATTCACGAGTAGCCTGTCTCAAGGATTGCGACGCTTTGGCTTGTGTGACAGCTGCACTTGTGTGACCACTACGCACGACGACTCGATGCCCATTAACCTCAGCCTGATGGAACCTTCCTCAGAGGGCCAGGAGAAGGGTGACACGGATAACGACTGGCCCATATATGTGGAGTCCGGGGAGGAAAACGATCCAGCTGACGACGATGATGCTGATGCTGATGACAAGCAGGAGATCCACAGGAGTTTATCAGATCGAGAAACACTTATGTAGCAGTGGGAGGAGAGGGGGAGGACTGAAGGTCTCTCTCTGCCAGTGGCTGCTTTGCAACAGAAAACTGTGTTAGTGAGGCTGAGCTGTTTTTTTTTTTTTTTTTTTTTTAATTATTATTATTCCATTTTTTAATTGAAGAATGGGGAGAAATAGAGTTTTTAATACTTTTAAGTTTTCAGTGCTGTGCACCAGAATTCTGTGAAGAATCTTCTGTCTGGGCTTCACAGAGGTTTTACTTGAGCAATCTCCAGTTGTGTCTCTGCTTCCTAGTTTTGAGGAAGAGGCAACATTTTGTAGGCGGAACATCTGTTGTTTTGATAACAGGTTTCTTCAAATAATATTGGCGTGGTCCTTAATCCCTGATCTGGAAGGGGCACCGTCTTCTCTCTGAAGATTAGATTTGAAGAAATGTAGTTTTCATCCATTACCATGGACTTTTCTAAACTAGGTTGTGATCCTTCTGTATTAGGATGGTATTATCTAAGCTGTAAACCTTAAGTGTTTTTGTAGACTTGCGTTGACCTGGAAACCAGGGCAAACAAACCAGAATAACAAAACTATGCTGCTGCTGAAAGTGTAGAAAGTAAGAATAAATATATTTCACACATCCTTAATTGCAGGTATTTAGAGAACAAGTTTCTCTTTCTGAATTGTTTTTGCTACATCTTCCTCTTTCAAGAGCTTGGACTACAGATTTTCGGATGTATCTTCAATGTCATTTAGACATTAGTAGTCTGTGCTTAAGAAACATTAAGCACACGTTATGGTGTCTAGTGTCCTGGTCTCTCAGTTTAGACTAAGTGAATGGTCCAATTCTCAACTTTTTACAGTAGAAGCGAAAAGCTATCAGTCAGGTTACTTGGGAATTGTAGTAGATTAAATAATCACTTGTGAATGTGAGTCCTCAGCTGATGTAGCCGAGGAGTAGTTAAATACGTATACATGAGCTATGCATATGAAACAGCCCTGTATACTCTTTTTGAAGCAATTGGGTGGGAAATCTCAGAATTTTTTACTAGCCTCTTTGTATGCAAATCCTTTTTCTTTTCCTCTATTTTCCTTTAGTCTTTGGCAGTCTTTCTCATGGTTGATATTGCTGTGCGAATTTATACAAGTGTCGTGGTTTTGTTTGTTTTTGTTTTTTAAACTCCAGTGTAGACCTCCTGTATCACTGCTGGGGTAGATAAAGGTTGGCTTTCAAAGGAGGTGAGATTTTTACCTTTCCAGATAAAACTGAGTTGATGTAAGCTATCCAAAATCAATCTGAGAAACTTCAGAAGAAAACACCACCAAACAGAAGGCTTGTTTGGTTATGGGTAACTTACTGCTCCTTAAAGAGGAGATGGAACTACAAGATACTGTGAAGTAAGACTTTTAATGTTTCTTTACTGTGTTGTTTGTGTTTAATGAAAATGCAAATCATACTTGAGTCTTTCTAGCTGAGTAAGTGTAGATCTGGGATCTGGCTACAGAGACTGCAGCCAGACGCAGCTGACAAAGTAGGAGCAGTTCCTCCCACTTTACACTAAAAACCTCAAGGAACACTGTTGCTACATTTATTTTTTGTAACTCAAACTGATTAAGCTTGCAGTATTTCCTATTCCATATCATCAGTAAATTTGTGTTTGTAATAGCTGAACACAGCTCACAGCGACAGGCAGAAAAACCTCACTGGGATAAGACAAAAAATCCAGGGCTCTGTAGTCCCTACTTTAGTCATGTAACTTAGGACCATCAGAGACAACTTGCGTAGGTGCCAGATATGGACCTGAGCTCCTCTGAAAATCCAGCTGTAGTTTTGGGTCCTACACACTTCTGAAAAACTGAACAAGCCATGGCCTTGTAAATTGTGCTAGCACATTTGAAAATGCCACCTTTAGCCTACTGGCACTAATCTTTTGGACTGCTACTCTATTTTTTGTTGTGTGCAGACAGCTTCAGAGAGTGTTTTTTTCTGAATCCGATTACCTGATGTCGGGAGGACTTGTGTGTGTGAGAACACCGAAAAAGTTGCAATATCTGCATGTGTTAGGAGACTAGCTCACTAATGAGAGTGGGGTGAGAATGTAAATAGGGATCCACAATGATATTTAGTGACCAGGCATCCTGATCTAGCGTGAAGATGCCAAATTACTGTAAATATTGGTAGAGGCCACTAGACATGGAGTATCAGCTGAGCATGTTTGGGCTAATGCGCTGCAATTAAACTGTCAGGAGATTTAGCTTACCACATGGCTGAGCTGTGCTGAGGTGCAGGCTAGCTGACTCTGAAGCTGTGAAGACATTCAGAGCAGGGGAAATTAACCTCGCGAAAGTCTGTACTGAGAGCTGCAGGACC
The DNA here is from genome assembly GCF_964211825.1 of Aythya ferina. NCBI lineage: Eukaryota > Metazoa > Chordata > Aves > Anseriformes > Anatidae > Aythya > Aythya ferina. The sequence goes on along the minus strand of NC_140322.1, from coordinate 999,033 downwards.
GACTGCGGAGATCTCAGCAACTTTACTTCAACCTGCTTCCTTTGGTCTTAGAGATTATTCTTGTGTGTCTTGTGCATAGAGGACGGAGCTGTGTTAAGGTCCGTGTAACACTGGGGAGGGTGGGGGGTGTGCCATTCACAGTCCAGATGGAAGGTGACCACCAAAATCGATGTTTCCTGTTGATCCATCATATTGTGCTACTTTGTTTTCAGTGCGGTCCTTCAGCTTTTGTATTTGGTAGAAGAGGATGTAGTTTACCCACATTCTTGTGACCAGATGTTCATGTAAATGTTTGCTGTGCTTTTCCTCCTAGTTTTTGATGTTTTTCCTGAAATCTTCCATTGTAAATCCAGCCTCTACAAGCTTTGAGAAAATGATGTAGCTGTTACAAGATATTCACATGGTGCTTAATGAAGAATCGAAAATAATGTTTTTAAGAAACTTATTTCTAATATAATCTCTTTCTCAAAGTTTTTTAAAGGCCATGCAGGCTCCATATTTTGAAGTCTTAGCTCTGTGTAATTGACTTTGTCTAGGAGTATATGTTCTAGTATACTTTTGCACATAATCGCACTGTATTTCTCTAAAGGAATACATGCTGCACTGGTATTCATGGTGCATTTAACCTCTTGGTGCAAGACCTTGTAAATCTTCCAAATGTGCTCATTTAATTTACTGATGTTTTGTAAGGCAGTTTCATAACTGGAGTCCTTTAGTCTAGTTTAAGTGACGAATTCTTATAAACCCAACCTTACTTGTAGAAGTGACTTAACTATATTTGTGGATCTTAGAGCATTCCGGAGTTTTTTGACTGTCTAGAAAATAAAACTCTCTGAGAGGGTTGCTTTGACTTTTATTTTTTTTTTAACCATTCAAAAGTTGACTTGGTAAACCTGAGTGTGTCTAGATTAAGGCTCACATTTCAACTTTTGGGAGATAAAAATGAACATATCCATTTCTGCTAACATACACTGTGCAAGCAAAAAAGAGGTTCTTGGTAGGAAAGGATTAAAAAGATGCTGTCCACTCAAAACCCAGCCAACTGGGATTTATTAGAAGATCTTTTATATTATTAATATTGATTTTGTTTTCTTACCAGTTCTCATAGTTTTATAGCCATCGTGATTTTTTTAAAACCTTTTTAAAGCTTTTCTTTTTTATGTTGGGCAAGAAAAATCCATGCAACTGGGAAGCAGTCACAGATGCTAGCTAGAAAAAAATCTTGGCAAATGCCTACAATAAAACGAATGGGGAATTTTTATTTTATTTTTTTCCTAGATCACCATGCAAGAATATTGGATATTTCACATATGGACTTTTTAAAACCTGCTTGTAGAGACTCTATTTAAAATCTGTATTTATCTGTTGATTTAGAGTATCTTGAATCAATGAAAAATTTAATAACCTCCACTTTCTTTTCACTGTTTTAATTCAAACAATGAAATCTGATCACTTTTATTTTATTGGGATCTTTTTCTGTTGTAGTTGAAGGAGTTTTTAATACAAGACAGACATCTTTTGTTGGTTGATAATAGCTATTGGTAGCTAAAACAGCTATTTCTAGTTCACAAAAAGTTTGGAATACCTCAATTTTTTGGAGACTGGGAGGATTCTTCTCTCCTCTTGTGTGAAACTGTAAGCTAGAGTACGCACTAAACTAAACAATAGTTTAGTTTGATGAGAAAGACAAATGCCAGGGAGTGAAAAGTGAAAGAAGGGACCAGCATCTGGTGCTCTGGTTCCACAGGTGTTTGGGATCAAAAGTCTACGTAGGTCTTCATAGTGTGTTACAAAAGACAGCTTTGCAGTGTTCACAGACAATTCAGAGTACGGTGCAAACCCAGAAGACCCTTCCAGATTTAATAAGTGGACGTTTTTTGCACATCAGTAACAGAGAAGTTCCAATGACATTTATCACAAGCTGCCAGGTCTGCCAGCGTACCTGTCCTGCTGTTGAGCTCTCTGCCAGTGTATGTATCAGGGTGGAAGAGAGAAAAAGAAATTAAACCAAAGTTGAGAATTAATGTACACCCCCACCATATAGAAAATTTACCCTTTTTAAGGGGTGGGGATCAAATCTTTAAGTGCTTTTTGTAACTTTTTTTCTACAGTGGTGCATTACTGAATTTGTCCTTACTGTATGTTAAATATATGTACTATATATGTTTATATTGTTGTATGTAGTCTGGTTCTTTTATAGTTAAAGAACATAAAGTATTAAATATTAATCTTGTAGTAAGTGTATTTTTTCCCATTTTCCACACAAAGGGAGGACACTAGTTTAAAAAATCTCACAAGATTACTATCGAGTCTTCTAACGGGAAATGTAATTTAGTGTAGATTTGGTAGGGTTTCTTTAGAGAGGAGGGGAGGGAGTGGGATTCAGCAGGGCCATGCAAACACTACACAGAAACCATTTCTACACTCCCAGGATTTGCAGTTACTATTTTAAGGGATGGATGCAGTGAAAGGTAACAGGTACCCAGGCTATCCTAAGTGAGGGATTTCAAATGCTCCTTAGTGCAAATCTGTCAGCTCCCCCCCTCCCCACCGCTAGGGCACCACGGGCTCCGGGGGACAGAGGGACGACGTTCAGAGCTGTGTAGGAGGTTTCTTCCCTTGCTCAGCACTAAAGCTTTGATGTGCCGGGGCAGGAGGAATCCAAGGGACAAGAAAGAGGGAGGACACACTCATCCCTGCCTTTGTTTGCCTGGCCCCGAGGGCCCGGTTTGGTGAAAGGATTCTTTCAGCTGTAAATGTGTCTTTTCTGGGCAAAGGTGGGTGTGGGAGAAGGAAAGCAGCCTTGAGGGTAGGGCAATCAAGCGAGTTGAGAGGCTGCCAGTGAACTTGCTAATGAGTCGGGGAGAATTAATTGTTCAGATCAAGGTCTAAGTCATCAACGTAGATGAGCTGTACAGGAATATGCTCACAACTTCAGGTGTTACGGGAAGCTGGGTTGAAGGTAAGAATACACCCAACAATTCTCAGTTATTGGTACAGAAGTTGGGTTTCCAGCATAGATGAAGCCACTGACACCCTAGGCTGAGATGCTGGCGGAGCTGCAGCCTCTGTTAGCACCGCAGTCGAATTTGGGGCTTTTCCCAAGCTGAGAACTTCGGTTAGAGGACAGCCTGCTCAGGCAATATTAGGCCTACTGCAGACGGGAGATTCCTCCCCATGCTAAACAAATTAGGAAAAGTAATATGACTTCCTTGGCATTTTGAGAAATTAAGTGACCTCCTAGCGACCTGGAGGCTGACCAAGCCTTTGTGTTTGTTGTGTTTGTAGTGGAAGACAACAAGGAAGCAGCTAGGGATCTTCATGAAGAAAGCTGAACTACAGAAACCACAGAAACTGAACACAGAAATCACTACTGGCTTAGTCACGTGGAGAACTGGTGATAGTCAAGTGATACTGAGGCAAGTGAACTAAGGTGAAATGCAGGTATTAGCTAGCAGCATAGTAAATGAAAATCGTAATCTCCTCCTTAATTGATTTCTGGAGTCTTGGATATGGTTCCCCTATCTCCAGACTGTGTCTGCGTAATTTAGAAGCTCCTTCATTAAGGCTGGGACGGACGTGGCCTTATCTGTTATCTGTATACTTTGTATTTCGCAAGGTGTTACAGCCTGGAACACTGGAAAGTTTCCTGAGATGGAATGATGAATAACTCAGCTATGAACTAAAAATACTGTATTTTTACATCACACACATTTCTCAAAAGCTTTTGAATAGGCAGATGTTCTCAGAAATGTAGTTTGACGCTGCAGAAAGAGCCTCCTGCCAGCACTGGGATAAGTCCAGCGGAGTTATCAAAGCCCAGGTGCTGCTGGGTCCCCAGGGTGTGGTGACACCCGGCCTGCAACAGGAAGCGTAACAGCACACCAGATAGTGCCCATAAAAACAAGCAGCAGCAAGCGCCAAGTGGGACTTTGACTGGAACTGCAGCTGGATTGCAAAACTTGGGATCTGCCTCGGTCAGGGACACCTCCACCACCATCTGCCTCCTCTGAGGGCTGAGCAAGTAAGCTGTTCTTGCTGCTAGAAACTGTAGATAGTAATAAGCCATGCTGATTGCTAATTTTTTAGTGTGATAATAAAGCTCTAATTATACCCACAGTCCTGTGGCTGGTCCTTATTCTACCAGGGACCCCTAAAAGAACCTGCTCATTGGGTGATACACTGTTTTTAAAGCAACTATTTTTGCAAGAGCGTGGATTAAAATTCCTGCTGTTCACATCTTCTCATTAAATGCATTTTACATGCAGGAAAAAAAAGAGAAAGAAAGCGAGCAACTAATTAATTCCCCAAGTATGGTAAATTTCTGATTGCATAAAAAATATCCAGCTATTTCTTGCATGGCAGAAAGACAAAATAAATTGTGTATACTTTAGCCCAAGGTTATATGTAATCTTACTTGTATTTAAAAATAAAAACCGGAGTAAATTCATATTACTTTACTCACACACTTGAGAAAAATCCATTACCATTCCATCCAATCCAATCCAAGTTAATCTTGTGAATCAGTACATGTCTCCTTTAACTATGGTATGTCAGTTTTTCTGGTCTACACTCTTGAATTTTCTTTGGCAAGAAATATCACGATATACCTAAAGTCAGAAAACATCCCATAACTGAAATATGTGATTTCCCTGAAATATTTGTGTTACAGAAAAAATCTTTTAACTGCTGCAACTGTTAAGTATACTTTCACACTTGGTTACCAAAACCCAAATAAAACAATGCACAGTCTATGTTAATAATTTTTGTATCAGCTCCAACAACACTGCCCTTTAAGTCATTTCTAAGTTATTTTCTAAAATGCAGACTATCAGTCTTGTACCTGAAGCACTCCTCCTCCTGCTGCCATGAGCAGCACCTCCTCTGCATAGTTGCTGAGTTTATTTCCATTGGATAAACTCTCTGAGCAATATCTCAACTTCAAGTGGAACTTGGTTAAATACAGCATCTCTAAAATTTAGAAGTGCAAAGCGCTAGATGAAACAACTGCCCTTCTAAAATCAGTGTATTGTTTTTGATGTGTTATTGTGCAAAACAGGATGAAATTAGTCCCTCTGTATGATGAAACCAACAGTCTGTTCCCTGGCTGTTCTTAACTGCCACAAGCAGCCTCCTTGGCGAGTTTTCTGAAGTATTCTGAGTAAAGCACTTGCAACACCTTTAAAAATTCTAATTAATCTACTCTAGATATCACTGCATTTTTTTCTACCTTTAAAATTCTATTACCTCTTTCTAGCAGATGGAGAACCCTTGAGCTCCCACTGATATTGATACGAACTGCCAAGCTCAGCACTCTCTGGTACACAAGTGAAAGTACCTAGTAAATGAAAAGTCAGCTAAGTCAAACAGAAACGAATACCTACAGAGTGTTCTTTTCAGAAGGAAGTTTTCAGCAGATGAAGAACTGAAAAAATACATAGGATGTTACATATAAAGTGGTGCTACTTAGCTGAACTGATAGGCAAGTACATTATTAGTAGCCAGGAGCAAGCTTCCAGTGGCTTTAGGAAGTCAGGGCTAGCAGAGGGATAATTAACACAAGGGCAGCTGCGAGAGCTCCTCTGACCCGTTGTCTTGTTCACAAGAGCAGATGAAAGCAGTTA